>NC_141254.1:4360518-5080518 GCF_054856555.1 Leptonotus elevatus
GTACTCGAATGTGGAGATTAAACGAGAAAGTGAATAAAAAGATAGATAAAATAAAACACCAGACTGCAGTGTGACCTCCAGTCACTTGCAGTTAATTCCATCTACCCTGTTTGGACCCCACCTTTTTGGTGACGTGTGGCAGGCACGGAGATGACCGGTACTTCGGCCGCGAGACAGAGCAGGAACAGATAACAAAATACTGCCGGTGTTGTGCCGAAACCCCCGAAATTGGATTTGCGGATGAAGAGTGATAAAAAAATAACGTGAGTACATTGTTGAATAAAGTAGAACCAAACTCATTGTTTTGCTCCTGTTGTGTTGCTCCCGCAACCCGTTTGTTTTAGCAAGCATGCACCCAATAACGCGATGCGTGTTTTCTTGTTTTTTTTCCCTCCCTTTTTTTTCTTTCCAATTTTTTCTGAAAAAAAAGAAAAAGGAAAGAAAAGAAATTATGGGTTACATTGAATAACCCCCCCGTCGACCAGTGGTTAAGTGTTCGTCAGTATTATTATATTATGATTATTAGGGCTACGTGAACCAATTACTTCATTAACGCCGGACATCTTACAATAAACGCATACAACACAAACATTGATACCTCATATCCAGGAAGTGTACACACAGCTTCGATTACAGCAAGAGCAGCCAGATGTTGCAGAAAAGAAATCCTCTGGCCAAGCCTCGAACTCAGCTTTATTTGGACACAGAGCGTAAACATGGCACAACCCAGAGGGCTGAGCCAGGCATTTCTTCCCCGCCCTGCAGTGGGGGATAAATTGTGTGAATTAGTATAAAAACTTATTCAGAGCAAGGGACAACTCCCACTCACAGTAAACCTTTAAACTCATTCACTGGCCTGCCAATGACAGCTACGTACGTCCAAGAAGACCCATTTGTTGAATACTGCGATATCGATATTTAACATGTACCTAATGAAATTTAAATTTTATTATCTAATGAAACAATAAAAAAATCATGTAGAAAAGTAAGCAAGCATCCTCTGCTCTCACACAAACTACCTTCATATCCTCTTTAACTACATCCATAAACCTCCTCTTTGGTCTTGCTCTAGACCATAGGTGTCAAACTTCGGTCTTCGAGGGCCGCAGTCCTGCAGGTTTTGGAGGTTTCCCCTCTTCAAACACAAGCTGATTCTAATCTAATGCAGAGCTTGCTGATGAGCTGATCACATATCAGCTGTGTTGGAGAACGGAAACATCCAAAACCTGCAGGACTGCGGCCCTCCACGAACGGAGTTTGACACCTATGCTCTAGACCTCCTGCCTGGTATTTGGAAACTCAGCATCCTTCTGCCAATATACTCACTATCTTTCCTCTGGACATGTCCAAACTATCTCAGTCTGGCCTCTCTGACTTTATCTCCAAAGTCTCTAACATGTGCTGTCCCTCTGATGTACTCATTCCTGATTCTATCCATCCTTGTCACTCCCAAAGAGAACCTCAGCATCTTCATCTCTGCCACCTCCAGCTCTGCCTCCTGTCTTTTCTTCAGTGGCACTGTCTCCAGACCAAACAACATTGCTGGTCTCACCACATTTTTATAAACCTTTCCTTTCATTTTAGCTGAAACTCTCCTATCACACATCACACCTGACACTTTTCTCCACCTGTTCCAGCCTGCCTGCACACGCTTCTTCACTTCTTTTCCACACTCTCTGGACTGTTGACCCTAAATACTTAAAACTCCTCCACCTCTTCTCCCTTTAACCTCACTCTTCCACTTGGGTCCCTCCCATTCACACACAGATACTCCGTCTTGCTACGGCTAACCTTCATTCCCCTCCTTTCCAAAGCAAACCTCCACGCCTCAAGCTTCTCCTCCACCTGTTCCCTGCTCTCCCTACAGATCACAATGTCATCTGCAAACATCATCGTCTATGGAGATTCCTGTCTAACCTAGTCTGTCATCCTGTCCATTACCATAGCAAACAAGAAGGGGCTCACAGCTGATCCCTGATGATGTAGTCCCACCTCTACTTTAACTCCTCCGCCACACCTACAGCACACCTCACTACTGTCTTACAGTCCTCATACATGTCCTGCACCACTTGAACATACTTCACTGCCACTCCAGACTTCCTCATACAAAACCACAGATCCTCTCCGGGCACCCTGTCATAAGCTTTCTCCAGATCTACAGACACAATGCAGTTCCTTTGACCCTCTCTGTACTTCTCTATCATCATCCTCAGACAAATACTGCATCTGTGGTACTCTTCTTTTTTTTGGCATGAAACCATACTGCTGCTCACAAATGTTCACCTCTGCCCTCAGTCTAGCTTCAACTACCCTTTCCCATAGCTTCATTGTGTGGCTCATTAGCTTTATTCCTCTGTAGTTGCCACAACTCTGCACGTCTCCCTTGTTCTTAAAAATGCTGGTGCCCACCAAGCACACTTCTCCATTCCTCAGGCATCTTCTTATTATCTAAGATCCTGTTGAACAACCTAGTCAGAAATTCTACTGCTTCCTCTCAGACACTTCCATACCTCCACAGGTATATCATCAGGACCAAGTGCCTTTCCACACTTCATCCTCTTCAATGCCCTTCTCACTTAGTCCTTACTTTGCTACTTCCTGGTCCACAACAGTCACCTCTTCTACTCTTTGTTCTCTCTCATTTTCCTCATTCATCAACTCTTCAAAGTACTCTTTCCACCTTCCCATCACATTACTGGCATCTGTCAACATACTTCAATCCCTATCCTTTATTACCCTAACCTGTTGCACATCCCACCTCTGTCTCTTTGCCCTGCCAACCTGTATAGATCAGTCTCTCCCTCCTTACTATCCAACCTAGCATACAAGTCATCGTAAGCCCCTTGTTTGGCCTTTGCCACTTCTACTTTCACCTTACGCTGCATTTCCCTGTACTCCTGTCTACTTTCTTCAGTCCTCTCAATGTCCCACTTCTTCTTAGCTAACCTCGTTCTCTGGATCCACTTCTGCACCTCCTCATTCCACCACCAAGTCTCCTCATCTCCTTTCCTTCCAGATGACACACCAATGTTTGTCCTACCAGTCTCATTGATCACATTTGCTGTAGTTTTCCAGTCATCTGGAAGCACCCCCTGACCATCCAGAGCCCGCGTAAACACCATCCTGAAAGTCATACAACACTCTTCCTTTTTCAGTTTCCACCATTTCGTCCTCTGCTCTGCCTTTGCCGTCTTTGTCTTCCTCACCACCAGAGTCATCCTACACACTACCATCCTATGCTGTCTGGCTACACTCTCACCTACCACTACTTTGCAGTCGCTGATCTCCTGCAGATTACACCGTCTACACAAGATGTAGTCTACCTGTGTACTTCTCCCTCCACTCTTGTAGGTCACTCTATGTTCCTGCCTCTTCTGGAAGAAAGTATTTACGACAGCCATTTCCATTATTTTTGCAAAGTCAACCGCCATCTGTCTTTCTGCGTTCGTCTCCTGGATACCAAACCTGCCCATCACTTCCTCAACACCTCTGTCTAGCTCTCTAGCAGGGAAATGAGCACCATGGGAGCTAGCTAGCTAGCACTTGGAGCTAAAGCCAAACTGTGGCAGGGTTTTTACTTTCTGGACCTGGATTTGCCACCTCTGCTAACACTGGAAGTGCTTATACAAACCTGATTGTCCTTCTGTCTATATCATGTGACACACAGTATGCAGACTTACTATACAAGAACACTGACCTCTGCCCTGACTTTGTTGAGCTGCTATGACTATTAAACCAACATCTTCTGGTAAATGCAGATTCAGTCTAGAGGGAGAGAAATATGTAGAAGAAGATATTAAAAACTACAACATTTAATCAAAGAAAAAAACGTTTGTGACGATTATTCAAAGAATTTATTGTATACAGTATTGCATGTCAAGTCTTAAAATGAGGTAAAAAGAACCTCAAATGAGCGAAACATTTCACTGTGTCTTTGGGTACAAGTTCACAATTGAAGGAATGCAGATAGTTTGTGAGAGAAATAATTATGGGCCATGTTAATTGTTTGCACCACAGGTTTGTAGGCTGTATGCTTGAGCTCCGTTAATAGCATGGCATGATCACAGCAGGACTGTGTGTAATTGTACCTCACCATTGAATTCAACAATAGGAAAACAAAGAAACACAAAACAATGTTGTGTGAGGACATTATCTGGGGGGAAAAATACATTTCTAGATCCTTGCACGAAACATTTCTTTAAACTCTCTCCAGTGTGTTGTAATGGCTCAGTCTTAGTCAATACAAAGAGTCGTGTATGAACAAATGACTGTCAACCTGAGTCTAACATCGGCTACTGGCTTTGTACCTGGTACCAGTGAGTAAATGCCCCTAGTTTTTGAAATAATAGGAGCGTAGGAGTAGGGACGTGCCCAAAAAAAATAATAATCGATTCTCATTTGGTCCGATTCAAAATTTATTTTAAATGTGCCAAAATCGATTTTATTTAAATTATTTTATACTGTCTTGCCCTTGTTTGTGTGCCTTTATTGGCAGTGCTGTTCATGTTGTACACGATTTGGCCACTTAGGGGCAGTGTGGTTCCGTGTGTTCTGATACACTGTCAAGTAGGGCCCGACCGATTAATCGGCCGCCGATTATAATCGGCCAATTATTGGCCTTCAAACATTGGCCAAAACAATCAGCCAATTGAGCCAAATGACTGATTATTTTCCCCTTAAAACGTTATCGAAGAAAAACAAAGTTTCCGACGCTGAGAAAGTACCCTGAACGCACCATTTGCTCGCATAGCATTAGCAACTAGCAAATGTGTAGCATATGTTATTCTGGTTATTCTGTTGTCCCTATGCGTTCTTTAAGTTGACATCTCAGTTGGAGTTAACTGTAAAACTAAACACAGGACGTTAAGAATTACATCCACTGTATATTAAATACAAAATATGCTTTGTTGTTAAATACATCACTAGCCTAGCTAGTTTTTCCTTCAAATAACGAATTTTCACACACAAATGGTGTGGGAACACATACCCACAGGTGAGATAACTCAACGCAAAGGCACAAATTCTTCCCAATGTGCGAAAAACGAGTTATATTAATAGAATTTAATCACAACTTTCTTCTGCACTCACATTAAGTGTGTACGCCATAGATGCACGGCACCACACTGCCCCCATGAGGCCAAAACGCACAGGAACAGTCAGTATTTGTTCTGCTGTGAGTAGCCCGCTATTTAGCGCTAGCGAGACAGACTGGAGTAGATCATGACGATTTGCACATCTACGAATTGAAGCAGAAATCAATGTCAATCAAATCATTTTGAATAAAAAATCGTTCAGAATCGAAAATCAATTCTGAATCGGATTGCAGACCCAAAAATCGCAATCGAACTGAATCGTGAGACAGTCAAAGATCCCCACCCCTACGTAGGAGCAAAGCATTGTTGATGCCACCTCGAAGAGAGTACTTTTTGTCTCATTATAGCACACTTACACAATTTGTGTACGTAATCAGAAACACAAAACATGTCTAAGATGAGAATTTTTTTTACCCTTCAACCAGGTCCATGGTAGATGACACAACATCAGCATACAGCAAGGTATTCCCCAGCAGAACGGTGGTCAGGTTATTACAGTAGGTATCCAAACAGAATCGATCCCACCTCTGTGAATCGGGACAATCAGTGAAGAGTGAAAGAGAGCGGTCATGCCGTAGAGCACCATCTTGTAGTTCACTACTGGGCATGATCCTGAGGGAAGCCTTTGACATGACAAGGCCATCATTATTTACTTGTGTGTATAGACACTGAAGAAACTTTGCTTTGGCCTCCTGTGTAAAAGACAGAGGAACAAGAAAACATATGAAGTAATTTATACACACAGTATACAGAAAAAAATGAACAATTGCAGAATTATGTTTTTAAAAACATTAAATGGAATCTGAAAAAAAAAATCATATAATACGCTCAACTCATTCACTGCCAGCCATGTTCAAAGCTGAGTTCCCCAAATTGCCAGCCATTTTAACTGATTTTTGACAGATCTTTCAAGATCCACAGAATACTGTACTAGGGCCTTTGGCAATAGCCCCTTGTTAACAGAAGTTCCTGTTGCCAATCACAGAACCAAACAAAAAGAAGAGTTTACTTTGTCCATTCTTCTTTGCAAAAAGCCCCAAGGTCCCATGACTTTGGGTTTTCTTAAATTAACTAATTTAGTGAAGAATGTGAATAAATCTGACGGATCGGATTGCATTATTTTATATATTTGTAACCACTTTTTTTTTTTTTTGCCAAACTTGTGAAGTTTGTTTTAGTTTTTTGGGTGTTTTAATATTGTGACCGCTTGCAGAGGACAGGTTGAATAACATAGACCTGCTGACTTCAGACCAGACAATCAAACTAATTTACACCCCAAAAAAGTTTAAGATTGATTATACAAATTACATGTGAGTTTCACCTATAGCGCTGCACCACTTCATCGCAGCAAGTCATTGTAGGGTTGCAAGATCTACCAACACGAAGCAGGCAAACAAATGATTCACCAATAAATATCAACAATTATCTTACCGCACACATGACATACATTGCTAAATGTACTGTATGCTAAAATGGCAAAATGGACGACATGGACTATATCAATGTAGGAGCAAGAGAGATGACAAGTCCACCATAGCTGTAATGATGTTCTCTCCCAAAAGAGCACGCCGCGATGTGTATTTTTTTATATATATATATATATATATATATATATATATATATATATATATATATATATATATACACACACACATATATACATATATACATACACATATATATATACACATACATATATACACACACACATATACACACACATATATACATATATCCCATCCCAGCCTGTGCCAGTTCCAGACCAGACCACAGTAAAAAAATTAATCCTGCCCTACCGCCCCTGTTGTAAATGACTCCTGTCCCATCCTGCTGCTGTTCGGAATGACCCCCATTCCCGTACCGCTCCCATTTTGGATATCAGGTAAAAAAAAAAAAATTGCGCACCGGTCCATGGGTTTTTTCCCATCATAATCGACAATCCCTTTTTATCCTGTCCCATCAAAATCAAGTTGACTCCCATCCCGCGGGATTCCCAAAAACATGTCAGCCTCTATTGCAAATCATGCAGTTAGAGCACTGACTCCCATCACTCAACTCTATATTTATAGAGCACTTTTAACCAACCACCATGGTTTTCTTAAAATGGAATCCATTGGCTGCAGATAAATGAAAACAACAAACAGAGGCTCCATAATTGAACCCTCTCAAACGAAAACGTTTGGAAACCCCTGATCTACATGGAGCTTCTAAAAAAAAGTCTTCAGAGCCTTACCTGAGAAGTGGCCAGAAGGTAAACTGGACTTGGTGCTGGAGTTTGGTTTTCCTGACAACTAAGACCAAGAGAGGTCAGAATTTCTGCCAAGACTTGATAAAGTAGTACGTTGTTGGCCTTTAAACAATCAAAACTCTCAGTTGCCAGGTTCTGGAAGTCTGGAGTGTTTTCCAGATGGATCTGCCAACAGGAAATATACAACAATGTAAGCCTTGTAAAAATACAAATTGGGAAGTTGGTCGTAAACAGAGGATCCCCGCTATAGTATCTTGATTCGTTCTAAGAAAATACATGAATTCTACTTTAAACTCATTCACTCCCAGCCATTTTCACTGAAGCAACCCCCTTCACTCCTGGCTGACTGATTTTGCAAAGTCCACAGAATATTCTGTTGTATTGCTATAAAAACATGGAACCTACCAAAAGAAAGAATAGATATTATTATATTAATATTCTTTTATCAAAAAAAAAGTACATTTATATCTGTTTCCATTTTGCAGCAATTAGCATTAGAATACAGCTAAGTTTCATCATTATTCACAAACCTATTAAAACACTGGGAAAAAGAGATTGTTGCAACATGCCCCTGGCTGATCTCTTATACTCTGCTGCCACCCGCTGGCCGTTTTTTTAAATAACTACCATTGCTTTAATTGACCTCTTCAGGTCAGAAGCTGCATCAAAGCCTTCTGTATGCTCTAGCATAAAAAAAGCATTAAAAAAAAAACTTTAAATAAAACTACGTATAAATACTTTTTGGGGAGTGAAGGACAAAGTATTAAAAACGTATATATACGTTTTTGGGGTTTGAATGGGTTAATACAACATGCAACATTACGTACAAGATATCTCACCTGACACAAGACAGCTTCGCCCCCTTGCTCTCCATGGGTTACCCTGATGATAACCATATCTTTCTGATTAGGGCCATCTTTGAGCTCCCCCCAGAGCTCCAATTTCCCTGGTCTCAGGACATCTCTGACAAAGACCTTCCCACTTGCCAACACACTCAGTTCAAGTTCTGTGCTGTCCTTTTGTGTGAAGCTCAGTCTACACACTTGCCCAGGTTGCTGGTCTCTGTTCTCTAGAGAGATCCCAGCAGGGCATAGGGAGGAAGCGAGCCCCAGGACCCTTCCACCATGGCTCAGGTAATTGATAAATCTTGTGTGAAGCTGGGGGGTGAGCACTTCTTCCTCTGCGAGCACCAGCAGCCTAGAATTTTCCATCCAGGGTTCACTCAGGACTTGGTGTGGCTGAAGAGGATATACAATGTACTTTTCCATGTTTAGACACTCACTTAAAACCCGATGAACCGCTTGAAAACGCTCTTTGCTACCATTTGTGTACACCAGAACATTTGGCAGTTTGTTGTTAGATTCAAATCCATAGCTTTTGCAAAAATAACTTGTGAGATCATGTTCAAAATCTTGAGTCTCATCCTCACTATCCAGACACAGTGAGTGATCATAAAGGCTATCGGAAATATTTTCTGATGAAGTATATTTGACAGAGAGGATTGTGCTATTCTCTAGCTCCAGGCATTCATGGCAGTTCGACAGGTGGAGAGAGTGTCTGTGGTTCTCCATGTGGTGATGATTCCCCAATAAATCATCCTCAGAGTCAGTCTCTTGATCCTGTCTGCAACAAGTTGGCCCTGATCCTCTTAGTTTTTCTAAGTTCTTCTTTGGACAAGGAGTAAGAAGTAGGTTGCTTGGGTGCTGGAGGTACGGTAAAAGGTGACAAGGCAAAGGTTGACTATTTACTCCTTGGGTGTTGTGAAACAGCATTGACTTTGCATTTATGGGCTCCTCTGGGGATTGAATCAGCTCACTAAGAATGGATTCATGGAGGACAATCGCTGGGTAGATTAAAAAAAAAGTTATACTGTATATACAGTAATTCATATGAATACATGTATCATTATTTATATAGACCCTTCTCGTGTGACGTCACGTTTGGTTGCGATATTTACATCAAAATACATTGTACAGTAATTTTTAAAAACATATTTGCGCGACCCGCAAGACGTCGGAACCAATATTTTTTGTATCGGCACAGACATTCATTGCTGACGGACACGGAAATGTGACGCGCCTGATGGCGAGCCGACCTGCTCGATAGACGTCCCTTTCTGGAGGTAACAACAACACAATTTTAAATAACTTTAAAACGGCGTGATTACTGTGGGAAATTAACAAAAAAGAAGGTGCTATGAACGAGGCACGGGTGCCGTCAAGTCAAAACGACGTAGGTTGCGTACGACGTATCACAGGGACTCCCTGTAATATTAATTATAATTACAAATTTTACATATTGATGAAATATCATACAACATTATTTTGTCCATCTTGTAAACATTTAAACACGATTATCACAACACTTTATACTCAGGCTTGATCTCTGCTGAGGGATGTGTTGCAAACGTCTCTTTGTTAGCAGCTAGCAAGCTAAGATAGCTTGAAGACTTCGATATACAGCAAGGCGAGTTTATCCGGACACAAACGATTTAATGAATGACAATTTACACCTTTAAAGTAGTGATCGATGTACTCTTTCAACCAAAAGCAACATACCTTGGCTTCCACTTCTACTTTGTAGGGATCTTACCCTCCAACCAACTCAATTTTTTGTAGATAGCGGCTCCAAACGGCTGGTTCCAATGAGTCACAGTAATGTAGTATCCCACTAGCGACGTTTTTTGTGACACTCGACATATTTCCCACCTTTTAACAAAAACACTCGCCGAAAATCAAGCTCTCGCCATATATTCTTTAAGGGTGGTTGTCCTCCAGGAGGCTGAGCGGTAGCCAAGCAGTGACGTCAGTGAGAAGGGTCTATACACAGTAACAATAGTTCACTACAGAAATACATACGGACAATCTTTGATGGCACGAGTCCATTATCCAGTTGTAGGCGATCCTCTAAAAAAGCTACAGCCAGCCGACTAAAATTGTCAACACTGGCCTGAGCCACTGCACTGAATGGCTGGTCAGGGCTGCAAGCCAGAGGTCGGCAAAAGTCAGACCACTTCAGCACCTGCAAAAGTTGAAGCTCCTGTCATGAAAGCAGTTTAATTAGGTACATTGGGAACTAATTTAATAGACTTGTTTGCATATACTGTGGTACCTTGACTTACAATTACCCCAACTCATGAATTATTTTTTAGTTATGAGCAGTTGATTGGTCAAGTTTTTTTGCTTCGTGTAGTGACGCAAAATTTGACATACAAGCAACAATCAGATACACAGCCGTGCAGGTAAAATAGAAAAAAGGGAGACCAACAGTCGCTGATGCAGTTTTAGATATCTATTGAAACAGTCAAACACATAAACACAAACAAATGCTTGCAAGCAGCATGAAGGAGACGTTTGCCAACTGGGGAATTTGGAACAAGATGACATACCGCAGCCTTCTCTACAGTGCGGTGGAGATATGGCCTGATTGCAGAGGAATTAGCTTTGCCGTGAAAAACCCAACAAATCTAGAGAAGAAAAAGTAATGTTTATGGAGACCTTGTGTACTGATGCTTCTTCCCATAAACAGTTTCTTGAGTGGTATCAAGGCATGGCTAGGGGACGCGACTGATCCTTAAACAGACTGACTGCAGCGACTGTATCAATAACAGAGGTGGCAAATCCAGGTCCAGAAAGTAAAAACCCTGCCAGTTTGGCTTTAGCCCATGATGCTAGCTAGCTAGCTCCCTAAAAGGTAAACAAGCAAAATGGGGACGAGCTAGGGAGCTAGCTAAAAGGTAAACAAGCACCATGGGAGCTAGCTAGTTAGCACCTGGAGCTAATGCCAAACAGTGGCAGGGTTTTTACTTTCTGGAGCTGGATGTGCCACCTCTGAACTAGGACTGGGCAGCATGGATCAGTGGTAGAGTGGTCGTCTCCTAACCAGAAAGTTTGTGAATTCGATCCTCGTCCCTGAGTTACCATGTCGAAGTGTCCTTGAACAAGACCCTGAACCAAGTTGCTCCCAGTGGACCTGGCACCGCCCCGCATGTCAGCAGGCGACCACCGGTGTATGAATGTGTGTGTGTGTGTGTGTGAGAATGGGTGATTGTGAATGTGAGGTTTTGTAAAGCGCTTCGGGCACCATATGGTGTAGATAAAGCGCTATTTAAAGGAAGGCTTTTTCCCATATGGCATAACACTGACTTTCAACTTAACAATCATTCTATTTAGGTGTGTGAGAGCAGAAAGGAATTACACATCTCCACCCTCTTTTCTCAGATAATATGTTTATATTGTCCCCGCCTGGTTGGGAGAGGCCCCACTGGTCGCTCCGCTTAACTCACTTCACTAGTTTTGCACAATACACTTTGTAAATAGAAACATAGGGCACATAACACACTCCTTGAGGGGGGGGGGGGGGGTCTAGGGTGGAGACACCGTCTTTGCCCTCCAACTCCCCTCCAATTTTAATGCACCCCACAACTAGGAGTGGCGGGTGAGTCGTGGTGGGGAGCCATCGGTAGGGGCATTCTTTTCAATCCATGAGCTAGATTCTGACACTCTATTGTAGAAAAGTATCTACTACCTACCCTCTATATTTTTTGCACACAAAAATATTTTTAGTGTCACATCTTGGCCCAAATATTAAATTGCAACAGTTAAACAATAACAAATGGTGCCTACATTGTTTGGTGTCTTGTGGCTACCACTGTGTCCAGCAGCTTCTATGACGAATGAAATGTTGTCTATTGGTGGACCACAAACAATGGCGGACCCCGATAAGACGTTCCATTTGATTATGTCATCACATACCTGGAGAAAGAACAGCATAAAAAAAAATATTTATCGTAAAATCTGGTAAATACAACACATTTTTTCCCCCATAAAAAAAGTATATATATATATATATATATATATATATATATATAAAAGAAAGGCAGGTTTATTCTTTATTTTGATTCATTGACATACCAATAACTAGAATGTAGGATGGCAGCCTAGTAGTTATTGGAAACATAAGTGACTAGATAGACTATTGATTGTAATTAAGTAAAAAACAAAACAAAAAGAAAGTGATTTCACACCCATCATTCTTCTTAATGTATGTCAGCTTTTATACATTGGTAGAAATCCCATTGTTTAGATATTTACAATTATTAATGTTTAATGCATTGATGGACTTTTTTCTGCCTGAGTTTGAAATGTCCAAATGCATTTGAATGCACCTCGTGGCTCACCCGAATGCTGTCAATGCTTACACTCCCGTTAGTGGCTAGTTGCTAACGCCGTAGACTTGTGCCGTATCATACGATGGCAGACTAATTAACTAGCGATTTCTTGGCGTCCTTAATTAGTGACTAAATACGATTTTGGGATGACGTGTTGAGTGGTAGTTGAGAGGACGAGTCGAGCTAGCCGCCTTGAGCTGCGACGCCCACCACACGCTGCGTGGGTCAATTTCAGAATACAAATAACAAGACAATTGCATCAACATTCAATGTATGAGTAGGGGTGGCCATTTTTGTCGCTTGCTGTCGACTGAAGATGACATCATAGTTGCTCAGTGCTCAGGCAACGACCAATCACAGCTCACCTGTTTTCTGAATCTGAGCTGTGATTGGTTGTTACCTGAGACATGAGCAACATTGTCATCTTCAGTCGACAGCAAGTGGCAAAATGGCCACCCCCTGAAATGGATAAAAATGGCTAGATTTTGCTGCTGAACTCATATTCCACTAACACAATATCAACCAGAATACCATATTTAGACTAGTGGGGCTGCAATTAACATTATTGTAAAACAATAAAAAATAAAAATTGGGTTGACTTCCCCTTTAAATGGAACTTTGTCACTGGCATCAATTGTTATGCTGCCAACCACATGAACATGGTGTTTAAGTGTTGATTTGTTTTAGTTCCTACGTTCCCTGAAGGCAATGTCGCTGGGGAAGGTTCCAAGCTTATTTGTTCAGCTGTCACTAATGATACCACGCCACATTAGGTTCAAAAGTCTGAAACTCAAAAAACAGATTTAAAACTAAAAATAAATAAATACATAAAAATCGGAGTGAGACAAGCACAAAACTTCTAATCCTAATGTAACTCTACACACCCCTCTGTGAGTCGCGTGATGCATTCAAAAACACTCGGAAATAACAATGCTACGCAAAACAGAACATGACGTGTAACCAAACAACACACATAACCCAACTCGTTACATTACCTTGAGTTCCGCTACAGTGACTGACTTGTCTCCCAGTTGCAAAAAGATGTTGTCCTCGGGCGAGTGTTGGCATGAAGGGACTAAAGAGGGTGTCGTCGGCAGGACACATATTGAGGACGAACGCGGTCTGCGGGTGAAACTCAGGCTTCTGTTGCTTGTCAGCGTTAAGAGTCTGTGACGAATCAGCCGTGAATAACATTTGTGGAAACGTACCCACAGATACACGTAACACAATGTTATCAACATCCTAGAACGTAAAAACTGCGCCTATGTACAATTTGTCATTGTTGTTTTCAAACCGGTAATAGTTGCTGCTGCGTGTAAAGGTAACCTGCACGATTCACGGCGCGCATGCGCAATAGGTTGCCATTTTTGTCATCACTAACTACGGCAACAATACTAAGACATGTCTGTCTACTGTGCTTAAATCGGTGTCTGGACTTTATATAACTGTAACTAAAACCGCCTAAAATGAATACATTGAATTATCCGCGGCGTAATACTAAATTTCCTGCCTCTAAGGCGGAAATGCCACCATGCATGACATACTGTATATATAAATCCGTGGTTTAGCACCATAGCTGCGCCGTGAAATAGGAAGTGTCAAACGGGAAGTGTGAGTGAGTGGTGGGGATATACTTCAAAATAAAATAAAATGCACTTGAGCTGGAGCGGTTGTGGGGCGCAGGGGTGGGGGTGCGAGTGTTGGAACGCGGTCAGCAGTGGCCGGAAACGGCGCTAAAATGTAAAACTCGGAAGTCCGTGGCATCTACCCCATAAGCCCATTAACGGCGTTTACTCGCTTCACATTGTGTCCTCTTATCGCTGTTAGTTTATTCCGTTGAGCAGTGAGTAGAACGGGGGAGAGCTCCCGATATCAGTTCGAGCAACCCTTGGGCTAAAATATGTGCTACCACCAGTAAAATGCAAATTGGATTGGAATCGCTAAACTTGAATGATTAAATAGAACAATTGAATTTTAACTATATGAATTTAATTTGTAATGTTTAATTTGAATCTTCACATTGGAAACATTGAATCTGAATGGTATAAATTGAGTTTGAATTTAATTTAAAATTGCAAAATGAAATTAGAAATGTTCAGTTCTTTCAAAGCAAATGCAGTCAGCTAAATTCCGATTCAAATTACCTGTGACAGACCTCCTTTAACAGTCTGTGACAGACATCTTTTACTTTAGGAATAGCAATCTATTTAAGATACACAGATCTCTTCATCCAATCAACACAAAACTTTTGCCTGGTTCTTTTATCTTTAATGCTCACCAGTAACTACCAGAAAGACTGTACATTCTCAATTGAACTATTTACTGGATACCAGAAAGATCGAGTAGCTGTGGAGCCTTTTTCTCTTAATGCAGAAGAAGGTCTAATTTGTCCAAAATGTTTTTTATGCTGATGTTGTCTCGGCCGGCCACCCATATCTGCCTAGCTATATGACAATGTGTGACTTGATTGTCTTAACTGGTTTCAACTAGACATGTGTGCCAGAGTGCAGATAGATAGGAAGATGCCAAGCCAGGCGACAGCGACACAGAAACCTAGCTCAGGTCACCTATTTAATTTATTAGGAGGCCTAATCTAACAATTAATTCCCCTGTTAACTCAACTCAAACTTTTGGCAAAAATTTAGTATCTCTCCCTGATGAGCTGGCCTAATGGACAATACAAGCGCAATATCTTCCAGATCGAGGCAAAAGTGACTTTTCAAAGTACATAAGAGCCATTTAGTTTCAATCTGGATTGACTAAGCATGAGATTTTGGCTGGGAATGTGAATAAGGCCTTTAAGTCAATTTCTTACGCACCTTTCTTACGCAATTTCAATACGCAACGATTTTCTGGTCTCCGCTTCTAACACATCCACCATGAGTAAGTAACCTGGAAATACATACAGATAAATTTTAAATTTATTTAAATAGGTCATACTCAGTGGTGTCGTCCAGTGGTTCTCAACCTGTTTTCGGTAATGTATGTACCCCCTATGAAATATTTTTTTCAGCAAAGTACCCCCTAATTAGTGCAAAACATTTTGGGTTGGAAACAAAACAAAACAGAGTGTCGTGCCATTATTGTCTGATTTATTCAACTTTGGAACTTCATTTGTACAGTGGTCTCTCTTGAACTATTTGGAAATCAAAAGACAAAAAAAAAAACTTGGAAAGAAGGAAATAATTAATTACAAATATTTGTGCACATAAAAAATATTATCACCATTAAATGTCCTCCTTTGGAATGATAGCAAAGGTCTGTTTTAAAAAATAAATCATTATTATAATAAATAAATACAAATCTAATTATTGACAGGTCCTAGGTGGCATATGACAGTTTGGGTCGAACCATTCTGGTTTGAGGACTGGGCTTTCGAGACAAGGAAATTGATTCCTTAAAAAAAAAAAAAAAAGGACAATGAAACTGAATAGCTTACTGAATTTAAAATTAATTTTATTAACTTAGATTTTCCTGAAATAAATTACTTACATATCTTAATAATTATTTTTTAAAGGATTTTTGCATGCATGCTGCTTTTTAAATGTATGTATCTGAGTGCCTTCACATACCCCCATTTGACAACCACTGGTGAAGACCGGTATACGGTGTCAGTGACGGACTAATGGACAGTCTGTCAGTACTGATGGAATATCCACCTATGGAATTAAAGCCACGGGAGGTGTTCTTCAGAATCAGAACACACGTATTGGCATGTCCTACAAACCTTATCAGGGGTGCCACAAATGGAAAACCAATTCCAAAATGCAGCAAATAGTTAAAAGGTTATGGCTTCTCTGTGCTTCTTCCTGAAGTGTTGAAGTGCCCTTTTACTGGGACTAGTGTTTGGTCAGGGACCAACATTTGCATGCCAAGGGCCACTTGAATGCAAAGCTTTCAGGATTCTCAGTACCGGACATGCAAAACATGTAGTGGACCAGTTGACATATGCATAGAGTGAACACAGGTGCACTCCAGTCAAAACAACCAGCATCAGTCACCCAACATTCCCAGAGAGTGCTATTAAAATGAGTACTGTGATTTTTATTGGATAGTGTACAGGTTGTTTTAGGATTTGGTGTGGACGATGAAGTATTATCTATAAAAGCTTTTGTCATTTGAGTGCGATCATTGAAGACTGAGGATCTAAAAGACTTCCAACATGCCTAGGTCTTTCCTTGTGAAAAAGAAATGCGGAGTTTTTCGAGCATACCAGTGGAAAAAGTCTGAGCGGAGAGAAAATGATACAGAGGGTAAGACATTCATTCATGTGTCTTAAATTTTTGTTCCAGAAATCAAATTTATGTGTTTGTCAATCATCATATAAAGTCATATATGGTGATAAAATGGGTGTCATCCTACCCTTTAAGTTCTAATATGGTCCGTGTCGGTCCGTGTCTCTTTGAGTCATTGGATATTCGTTTGAAAACCGATATTAAAATTAGAAAAACGACTCGTTATTTCATTTCCGTTTCAAGCAAAACAAAAGATCATGGAGATTGGACTTGGGAAGAGCATTTTTTGCCCATTTTTTTTGACATGCCACAAACTTGCGAATGCAGTTATTACCAAACTTAAACTTGATAGGCTTATAGTCGAGAACATGTCAGAAAAGGTTGCCCAAATGGCCGCTTACAAGTTTGAAGGTATCTGTGATGCTAATCGGCACACCTTGAACATGTCCCTATAGTCAATTATTTTCAGTCTTAGGGGCACCATCATTTTTTTGTCCAGGCCTGTTTCATGATTTTTAATTTTTATTTATTTATATGTTGGTTGTTTTAAAATATTAATAATAATAATAATGATAATGATAATGATAATGATAATGATAATGATAATGATAATGATAATGATAATGATAATAATAATAATAATAATAATAATAATAATAATAATAATAATAATATTTGTATTTTCTTTCTTTCTTTCTTTCTTTCTTTCTTTCTTTCTTTCTTTCTTTCTTTCTTTCTTTCTTTCTTTCTTTCTTTCTTTCTTTCTTTCTTTCTTTCCACACAGTCTTCGCTGAGGGTACTTAGCGTTTGTGGAATTTAGGATGTTGACGAAGCTTACAGAACACTACATCTTTTTCAAACGCCACGCTGCTGTCATCTCCTGGCCAGTATGTGAGCTGCTTGCGGTGACAACTTCAGGCAATCAAAAAAAAAATACAGGCCGTTTTTCAATGTGTCCCCTGCCATCATATCCTATTATCGTTTCTGAAATAAAAATTGAAAATCAAACTGTAATTAGACTTAAAATCAAGCTATATTTCAATCTATTTTAAAACGAAAATCTATTTTAAAACGAAAATCGTAGTATCCAATGACCAAAAGAGACACGTACGGACCAAATATACACATGACTGTTTGTTTTGTAGAGCAATGACATTATTCTCCATTTTATAGTGAGTAAGGAGACGACATCGTGGAGTTTTGATTGTCAAGAGTGGGCCACAGTGCCTCAGCCACAATCGACTTTAGGATGCGGCACAGCAATTCAAATTCAATTGCCAATGCCTTTGTCAGAATCGGGAGGAATACTTTCTGACCACATGTACGGCCCATCCACACAAATGCTTCAGGGCTCCTTCTACACTCCCACTACACCGGAACTAGCAGGCATAGCAAAGGTAAGATCGTGATTTTCTCATGTCATAAAGTAAATCTCAACACTACTTTAAGGGGAGAAAAATAACAGAAAATTGCTGCATCATACTAATGAAGAGTTTTATTTGATTTTCTCAGCCCCAAAGCCACAATTTTCCTGGTGGTGGCAGCTTTGCGTGCTCAGTGTGCCACAAGATGTTCCCCCTGCAGCGCATACTGATTCGCCACATGAAGTGTCACAGCTTGGTGAAGCGACATCCTTGTCAATTTTGTGGCAAAGGATTTAATGATACTTTTGACCTCAAGAGGCATATGCGAACACACACAGGTGAGGAATGAGGATCTACATCCAAAACCTAGAATTCAATTTGTCCTGTAAAACAGATCAGTCGTTCGAAAAAATTACCCTGACTCAAAAATTATTATTATTAAAAAAAATTTTTTAGTAGCAACTAAGTAAAAGTTTGGAGTATTTTAAGTAGGCCTATTGTCATATTTAGTACTGTCAAAGTTAACTCAATGATTAATTTTTTATTAATCATGATTAGTCACTTAATTAAAAAGGCTTTTTTATCAATATTTTTTTGCCCATCAAATTTGAAGAGCACCTGTTATGTGTCAATTATTTCTACATTTAATGAGGACGTCTTCCACATTTTTTGATCCACTGCACATTTTCATCCTCCTCTTTTTCTAATCAGTTAATTACTTGCACAGACAGGGTTATTATGGTTTTGGAATTTTCATTATAGTTAGTTTTTATTTCGTTTTTTAATTTTTTTTATTTAGCTAGTTTTAATTAGTTTTCCGGGTAGCTCAGTTAGGTTTTATTAGTTTTAGTTATTTAAAAAATGTTTAGTTTTAGTTTACTTTTAGTTTCAGTAGTTTTCATAAAATAAAATAAAAATAAAAAAGTGTATTACTTGTGTGCAAGATTTAATAAATACCATGGTAAAATAAAATAAAAAGTAACGCACTTCTTACCTAGCGTTGCGTTTCGGCTGAATTAAATGAAAAAGCGGGCGAGCAGAGCCATTGGAGAAAAAAGTCAAGCACGCAAATGTGTCAGCTAAGGAGTGACGTCATCTGAAGGTGAATTTATATTGGCAGCTGTTCGAAGATGACATTTACATGCGACACACTTTCAATCGTCCATGGTCCGGTTAATATTGAAATACATATACTTAAATCAACCCCAAAGGCTCATGTATTAAATTAATTACCAAAGACAAAAACTAAGGACATTTTCACTATATAGTTAGTTTTATTTCGTTTTGTCAATGTAAAATGTAATTTCAGCACAAGAGAAATTACAATTAAGGAGGATGAGTGATGTATAGACGAAAATCTATGGCCAAACAGAAAGCAATGCGTGGCTGGCCAGGAGGATAAAAATGGTGGCCAGGACAAGACACGACATTCGTTGTGAAATTTCATTTGCATTTCAGTTTCATGTTGGCTGTCTTTTTCTTATCAAATTGGATATTTGAGTTATGAACTTAACAAGCAAAGATTGTGCACTATAAAAACAACAACTATGAAATATAGCTAATAAATGTAGGGTAATAATTTGTAGCCACTTTAATTGGGTAAATTTAAATCAAATATTTTGGTTAAAGCCAGAGTTGTAACTTCTGTCACCCCTAGTCTGGAATTCTGCATCACAACAATAGAACTTCGATATGATATACACAATGCTAGGACCCCACTTACATATGGAGGACCAAAACTGCCAAAAGTAAAAAAAATAAAATAAAAGACTAAATAAATAACTAAAAGTGAAAATAGAAACACATCTAAAAAAATATATAATAAAAAAATGTAATCCAAAAAATCTATATAAATGGAAATAAAAACAATATATATATATATATATATATATATATATATATATATATATATATATATATATATATATATATATATATATATATATATATATATATATATATATATATATATAATAAATACATTTGTATTTAGTTTTTGAATTATATTTTTTTATATCAGTTTTTATTTTATTTTAGTCATTTATTTATTTTTAATTTTGGCAGTTTTGGTCCAGACTGCCAGGACGAAATGTTATTCAAATGAGGGTGCGGTCCTAAGCGTGTCTTGGGTTGGGCTCCGCTGTTGCAAACTGCCTAGAGTGAGCGGGTCGACGAACAAGGAAGTCTCGACGGCTTGCATGGAGAGCTCCAGTAATAGACGACTATCTTGTCCACTGTCACCTCGACTTGAGACTTGAGTTGCTCGACAAGTCGAGGTGACAGTGAACAGTGCGCATGGGTGGACTTTTTCTTTGTAGAAATATCTTTTATTCTTTGTAGAAGTATTAAAAAAAAAAACAGACAGTGGCATGACACTCTTAGGGCTCATCTCATTTGTATCATTGCAACTTCCTTGGTCCTCACTTCTGTTTACTTGCTCACACCTCCCACCAGAAATTCATCAAGGAGAGAATAATTGTTTGGGGAAATTAGATGACCACTCCTCGATGGAGGACATCTACTAAAGATGATGTCACGTCATTGACAAGTCACAAATACATTTATTATTTTTGTGTGACATGTCAACCATTGGTAGAGGCGCTATTTAAAAAAAATTTGGTTAACTCTTTTACTGCCAAACGTTATCCAGAAAACAACCCCTACAGTGCCAGCCAATTTCGAGCATTTTCACTCATCTTTCAAGGCAAACAGAATATTGTGTGCTATGACTACATAAACATGGTGGATACCATATGAAAGATTGGATTCCATTCTTTCATTAGAAAAAAGTGTGTTTCTACCTTATTCCCGCATTTGAAAATAGGTCATTTGAATGACATCAAGCGAAAATGGAAAAAAGGAGAAAACAAGCTTTTTGTGAAAAGATAAAATTTTCTGTGATGAGGCTTATTTGGCTGTAAAAGAGTTTTGCCTAAAGGAAATATAATTGTTATTATTTTAACCTGATTATTAAAGGGTTCATTGTTGTTTGTAACCTTTGTCACAAACAAGCCTTTCATTCATTTGTACAACACAAAACACGTGCTACACAAACTTGACCATGGAAATAAAAGTATGACTTCCCCTTGGCTGCAGGTATACGACCCTACAAGTGTGAGTTTTGTGAAAAGGCATTCACACAACGTTGCTCCCTGGAGTCCCATATGAGGAAGATTCACGGCATTCACCAGCAGTATGCTTACCGCCAGAGGCGATCGAAGATCTTTGTGTGTGAAGACTGCGGTTACACGGCAAATTGCCCTAATGAGTACTTTCTCCATTTAAGACAATGCCATCCCAGCAGCCCTGCCCTCCACAGGTATTCTCGCCATAAGGCACAAAACAGCGGCTATTTTGCATCTGAAATTGCTGAAGCCAGCCCCTATTTGGTGTACTCTGCAATTTACATGTAAAGCCTGTTTTGTGTACAGTTTGTTGTAACCTACTTGCTGATTTACAAATTAGAATAACAATTGTTAGTTGGATTGAGCATGCCATAGCTAAGACCTTCTTGGGCAGGGGGGCTCAAGTTCGGTGTGCTGCAGGAGGGAAACATGGAAAACAGGCTGAATAGGGGCTCTCGAGGACTGAACTTGAGCACCACTGTTCTTGGGCATGCACAAATTTTGTATATGATCTCTTCCAGCTTTTTATATTTACATATAGTGGTTTTTGAATTTGTATTGCAACATGCAATTCATTTTATGAGCCCTTGATTTCAGATGTTGTACATTTATATGCCAGAGCATAAATTTGGGGGGGTGGGGGGTCAATTGTGGTAGTTTTTGTTTTCACTGCCATATTACGAAAGAGGATTAGGGCCAGTGAAGAGATAAAAAGGGGTTGGCAGGATTCTCACTTTATTCTCATAATTATGACTTTAAAGTGAGAATTCTGACTTCAATCTGACAATTCTAACTTTAATCTGACAATTCCGACTTTAATCTCTTAGAATTCTGACTATAAAGTGAGAATTCTGACTTTATTCTTGGAATTCCGACTTTCTAACTCCCCCCAACCACACAATTTTTAGCTCTACGTCAGAAAGTCAAACTTTAAAAAAGTGAGAATTCTGAGAATAAAGTCAGAATTCTCTCTTTAAAATCAGAATTATGAGAATAAAGTGTGAATTCTGACTTTAATCTCAGACTTCCGACTTTCTAACTTCCCCCCACACATACAATTTTTTAGCTCTACATCAGAAAGTCTCACTTTTAAAAAGTCAGAATTCTAAGAATAAAGTCAGAATTCTCACTATAAAGTCATAATTATGAGAATAAAGTGAGAATCCTGCCAACCCCTTTTTTTTCTTTTCACTGGCCCTAATCCTCTTCCGTATCACTGTTTTAAAGGGCTCACAGTGAATACAGCAGAACACTTAATTGTAAATTTAAGAAAATATAGTTTTAAAAATGCCATCTTTTATTTAGCTTCTTAACACCACCGTCCATCCTTATGCTGCATTCCAGGCAGGTGCAAAGTTGGATTTATCCTACTCATATTCTGCCAGTTGTGACCTCAAAGCATTCCAGACGAATATAAACAACAAAGATGACCGATTCTGATCAATTGTTTTTTTGTTTCGGTTAATCAAAACACATTTTGATTGGCCCATAGTTATCATAATAGGGGGTAAATACATTTTTTTCCACACAGGACCAGGTATATTTTTGTTCCTTAAAAGGGAAGTCAAATGTTTAATTTACATAATGTTGTATGCGTCAATCACGGCTTACCTGTTCTGTTGGTCAAGTTTGGTTATGTGACGTTAACAAGCTGAACCGTGATCGTGACCTGAGCCCTGAGATGTCATTTTCAGTCGACAGCAAGTGGCAAAATGGCCGCCCCCTGAGATGGATACAAATTGGTGCATTTTCCTGCTTTATTCTTATTCCACAATATTTAGCAGATTACCGTGTTTAGCCTCATAAGTTTGCATAGAACATAATATTGTCAATATTTTTTTGTTGTTGACTTCCCCTTTAACTATTTTGCTCCCAAAAACATATTAATACATTCTATTTTAAATGTTTTAAGTGTCCCAAAGACGTTTTTAATGGGGGGGATGCTAGAGCATACAGAAGGCTTTGATGCAGCCTCTCAACTGCAAAGAACGGTTGAAGAAATGGTAGTTATTATGCAAACGGCCAGCAGGTGGGAGCAGAGCAAAGGCGATAAACCAGGGCCATGTTGGAAAAAAACTCAATTACTCACAATTCTAAATAGATTTGTGAATAATAATGAAACTTAGCTATTTTATAATGCTAATTGTTATAATATATGTTTTTTTCCTGATGAAAGAAGAGACTTTAATCTTTCTTTTGGTAGGTTCCATGTTTTTATAGCAATAGAACACGATATTCTGTGGGCCATGCAAAATCAGTCAAAATTCAGTAAAACAGCCGGGAGTGAAGGTGATTGCTTCTGTGAAAATTGCTGGGAATGAATGAGTTAATGAATAAAGTCACCATTTAAATACTGCATTTTTTGTTTACTTATCGTTATCTGATATTCACATTAGTTTGATGATCTCAAAGTGGGTAAACTGCAAGAAAACTAGAAACTGGAGAAGATGGCAAATAGTTTTTCACTGCACATGGTACAGCATATCAGTAATTTAATATAAACTTTACATGAACATAAATGTTTTTAGGACCACACTGGAAAAACCTGCCTTGTAAATCTCTTCCTTATAAACTAGGACGTGTTACCTTGCATTGTAAACTATTGGTAAATAACATGGAAATTAGCCTAATTTTTTTTTTTTTTTTTTTTATTTTGTATGTGGGTGTGCGTGCGTGTGAGTGTGTGTGTATTCGTTAGTTCACCAAAAACCTATTAAAAAATCCCATACCGTTCACCTAAACTGAACACCGCCGTCAGGAGACCCGAGGAAGGACCAAAGAAAAGAAAGGAAAGTGAAATCCAGCACCGACCAGACACCACCCACCGGGCCACCAACCAGAGTCCTTCACCAACCCCAGAAACATCTCAATTCCAACAAATCAGGGAGACCTCAAGAGACCAAAGGAGAGACTGAGGAAAGGAAGGAAGGACAGACGAAGCAGAGTGAGATCCACAGACACCAGCCTCCGATTCAATGACCTGAGGGAGAAGCAGATTGTGTCTGAGTTTCGATAGATGCTGGTGTGGTGGATCTGGCATGCATGAAAATCTCCACCAAAGAGGGGGGCCGTCGACCGTTGCCAGGACAGAGCAAGCGCAACACCTCAGGGCCCCCCAGGCCGCGGCAGCACCAAAGGACGACCCCCGGGCCCCGCCGGGGCCACCGGCCGGAGAGCAAACCCAGGAGCAGGAGCGCCCCCCACCCCAACACGGCCCGCGCCCCCAACCCAACGCAGCAGGACGGGGCACTAAGGCCCGCCAGGCACCCCACCGGTCCACAGCCCCCGCTCCCCCCACGACCACGAATTATTTAAAGAAGCAAATATTAATGCAATATTAAATGGAAAACAGCAAAGAAACACTACAGTTTATCAAGAATTACAAAAGCAAACTCATACGACGTCATCGCACGGCGCAGTCACTTCCTGGTCTTCTTCTTTTAAATTACGAGTGGATCACATCTCTATGGTGTATACCGCCACCTACAGCGTCGGAGTCCCCTCTCAATATTCGCAAAAGAAGAACAGATGGAAACAGGCATAAGTCGCATGTCCGTTTTGCACATTTTCAGTAAATTCGCTGAAAAATTTTTAAACAGTTGGATGGAAACCCGTGAAGGGCTTCCCGCAATATTTTTGTCTTGTTTCTGGATGCATAAACAAAACAATATATATCTAGAAAGAATCTCCCTTTTATTAAGCACTCACTTGAATCATACAGAAAAAGAAACATGACAGCTATAAGTACTTTTAATTATTATTGATTCCCCACTTTTTCGGACGATAACAGAAGGCTCTCTCGTCTTGAATGTTTACAAATGTATTCTTACTGCTACAATTGTACAATCTTGGGCTTTTTCTCAGTAGTGGCATTAAAGATGCTGGCTCTGTAGTACTGCAACTCTTTTATGCTCTCCTTGATGTCCTCCAAGGCTCTGAAAGAGAAAAGCAAATCTGTTTCTGCTTATTGAATGATTATTTAAAGCTTGAGTCTGAAGAAGTAGTGAGTGAGTGAATGAATGTATTTTTTCTTAACATTTCAATAGGTCCTCATTTCTTGGTCATCCCTAAGCAGCATGAGAGGACTAACACATCTGAACTTTCTTGCAAATTATAAACCTTGATTATTTATGCGTAAATAATTGTTCGAAACAGCAGAGCTTTAAAATTACAGAATGCACTTTACTGCTTGCACTTAGGTAATTTATTGATTTGCTGTGGAAGTGGGAATTATTGAAGGATTTCCTTACTTGTTGATAAGCCTTGTCTGTTTTTTGCTACCTGCCAACGGACTGTCCAAGTGGAAACAAAATTGAAAACTAACTGCAAGTAAACTAAATCAGCATTGTGAAGTCGAAACTGGAGTGAGTCTTCGTCATTGAACCACGCGTCAAAACAACAACCCACAGGTAACCATGGTGGCCCGTTTTGATTGGCAAGAGGGTCACTACAATATATATATATATATATATATATATATATATATATATATATATATATATATATACACACACACACGAGGGAGAGAGAGAGAGACAGGTAACTTTTTAATGCGGGTTTAACGTAGAAGCCAAAAAGTATGGGACCCTCCCAAAAAACAGTCAAGTATTGGGCTTGTTTAGGAATTGCCATCTTGTTTTGAAACTGATGGCATTGCACAAGGACACTTTGACGGGACAACAGTTAAATTTGAGCAACTTTGCAATTATTATCTTTACCTGTGGGCTGCTTTCTTACGTGGCGCCATCTCATATTCCACTGGAAACCACCTCCTAAGTTATCGGGAGAAAAAGAAAAAACATTGTCACACACCAAGCCACACTAAAGATTTTTGTCTATAATAAATATGAATTAGTTTTCAGAGCAAACAAGACTAATATGGAAGTAAAGTGTGTATACACGTGTATGTATTCGGGCTGTGCACAAATCGGTGATTACTGAAATTAAGTTGTGGATTTCCCGTTGTAAACGAACGCCGATTCATAATTTACGAGTCATAATATGAATGAATTGAATGGAATCTCCCGTCGCCCTTTACATGGGGATTGCACATGCACAGAAGCGACGGATGCCGCCTAACCTAGAAGTAGTCTGTGTGTTTGAGACAAAGTTCTATCAACGAGAATAATTGGCTGCTTTTAACATCTAGTTGTTGACATCTCAGGCAACAAACGAAAAAGAGTTTGCAAATGCGGATACTGTCGGACCTCAGAGACGAACGAGTTTAGCATTGGCGAGGACAAATCTACAACAAGCTAGTTGTAACGTGGGTACCAAACCAAGCACTGTTAATGATTACCCGCTCTAGATTTCTAGTCAATTATTAGTGGTGCAACAGATCATCATTGATCCGTGGTCAATGCAGATCAGGCGCCATCCGAAAAAACGATCCGTGACTCAAATTCGTGATCCGATCCGAACCGTGACTTTTGTGATCCGTTGCACCACTATCCATTATAGAACACATTTACACTAGCACTTATGGGTAATTTAATAGTGCATTCAAATTTTAAACAAGAACATCTGACCTGCAAAGCTCCTTAATACTACTGACATCAATTATTCTGTAGTGGAGGTGATTCATGAACTGTGGCATATATTTGTCCAGGAACCTTTTGTCTGCATGCACAGAATTTCCTACACAAAAAAGTAACAATGGACCATTATTGTCAGTGGACAATGGATGATACAACTACAACAACAAAACAACTCACCAGCTAGGGGACATTGTCCAGGTGGAGTGTGTTGTCTGACAAAGGATAGAAATTCATACTCTGCTTGTTCCAAGGTGATTTCACTCTGTCGTACTGCCTGGGTCAGTCCAGACTGAAAAAAAATATGCATTTATTGTTTGATTGATTCTCACTCACTGTTCTAAAGCATCCGGATTATCCTGATTGATTAGGAAAAGCTGTTTAAGTCAACTCAAACTCAACAAGTGAAAAACAGCAGCTCTCTGCAACAGGTTTGACTGTGCAGGCAGTCATGGACCAATTTTAGTGATCAGCAATCATTAACATGGATCGGAGCACCACTAATTGTTACATTTTTAGCTTTTACTGTTTTAATGGTATGATGTAATGTTTGTAAATAGTGTGAATATTGTATTGTATTTATGAAGGAAATCATGAATTCATTATGTCAGAAAAATCGCAATCCAATCTTTTAGCTAAAATTGTTCATCACTAGTTAGTAATAAATACAAAGCATTTTATAGATGCCTTGTTGCTGAGACAAAGCACAGGGCAGCAATAGCATACCTTGCCATGTTGCTTTATACACCACTCTGGCATGGATTCCAGTACGTCATTGGATTGGCTTATTATCAAATTGGGCCCCTGCCAAAATAATACATCTGAGTTTAAATTGAAAGATAATTAATAACAGTAAAAACAATGATAGGAAATGTTTGGGATTACTTCAGCCAAAATGTTCAAGTTGGAGTCTGTAATTATGCATGCCATTTCCAAAATCTTGTCATTTTCAATGTCCAAACCTGTCATCTGTAAAACAAAAAAATATTATGTGTGTATTAGTAAATTACTGTACATGAATTTTAAGTACTGATAAGCTTCCAAATCATTGTTGAGATAAATGACAAAAAAGGTTTTTTAAAACATTTATTTTCAATGCACATGGTATTATCTGGATTGGCATATATTTGTATAGAAAATCTGTAGGTATTAACTATGTTAACTATGTTAACAGGTGCACAAAAAAAACATGTTTAGATAACGATCCTATTCATACCTGTTCATACCTGATTCCAATGAATGGAATCGTTATCAGGCTTGTGCAGACCTTGCTGAAGAGCTGACATATGAATCAGGTGTGTCGAAGAAGTGAAACATCAAAAACCTGCAGGACTCCGACCCTCGAGGACCAGGTTAGCCCACCCCTGCTATAAAATGCCATTTTTCTATTGTGCCACACCCCTACTGTCCAAATTGAATGTCAAATAAAACCGTTCAAATGAAATTTAGATGATAGAAGAAAGCTAGTGAATCAGATGATATGCTGGACTTGACATCATCAAACTGTTATTTTGAGCAAAGGTTATTTTTCACAAGATAGTTAGCTTTGATTGAATGTCTCGCACTACCTCATGCGACCCTGTTATGCATATGATCAGAGTAAGACTTTTTTTTTTCTTTACTTATTTACCAAAATAAGTTTGTCCTCCTGGTCAGCAGTAACAGCTAACTAAACAGCTAGCTTCTACTCCTGAGAGAAAGCACATTCGTCTGAATTTGCAACCCTGATGCTGTGATCAGAGTGACAGGTTTCCACTACGTTAACAGAGTTGTGAGACAAATTGTACCATTGATCAGTAAGATGAGCTAAACAAATCTTTGAGCGTTTAGGACCTATTATTGATGAATATGTAGCAGAAAATCAGAACAGTGAAGGTTTATTTTCCAAAAGTTTTGAAGCCCAAATGTGCTCCAATAATGGAATGGCCCTAAAATATTTATAAAACAGGTTGAATAACGGACCAAACAATCAAATTCACAGGAAAAATAGAAAATAGATGATAAAAATTGCATTCATATGTACAATTACTTCAACTTTAACTTTTTTAAGCATGCTAATTTTGATGAATTTAATTATGAATATAAATTAAACTTTCTTATATAGAACCTGTTTAGTTACAACTCTCAGGAGATGTCCGTGGATAAGGAACGCACGTTTTATTCGTTAGTAGCGTTGCAACATATTATAGACCCTTCAAAAGTCTACACACAAAAAAGCAAAAACGCACGCCGCCAGTGTGTGTTTAACTGACAGCACATACAACACTGGGTTGGGCATTCATACAAACTGTCGTGACTTGCCTCAAGATCCACCCACACCATCTTATCAGACAAAGCGGCGTTCATGTTTTTTCTTCAACAGCCGACGAAATAGAAAGCCGAGATTAAACACAAAATGAAAATAAAATTTAAAAAAATTAAATTAAATTAAAAAATACAGTCGGAAACACTTTTCGTCGGTGGACTCAGGGTCAGAACACCACTGATTTCACTTGTTGAATTTAAAATGTGTGGGTTTTTTTTATTCCGGGTTTACGTCAGCTGTACTTTACGGCAAGGAAGTTCGAACAGTTTTTTGGGAATTGTAGTTCACTTACCGCGTGACGCTAGAAACTCTATGCCTGGAAACGTTTTTTTGTTTTTACTTCCAACAATTCTGTTTGATTTGACATTGGAGCGAGAAGAGGCATACAGAAGAAAAATAGTAAACATATAAAATACATAAAATCTTAATAACACAATAATATATGTATATATTATTTATTAATTTTTTGTGCACACACGAACACACGCACACACGTAAATTCTCCCAGGCAGGAAGCGAACTCATGCCAACCTGCACCGACGGAGAGTGACGGTAACCACTCCGCCACCCTGATCCCCGAATAAAATTATGATGGACTCTATGCACAAATAACCATAACGTATTTCCGGGAAAATCTCATGACGCACCGCCTTTTCCGGTAATGCCATCGCCGTTTGTTTTCCTTCAGAGAACCTCGACCAGTTGTCAGCATTTTGGAGTATTTTTTCGTCATTTCTTTATGAGTGTGGTTGCGTGCATTTGTCAAGGCATCAAAGAAGAGGAGAGATGACAGTACGCCGAGTGGTCACTGCTGTGTGCCCACATAGACAGGTTATAACTATGAAATTATCTAATGTATCTGCCTTTATGGCGTTTTGACTTTTCATGTACCCGTGTGTATATTATTCATATGCTGCAATATTATTGTATTAAAAACATGAAAAGATTTATATGAGTCATTCTTGCACCGCTGACAAACAACTTCTCAGCAAGGCATTAAGAGAAATGTCACCATGGACTGACAAAAAAGCAAACAGTGTGTGGACTCCAGTAGTCCCAGGAGAAGCTACAAGGCATATTTTACATTTACATAAACAAATTTAATAAACAAAATAGCTTTAGTAGCTAATCAAACGGCGTTCATTTACGTGTAATAATAATTTTAAGCAATGACATCACCAGAGCTCAAGCCGTTAAAATTACGGCTCTGGGTGATCTAATTAGTAGTTTTAAAATTCTGATAGACTAATTGATTGTGTTAAAGCAAGGAGCAACTCCTGCTCTTTTTCAGTGGCTTACATATTTAGGCTTAGAGTTTTACATCACATTAACAGTGCGCTCCGCTGAAGTCTCCCCGCACCGGAAGGTTGGGTGCATTCATATGTCGAATGCGGAAGTGATTTGTGCATATAGTCCATTAATAATAATAATAATGATAAATAATAATAATAAAATGAAAACACCAAAATGACAACACAGCCTCCGTCTTGCCAGACTTTCTTTTCTTTTTTTTTGGAAGTAGTTGGAAAGTAAATATACATCTATCTTTCAAAAACAAAAACAAAAAAGATTTTGACTACATATTTGATCCAGTAAATAATGTCAGACTCTACACCATAAATAAAACTATCAACATACACAAATGAATATACTGTACACACAATATACTGTACACACAAGGGAGAGATTAGGTTTTTTTGTGTCAATATTTATTACTATCAACAACACATTTGTTTTATGTTTTAATACAAACGAAAAATATTTTTACAAGAGAGCTGTGACCTGAGTACATCTTTTTGTCTTTTTTTCATTTAAAAACCCCAAAACAAAACACAATTCCACATTCAGTTATTTGTTATTCTCTTTACACCATAGACAAAGGTTCAATGTGACTTGAACAAACAAATGGCAATAATAAACAAGCACATCACACTCTTATTAAACAGAAGATTGTAAATATTTTTTTAAATGTAAAGTTAACATATGTTACATGTTAATGTACCAAATATTCTATACTTTGTTTAAAAAAATAGACTGTGTTCAATGAATTAAAATGTTTTTTTATCTACCCAAATATTTCCAAAAAGTACATTTTAGAGCTGTAATTTTAACACAGTACCATGATACAGCAGTATTTTTGCTCACTGTTGTCATACTGTCAGAATGTAAAATCGGCACATGCCTATGGCAACTTAGAACCATATGAAAACACAGTCATTACATTTTTTAAATTCTGCTACATAAATAAATAATGAACATTACGTGACAAACATGCAAATACCCACATTAAAAGTCTGCTTTCATCTTAAATAATGTTTTCAAAAAGGGGGTAACTGTCATACATGGCAACACAGCGTGCGCCCGTCGGTGTTCCAGCTTATTGTTGGGGTCCGGTGATTTGATATATTGTCGCTAAAAGCTAAGCTATCGATATGCAAGCGCAAATCCCCCAAATAAGTACTGACGGGAGATTTGCATAATAAATGTTATCCTAATTAACATTAGTTTCATCAGTATGTATTCTAATGGACTATAATTACAACTATCCCGAAATGAATCCGTCCATCCCTCCATAGCTATAATAGAGGTAGCTATCGGTTGGATTTTCCCTTTAATTAAAAGCAGGGCCGGTTTTTGCTATGGCCAATGTGGGCGGCCGCCCAGGGCGCAATCTATGTGAGGGTGTCCTTGGGTTCCAAGTTTTCCTGTGCAAAATGTCCCGGGTCCCATTCAGAAATAAGGATTTCCATCCATCCATTTTCCAAACCGCTTGTTCCTTGTGTTGACTTATTATACAAGAAGAAAGGCACAATAGTTAAAGTCACCAACTTAGTTTTGTCGTGGGCCAAATTTTTTCTTTTTGCGAGCCGAAATTACATTACCTGCTGTATATGTAGTAATGATATTGAAAGCTTACAGTTTGTTTTGATAGTGGTATTGATGTTACGATGTGATATTTATTGCAATATTAAATGAAAGCTTATTGCAGGATGGTTCAAAGTACACTGTCTGTTCACTAACTTGCCAGCATTTGTCATATATTTCCTATTTATAGCATTAGAAATGTGATACTGCCTCCGAACAGTGGTTCCTTTGCTTAACTCCAAAAATTCAAGTTGCCAGAAACACTCTTAAGGCAACACAGGTATAGAAAAAGCCAAGTAACACGAAATAAAATAATCAACTAAGCTTATTTGTTTATTTTTATGTCCGGACTGAGATGCTTAAATTTGGAAGATTGTCTCTGATGTGATGTCCAAGGCAAGGTGTGGAAGTTGCACAAAGCGGTGGTCCAACGATCACCGCTCAACAACGATTACGGTTGTCAGCCAGACTAAAGATGGCATGTTGCACCCACATATGCCGGCGTGAGTAAGGAGTCTTGCCTGATCGATTGCGAGGTATACACAGCCTTTGTTTACATAGCTCGCACTCGCAGGAGAAATGTTTTGTCCACTATATTTTCCCGGCTGGTGTGAGAATGCCTCCCGGAAGAGCTGGTCAAAGTGGTTGAGAGAGCAATCTTACCTGCTAAAAGTGAAACCGGAAGACATTGGATAGATGGATTTTTATCAATTCATTTTTATTGAAGTATTTCCTCCATCAAATACATTTAAATTGGAAAGTAACAATACACAGACCAACTTTACACACATGATGCTAATTGTATTATTCAATATTTGAACAATTCAGTTAACTATTCAATATAATATATAGTTCAGCATTCAACTAAAACACACACAAGATTATACTGGTCATTTAAGGTCTTCATTAACAGCCCTGTGCTTCTGTTCAGGAAGTTCCAACTTCTCACATAGCCTTAGCTTGAACGCTAAATGTTGAGCGATCTCATTTGGGTCAGTGTACAGTGAAGGAGGGACACTCTGAAAGATAGTAAACAACAACAAATATCTGTGTTACCATTGTTTAAAACATTTTTTTTTAGAAACATGTTCTACATTGGAAAGATTTGTGTACAGCCTTATAAAACGTCACATCATTTTCAAAAGGAGTTAACAGTTTCACTTCTAAAGTGGAAATAATGTAATGTACACACTGCATTTGAATCAGAATCAGAATGGCTTTATGGTCAAAATATTTGATAGATGCAGGATACTGGGTGGAACCCTAGAGGAGGTACAATACATAATTGACTTCTTTTTTTAAATGTATTAATAAAATAGCTTTAGTAGCTACTCAAACGGCTTGTATTTCCAGGTAGTAATCATTTTAAGCAATGACGTCATTACCAGAGCTCAAGCCGTCAAAATTACGGCTCTGGGAGTTTTAAAATTCTGATAGACATAGTTTTAAAGCAAAAAGCAGCCACTGTTCTTTTTGAGTGGGTTAAGGCTTTATGATTGGAGTTTTACATCACATCAACAGTGCGCTCCGCTGAAGTCTCCCGGCATCAGAAGGTCGGGTGCATTCATACGTTGAATGCGGAAAAGCTTTGCGATTACAGTCCATTACGTCACACGTACATTTGTAGTCACAAAGCAATGTTGGATGATAAAGTATGGGGGGGGGGACTATGAAACAGAAATCTTTTTGGAATTAATTAAAGAAGCGAATATTAATGCAATTTTAGATGGAAAACAGCAAAGAAACGCTACAGTTTATCAAGTATTACAAAAGCAAACTCATACGATGTCATCGTACGGCGCAGTCACTTCCTGTTTTTCTTCTTCTTTTAAATTACGGATAGCTCACATCTCTATGGTGTATACCGCCACCTGTAGCGGCGGAGTCCCATCTCAATATTCGCAAAAGAAGAACAGATGGAAACGGGCATAAGCCGCATGTCCGTTTTGCACATTTTCAGTAAATTCACCTAAAAAAATTCAAAACAATTGGATGGAACCCTGACTAATGTCACAAAAGTGACTCTCCTATTTATGTTTACATTTGCACTTAATTAACGCATTTGCATTTTAGACACTACATGCTCCCAAAGACGTATTTATACGTTTATTTATGGTTGTTGTTTTTTTGTTTTGTTTTTAAATGGTAGAGCATACAGAAGGCTTTGATGCAGCCTCTAATCTGAAGAAGTGGCTTACAGCAATGATAGTTATTACAAAAAATTATCAGCAGGTGGCAGCAGAATATAAGAGATCAGACAGGGCCATGTTGCAGCAAGCTCTTATTGCCAGTATTTGTGAATAATGATGACATTTCGCTATATTCTAATCCTAATTGCAGCAAAACGGAAACAAATACAAATATAGTTTTTTTTTTCCTGATGAAAGAAGATCTTTCTTTTGGTAGGTTCCATGTTTTTATAGCAATAGAACAGAATATTCTGTGGGCCTTGCAAAATCTGTCAAAATCATCAAAATGGGACGCGGTGCGGCGCAGCGAAATCCGCACATTCGTGACTAAAATACGCACACTCGCATGTTGAAAAATTTGAACTTTTTTTTCCGCATTTCGCCTCACGGTAGTCAATCGGCTTCAAGTACCGGCTATGAATTGTAAAACGTCCAATACGTAAAGTCTGTAAAGTGTTGATATCACGTATCTCCACACCTCATATTAAAAGTTTTATTTGGACTTCAAGAACACAGTGAGCGTCGGTCAGACACAGTAGAGAGGCTGGTTGTGGCCCGCAGGCCGTAATTTGCCCAGGTCTGATGTGGCTCATGCTTTAGATTGATGTATAAATCTTACCTTCAATTCTGCTATGTTACTTTCCCTTGTGCAGAACTCTCTTAACATGTACTTCTGTCCGGCCTAGAAGCAGAAAAAAATACAAATTGTCTACATGCTTTTTAATATTATGATTAGTAATATCCATCCATCCATTTTCTTAACCGCTTGTCCTCACAAGGGTCGCGGGGGGGCGCTGGAGCCTAACCCGGCTGGCTTTGGGCAGTAGGCGGAGTACACCCTTAACTGGTTGCCAGCCAATTGTAGGGCACACCATCCACACTCACAATCACACCTATGGACAATTTGGAGTGTTCAATTAATCTGCCATGCATGTCTTTGGAATGTGGGAGGAAACCGGAGATACCGGAAAAAACCCACGCAAGCACGGGGAGAACATGCAAACTTCACCCAGGAAGGCCGAAGCCTGGACTCGATCTCACGTCCTCTGCACTAGGAGGCTGACGTGCTAACCAGTCAGCCACCGTGCCTATTATTATTATCATTATCATTATTATTATTAATTAATTAATTAAACATTTTCAGTCGACAGCAAGTGGCAAAATGGCCGCTCCCTGAGATGGATTTTGCTGCTTAAGTCATATTGCACAAACGCAGTATTAATCAAAAAGCTGTGTTTAGACTAGTAGGGGCACATACAACAAATTAATTTCTATAGAACATTTTTGGATTGACTTCCCCCTCTAATGGAACACAAAACTTCCCATTGTGTTATTATTACTTAGTGCTCAAGATTTGTGCAAAGGAAAATGAGCGGTGCACATTTTCTTCAGCCTTACGTCCTGTAAACTTACCTCGTGATATAGTCGTGTGTCATTTATTCTTATCAGCACACCATCCACTCGGAGGAAAAAACGCAGCAATGTGAAGAAACTTGTGGGCATCACCCTCTGCATCAAAACACATGACATTATATAAACACACACACACACAATTGTGGAAATTTAGTGCAAATAACAAAACTTTCCATTAAAAACAAACGTGCGTGAGCAAACATTTTAAAGGGACAGTAAAGTGAAAAATCTACTTTTTGGAGCTTTTAGCCATGTTAAAATGCTAATTCCTCACCCAAAAAACATTGAAGTGGTGTTTTCCTCCATTTGCTCATCTATGAGAAATTCTAGGTCATTCTGCTCTCCAAGCACCAGCCCCTCCCAAGTGGGTGCTCACTGTATGACGTCATTCGGTGGGGACCCACCCCCGCACTGCCTATGTGGACTAAACACGCCCACTTTCTCTGAGAACTCCATGCTCGCAGGATAGTGATAAAAGTAGTCTTTATCAGACACTAGTATACTAATATAATGCTTATTCTATACTGTTCTGTACTTGTTCTATGGTTCAATAAAGCTGGTTTAAAAAAAAAGTAGCCTTATTCAGTAAACATTTTGTTCAAATGAATTCAAAGCAAATCAATTATCCTTCATATTTGCAATGCCAATTGGCCACCTTAAATTCTCAGAAAGGTTGATTAGTGCGCCCCTGTAAGCAGAATGTCCCGTTTTCTCAAATCCTCCCTCTCTCAATTTGATGAATTATTTGCAAACGACTGTATCAATAACTAAAAGATGCAGCCATATTTCTATTAGTTTAACTTTTTTTTTTCCACTTATGAGTATGAAAACTTAGGGGAAAATATTTTATTATACGATTAATCGCGAGTTAAATATTGAAGTCATGCAATTAATTACGAATTCGCCTGACACCCCTAATAAATACATATGATTTTAGTTATGTCATAGGGAAACAATCCCATGAAGTTTGAAAAACGAAAAGGTGAGAATAATAGAGACAAGGAACAACTAAGGAGTGTTGGCGCTGTTACTTTAAGGGACAAAAAAAAAGAAGATTACAATAGCATTTAATGTTTATACTAGGGGTGGGAATCTTTGACTGTCTCACGATTCGATTCAATTCCGATTTTTGGGTCTGCGATACGATTCAGAATCGATTTTCGATTCAAAATTATTTGATTGATATTGATTTCTGCTTCAATTTATATCAGTCTGACTCGCTAATACTAATTAGCGCGCTACTCACGGCACTTTTATCATTCAAAAGAACGGCTATTCATACGAAACGCTTCAGGAATGTATACAGAGAAGCATCTTAACATTACTCACCGGCATATGCTCTTCCTACACTGCAAAAAACAACAACTTTTATTGGCATAACTTGATCGTGACTTTTTCCTTCTACTCTCTAATGTGGCTACAACTTAACTGTGTATCAGAATGCGAGGAACCACACTACCCCTAAGTGGCCAAATCGTGTACAACATGAACAGCGCTCCCAATAAAGGCACACACAAACAAGGGCAAGACAGTTTTAAATAATTTAAATAAAATCGATTTGGGGACATTAAAAATCGATTCTGAATCGTACTAAATGAGAATCGATTTTTTTGCCACACCCCTAATTTACACCTATGAAAAAGTTTAGTCTGGGCATAGGGGAAGAGTATCAAGGCAGCACTCACAATTTTAACACTTATCATTGAGACCCCATGGTCATGCAGCTCATCCTCAAACAGTAGGACCTCATCAAAGAAAACAATCTGTTCACGGGCCCTCAGCTTCTCCAAGTCAATTCTTTCTGTTGTCTCAGTCACCTTGAAATCAGTAAGAGAAAAAAGGACACAGGTACTAATAGCAAATCATAAAATTGATAGAGATTCCTGTCAAAAAGTGATTCAAGAGTTCTAAATTAACACCCACCAAATGACCAAGCCTTAGCCAACAGTCAGTTAAAAAATAAAATATGTCTATTGCCATATAACAAATAACAGTGTCAATTCGTATGCAAATAACCAGCAAATATTAGTATATTGCGCAGTAATTTCTATACCAAGCAAGTAGGGCTGGGCAATAAATCAAATTAATTTAATTAACCGTCATTTTTTAAATCCAATCGTTGAATTTTGTCTTCTGCATTATTAAAAGCTGTTGTTCTTATGTTTTGTTTTAAGCAAGTCGAAATTTGAACGGTGTAAATCGGATGTATTATGTGGGAGTTTATATAAAAAGTGAGGAGAATAAAATGCTATAAAGTAAGAAGAAAGAATCCCAATAACAGATACAATAATAAAGGTTAGAAACAACATATGTGGGAATTATGACATATCCCTTGTAACCCATACAATCACTTTTTGACAGGAGTGTTTTTCTAAATTCTAAAGGTGCTTGCTTATGTTCCAGTCCATATTAGATATTAACCCACCTTCATCTGCATTTCTTCTCCTATTAGGGTGCCTCGGTAATCTGTGGTGAATGTCCAGTCGTATGGTCTCACCACCTCTTGAGTGTGTTCAGAAACAACTCTTGAAAAAAATCAAATGTATTTTTTCAATTTGTTCTTTAGAGTTGCATGTCCTGTTTTGGTTAATCTACATTAAGTTTTGGTTTAAATTTGAAGAACCCCATTCACACATATTAATTGGACAATTTAGAGTCCAATGCTGTGATTATCGATTCTTACCTGCTCTCCTGCCATTGTTGAGCACAAGCCACTTGGAGCGTGTCATCTGAGTTGTTGATTCTCTTCAGGGCATCGATGGCATTGAATTCAATTCCAAAACCATCATTGTGTTGGATGCGCAGAATGTTGTCTCCAAATAACATTTCTGGGAGGGAGCGCAAATTCAAATCTTCTGTTAATCTATAAAAGGTAAAGGGGAAAAATAGGTAGGATTAGGAATATATTTACAAAAAAATGAAAGAATCATTACAGTGAAGTAACATTCATTGTGGGGTCTACATTCCAGACTCAGCCACTCGGGGTGTAAATCTTTCAGAAGAAAGGCATGGGAATGAAAACATTTGATTTTTTTAAACTAAATTATTTTGTTTGTTTTTTACAATTAGTATCAAACATTTCCTTTTGCATGTTAGTATATTTACATCATACGGCTGCATTTTTCACTTACCTGTATGTGTCAAGGGTTTTGAAGAACAGTACAAATTGCTTTGTGTGAGTGTGTCCTTAAAAATAAATTACTTGTTGGTAGGAAGTTACAGCTCACCTTTCAATGTCTTTAGATTTCATTATATGGTTTTTGGCAGTTGTCACTTTCCAAGGGCCAAAGGTAAAGTCCTTTTTGCTGCTCTTAAAACCATGTGAAATCATCATAGATCGAAAGCCAGCATCCGCTGCAAGAAAAGACAGGTGGCTTTACAATCAAAACATTTCACTGGTTAAAGATTGGAGTTAATTTGTTTATAATACATATGATGCACTTTAGAAATGCTCATGCAATAACTAAATTAAATGCCAGTACCCATTGTAACATTAGTGTAACATTGTCTTCTAACCCATCAGACAAAATGTAATGTACTTTCATTTGTTGTCTGAAAAAGAGACAACACATTTGTCCAAATGTGCACACTACGCCCTACATAGTGCCCTACTAAGGGGTCACGCCATTTTGTAGGGGCGTCCGAATGTTCAAATAAAAAATATATAACAAAGTAAAAGAAATGGTAGTTTAAAAAAAAGGTACACATCCACTTCGATCAGTTTTAGTACCCAGAGGAAGCAGTGTCGACGCAATCACCTTTCGTTTCTCAACACAGCAACATGATCAACGACTGGCATAAAAATATAGAAATTGGCACGCATATTGTTTTCAGTACCAGCAGTTTGCTTGACACTTGAACGAACCGTTCAAACGAGCCTTGTCATATGGACGCCAAACTTTTAAATCCAATCGAATGACTGCTCCCAGTTCGCAGCGCTGTTGTAGACACAAAATACACATATAAAAAGGTTTAGCATATAGTAAAGCATAATTTGACTACTTCTGGGAGGTAAATACAGTGCGCCATGTGATGGGATCATACGTACAGCTCAATCTATTGACTGAATATCCTTTCAAATAATTGCTCTAATATACGGTGCAGATGCTAAATTTATAATCAGATAATAAAAAACTTGGTACATACTTTAAATTGACGTCCCGTTCAATGCTTCCCAAATGTAGGCGCGTCTTCTATTCACTAAAGCGGTCGTTTGTTATTTTTAATCGGCATAAGACAGCAAGTAAATTTAGATTACTTTACTATTATTTTTTTGCAAAACTACTTCTTGCTCCTTCCACAGGAAAAGACGATAACAACAAGATTATTATTATTATTTCTTCTTCTTCTTCTCCTCCTCCTTCTTCTTCTTCTTCTTCTCCTCCTCCTCCTTCTTCTTCTTCTTCTTCTTCTTCCTCCTTTGTTTTGGAGGTTGGTGGCAAATAACACATGGTACATTACTGCCACCTTCTGGAATGGATTGTACGTCTGCATCACTGATCTGAATAAACTGGATAGCCGATAGACCAATCTGTGTCCGAATGTGCACCCTACTCCCTATATAGTGCCCTGCTTAGGGTTCACGCCAGTGGCGTCCGAATGTCCAGGGAACGAAAATGTAGGGCACTCAAAATTACCAACAATGCACTCTGAAAAGTAGTTGTTTATTATTATTATTATTATTATTATTATTATTATTATTTAGCAATTATACACAAACAAATAAGGCACACATGTATCATCAAATGACAAATTACTTGACATAGAATGAGCAAAAGCATTCTAACAAAATAATTGAACATAGAAAGTAAAAAAATAAAAATAAATATACTGGTTAGCACGTCCGCCTCCCAGTGCAAAGGTTGTGAGATCAAGTCCGGGCTTCGACCTTCCTGGGTGGAGTTTGCATGTTCTCCCCGTACTTGCGTGGGTTTTCTCCGGGTACTCCGGTTTCCTCCCACATTCCAAAAACATGCATGGCAGGTGAATTGGACACTCCAAATTGTCCATAGGTGTGATTGTGAGTATGGTTGTTCGTCTCTGTGTGCCCTGCGATTGGCTGGCAACCAGTACAGGGTGTACCCCGCCTACTGCCCGAAGCCAGCTGGGATAGGCTCCAGCAACCCCGCGACCCTTGTGAGGACAAGCGGTACAGAAAATGGATGGATGGATGGATAAAAAAATAACATAAATATATATATATTAAAAAACATACATTATATTTGTAAGAGGACTATAACAAATCAAATCTTTCCAATAAAGAAACTAAAAGAGGGGCTTTACTATTCATAACCAATTTTAAAAACTTACAAAATAAAAATAATTTTTCCAGTGGAGTAAAAACGGTTTTGTTTTAAAATATCTGCATTTGTGAATAAAAAATTCCCTAAAAGCAACAAAACATTCAAAACAAATTCGAATTTCTTATCTTCCTGAAATACACTAAACAAAATAGACTCTTCTGTCAGAGGGAAATCAATATTTATTTATTGTAACCAAGTCTTTAAATTAGTCCAGAAGGAATGTACTACATTGCAGTGAAATAAAACATGGTTCAAGTTTTCTACATCCACATTGCAGAATACACAATTATTTACATCCAAATCAAACCTCAGTCTTAAAAACTCCTTTGTCGGGTGAATTTCGTTCAAATTTTTGAATTGGACCTCTTTTGCTTTGGGAAGTACTGGAAATAATGTATAATTCTTTCTTATGCTTTTAATCTTATCAATCTCAAATTGTTTCCAAATAAATGACTTCTTAATTGGATTAGGATAATATTCATCTAAGAGCACTTTCCTGATAACCTTGACTACACTTATAACCACAAAAATCCAGTCCCCCAATGCACAATTGTCTCCAGCTTTGAGCGACTTCAGAATATCGAATATCTTCTTTCACCATCGCTCTTAAAGGGATTGCATTTGTTATCTTTGTGTATTTCGTTCAACTACATTTTATTTGGTATTTTTGACAAAAGTGTTCATGTAACAACAGGTTCCCATTTTTGGCTAAAAAGTGCGCTACAGTCCATATTCCTTTTGAATTCCACTCTGCCTTAAAAATTATTTCCTGTTAAGCAATATGTATCTATTATTCCAGATTGGGGTATTGTGAGGCAATAAAATGATGGCAATACATTAATTTACAATAGTGAAGGGCTTGTTGATGATAATCAGACAGTTTAACCGGTCGTGATCTACACTCAAAGTCACATCACAACAGAAATTCTATACCCCCCACTTTTTCGAAAATTACATTAGGAACAATAAACCAAAATGAATCCTGATTCGTAACAAAAGATTTCAGCCATTTTAACTTCAAATCGAAATCAATGGCACTTATACCGCCTTCTTCATACCCTTTAACCATGTCATTTTTCCTTATGTACTGGCATCTGTTCCTCCATATGAATCTAAAATGTATAGTGTTTGAAATGAAATTGGTAAAGAAAATTCAGGGTAGATAACTCTTGACAGGCTCTCTATCTTTGTTAATAAAACCCTTCCAAAAATGGAAACATCTCATTTCAGTCATCTGTTTAAAACAGATTTACATTTGTCCACAGTTTCACAGATATTCATTTTTTCTGTCATTATTTTGTCCTTAAAGATAACAATCCCCAAATATTTGACTTTCTTTTTTACCTCTATATCACACAGACTGTAATTGGCAATCATGTAAAGGCAAAATCTCACTTTTTTTCAAGTTGAGTTGTAAACCAGAAGCCTTAGAGAAAACATCAATAGTTTGTATTTATATAGCATTTCAATAATGTCTATAAATTTCTTCCCAAAACCAAAATAACCTAACATTTTTATAATAAAAATAAACTGAGTCAAAAGCTTTATAGAAACCTAAAAACAAAGTAAATCATCTTTCATGAACTATTTGACTATAATCAAGCAAATCCCATACAAGTCTAATGTTATTGTGAATTGACCTACATTTAAAAAAAACAGATATTGTTTCAACAAATTATTTCAGACAAACCTATTTTAAGCCAAGCTGCAATAGCCCCTGAATGTTTTATTATAATCTGTATTAAGTAGTGTAATTGGTCTAAGACAATCTAATAGGCTTGGGAATCACTCTGAAAAGTAGTGAACATCAATGTTCACTCAACCGGGTTGATATAGACCACAATGCATTGCGAGTATGAAAAAAAACATGGCGCGAGTGACAATGCAAGCGCAGGAATAAAATCTGATGCATTAATATATACTACGAAAATAATTAATTTGTTCCGTTCCGTTCCGTTCCGTCTTCAATTCCGCTTATCCGGGGTCGGGTCGCGGGGGCAGCAGCTTTAGCAGGGAAGCCCAGACTTCCCTCTCCCTAGCCACTTCAGCCAGCTCCTCCGATGGGATCCCAAGGCGTTCCCAGGCCAGCCGTGAGACGTAGTCTCTCCAGCGTGTCCTGGGTCGTCCCCGGGGCCTCCTGCCGGTAGGACATGCCCGGAACACCTCCCCAGGGAGGCGCCCAGGAGGCATCCGAACCAGATGCCCCAGCCACCTCAACTGGTTCCTCTCAACGTGGAGGAGTAGCGGCTCGACGCTGAGTCCCTCCCGAATGACCGAGCTTCTCACCCTATCTCTAAGGGAGAGCCCGGCTACCCTGCGGAGGAAACTCATTTCGGCCGCTTGTATCCGGGATCTTGTTCTTTCGGTCACGACCCACAGCTCGTGACCATAGGTGAGGACAGGAACGTAGATCGACCGGTAAATCGAGAGCTTTGCCTTTCGGCTCAGCTCCTTCTTCACCACAACGGACCGATACAGCGTCCGCATCACTGCAGACGCTGCACCGATCCGTCTGTCGATCTCCCGCTCTAACCTACCCTCACTCGTGAACAAGACCCCAAGATACTTGAACTCCTCCACTTGGGGCAGGACCTCATCCCCGACCCGCAGAGAGCACTCCACCCTTTTCCGACTGAGGACCATAGTCTCGGATTTGGAGGTGCTGATCCCCATCCCAACCGCTTCACACTCGGCTGCAAACCGCTCCAGTGAGAGCTGGAGATCACGGCTTGAAGAAGCCAGCAGCACCACATCATCTGCAAAAAGCAGAGATGCAATGTTGAGGCCACCAAACCGGACCCCCTCGACACTCCGGCTGCGCCTAGAAATTCTGTCCATAAAAATTACGAACAGAATCGGTGACAAAGGGCAACCTTGACGGAGTCCGACCCTCACAGGAAACAAATTCGACTTACTGCCGGCAATGCGGACCAAACTCTGACATCGGTCGTACAGGGACCGAATAGCCCGTATCAGGGGGCCCGGTACCCCATACTCCCGAAGCACCCCCCACAGGACTCCCCGAGGGACACGGTCAAACGCCTTCTCCAAGTCCACAAAACACATGTGGACTGGTTGGGCGAACTCCCACGCACCCTCAAGGATCCTGCTGAGGGTGTAGAGCTGGTCCACTGTTCCACGGCCGGGACGAAAACCACACTGCTCCTCCTGAATCCGAGATTCAACTTCCCGACGGATCCTCCTCTGCAGCACCCCCGAATAGACCTTACCTGGGAGGCTGAGGAGTGTGATCCCTCTAAAGTTGGAACACACCCTCCGGTCCCCCTTCTTAAAAAGAGGAACCACCACCCCGGTCCAGAGGCACTGTCCCTGATGTCCACGCGATGTTGTAGAGACGTGTCAACCACGACAGCCCCACTACATCCAGAGCCTTTAGGAACTCCGGGCGAACCTCATCCACCCCCGAGGCCCTGCCACCGAGAAGCTTTCCAACCACTTCAGTGACTTCGACCCCAGAGATAGGGGGGCCCACCTCAGAGTCCCCAGACCCTGCTTCCTCAAAGGAAGGCGTGTTGGTGGAATTGAGGAGGTCTTCGAAGTATTCTCCCCACCGATTCACGACGTCCCAAGTCGAGGTCAACAGCACCCCATCTCCACTATACACAGTGTTAATGGCGCACTGCTTTCCCCTCCTGAGACGCCGGATGGTGGACCAGAATTTCCTCGAAGCCGTCCGGAAGTCGTTCTCCATGGCCTCACCGAACTCCTCCCATGTCCGAGTTTTTGCCTCAGCGACCACCGAAGCCGCATTCCGCTTGGCCAGCCGGTACCTGTCAGCAGCCTCCGGAGTCCCACAGGCCAAAAAGGCCCAATAGGACTCCTTCTTCAGCTTGACGGCATCCCTTACTGCTGGTGTCCACCAGCGGGTTCGAGGATTGCCGCCCCGACAGGCACCAACCACCTTACGGCCACAGCGCCGATCGGCCGCTTCAACAATGAAAGCACGGAACATGGTCCATTCGGACTCAACGTCCCCCGCCTCCCCCGGGACAACGGAGAAGCTCTGCCGGAGGTGGTCGTTGAAACTCTTTCTGACAGGGGATTCTGCCAGACGTTCCCAGCAGACCCTCACAATACGTTTGGGCCTGCCTGGTCGGACCAGCATCTTACCCCGCCATCGGAGCCAACACACCACCAGGTGGTGATCAGTTGACAGCTAATTAATTTGTTTTAGTTGAAAATATGTACAACAAAGGAAATAAAGTACAGTTTTAAAACATTTTAGTCGGAGAGTTACGGTGGTCACGTGATATGCGACGAGGAGAAAATAGTTTTTTTGTTTTTTTCTTTATTAATTCAAACTCCAACATTCAATTCAAACTGAGCACAGAAACCAGAACGGTGCTGCACGAGGAGAAAGTAGTGAGCTGGCTCACCAAACAGAATGAGGGCACTACATATTAGGCCACTATATAGTGCGGGGCTATGTAGTGAATGAGGGGTTAGGGGATAAGGGTGGACCTTCGGACACAGCCCAAGACTTTTGAAGTCGTGAGACCGCCATATTGCTTTTAACCTTATACTCTGATGACTTCAAATTGTGTAATCCTTTCGGCACATCACTGAAGAAGCACAAATTGTGTGGCATATACTGGATTCTTAATAACTTGGGACCAGACTCTCACTCAGCAAATAGAGTGACCTCTATTTATTTAGCAGTTTTGTGCAAGAGTAATGATGTAAAGACATATTGATATGGAAAGATTTTAGAGCCACTATTATCGGATCTTGTTACATTAGAAGAGCACGGTGTCTATGTTTTAAAGCTTGGGACTTTCGTCAGAGGAACAGTGAATAGTGTTATTGCTGACAATTTGGGTGTCCACGCATTGGCTGGTTTTATAGAGAGCTTTTCAGGGCATTATATTTGTCGATTTTGTACTGCTCGGAAAGAAGAGATCCAGTCAACTGATATTTATTCATATGCTTTTTATCTTAGAACCAAAGACATACATGAAGCACATCTAAAGACGGCACAAGACACTGAAACGAGTTGCTTTGGAGTCAAGCGAGCTTGCCCTATAACTGAGCATCTTAACCATTTCCACGTCAGCACAGGCTATCCCCCAGATATTGTGCATGATTTGTTTGAGGGGGTTGTCCCATTTGAACTAGCGCTGTGTTTGAGGATTCTAATCTCCAAGAAATATTTTCTTGTCTCATGTATCCTCAAGTTTTCTTTCAAGTGGAATGACAAAAACAATAGACATCACCTTATATCACACGCCTACTCCAGTAGGAAGACAGTATGTGGCAACGCCCATGAGAACTGGCGCCTTATACGTTTTCTCCCATTTCTGATAGGAGACCTTATACCAGAAAGTGAGCTTGCTTGGCAAGGCAAGTGATAATAGACCTGAAGGAAATCGTAGAGTTAGTTGTGGCACTTGTTCACACCCGAGAGACAATCGCCTACCTTGATGTCAAAGTGTCTGAGCATAGACAGAGACTATGTGAGCTTATCCCATGTGAGACATTGAAACCTAAACACCACTATCTTGAGCACTACCCACACTTGATCGTTTGCTTTGGGTCTCTTGTGGGTTTATGGACAATAAGATTCGAGGCAAAACATAGTTTTTTTAAGCAAGTTGCTCGGCACTCAAAAATATTGCACTCACTCTGGAAACTAAACACCAGCAATTATTCAGTTCTCACTTGTACCCATCTAGTCTATGAGTGCTTCAAATCTGGAAGTGACAAATGTCTACACAGTCCCTATTGATGTTCTGAAGGAGGAGTTTATAGTGGGTCAGACAGAAAAATCCAGACATTAGTCAATTTAATTTCACAAAAAATGTCACGACTAGGGGAATCAACTACAGAAATGAAATGATGGTTGTATGCGATTAAACTGCTGGAATGCTTGAGTTTACAGATATTCTACAAATGTGTATAGTGGGAGATTAGCTGAGCTTCAGTTTGATTCTATTTTGCTTGGTATCAGGATCATTTGAGGGCCTTTCAGTTAACTTTGTCACCATGTAGAAAGTTTGCCCTTGTTCAGTTTGAGGAGCTAAGAGATTGCTACTGTTAGAGTAGACAATATTAAGTATTGTACTCTATGCGTGTTCAATTAACTGAATGGTGAGATTCTGGTGAAGAAGTCCCTTTGCAAAGGTATCATTAAAACAGAAGCTTCTGATGACAACAATTGACGACACTCAAAGCGTGTTCTATCAGATTGTGTGTCCTCTTCTCCGGCACATCATTATTTATTGAAAAGTGGGTGAATACGAAAAGTCTCCTCCCATCAGCCCACAGTACATTTGTTTACAACTCAAGAAAATCCCCCCTTCTGTTCCCATGGGTATAAATCAGATTAGAGATAAACAATAATAATCAGCCTGTGCCTCCCTTCCGACCGGCAGAGACCGGTCCCAGACAAAACTCCCTTTAAGATAGCAAATGTAAAAACCCGTTGCCCCTTCTCCTGAGAGTGAGACAGATAATACAATTCTATTCATTGAGCCATACTGCTATAACTAAATCCAAAACGGCTAAAATATAAATTGAAACTGAAAAACAATGTTAATAACTTAACACTACCCACTTGTGGCCTACACAGTTGGATCCAGACGTACAGTGCTGTGAGAAATTCCTTTGCAACAGAGAACCACTTCCTAAATTAAAATGCTGCTTTTCCATTACACCGGTTCCACACCAAAACGATGTTATTTTGTCCCCGGATGCTCGCATTTTAAATTAGACTGTATCGTGGCGGAACGGTTATAATGGAACCGCCATTTAGAACCATCTCGGAGGTGGTTCTGCTGCGCCAGTCGTCTGGGGCCGAGCGGGGCTGTGGCGTCACTGTCATCTGATTGGTCGACAGCGATGCAGCAAGTAACTTACTTTACGCGAGACTCTCGCCGACCTTCGCCAAATTCATAAAAATACAGTATATACAATTAACATAATGTTTAACAACAACGCTGAACTATATTTATAATTTTATATGTACCTGTGGATGGGTTTTCACTAATTGTGGTTAAAATAAATTGTGGGTGCACACACTACTCGTCAGGTATGTGTTCCCATTCACGGTGTGGTGTGGTACTGTGCCGTGCCGTCTTTCAACTACTACATTCTCTCCCTACCAGCTGTTCTCCCTTTACTAACATTCTGTCTTCATTAACTCATCAGTTATAGGCTAATACTGTATCCTGCCTGTGCATTTTGCATGGGTGTAAATAACCAGACTAATACCTGTACACTTTGTCTTCACCTTAGATTAGCAAAGCAGGATGGCAGCACGTGTAACTCTCAAAGTCCTCTTTGGAGGTGAAGATGATGCATGAAAACTCACCATTGAATCTGGAATACCAAACACTGTGGAGGAATTTGTTCTTCAAATAAAGGCTTTCTTCCAAGTGACTGAGCCATTCAGACTTCAGTACAGAGTCAGAGAACTGGATGATCAGTTCATGAAGCTATCATCAACTTCAGAACTTGAAGATAAAGCTTCTGTAAAAGTTGTGCTAGTGTAGCGTGTCGCTGTGTTGCGTTTCAGAACACTCTCCGTGAGGAAAAATACACAAGAACATGTACTGTCTTTGGGGAGCAACTGTTGACTGCCCTGTTTATTCACACACTTCCCTCCAAAACTCTTCTCCTTCCCCCGTCACCCCGCGACCTTCCTTTTAACGCTTACATGCGTCCCCCCTAACTGGAAGAAATGTCCCCATTTACACAAGCGAGATTAAACGAATGAAGGAGAAAACTTACAAACAGAACAACAAATACACCCAAAACATCCAAAAGAATATAACAACCAAAACAGTGACACACTCGATTAACTTTTTGAAAGTTTTTTTTTGTTTTTATTTAGTATTGTCAAACCCAACACTAAATACAATACAATTTAAGTCAACATGGTATATATATATATTTTTTTTTTTGTCTTTGCTTTTCAATTGACACACATTAACAAAAAAATAAATAAAATAAATAAAAAAAATACTGGCACATATAACCCATTCAAGGTGTAGAACACACGCCGAAAAAACAAAATTATCACCCCTATACATATTCCCCCAGCCAGGCAGGAGGTCGTGAGGGCCTACCGAAACGCGATAGCCTCGAAGTCTCAATTTCTGGCGCAGGAAACTCACCCAAACACCGTGCAGAAGCACCCTCTCCGTCCCTATCAATGAGACATCCACCAGCAAGGCCATCGGACGAAACAACATCATCTGGCGGTGCCCTGAGCAGGGCAGGAGAGGGAGATCCTCCACTCGAGCCCTCCAGATTGTAGCGCCGCAACTTGTCATAGTGGACGGTTTGCAGAGGTGAGTCTCCCTCAAACGGGCTACCAATCTGATAAGTAACCCCTACCTCATCCATCATCCCTATCCATGCGCCGCCTCACTACGTAAGGCTCTTTCCAGTGTGGGGCCAATTTACGGCGGCTCTCAGTGGGGTCATTCAGCCATACAAGATCTCCGACCTCATAAGGGTCATGCCTCAACTTAGTATCATAGAGGGCCTTTTGCTTCTTGCTCGCCGCAATGTTGTTGTCGACCCCAGACGCCTAAAAAGAGAACTAGCAAAGTCCCCTGGGCGCCCACCCTCAGGGTTGCCCTGCTACATTGGTCCTAAGACCACCTCAACCGGCGTCCGGGCCTCCCTGCCATGAGTGAGGAGATAAGGTGTAAATCCAGTACTGGAGTATACACTAGTATTGTAGGCAAAGGCAACTTGCATCAGGAAAGAGTCCCATTTCCCTTCACAGGACAGAAGGGTTTTGCCCAATTGATCAATCAACGTCCTATTGAACCTCTTAACCATCCCATCAGATTTTGGGTTATAGGGAGTGGTGTGTGTTTTCTTCACACCCAGCGGTTGGCACAAATATTTCACCACATCAGATTCAAATTGTCTTGCCATATCAGTGTGCAGGGTCTCCATCACCCCATGTTCCAAGATATAGTTCTGGAAGAGACATTCAGCAACCGTGGTGGCCTTCTGATCACGGATGGCATACAAGTTGACAAACTTAGTGAAATAGTCTTCAACAACCAAAACATAACAGTTGCCTTTGGAGGTGAGTGGCAACTCCAATATGTCGGCGGCGACACGCAGGAAAGGCCTCTCCATCTGCGAGGTCTTCATGGGAGCCCGATATTGCGGAACTGGGGATTTCCTCCTCTGGCATGCATAGCACTGATCACACCAGGCCTTGATATCATTGTCCATAGTGGGCCAATAATACACACTCCTGGCACGTGATACAACCCGCTCATATGCCAGGTGAGCCGTCAGAGGTGTGCCATGCAGCTGAGACAGAACCTTGGGGACCAACGCAGCCGGGACCACCACCTGTGTCGTCTGCCCCATATCAGTCAGCCACACAATCCTGCACAGTAAGCCATCAATGGAAACAAGCCGGTGAAACTCACGCCAAAATCTCCTCAAACTCCGGCTCGCTGTCTTCAACCGCCATCTAGGGGGTCTCCGGCTCTCCTCCAACCAGGCCAACACCTGACAATGTCAGAGTCCTGCCGTTGGAGTTCCTGGACATGGGACCCTCTGTGGGACAGAGTGTAAATCAAGTTTTGGTCGGATTTAGCTTGGGGGCTCGGAAAGGAACCCACTACAGGGGGGACGGAGGAGGTCTCCACAGTGCATATACAACTGAGGGCACCGGCCGGCCCAGTTTGGGTACTCGTGTGCACGGGACCGCCTGCTATATCATGGACATCCCCATCAACCAACTCGCCGCTGGGAACCGGCCTCCGTGTTAGAGCATCGGCGTTAGTGTGCTGAGCACCAGTTTTGTGCACAATTACCCAGTCGTAGGGGTCTAGTTCAAGGGCCCAACGGCTCCGACGCCCCGTTCTGTCATTGTCAATGGAAAGACATCGGAGACCCACCAATGGCCGATGATCTGTAACAATGGTGAAGGGGCGAAGGCCCAGGTAGTGTCTAAAATGACGAACTGCCCAAACTATCGCCCACAACTCCCTATCATATGTAGACCACCAGCATTCGACTGCAATGAGAGAGCGGCTAGCACACGCGACCACTCTCTCCCGACCATCGGCATCTTGCGCCAGCACTGCCCCGACCGCCACCTGTGAAGCATTGGTATGAAGAATGAAACTGTGGGAGAAGTCTGGATGGCTCATGGTAGGTTCAGAACAAAGAGCATCCCGAAGGAAGTCAAAAGACACCTGGCAGTCGGAGGTCCATAGGAATGGTGCATCCTTCCCTGTGAGCTGACAGAGGGGGACAGCGCGCTGGGCAAAACCCCTCACAAATCTCCTGTAATAAGAACAAAGACCCAGGAAGGCACGCACCTCAGTAGCAGACCGTGGCACGGGCCAAGATTTCACCTTGTCTGTGTTTTTGGGGTCTGGACGAAGCCCCTCAGCAGACACAACATGACCAAGGAAGACAACGTGGTCCCGGGAAAGGTGGCACTTCTTCGCATTCAGCCGCAGTCCAGCAGCCCCCACCCGGGAGAAGACCTCTTCAAGCGCCGACCGGTGTTCTTTGAACAACTTACTGAATATTAATATGTCGTCAAGATAGACCATGGCAGCCCCTTTAACACTAACTCCACAACCCACTGGAATGTTGCTGGTGCATTGGTAAATCCCATGGGCATAGACCTGAACTGGTACAGAACCTGACCAGTGGTGAAGACAGTTTTTTCACGGTCCTCCTGGGCCACCTCAATCTGCCAGTAACCATCGGCTCCAGCCAAGGCATCCAATGAATCATCAACCCGGGGCAACGGATGTGAGTCTTTAACAGTCACTGCATTAAGACCTCTATAATCCACGCAAAATTGCCATGTGTTGTTCTTTTTCTTAACAAGAACTACAGGAGATGACCATGGGCTACAGCTCTCCTCAATGACACCCTCTTCCAATAAACGCTGCACCTGTCTATTGATTTCTTTACGCTTGTCTGGGGAGGTACGATACGCCCGTTGTTTCATTGTGGGGTGGCCCCCAATGTTAATGTGGTGTTTGATCAAATAAGGGTTGCTCACCCCACCTCGTGCCTGGCTGAACACGCCCCGATGCTTCCCCAGCAGGACCTGCAGCTGCCGCCTCTGATCATCTGACAACAGCATATCAGCTACATCTGGCAAGGGGGCATTCCCTACTTCAGAACCAAAGCACTCTGCAGGGGTAAGTATGTCACATTTTTTTAACATGGTGGAAGACCCCTAAATGAGAGCCAGAGTGTACCTTCAGCTCTTGGTCTGTTGGATTAAGTAGCCGCGCCACAGTACACCCATTATTCACAGGCGCAACTGAGCACGCCACCACTAGTCCCATACTTTCACGTATCTCGGGTTCTACATAACCTAGATAGGTGCCAAGGGGTGGTCCAACAATGCGGGGAGGCTCGACCTGAACCGGAACAATCATTTCACTGAAAGGAAGAACCGTAACGTCAACATGCATGGAAACATTACATGTTGGAATAAAGTCTGTTTCCTGGAGGAGAGGAATGTTGACATCCCCAATAATGAGTAACTTGCGACCCACATCCATTGCGGCATTAGTCTGTCACATGAAATCAAAACCCAGCAAAATGGCTTGTGTAGCCCCCCGCACAACATGCACAATTTGTTCATATGATTTGCCCCCCCAGCATTATAGGAAGTGTCACAGTACCAAAGGTGTCCAACAGTTGTCCATTTACTGCACGTGCAAACATGTACTGGGTATTCAAAACACGTCTACGCAATGTTGGGATGGACATTTTGAATGCCTCAGAGATAAGTGAAACATTACAACCGGAATCTATTAACACATTCACATCAACACTTTCGACAGTCCCCCTAACGTAGGCAGTAGGCTCAGACTCAGCCACCAAACAGGATTCACCAACGGCGTAACTCCCGCTCCTGGCGTGCGCGCGGATGGCAGCCTCAAACTGCTTCACCCAGGTAGCAAACGGCTTCTCGCCGTCCCCGCGAAACGGCGCCGGGAGCTCAACTCTCACCCCAGTCACGCCACCATTCCACGGGGTAGTAAAAATCTTCCTCCATGTCCGCGTCGACACTTCCGCGTTTCACTCCTCCCAACATGCCGCTCCAAAGCACTGTACTGTCTTTGGGGAGCAACTGTTGACTGCCCCGTTTACTCCCACACTTCCCTCCAAAACTCTTCTCCTTCCCCCGTCACCCCGCTCTCACGTCATCATCCCGCGACCTTCCTTTTAACGCTTACACTAGCTCTAATCCACTTACAAGCGATGCCAGCACCACAAGACCAACTTCTCTTTCCGATGCCAGCACCACACTCCCAGGTACTTCTTCCAGTGTCAGCGCTTCATCACATGAAGCAAATGATTCAGACTACTACAGTAGCAAATGATACCATCATCTTTCAAACACCCGAGACGCACGTCGTTTAGCAGTTGAAGTGTGCCGTAGTAGAGATTTATTCTCCGTTGTGTTAAGTCTTCCAAGTTGTTTCTGTGCTTTCCTGACTGAGTGTGCGTCCATGTGAGGTGAGTGAAAATCACTGTTTCATGTATCCATTATTTACAGTTTGAGTACTCCTGCTAACTACGAGTGGGCACTAGCATAGCATTAGCTGGCGTTGCGTGGCTCTCAAGTGTGATGTTTGTCTGCTCGCCTGATTTAATGTGCCTTATAGTTGTTTGGTGTATTTAATAAGCACATTAATATCTTTAGTAGAGTTAGTAATCGGCTTTATTTCTTTCTCTTTTGTAGAGACCACACACACACATACCCCTACACATCCATCCACGTACAGTAACAGCAACAGTTTTCAACCACCACACATTGATTCTTGGCACACTACTTAAGGATAAACAAACTGATGAGCATACTGGACTTTATTGGATTTTTGGAATGTTAAATGCACAAGCTGTTGGATAAAAGTGATCACATCCGCTACCTGCATCCTCCTTATTCCGCCATCTTACCGTACATGCCTTCCAAGCATCCTAGCCACGAAGTGGCGCTCTGGCCGGTGCCCCAAGCTCGGTGAAATAGAAATTTGAACCACCAGATTTACAGTCAAGGTTCTAATAAGGTATCGACATAGCCTCCACAACACATACTGTGCAGAGATGATGCTCCACACCGAAAATAATGAGTTCAACACGCACGGAACTTTGCTGTCTCTTACTTGAAAAACACGTTTTGATATTCTTGAAAGCCTAGCTGAAGAGATCATTAAGTATACAGCATATCCAAAGGATGAGCAGTTAGAAGAAGTGGCCAAGGCTCTTATACAGTCCCACCCATGTCTACTGGAGAAAGGCACTCACAGTGGCAACTGTGGTTGGAAGCACTACTTGAAAATAAAAATGATGAACTTCAGAACAAAGCTCAGGTATGTTTTATTTTTTATTAAATATAATGGGCTCCATTTTGTTTACGTCTTAAGCACCAAGTCTTTTGCTTTAACACATTTCTGCCGGCGCAAGGTGGTGCAAGATGTTAAATGTCAGTCAAATACATTCATAGACTTGCATTTAATGTAAAAATATAATTATTATTCTCAGCCGAGCTGGACATCCTGATGTTGCAGTCAACTCTTTGAATAATAAACGCAAAGGCCAAGAGAAGCCAGTAGCCAACATAAAAAAGCCCAGGAAGACAGAAGTTAATTTCTGTCCAAACATGCCCAGAGGTGAAACAAGTGAGAGTATGGAGGCGGGTGACTCTACTGACAGAGGTAAAAAAAGAAGAAAAAAGATGAGGCTGAGATCAAGAAGAAGATGCAGCTTACCTTCTCGTTCAGAAGGCAAGAGGTTCTCCAGGAGCCTGTGATTTCAGAGTTCCAAAACAGATGGCCAGCACTCTTTGATGTCACTGAGGTAAGTGTGAATCTGAAGTGTAGTAATCTTGTCTATCAATAACCTTTATGAACTGTTAAAATCTGTCTCTTGTCTGTGTTGTCTTTTACAGATCAACTTGGAGTTTATGCGACTGACAACTGTACCTCTGACCTCAAAAATTCCTTGGAGAACTGGACCGTCTGACTGACGACCTGATCAAGGTTTTTAATGCCAAAGGTAGACTTGCTGGAAGAAAGATCGCCCCCATAATGGCCCAGATAGATGATGTACGTGGCCAAGTAGGGAAATGTCATTGACTTGGTTAGCCACAGAACCTGTGTGGTAGTGTGTGTCTGACACCGGCAACCATGGAATTAATTATTTTGTTAAGTACAGCACTGATGCATTTTCTCATTAATAACACAGCTTTCCAGCTAACAATCCAGAAATAAAAAGCCAATGATGTCCTGGAGTTGCTGAATAAAATATGCCGCCTGCCTAAACAGGAAATAACTTTGGTTAAGCCAAGACAAAAGATGGGTGAGCTGTAGCCACCAAGCTCAGTGCTGATTCTAACCAGTAGCCCAGGCTTCTTACAGAAGTGGCCCACGGCGCCCATGCTTGACCGTCCAAATGTCTCTTGCGTAGCGTTCTTATTTGTAGACAATTTGTGTTTATTGACTGCTGTGCAGTGCAGCTCTCAATTGTAATTCATACGTGGCAGATGCTGCGTTGCAATCGGAATTTCCCAAACACAGAGCATGACAAATAAGGGGTGTGCGATTAAAACATTTAGTTGCATTAATGGCATTTTGCATTAACGCTAATTTTGACAGCCCTAATATAAATATCAGTTATTATTATTATCATTATGAATCCAATGTGATAAATATAAACAGATCGGGACTAACACAGACTTGGATTTAGTACTACAGTGTCAGTAGGTGTAACCACAAAGGCTGAAGTAACGGTCATGATAATAAACCATGCAGCTAGGCATAATATAACCGGAACAAAACTAGCTAATTTGTTAAAGCTCATAAACACTCTGTTTGGCACAGATGTTGTACCTACATTTAAACATTTGTTCAGTAAATTCTTTAAAATCTAATCAGAAATATTTGAATTGCACTATTATTGCAAAGCTTGTACAACCGATTCGGGCACTCACGAAGACATAAAACACAAAAACATCCCACAGTGCACACACTGCTGTGGTCAAATTGAAATGAGTACCTCGAACAAAGGAAGCTTCTTTTATTTTATCAATATACCAGTGGCACCTTATATTGAAGCACTCTTGGAGAACACTGAAATTCAAAACTGCATTGGCTACAAATATGAAATGTCACACAGTGAATATGCTTTCTCTGATATATATGATGGAGAATTGTATAAAAATTTGTCAAAACCAGGTGGAATTCTTTCAGATGCAAACATACATCTCAATCATCTAGGTATTAGGTGAAGCTGAGGGATGCCGTCCGATTATTCTCTTTGGCATCCCCCACACTCCTTGTTGTTCAGTCCTGTTCCAAGACCAATACCTTTCGAGCGCTTGTTCCCATTCCGTTTGTTTATAGTAAATACCTTAAACCTTTTGCTATTAGTCTCTGACGACGTCCTTCAGTTGGGACTCCGTCCAGCCAGCTTCTTCAATACCGATGACACCTGACAGTGAAACAACATTGTTCTACGGTATGTCAGGCAATGGTTGGGTTAACATTTTCTAATTGATGTACGAATGTTCACAAATAGTTGATTTTTGAATGACAGGGAAATATGAGGAAATATGATGAGAAGTCATTGAATTATGGATGAGCGGGGGTTATTATGTTCGAAAAATAGTGTTTGTGTTTGACCAAACTAAGTTGAAAACCATTATGTGTATGCGCGTGAATGTGCAGGTGTTTCTCATTTACTGGGAAGACAGTGATCGTCTCAAGAACAAACTAAAAAAAAACAAAAAACGAACTCCACTGCAAATGCTTCATATCAGGATAAATTTTCAAGGTAGCCTATTGCTCTACTTCAGGGCCTTTAACAGCAGTCTTACAGAATTAATCACGTTTGTCATTATTACTTGTACTGTGTATTTAAAACGCTTTGCCTGACACAACCTGTCAAAGTTGCTGGACCGACATTACTTGAAAGAAACGCCCCATTTTCTGTGATTGGCATACAAGCAAAGGTCAGCCTACTTAGCCTAGCTTGGATGTTAGCTATGTAGAACTTAGTTCAGGCAAACTATTAATTTCCCAATCAAAGCGCTAAACCTGCTGGATATTACACAATGGAGCGTAGTCTAAATGAATATATTGAACACCAAGACAGTGCGGTTATTTTTCCATCGTAGTATAGCTCCGTTCCCTCCTGTAGCCCTCAATTGCACTTGTAACCAGGTGGTTAGACAGGTTGTTATGTTTTCAGATTTTTATGTTATCCGATTGTCTCCAAAGCAGACCCGGGCATTTTAAGGCCCCACTCTGACTGGCCCGCAAAAGGTTGTGTGGAATTAAGAAAATAAAACATACTTTCAAAATTGTGCATAATGCGGGGATTAATACAGCAGTGCTTTTACTTTGAAACCTCTTTACGGTGTGCGTGCGTTGTTATATGTCCAGGTACTGAAACAAGTCAGAGTGCATGTGACTATTAGCAACAACTCATAACCCTAAAATGTCTGCACACACTAAAAGAAGAAAGGTGGCTCTGAAGGCCGTGGTTTCAAGAAAATATGGACAGCTAAATATTTATTTACAGAAGTCGGTGGTAAACTCGTGTGTTTACTTTGTGATGAGCATGTCGCCGTGTTTAAGTAGTACAACGTGAGTCGGCATTACGAGACGAAGCATGCAGAAAAATACAGACATCTGACTGAGGCTGGAAGAGCGCGGTTATCCAAAGATTTGCTGCTAAAAACTGTAAGCCATTTTCGGAGGGGGAATTTGTGAAAGAGTGCTTGGTGGACTCTGCAGCGCTAATATGTCCGGAGGAAAAAAGAAGCATTTGAAAAAGTTATGCTGTCCAGGCGAACGGTGACCAGAAGGGTGGAGGACATAGCGGAGAATCTCCGACTAAAAAGTGGAGTAGGAAGTTTTGACTTTTTCTCCTTGGCTTTGGATGAGAGCTGTGACGTCTGCGACACGGCGCAGTTACTCGTGTTTCTCAGAGGAATAACACAGGATTTCAAGATTACGGAAATGCTGGCAGCAGTGAGATCAATGAAAGGATCAACCACGGGGAGTGATTTATTTATTCAAGGAGGTAAACGCATGCATGGACAAGCTTGAACTGAAATGGGACAAACTGGTAGAAGTCACTACTGATGGTTGTCCAAATCTGACCGGGAAAAATGTAGGACTTTTTAAACGGATGCAAGATAAAGTGACTGAACTTGACGCAGAGCATAAATTGGTGTTTATCCATTGTATTATTCATCAGCATGCGTTGTGTAAGTCAGTGTTGAAACTTAATGTTATTGATGTTGTAACTAAGACAGTTAATTCAGACACGAGCATTAAATCACAGGCAGTTTGTTGCACTTTTAGAAGAGCATGATGATGAACATGGTGACATCAGGTACCACACAGATATCAGATGGCTCAGCCTGGGCAAAGTGTTAAAAAGATTTTGGGACCTAAAAGCAGAGATTCAAGAGTTTTTAAAGGCAAAAACATCCCATAGCGCTTAGATGTAGACTGGATTGCGGATTTAGCATTTGCTGTTGATGTGACTGCACTGATGAACGGACTGAACACTAAACTGCAAGGCAAGGGCCTTTTTGTCCATGAAATGCATAACCTGGTCAAGGCTTTCATGAGAAAGTAGCAGTTTCTTTCAAATCAACTAGAGAACAAAATTCTCGCTCACATACAAACCCTGAAAGAAGTCAAACCATCAGATAGTCACCTCTGTAAGTACTCATCTACAGTATGTTAGGAGACCTGTACAGTGAGTTTTCAAGACGATTTAAAGATTTTAAAAACATAGAAATGAAATGCACCTGATTTCCTCTCCTTTTGCATGCAATGTGGATAATGCACCAACTGATGTTCAGCTGGAGCTCATAGATTTGCAGTCAGATACAGTACTGGCAGAGCACTTTAAGTCAGCATCACTGCTTGAGTTCTATTCATTTCTCAGGGAGGAGAATTTTCCAAACATAAGTAAACATGTTGGTTCTTTTTGGATCTACCTATACATGTGAGCAAACATTCTCAGTTATGAAGTTGACCAAATCCAAGTACAGGTCCTCTCTTACTGACGATCATCTGTCAGATGTGCTTCGCATCCACCTCAAACATTCAACCTGACCTTGATGCTCTTGTTAAAGCTCAAGAGAGGCTAGATTTCTCTCACTGAACAAGAAAAACAACACTAAAATATGTTTTTCTGCACTGTATGGCAGTTTGTGTCACACCGCGGTGAGGTTGTCTTGTCTGGGCTTTTACTGTCTTGTCATTTCCTGTTTTATTTGGAAAATTCTGACTCCTTTCGTTTCAGGTCACTTGCCCTTCCTGCATGTGGTGTCAGTGTCAACCCTGATTCCTGATTGTGTCCACCTGTTTCCCATTACCCTTATGTGTTAAATGGTCTGCGTCTCCCCTGGCTTGTGCCAAAGTGTTTTCATCAGTCACTATATTCAGTCACAGTAGTAGTCCTCAGCTTTGTTGTCCTGTCTTCTGTGTGAACTTTTGTTTGTAACTTTGTATAGCCACAGTATAGTTTTAGTTTAGGAGTGATTTTGTTTTGTTTGTAGTTTAGACATCCTCCCATTTGGAGCGCCTTTAGTTTAACATTTTATAGCCTTTGTTTTTCCCTCTAAATGAGGAGTTCTATGTTTAATAAATATCTGCCTTGGCGGCAAACTCCTTTCTCTGCGCCTGAGTCCTGAATCTGCCACGCCTTGTCAGTTTGTTTAAAAAATTTGTGAGTTGTGTTACATTGTGACAGAAAAAAAGAAAAAAAATTGAGCAAACGTAACTATTTTCATAATTTCACTGAATACATTTTTTTGGGGGGGAGAAACAACCTCACTCTCTCTTTATCTAACAATAACACATACTCTTACCAGCTTCTGTAAACAATACAATTTACTTATTTCAATGTAGAATTAAAATGAATAACTAGAGTAGATGTCAAACTTTTGGTCCCGCCCTGCGCAATATTTTGTACTTCTCATTTGGCCCCTGGGGAAAAATAATTGCCCACCCCTGCTCTAAAGGCATCATCCCAACCCATAGTTTCTATTTGATCAATAAACATATGCATATCTACCTCTGGTGCTTTATAGACACAAGATATAATCTAGGTCTAAGTTGCCATGTTTCTTCTCATTTATCCATGTTTCTGACAAGGCAATTACATCAAAATGTATGTCAAGCTTATTCACATATTCTCTTAGGGTGTATTCAGACTTGCACTGTTTGGTCTGCTTTAGACTGACCCTAGTTCGTTTCCCACACTGGTCCGGATTTTTTGAGCAGGTCTGAATAAACACAAATTAATTCTGGTGCGGATCAAACAACCGGACCGAGACCCACTTTTTGAGGTTGTCTTGGTCCACTTCCAAGCAAACTCTGGTACGATTCGCTTCAGGTGTTAATACAAACCACTGCTGATCTGCACCAACTGCAGGATACATGAGCTATTTTTTTCCTAAATAAGCTTTCGTAGTCACTAGCCACCAGGCACTGTGTGAAATATTATCCCTGTACTACTGCTAAAAGCTTTACAAATGCTACAAACAATACGCCGTAGAAAGATTTGGAGCAACGAGGAGACACTGACTACGTTTACATGCAGGCAATAATCTTTTAAAAACCTGAATATTGCCAATACAGTGGAACCTCGGAGTTTGAACGTCTCAGAACTCGTACAATTCGGACTTCAACAAAAAAATCAGAGTAAAAAATGCCTCGGAGTTCGAACACCCAAGCAAAGCAAGCTAAGCCGAACATACCTTGAAAACGGGTAGCCGAGTGAAGCCGAGCAATGCCGAATGCTCACGTTGCGGTAGTTGAGACGATGCACTGCTCATTTCCAGTCAGATCGTGAATACTCCCAGAGGTGCTTCATACTCGCAAGTGCATTTTAATTTTTCCACAACAATTTTCTTCGGCATGGGCCCAAAGAAAGACAACAGTGCCAGTGGCAGCAAAGAAAAACATACAGTGCTACGAACCAAATTGGAATTAGGAAGGAGATTATCACGCCGTTGTAACTACCGTGGCTACTTCTGTAAATACTGGCACGAGGACCCCCCACCCCCCCCCCCACCCTTAGCTGTTCAACAACGTGCCTGACGTTAAACAACGCACACAAGGACCGCTTAGTAGTCTAACAATATGCCCAATGTAAAGTACACAAACTCAGCACTGAACTAAAGCTAGCATTTAACATAGCATTTATCATCCACTAATGCCATCACACCACAACAAAAAAGGTAAGGTATTTTTTATTGTTTAAATACTGTACTGTACTGTAAATGTAAAAAAACATAAATAGAAATTTTAAAAGTAATTTTCTGTTTTTGGAGCTTGGGAACGGATTAATTGCATTTACATTATTTCCTATGGGAACAAATGTTTCGGAGGTTGAACAATTGGGACTTTGAACACTTCGCAGGAACGAATTATGTTCAAACTCCGAGGTACTACTGTATTCAGGTTTTGTAAGGCCATGTAAACATGCGCAATAACCTGAATATGCTTGAATAAGACCCCTGAGTTACTCCTTTCATAACCCGAATTCTTGCTCATATAAACACATTCAGAAAACCTCGATTGAATGGCTCATTTAGCTGTGTGCATGCTCTCTATTTTATTCTTTGTCTTCTATTTGAATTCGCAATGAAGTTTGGTCTATGTAGAAATGACTTGTTTGCGCAGCTCTATATGAATATAATGTCTTTTATTGAACGTAGTAAGTTAAAAGTGGAAATTACGTTATTTACGTAATTACGTTGTCCCCGCATCGCGGTCCGAACGGGATACTCCAATCAAGCACAAATGACATGTAAGTAAGAGTAACTCGGTCTGCCACGCAAGTAAATGTGTTACTTCGATTGTTTCACAAACTGGAATTCTGACCTTAACCCAAATATTGACTGCATGTAAACATAGTCACTGTGCCTCCTGGATATTTAGCCAGATGCACACATTACCCAACTACTAGAACATACATATAAAGGTGCAGAATGAAGGAGATAGGCTTCAAGTGGTCTGCTGAACAATGCCGCGTAAAAGTGAAACAACTTTGCTAAAACTACATGAAGGTACGAGACGCATTAAAGAAGCGTGGGAGTTTGGGAGAGAAAAAAGACAAATGTCCCTGGTTTGACGAACTCGATATAATATTAGGCACAAGAGCAACTCTCATAGTCGGACATCCGGGTGTGTATGACGTCACCGCCCAGTCACCCACAGCAAGGTGGCGCCATAATGAAACGGGGGCAAACGAGCATTTGCCGCTGTCGAGCACTGGATTACAAACCAGTCGAACATCTTTTTTTTAATATGCGATCTATTGTCCTTCGGAATAGCTACAAGTTGCTGTGTTGCGGTTGTAACGCAAGGAAGAATTCGAGCCACATCTGCAGTTCTTCATTGTTCCTTGTGAGAAGAAAAGGAGAGAGAAATGGCTGAGAGAAATCAATTGAACAGTGAAAACAGTGGCTTCATGAAAAAATACTTTCTGTTAATCAATTGCGATGTGATTGTGCCATTTTGAGTAACATGGGCCCAAGTATTGTGTATGACGATTGATGAGCAGTAAGACGAAACGTCCTCTTGGGGGGACTTAGCCTACTGGTTGCATTTGGATTCTTATCTTGTTGTTGTTGGCGGAGATGTGTTCTATTGGGGGGTTAAATTTACAATAAAGCTTTTAACAGAAAACGGCACTTCTCATTTGTGTGTTATCATCTACAGTAGGCTATTTCTTTAGCCCCTATTATTTGCAGTGGCAGACACAACCATGTAATTTTCAAGTATACATTTTATTGCACAAAAATGAGGACAACACAACCGAATATTGAATTAAATAAAATTTTGAATAACATTGCAAACACCATAAACGCAATATTTACATGTTTTGTTAAAAAAACAAAGACGAAGACCTAAGGCAAGCTGGGCTCACTTCCTCCTATGGGCATATTTCTAACCCGGTGCACCTGGCGTCTGTCGGCAATGTGTCATGATAATCATAAACCATGCAGAATAAATTTTCGATGACAAAAATAGGCAAAACACAGCTGAGATATAAGAATTGTTGTGATGATGTTTACAAACGTACGTTTGTCCCCGTTTCAAGATGGGCGCCGCATCATGATGTCACACCGACTGCGAGAATAGAAATAAACAGCACAGCAGATGGCCCGTCATCCGCGGAAAACAAACTGTCCCTTTTGACCAGCTACTCCGGTGAAGCTGAGCTTAATAGTAAGTGGGTTAGTTTAGTTTTATGACATTCTAAGTGTGAAATAATTCATTTTTATTTATTTTGTTGTCACTGGCTTTTGTTATTATTTAGTACGAAGATACGTATAGAATAACTGGTTTCCAAAAATGTTGTCATAATAGCTCGATTTTCTACTTTGTCAATTATTGAAAATTATTATTTATGAATGAGTAAAAATGTAAACTTTTTTTTTACCGGCATTGTAATGACACCAGTGATGCAGAGGACCACAGTGCTGCACCCAGTTGTGATGGAGCCAATGAAACAAATAAAGCAAGGCTGGCTGTCCATGGAGTTCAGGCAGAAAGCACGAAGCTGAAGCTTCAACATTCAACCATAGGCTGCCAGGCTAGTATTCTCCAGCAAACAAATCAGCTGAGCAAAAGCGTCAAGCAAAGGAAAGTGCAGCTATGGAAAGCCTTCCAAAGGCACAGCAAGAGGCGGAGGATGAAAGATCCCAATTGATGCAAGCACAACAACAGGCACATACACAGATGGTCAGTCAGATACTGGCTACTGGACACTGTTGTTATTCTGCTGACCGTTGGTGGTCACGCCCGCAAGCACCAATTCCTACCCACTGGCTTCCAGCAGCAGCAGCATCGAGGTCAACTCCTACCAGATCTACTCCTAGCAGCACGTGGTCTCTTCTTTAGCTCCCACTGTCCCAACCAACCACATCCTCCACAGCCCTTGCGTTCACGTTCACCCTCAGTTGAAGCAGAAGGGGATGCACAGTCTTAAGTATCAGTGTCAGACCTTCAAAGAATAAATTTATTGTAATTTATTCTTTCTATGACCAATAGATTCTGGAGTTGCACAAATAGAATATATTTCAATGTGGGTACTTTAACTACCTTTACTCGAACTACATACCAGTTGGCTGTTTGGTCTGAATGTTCAAATCAAGTTGAACTTCAGTTAATTGAAGACGATAACAAATGTCCTCCTATGTAGTCCCTTGTGATGAACCTCACAAAAATTAGGCAATACACAACATGTCAATACGATTTGACAAATTAGCGAAATGTGTGATTCATTTTTGGATTAAGATGGCCAAAAGTTCTTTCCAATGGCTTCTTGCATGGCTGAGTTTGTAGTTAAAATTACTTTTGTCAGTATTCATCCTTCTGCTCGGCTCCATAAGCCAGGGGAGTAGCGGATAAGCGGCATTACCTAAAATCATGAGAAGGGCATTCACATTCATTCCTTCAATTGTTACTGTCTATGCTGGAAAAAGTTCACCCCTCTCGCCCTGATCAAAAAGAGGAAGAGTGTGCAAAAACTCAAGTATCATGTACACCTTCTGGTTGCCCAATGTTTATATATATCCCATTGTCTCTTTTTGTTGTCAACAACCACCTGAAGGATGACAGAATATTATCCCTTTCTATTGAAGTAGTCTGCTGGTGTGTTTGTGGAAACTTTGAAGTCAACTGCAGATGGCTTCTTTAGGTACAATTTTAGTACTGTATTTATATCTGTAATGATTTCCTGAGAGATGACGTGGATGTCCCAACTCCAAAAAGGTGGGAGATGGACCTGTATTCCAGGTTTGTGGCAACCTCCACGAGCAAATTGCAACGTGCATCTCCACAGAATGAGGTCTTCTGTACCTTGTGTGCTGGCAAGATAAATAGGGTTGTAGACAGAGGTGGCAAATCCAGGTCCGAAAAATAAAAACCCTGCCACAGTTTGGCTTTAGCTCCTTGTGCTAGCTAGCTAGCTCCCTGGGTGCTTGTTTACCTGCTAGGGAGCTAGCTAGCTAGCACGAGGGGCTAAAGCCAAACTGTGGCAGGGTTTTACTTTCTGGACCTGGATTTGCCATCTCTGAATTGCCACTGAGAGTTTAAAAAGGGTCTCTTGTCATTCTGAAATGTTTTAACCAGTCTCTGTCTGCCCATGTTGTTTGAGTAAATTGCCACCAATCCTGCGAAGAAAACGTCTCATAAGAAGACATGAGCTCAGTTAAAAAAATAAAAAATAAAGCGTATGCTCCAAACAGTAATGTATTATTGAGCCAAATGAGATATAATATAGACTATGGTGAAGCATTTATACATGTATTTTCATGTATTTATTTAAAAACTAGATCACATAAAATGTAAAGCCTAAAAGGGGGTCGATCTTGTTTTGGGAGTCAGCTGAAAAAAGTAACTCGATGGTTGGCAACGAGGCCAAACTATATAGTACCAACCACACATTCACACACACAATAACACTTTTGTTGACTATGGTGATCAAATTACTCTATTATGCCTCACATGCTTGACTTGCAGCCCACAAATTCTAACACTATCCGTAGCCTGTAGAGAATGTTTTCATACCTGATCCCCCGTCGTCTTGTGCTTAGCAATGCTGCTGCCAGCATGTTGGTGGTTATATTACACAGAGCACATCGTCTCCTACTGGCTACGGCACCAATTCGCCACCTCTGTTAAAAAATCAGGAACATAGCGTCGCTTCTAGTGTGACGTCACGTTTGTGTGCCGCCCTCGCTGGAGGACAGGCTGCCAATGTGAGTGAATGAGAAATCAGTTAGTGAAACATAGAAAATAGGTGAAAGTTTCTAAATCCCCGACAAATACAATGGTAAACTTTTGCGCGGCCTACGGTTGCTCTAAATGGGCAAACAGAGATAGGAAATCGTTCTTTCGGCTTCTGGCAGTGATTTTAAACCAGGGGGAAATGTTTACTAAAAAATAGAAAAACTGTGGGACATGTTATTTTCAGCAATTAGACACACAAAACATGTACCCAATGTAGGAATATTCAACATTCATTTATAATTACAAATTTAAAAGTAATAAAAAGTAATTGTACGACTCTAGGCTCTTGATAGCAAGTCCTCCCAAGTGTAGGCAATCTTCTTTATGATTAAATAATTTAAAAATGTTGTGGTAGCTCACTTGGGGGAACATAGTGGCTTCGCGTTGAGTTCAGAGCACTCCTTAATCAGTAGAACTTTTGCCTGCTCAGGAGTTCCATTTAATTTGATGAACACCCTGCAATTGAATGTCCACGTAGCTTGGATCTTGTTTTGTTTCCTTAGTTGTCGATCCTGTCTTTGATGAGTATTTCTTTGTTAAATGTTCATTTATGTATACATTTGTCCCTCTCAAGGTCCTCCCGTTTAAGTAGTGCACAGTTTTTTTGCTTTCTGTTCATGAATCTCTGTAGTACAGATGGTTTTAAACGTTTGTACCGACAAGGCAGAGTGTGGCAGGCTTCTTTACTGTTTAAGGAAATGCATGTTTGCCATATAACGAACCACCTGTTGCTACGCTATCGCCCACTCCTCCTCATTTAGTTCCCCTCATGACGTCACAGCCTTGGCGTAGGTATGCGGTGTAATATGATCCAATCCAGTTATGATGACATCATTCAATCGAGTGTATTGTTCCAAATCCGCGAGGTGATTTTGAAGAGCGATTATTTTCTGGTCTTTTTCTTCATTTTGTTTTCTCTGTTCCTTCACTTCCAGTGTAAGACTCATGACAGTCTTTTGCTGTGTTGAAATTTTCTGCATTTCGATCAGCAAATGTATTCAGTCGTTTTTTTTAATACCTTCCAGATCGTCCGCCGCAATTGCTGGCTTTCTACTGGCCCATTATTGCGGCGCGTTGCTCCGACTAAGATACTCCTTAGGATGGGACATACTCAGCACTTGGGTCTTGATTGATTAGCTCTGTTAGCTAACAAGCCAACTTGCTTGTTTGCCATATAGTCAGCTTTTTTACAAGCTCTGCAGCTGTATGCGCTCTCCGCTTCGGCTCATCAGTATTGGCTTGCCACCAAGCTCAAGGCTCTTCTGCGGTGTTGCACTCTGATGACCTTGCTGACTTCTTGGAGCTGTTCCTTACAGATGAACTGCTCCAACACATTGTGGATGAAACAAACACCAACGCTCTGGAGTGTCTGAAAACCTGTGTGCCCTAGAGCAGAGAACACAGCTGGAAGCCGGTGTCCAAGAACTCAAAGCTTGTCTTGCGCCAAATTTGATCACTGGTTACGTCAAGAAACCAAGCATTGAAATATATTGGAGATATTGGACTAAATTGGCACAACTCCAACAGACAATGTCAAGGAACCGGTATCAACTTATTTGGTGGTACCTACATTTTAATAGCAACGCAGCACATGATGCATCTGACAAGATGCACAAAGTTCGCTTAGTGCTGGACGAACTTGTTGCCAAATTCAGGGAGCTGTATCAGCCCCCCAAAAACATTTGTGTCATGTTTTGGTTCTGTGGGGTTGGTTTCTTGTTTAATTTTGGGTGTGTACTTTATCTGTGTTATCTGTGTTTTGTTATGTTGTACCTGTGTCCTTCCCTTGTCTCGTCAAGCTTTATGTGATCCACCTGTGTTTGCCTGACCTTCCTCGTGTGTCAACCAATCTACCCTCTGCCACCAGTGTACGCTCACAGCACGGGGACAAGATACCTTGTAATGGAAAAGATCAAACTTGTTCATTATGTAACTGACGTATTTTTTTACGTTCACTATGGAGAAAAAAACTAACGTGGCTTAGTGTTACATTAAGTCTAAAGTGCCTAATATAATTTTTTTTTTTTACATGGCTTAATGTTAGAAAACTACAAGTCTACGACTAAGCTTAATACCTATAAAATTCCAAATACTGTGGCGATTGTTTTGATATTTTCGGAGTAAGTTTTGCATGTGAATTTTTGCATAAGTTTAGTTTTGCATGTGAATTTTTGCATAAGTTTAGTTTTGCATGTGAATTTTAGTGACGATTACTTGTAGTTTTCTAACATTGAGCCAGGTTGAGCTTTTTTACATTTGGAATCAGACAGACGGAACTTTCACTAGGATTTTTTTTTCAGCAGCAGGAGCAGGCGTTCTGGGGGAACCATTGTGGTGTAAACAAATGACACGTAGCTTCAAATTTGACCCCAAAAATTTATTCAGTGGTCTGATGAATGTAAAAATAAAAGTCAAAACAATAAGAATTTCTGTACATGGTCTTGGAATCAGCGGCACAGTTTGCACCCTGCCTCAGAGCAATGATTTTTTTCTTTGTTTTTTAAAGAACAGCTCTAAGGCTCTGTTGTATGGAAACTTTCCGAGAGATGGCCCGCTAATGTTCAGCATCATACATGCTGCAAATTGGTTGCTCAGCAGCCTATTTCGCCTGAAAATAAAAATTAGATTGTTTCTCTTAATTTACTGCATCCTCATTTTAAAATTGTCTAATGATTGAATGCCATATCGTATTTGTTTTTGAAAAATCCCTCTCACAGTTCACGCTTGACATGGGAATCGTGAGTACAATGGCTGCCAGCTGGCTGATGGAAGGATACAACTGTGCTCACTCATTCTGGGACGAAGGTTTTTGCTTTGTTGTTGCTTGGTCCATATCCTGAAACACATTTAACATAGGATGATGACATGTTATTACATACTTTCCTACATTTTCTTTTTGTTTAGCTACCTATTAATTTTAACTTAAAAACTCCAGTGAGTAAATGCTACTTGTAGGGTAACTATTCTTGCAGCAGAGTGTTTTCAGGCTGCTGTGGCAGGAATTGTTTGGGCAGAATCTTAAGGTATTCAATGATGACAGCATCATTTTCTTTAAGGTGTGAGAGACAAGCTCAAACCACTTTGACGTATGCAGTTTTTAGGAAGTCTTGGTTTAACTTAGCATCTCCTTGTCTCCAGCCATTAGCGCCCTGAAGTGTAATGTCACCATTTGAACCTGAGCTTTTTTTTTTTTTTGTGATCCATGGTGCGTGTAGATCTGTTCTATTTTTCTTTCAGTCACGAGGGTTGGTGGATGGGCGGAGTCTCCAGCACACACCTGATTGTCATCCTCGTTAGTCAGGTTCATATTAAGCGCTGGAGTGAGTGGAGCTGGTTGCCAGAATATTGCTTTTTGTTGTTGGTATCGCCTTATCCTTGCCTAGTGCTTTCTAGTAGTTAGGTTTATGTGACCAACTCCTATCTCATTTCGCCCATCCACATTAGTTTACCTTACTAGCATTTATTAGAGCCACCCGTTAGCCTTTTGCTGACTTGTTTTTCGTTGCCTGCCTTTTTGTCTTCCTCACGCCTTGTGTGCTTCCTTGGCTCTGCTATATTTTGCGTAGTGATGGTAAACTGAAGCATCATGAAGCAATGAGGCCTTCCATCCAACTGGTTTGGAGGTTTAGGTAGACATGTTTGTGCAAGTCCCAGTAGTTCAGGGGGTTTGACATCCTGCTTATGTTGGGTTCCCCCAGGTAAGTGTGGACCTCCACAGTCGCATCTGCGGTCTCACTCTGGGTCCTCCTTTGCATGACTGTGTGGTCCAATCGCCGCCACAGTTTGTCACCTAAGACACAACAAACAGACTAACAGCCAACAGGCAGTTCTGGCTGCCCATCGTAGAGATGGGAGCAAAATAATGCCTTATCCCACAATAATGCACTGCCGCTCATTTCCTATTGCTTAATTAACACCATTAGAATGTATAGAATATTACCTTGCTCCACAGGCTGGGAAACTTCTGATGTGTCCGGTTGTGTTGATGAAGATGATGGGTTGGAGGAGGAGGAGGAAGATGCCCTGTGCCGGATCACTGTCGCACATTCAGCTGTGAGCCTCCTCTCAGCCTCTTGTGCTTTATTGGGGCTAAAGAAGCCTATCTTCTTGAACCTGCAAATGACAATGAGACTCATTGCAGTTGTTCAACTGTTCAACAAGAGGCAGTTGCTCATTTGTTGGTACGAGTAGACAGATGAGAAAAACAGACAACTGATACAAACCTGGGATCCAGCAGTGTTGCCAGTGACATGATGCTTGTCCCTCGGTTGTTTTTTAAGACCCTCAGCCACTGCTTTGCTCTCCTCCATTTGTATGGTTCCCATGTCATCCTTCAAGGTGTGGTGCAGCATGGCCAAACGTGGTATGACCTTGGACCCAGACACTCTCCTCTCCTCTGAGAGCTCTACGGTGGCATCATTAAATGGGGACAGCACCTGCAGACTCTCAGAAATGAGCCTCAACTGGTGAGATGTGAGTGGGGTAATGTCAGTGTATAGGCCTGCCAGGGCTGCTCCTACGGCTTCCCTGAGGTTGTACATGCGTTGCAGCATGTGGAAGGTGCTGTTCCAGCGTGTCTCCACCTGAAAATAAAAGGTCATTATTGTTTGAAAGGGGAGTGGAAGCAGTTATGGATGTCAACTGAACTTACCTCTTATATGAGCTTCAGCACAGGCTCTGTAGGCTTCATTTGCTCCTGCACCTGTCAGCCTTGTCTATAAAAAATAAAATAGGAAACAAAACATTATTCAAGTCATTCAGCATTAATTTGAATTCTGCTGTGTAATAAAGGCATTCACCTTTGCAGTGGTACTGCTTTTGAAGTAGCCAACTATCCTCCTACACTGAAGACGGATCTCAGACTGCTCAGTGTTTTCTGCCAGAGCCTTCTTCACTATCAGATTTAATGTGTGCGCCACACAAATGGTGTGACAGATGAAGGTGTCTGGCACATGCAGCCATGTTGGCTGCACCATCTGTCACAAGGCAAGTTACTTTGGTGGAAATGCCCCATTGTGCCATGAGTGCCAATTTAACGGCAGCCATGTTCTCAGCTGTATGGCGGTCAGGGAAATGGAGCACACCTAACACAGCTGAGTGCAGAGAGGTGTGCTCATCAATGAAATGACAAGTGACTGCCAGATATGCATCTGTGTTGATGCTGGTCCACATATCTGCTGTTATGCTCACTGCAGAGAACTTTGCTACAAGCTCTTGGGCCTTCTCCTTTGCCTGCTGGTACCTTTCCTCCACCATGGCTTTCAAAGTCTAAAGGAAAGGAGAAAGAACACTATTGGAAGAGCAGTTATGGGGGAATGGGGAATAATGATTCATGTGATCTCATACACACCTGCCTGGTGGGGAGAACATATGTAGGGTCAAAAGCTTGGATAAGCTTCCTGAACCCTGTGTCCTCCACAAAACTGAAGGGCTGGCAATCTTCAATTACCATATTGATCAATGCTTCTTCCACTGCATTCTTATCCACTGCAGTTTAACAGAAACAGAGTAGGCCTATTAATGATAGATGTCATTCATTTCATCTGTCACATTTGAAATATACATGGTAGGCTATGCTGTTTTTTCATTGCATGTTATAATGGATTACCTGGGCGTGGTTCTATTTGAGTTGTCTCCTTATTTTCATGCAGGGCCCTATAATGCCTCAACATAGATGAAGTGTTCTCTTGGTACCCAAGTTCTTTAGAACAAAGTTTACACTTCATCTTTTGAAATATCAGCAAGTAGAATAAAGACATTAAAACGTGGGATACACTGTGTTGTCACAATAATTTACAATATATTTTCACACTGGTTATTATAATTTGTACCTTTTTAGGAGAGATCTGCTCTAAGTGATCCCAGACAGGGGATGTTCTCTTCTTTTTCGTTGTGGACTGGACGGTGCGTCCATTGCAAAACTAATCCGTCAGTGTCACCTGTGAGCTCATTGTCGTCTGTGTGCCATTTTATTTCGAATCACCCGCGAAACTATGTGTTGGCGATGACGTAGGAAGCCCGTCTCGCGAGGCTTCGGACGTAGCAACGCGCGTTCCGAGGCTTCGGGCGTGGCCACAAGCGTAATCAACACATGCCTCGATGCGCGCTTTGCAGATTTTTTTCCGGTTTAGTGTATTCACCCGTTTATGCTTGTCTGGTGCTTTTTTTTGGGTGGCTAGCTTCCAATGAATTTATACTACTGTTTCGATGTTTCAAAATGTGCTTGTACAAAATACACCGATTAAAAACCTTACTTGCGTACTTTTGATTTCGTGAGACTATCAATGCTTAGTGCTGTTTCAATCGAAAGTATGCATAATCCAAGACCACATGGAATTCCCGGAAGCCAGCTGTTTACCTTTCACGGAAGCTCTTTAGTTGCATTTTTGCAACTTCTCCTTCATGTCGTCTGTTGAACAGAATTATTTTAGCCAAAGTTGCTCTGCAAAGTTCACCACAGACTTTTGGTGATGGGCTCTTGTTCAAGTCCTCAGATGCAAAACTTTCCTGTTGTTTCAATAAGTTGTTGGAGACGTTGCACGTCTTCTGTGAAAGGCAGAGTGGATGGCTTGTTAAAGTGCTCCTCATTTAATTAAGGTGGTCAAAGCTGTGTGAGAAATAAGTTCAGACCATTTTGAGGTATGCAGTTTTTGGAAAGTCCTGTTTGAATTTTACATCTCCTTGTCTCCAGCCATTAGCGCCCTGCAGTGTAAGATGTCATCACATATCTTGTTCAAAGAGTGGCTCAACTTCAGGGCGAGGCTTGGAGTTTTGCAGCAGTTTTTTTCTTCATCAAATTCAGATACCTTCTTGACACCCTTAACCACAAAATGAAAATTTGCCAGTTTTAAAGCTTTCCTCTAAGGTAAAGACTGACAATTGTGTCCGCAGTATCAGAAGAAGTCTTCCAACTTCTCGAAGCTTCTGTCGCATATATTCAAATTTGGTGGGATCTTGACCATGTTTATTGGAAAAGGATTAGGTCAAATGAAGAATACAGAAGTCTCTGCGCACAATAGCTGAGACGTCATTGTCAAGACGGCTTGGTTTGATGGAGGACCCAAATGCGGGGAGGAAAAATAGCCAGGCAAGGATGCAGTTGATGAAGCAAAAATGGGATTTTAATTACTACAAACAAAAGGTGATCTTCCAAATTGCAAAATAAACCAAAACTAGAACCAAAACATGGGGGAACAACAATGCAAAAACGAGCAGCATGACATGGGGAAAAGACAAGGCAAAAACGGGCATCATGACATGGGAAAAAGACAAGGCAAAAACGGGCAGCATAACATGGGGAAAAACAATGAACCGACACAGACAGAGGGGAGAGAGCAGAATAAATACACAGACACTAACGACTTCAACTGAGAAGAGATGGAGATAGGTCTGGAGAGTCATTTATTTCCAAAAAGTCTGCCCATTCTTTTCTTATAATTTTGTCAAATTCTGCGTCGTTTAGCAGTGAGATGTTAAAACGCCATGTCGGTGGTGGTTTAAAGGTATAATCAACTTGTAGGGAAAGGGAGACTAGTGCATGGTAGCTAATAATAATAGGATGTATTTTTGTAACAGTTTTATCAGCAATAGAGTTATTTGTAAGAAAAAAATCAATTCTTGAAAAGGACCGGTGCACAGCGGAAAATAAGGTAAATTCCTTCTTATTTGGGTTTTTAAGCCTCCAGCTGTCGACGAGGCCAAAGTCATCCATATATTCCCCTATTACTTTTGAAGATTGTGATCGCCTTATACATGTTGTTTTATTAGAACGATCTATTAATGGATTTAAGTCTCCTCCAATAATAATAGTAGAGTTCGCTGCTAATTCAAACAGCTTAGAGAAAAATTCATGGAAAAAGGCCGGATCATCATTATTAGGGGCATATCAATTACCAAATGTATATATTTGAGCGGCACGGTGGCTGACTGGTTAGCACGACCGCCTCCCAGTGCAAAGGTTGTGAGATCAAGTCCGGGCTTCGGCCTTCCTGGGTGGAGTTTGCATGTTCTCCCCGTGCTTGCGTGGGTTTTCTCCGGGTACTCCGGTTTCCTCCCACATTCCAAAAACATGCATGGCAGGTGAATTGGACACTCCGAATTGTCCACAGGTGTGATTGTGAGTATGATTGTTCGTCTCTGTGTGCCCTGCGATTGGCTGGCAACCAGTTCAGGGTGTACCCCGCCTACTGCCCGAAGCCAGCTGGGATAGGCTCCAGCAACCCCCGCGACCCTTGTGAGGACAAGCGGTACAGAAAATGGATGGATGGATGGATATATATTTGATTAAATATAGTCACCTGAATAATAATGTATCGGCCCTCTGGGTCTGTTATTGTATTATTTAGAGTAAAGAGTAAATTCTTATGTATGAGTATACAGACTCCCCTTTGTCTACTGTTATAAGGGGCAGAGTACGCTTGGCTAAAATTCTTATCAATAAGTAATTTTTCTTCAGATTTTTGTAGGTGGGTTTCTTGTAGGAGGCAAATATCTGCTTTTAATTTTAAGAGATGGTCTTAAGTTTTTATTCTTTTTGCCTGTGAGCGAGCGCCACAAATATTCCAGGAAACCAGAACTAATTTATGCATACAAACAATATAAACTCAATCCTATGTATATATCTGTATAGGCCATTTGCCACCACTGGCATGTTATAGGATAGAATCAAAGTGGTTAGGTGATTTATGTAGTTTGTGTAAAATATGAGGTAACGTGTAAGTAAATAAAACAGTGCAAAAACGAGTAGGGAGGTGAAAGTGAAGGAAATTAACAGGGGATTAAACATAACAATACACCAGTAACCCAAGCGAGATTTTTTTTTGTTTAAATATACTTTAGATATAGTTGTGTATTATTAGATTTATAATATAGCCTAAACATAATAAGTATTCATATTTTTGGTTTTATAACCACATATACAGTATATGTATACACCTAATAATCAAACTAAGTTTAGTTTCACCAATGCCAATTAGAACAGCCAGGGAGTGGAATTGGGGTTCCGGAATAGTTGGCCATCGATATATAACTTATCAACGGCTATCGTAGTCCGTTTACCCTCCTGCCTATTTTGTTTCATTATAGGAAACAGTACCTTTCGCCGCTCATTGATCTCTCTCGGGAACTGATCATTCATTCCAAATGAGGTCCCTTTAAGCTCCCGTCCTTTACTTTTTACAAATTCTTTCTGTTTAAAATGCTCAAACTTGGCAATAATAGGACGGGGTTTGTTGCCCCTACGAGCTCCAAGCCGATGTACCGTCTCCTGAGGAATTTTTAACGACGTCGTCATAATTTTTTTTATCTCAACCTCTGGGTTGTCAGAGGTATTCTTGGATATACCTGAGAATATTAAATTATCTCGCATACTACGGGATTGGACATCTAAAACAGTTTCTTTTAGCGTTTTATTCTCCTTTTTCATAGTTTCCAGCTCGGCTGAAACAGCCGCGAGTGAAGAGTGTAACTCGGCATTTTCCCGTTGAAGGTCACTTACCTGTTGGCTGACGAATTCCAGGCTTACCTTTAGTTCTTTGACGTCCTCGAGGATGAGGCCGAGGACGTCAAGTTTTTTATTTATGGACTCCAGCACACTGACCGAAACGTCCGTAGTGGTTAGGTCGTCCGTGTCCGTCGCTGAGTCATTTTTCCTCTTCTTCGAAGAAGGTTTTCTTCGACGGTTTCTCGACGGAAGGATCCTCCATCGCGCAGCTGTAAAAATATCCGTCGATGAAACGTTCAAGGTCCTCCACGTTGGGTGGTATTTCAAATTTGCCGGATGAAAGAGAAGAGAAAAGCCAAGATATATGATGGTTAAATTTGGATTAGTTTAGTATAATAGAGCTAGTTCTATCTTAGCAGCAGGGCGCCGCCATGTTAGGGTTTCCTGGTCTCGCTGTAGGTCTCGCGATAGTCACAGCATCTCGTGAGCGACTTCCTCTCCTCCAGATGCTACATCAGAGCCAATCAATAAGTATGATAATGTATCGATGCTTTACGTAATTTATTTTTAATTATACGTAATTTTTGAACGAGCACAGTTCAACTCCAGACGCCAACAAGACGGCGAGAGTGCTAAATCGTTTAGCACAGCTGTACACAAGCTTGCTTAAAATTGTGGATTTGGTGTGCTTAAAGAGTGTTAGATTATTAACATTGTTTTTCTGTTTCATTTTATATTTTAACCGTTTTTGATATTAGTTAGAGCTGTGTAATAATAAGACAACACTTCATTCATATGTTAGTCAATCTATAGTCCTTTGTTCTCTTCTCTGGGAAAGAAATGTCTAGTAAGGTTTCTGAGTTATCTAAATGAGGGATGTTTGAAAGTGCAAGCAGAGGTCTGTCCATAAATTTCCTGGTGCAAGGAGGTGCCGGGGACCAATTGTTTACCCACATCTGGAGTGAACTAAGATAGGAACTGGAGTAGGATTATCAAGTTGTGTATTTCACTGTGCTGACAGGACAGGATGACAGGGGGGGGAGTATTTTTTCTAAACACTGTTTTTGTATAAGTGTGGAAGAGCGGAGAGCGAGAGACACATTTTGCGATCACGTCTGTTTGGGCAAGGATCCAAAGTGGCTTTGGAAATTTCTGAATAATAAAAACTTGCAAGAAACATCTTCACGAGATCTCAACTTTGAGTTTTATTTGAACACGCAGGAAATCAAAGATTTGATTTCTAACAAGAAGAACTTAAAAGGGACAGAATTGTAGTTAGAATAAAGGACAAAAGATTGTCAGAACAGCTACAAATGGACTCTGAATTCACACTTGCGAAAGCTATACAGAAAGTGAGACAGAGTGAAACGGTGAAGATGCAACTAAACAATTCTACACAGCAACTCTGCAGAAGACAATAAACTGAATGTGGACACTGTGAAAGTAAACATGAAGAAAGGAAAAAAATGGCAATCATCAAAGAAGGGAGAAAAGTCCGGAAAGCAGATTGGAAAGGAGTGTGGCCGGTATGGTCACAAGAACAATCATTCATGGAAAGATTGTCCAGCCAGAGAGGAGCAATGCCGAAAATGTCAGAAAAAAAGGGCATTTTGCTGTAGTTTGTCGCAGTAGTGATGCTCTAAAATTAAGTGAGATCACAGAAAATGAAAATGATACTGATAGTGTGGAATGTGTGTTCTTAGGAGAATTTGATACAGTGCGATCAGAGCCCTGGGTTGAAAAGGTCAAGTTAAATGGCGAAAATATTCAGTTTAAACTTTGACACAGGGGCAGATGTTACCTCTCTGCTGGAGAGACTTTTGTTTTGTTTGTTTTATTATTTGTTTCCCTTTCGAACACATTATTACGATCACATCATATAATTTGCAACATTGACATCCGAAAGAAGGACTGACGGGTAGAAGCCATGGCTTATTAGTAACCCGTCCCCATCGATTCTTACTATATGCATCAGTCAAATTGATTATGAAGGTCATTGATTCATATCGTTATCAATCCCAGACTTAAATCTGCACATTCCTCGCTCAGTTCATCTTGAGTAATGTCCATGTATAAGTTGCAGCTGGTACCAATCATTTGGAATTGGTAAATCAGTTTCCGGACGCCACAAACGGGCTCACCCAACTAGGCGAGCAGCCAAGGCGAGCGCATGCTCGTTCACCAGTAGCGTCTTCGCTGACCTTGGATCATCTTTCACACATGTGGTGGCTTCCAGAAGAGTAGATTGGCTTGCATTCTGCCCATTGCGTCCACAGCAATGTTCACTCCATTCTGATCAGCTCAGCCACCGGCCCACCACTGTTGCCAGCATTCAGATAATTCTTAAATCTTGACACTCCTTAGCACCCACCAAGGCCACCCACCAGCTGAGTAGGCCCGCCGGCTCCATCCCAGAACCATGTTTACCAACCCATTGTAAATATTTACGGCAGATATATACGGCGGGAGGCCCCGGGGATGACCCAGGACACGCTGGAGAGACTACATCTCACAGCTGCCTTGGGAACGCCTTGGGATCCCGTCGGAGGAGCTGGCTGAAGTGGCTGGGGAGAGGGAAGTCTGGGCTTCCCTGCTAAAGCTGCTGCCCCCGCGACCCAACCCCGGATAAGCGGAATTGAAGACGGAACGGATATATTGCAGCCATACAACCTTATCACAACAGCCTTGTATGTTACAGCAATACATGTTATCAATGCAGGTGTATAAACAAGAGTTAACCTGTGCATCGTCAGGTACTCATATGCAATATTTACATTATTCAAATCATAACAGCTCCATTTTTGGGTTAATTAGTAATATGTTACAATAATATCATTTGGGTAAGACATAATCCACAATTTAATGGTGTGAGTTACTGATTGCAGTTATTGTCTCTCAAAGTCCGCCAATTCTACCACTCTCTTCAGGATCTGTATTTTCTTCTGAGAAGATTAGTCTTCTTTTGCTTAAATGAAGATCAGATAGTCTTTTGTCCATGTGTTCTCGAGAAGTCCATTATTATTTTTCGCGTCCTTCTGGCAATGTCAGCATTTCGTTTTGTGAGATTTTCATTGACGCAGACATGTTTACCTTTAACCTTGTACCAATCTCTCAAAAGCGCAATATTTTTCTTCCTGTCAACAAACCTGATCAGAACTGCCGGTGGTCGTGTCCCCCCAGTTGGAAGCGAAAAGCACATCTGAATGTGCTCTAGATCCTCAATTAATCCCAAATCTCTAAATTGAGTTATTACTTGCTGTTCCACAGTCTCGTTCGTTGAAGCTTGGTTAGAATCAATTGCACTTGTGCCGGCCGTAGCTCTCGCCGGAGGGCCACGGCGCGGTTTAATCTGGATACCTGTAGCTATCACATCGTTAATACGAAGATTCTGTTCCAAATCATTCACTTTTTGTTCCAAAGAGACAGTGCGTCAATCTTTTTCTTGTGTCTCTTTCTTCAACTGCTGAATTTCCTGCAGAAGTGGCTCAATGCTCTTTTCATTTCGGTGACCATTTATTTGAGTTTTGCAAGAGAAGATTTTATCTCCTCAGTTTCGTCAGCTCTTTTTCCGCCAGGCATATTGCAACAATGTAGTTAAAAATCCCAATGTCGACAAAATAGTTAGAAGTCACGAGCGAGTGCAAATGTGTCCTTCCTCGACAGATGCGTCCTGTAAAAACCTGAGAGGGACGATAAACTACACCCACCCAAGAAGAAACTTCTTGGGCCAGCTAAATACCCACTGGCAGTAAAAGGCTACTTTTGTGCACATTTGGCAGCAAAAGGCCGTAGCATATTAGAGAAGGTCTACCTAGTTTCAGGCTTATTCCAGCCACTATTAAGTAGACCAGCTTGTGAGGCATTGGGGTTCGTTTACAGAGCGGACACAGTCAGAGACAGACAGATTTCAGAGCAGAATATCCAAGCGTGTTTCAAGGCCTAGGCAAGTTGATTGAGCCTTATTGCATCGAGCTGGAGCAGGGGGCGATGCCTGTAGCACTTTCAGCCCCACGACGTGTTTCTCTCCCCCTTCATAGAAGCAGTCAAGGAAGAGTTGATGAGGATGGAAGAAATGGGGGTTATTTCAAAGGTCACCGAGCCTACAGAATGGTGTTCAGGCATTGTTGTGGTTCCCAGACCAGCAAACAAGCCACCCAGAATATGCCTCACACTTTACTTTTTTTTTACTTTAATGTTGAAAGCATAACTTTAGCTAAAAGGAGGTGTAGAAGTAGGTATGCGGGGGACTACATGTTCCACAATGCTTTGTACTGAAGGTTGTAGTGACTTCCGGGGTTATGACTTAAGACAAGTGTTAACAAGACCTCATGGTGTCTTGTGTCGTTACTATACATCAGCTCCCAAACATCTTGGGATATTGGTTGACTATGGACTGACTCAGTCATTCTGGCCAAAGATAAGACCCTGGTTCTTTCAGGGCCAGCACTCTCTTGCGCTGCTTTTTTGTAACATTTTCTAACATGTCGCGACTCGCCACAGTTCTCTCCTAAGAAACATGCCTTGACAATAGATGCAATGCACATACTCTTTTCGATCATATTTATTCTTGAGTTTGCGCTTTATTTTCAGCAATCCAGTCCCACTCTGTATAACATCTTTGTTGTGTTCATAATTCCCTTTGTGCCTGAGTTTGTCCCCCCCAAAAATTTTGGGACATTCTTTAGAGCCTTTTGGGAGTGCCAAAACTTGAGCAACATCCACACATTTCTCATGGGTTTTAAGTGACGGGCAAATTTTGATTAAGGTTTTCCACAGAGGTAGCAGTAATTTTGCTTATTTTCTGAAGACGATATGTTTGAAGAAGGAATCCATTCAGCTTCCTCAGTTCCTGTACTAGCTTTAAAAGATTCATCTTCTGTACTGCTCTTCTGAACTTTAGTCTGAATTCCTCCTGCTGCTTGTACTTGTTTGGCCTCTTCAAAAGTCTTCTTAAGACGCTCTGTACTATCAGACGCCATTTTAAACTTATTTGAAGTTGTTGTTAACTCCCGGCTCTTTGGATGCAAGGTCCCACTCTTTCACCGCTGCTTTTAGTACCTCCGCAATGTTTGTCCCCATATGCCTCAACTCAATATCCCACTTTTTGCTAGCAAAATGACGTGATTGTCACAAAGGATTCCGTGGCTCGTGATGTCCAGCCATCACAGGTCTGCCCAACTCTTAAGGCAGAACTGAGGGATGATTTGACGTCATCTTTAACTTTAGCATACATCCTTGGTACAGCAATGTCGGTCATGTACTTGCGAGTGGGGATCACGCAACGCGGCTCCAATATGTTCAGCATTAGGTGAAAGCGTGGTTTCTCCATGACACTATATAAACGTTGGGCAATATAACGCACCACTGAATCAGTTATCTTCTGTGCAGAGTGAGTAAGGTGGAAGCTTGGTTGTCAAACTTGCCAAAGTAATCTGCTTCAGATCATCCCATAGGTTTTTGGGCAGCCGCGAGGCTAGCCTTTCAGCATGGTGTTGTTGCAAGTGGGATTTTAAGTTGGTTGTAGTACCAGTATAGTGTACAGACACCAAGCATGTCTGCAGACTGTGTTTGTTTTATTCTTTTGTTTTATGTTTTTGGCTTTGAAACCAAAATGTGTCCAAACATCTGCCTTGAGAGACGACGGTGAGTCCAAAATGTTGCTGGCCATTTTGTTTCGATTCATGTTAAAATTTTTGTCAATGTTATGTGTAACAGACAGATTACTTCAGGTTTTAAAAGTTAGCTAATGTTTCACTTTTTTCAATGTAGTGCGTCGTTAATCACTGAGGTCAATCACTTCTGGCTGAGGTATTTCGGTTACGATGAAGAAAATTCACTTCAGTTGGTAAAACCTCTTCAAATTTGGTTCCCCATAATCAGCATCACCTTCGGCCTGAGTTGTTTCTTGGTATGGGTTAGGAGGATGTGGACGAGGGAGAAGCCCGTAATTGTCAATATTGTTCTGTGCTGTACACTGACTGTTGCTGTGAAACAGCGGCTCAATCCGAGATGGCTGCTGCAGTAGCGTACCCAACCCTGTCAACAGTTGATTGGCTAACAATTCAGTCGACCTAGTTGTCTCCGCTATTAGACGGGTCAAGAGGGCTTCATCTTTTACATGGCTAAACTCCCTTTTCTGCTTAACCCACTGATTTTGCGCAATGCTGCATTATTTTCCAGAACTCCTGCTGTTGTGTCAATAACGCAGCTCCACGGGGCCTTGGCCTGCGACTTGACCCACCAAGACCAGACAAGACGGACCTTAGTTAGCACCATCAGACCTGAGGGCCACAGTTTGGGCAACCTTACTCAAACCAGTTATGCCATAATAAAATGCTGAAATCCTACCAGGCGTAGTTGCAGTACAATTTGAGGGGTCAGGAGTTATTGACTGCAGAGGTGTAGTTGCATTGGATGTTCTTGGAGAATATCCTTTTGCCTCATTCTCTGAATCAGGGCAAACATTTAAAGAGAAAACCTAAGAGCTTAACTTAAGGACCACAAAGTCTGCAAATATTAAAATTGTTATAAAGGCCAGTATTCTCACATGTATGCACCTTATATAAAAGCAAACAGCGAGTTCATATCTGCTCATGGTACTACCTACAAAACTGAAAGTTTACCTTTGGTATCATGCGCTCCTCAAAGATCAAGCGATGGGTAACGTTTCATCACGCTCTGCCAAGTAGAAAAAATAAGCAAAAGTTAAAACAGATGAAAGACACGAGTTTGGGTTCACCACTCGACAAGACCAACATTAATTTACGTGACTTTGACGTGTATTTTACTTTAATCAGTGAGTAGTGTATATTAGGCAGCCGTTAGCTGCGTTACTTGTAACTATCGTGCTCAGCTATGTTAAGCTAACCTTCCTTGGTTGCTTTCAGTCGGTAGCTCTGGTTCTTCAAGGCTGACACCAACCCCGCTGTTTTGGACAGTAGAGATGGGTCTTCTCCCCAAAAGCTCCAACATTATATAAAAGTGGGCGAAGGAATTTGGGCCAAACCCGTTGGTACCGTTGCTTCTTCGCCTTGTAGTAGGCCTTTTTCAGAATTCTCCAGCGGTGCTTGATCTGGTCTGGCGTTGGTACAAAACCTGCTTCAAGCAACTTTGCTGCTGCGATACTTTCTACCATCAATAAGAGACATTACATTCATGTCTTTGACTATATTAATGAAGAAATCAGTTTCTCCCTCGCTCCAAAAGTGTGGGGCCGAGCTCACTCTGACTTTCGCCATGTTGTGTTTATCCTGTTGTTATTTCCGGTGGTTTGCGCGCTAAACAAGCTTGCATACAAGCACTTCCTGTACTCAATATACTAAGATTGCCCTGTTAAATCTTTTAAACCTGTTAAGTAGTGTTGGAAATCAGTCCTTGATTTCTGCGTGTTCAAATAAATTCAAAGTTGAAATCTGTGAACAAGTTTGCCAGCTTTTATTTCAGAATCTGAAAGACAAATTAGGGGCTGCTCAATCCTAGCAGCTCACCCACAAATGTGTTCTTCTCAAAGTTCATGCATGCATATATACACAAAATGTCCCTGCTCCCCTGTCATCGGCAAGGAAGTACCATTTGGCCTTCCAGGCCATGTGACATTTCCTGTCAAAACAAGTCTACACACCCCCTCTCCTTATCTTAGGATGTGGGCAAACACTTTGATCTTGTTTTGTCAGCAAAGCGAAATACAATCAGGCCATCTCCCATTGAGTTCTTTTAGTCCTCAACAGATGTGGGGTAAATAATTGGCTCCTAGATAAACAATTGACCTCTGTAGCATCCTCAAACCAGAGACTCCCGCAGATCGGCCCTGTTGTTCAGACACCCCTTATTTAGATTAAATCAGACACCTCACTTCCTTAGGGGGGAGAGAACACAGACCACAGTCTAACTAACATATGGGGAACAGTTGTACATATCTAACTAAAATCAAAAACACTTTGAAGAATATATATTGAAACAGAAAAACAATGTTAATAATCCAACATTCCCTCATTTGAACTCTGCTAGAGTTCAACACATTAGATATTGTTTTTAAAGGAAAATGCCAGCGGAATCCTCATCCCCCTCATTAGAAGCAACAGGAGACATCCATTGATTAGCAGAAGCTACCATCATATAAGAAGACTTATTTTGTACATCCTGTTTTTCAATAGCAGTGGTAATAAGTATTTGGCAAAGAGAACGAATACATGGTATTAAACAACATCCACAAATCGTTAATAACGCAGTGAAAACAGCCGCAGATATCAAAATTGAGGAAACTAAAGCTTTATAACGGCCAAACACATTCATCCAATTATCCCATACAGAAGTATCTACACCGGATTGCTCTTTCATTTTCTTATTGAGTGTTCGCAGCCCTTCAATTGCAATTGTCAGACTTCCATCTGGAGCAGTATTGTTAGGAATAAAAGTGCAACACTGATCTCCAAACATTGAGCAAACTCCGCCCTTTTCTGCCAGCAACATATCTAGTGCAATTCGATTTTGGAATGTCATCAAAGATGTAGCGGCTAACTGGCCGCGTACAGCCTCAAAACCTGATTGAGTCCAATTTCCTAGCCTTTGTACATTATAATGTATATAATTAATTCTGTCTACGTTTTTGTTAATGGTGCACCTTCAGCAAATTAGAGATTTGAATCCTGAGAGTACTTGATCAGTTAATTTGTACTCATCTGGCACACCTCTTGGTACTCCAATTGCATCAATGTAGGTGGGGACATTCTGCTCTTGCCAAGAATGTCGTTTGGTCCTCTGAACAGAAGAAGAAGGTTTTGGTTCCCAATTATCAATCATTTGTAAAAGGTTATCAATAGAGATGGGGTAGATTTGTACTGGCATGAGAAGGGTTATGAGAGCACAATACCCTCTTGTATTCAAAGGTAACTTATCAAATATTCTGTTGTCGCCACACCACCAGTATATGTCCGCTCTGGATCTCGGTTGGAACTTCTGTCCCACATCTACTATTGACACGCACTGAGTGATGTGATTTAGTTCCCCCAATTGTTCTCCAGTACCTGTCATTTTTATACATGAAAAATTACCATTTGCAACTGTGTTTGAAAATATTGGTTTAGTTGTCTGCCAATCGACGAGGGGATACACCTTATTCCATTGAAAACATTTGTCATTGGGGATAGTCTTATTCATTAGTTCCATTACACAGTGATCATCTATTTTAGCTGGAATGATTCTCAATAGAGGACGCGGACCTACACATACCACACAGTTATTTTTATCAGAGGCACGAGCTGCTTCGTTCGCCAATAATAGCCAATTATTACTACCCCCTGAAAATCCAGTTGTAACACGGAACCTCTCAACTGTTCCATCAGTCGGTACGCTGAACGCCTCCACCCCGCTCTCCATTGTGTATTTAGTCATTTTTGGCTGTTCTAACTTACTCATTGTCTTATTCACGCATACTAAAATGGGAAAATATGGGTCATTTCCGGAGAACCAGGCCCACAACAGAAATCCAAAACAGGAGGCGTTACCAATTGTTGTATTAGGCGACCGTAAATTTCCTTCAGGAAGAACAAAAGTCATATCGAGTCGACCCCCTATTTTACGCAATGTTATTCTTTTGCTAAAGAAGATTGCTTCTTCACTAGATCCCGGACGCCAGTATCGTCCTTCCTGTGTTGTTATTAGAGCATTCCAATCTCGTTTTACATGTCCTGTCAAATACCACCAGTATTTTATCCAATCTCCCCCCTTAGTCTGTCTCCCCCTATTAAATCTCTTCAAGGATTTAATAGGAATTTTAACAGAAGTGTTTGTATTTGGAGCAACTGTCACAACAATTGAATTATCATAAGCCCAGAATATGACCCAGGGATAATATGGAGAATTAATATTTCGCTTAACCCGATACGTTGTAGTTACATTCAAAGTTGAGTCAAGGGACTGACAGGAATCCCAAGTCAATATGAGAAGAAAGGTTGCAATACAGCAGAAGGATATGTTTTTCAGCTTTGAAGCCATCTCGTGATGAAGTTCTTTGTTGAATGAAAAGAGTGTCGCAATAGTTCGTCTCTTCTTTAAGAATTTGGGGTAGACTACCCAAATTCTTCGATCTGTCACCGGGATTATTCTGCCCGAAAATGTGACTCTTCGTGGAATGATTGCCCAAGAAAAGGCACTTGATCTTGACCTCCGTTCAATAAGATTGAATGATGTCCTCAAACGACAGCTCCTGGGCCGGAAACTGGATCATCAGCTGACGTGGCTCCTAGATCGGGACATCCGATGATTGCAGGTTGGATTGCTGAGCCAGCTGGTTTCCCTGCCGGCCTGGTGGATGACAGGTGGTACCAGGTGTCCCCCTTCCTATGCAAGGGCACTGCACAAGACGTCCTCTCGGTTATACGATGTGGACCTGTCCAACGGGGGCAAGACCATTTTCGCTTAGTTACCTTCAACCACACATATTCACAATCATTTATTTTTAAAGGAGCAACTGGCCACTTTTTTGTTAGCTTAGAGAACGTAGACACTAATTGTTTTAGTACTGGAGGTTCTTCAATGTGTGACTCTTCCAGCGGCACATTTGGAGCTGGAAATGGTCTGTTTTTGTGACCTTCAAATGGAGTCCAGCCTTTAGCTGAGTTTAATGACATTCACACATTCATTAGTGCAATAGGAAGGGCTTGTAGCCAATTCAAATTTGATGAGGCCAGTGCTTTAGCTAATTTTTCTTTTATGTTTCTATTCATTCTCTCGACCTGTCCTTGAGATTGGGGATGATATACGGACCCAAATGTATGTTTTAGTCCCAATGCTTTTTCTACTTCCTGTAGATGTTTATTTTTGAAATGAGTCCCATTATCTGATCTAATTTTCCTGGGAAACCCATGTGATGGGATGTAATGATTAATCAAATGTTTTACCACAACCTCTGCGGTTTCAGATTTGCATTGATATGCCTCCGGCCATCCGGAAAAGGAGTCCACAATTACCAACAAATATCGGTACCCTTCCACGGGCCTGATCATGTCAGTAAAATCCATTGAGATTATTTGTCCCGGGGCAGTCACTTCTGGATCGTGAGTACCCTGGGGAGGTTTAGATGTAGGCATACTGTTACATTTATTGCAAACATTGCAGTCCTGCAGTTCACTTTTAACAATTTGTCTCATGTAAGGATGCCACCAATTCCGCAGCCGTCTCATTACTTCCTCTGTACCCACATGGAAAAGTCCATGTGCTTCAGAAATCAGGTTTTTTAATTGCTTCTGTGATGGGATATATTTACCTTGTTTCTGCCATATACCTGCTTCATCCTTTTGTCCTCCCTTTCCCAGCCACACACTCTGTTCTTCTGGACTGGCCTTTTCTTGCCACAGCTTAATTGTTTCCGTAGTTATTTTTTGTCCTAATTCACCTTCACTCACCATCAGTTGTAAGGTTGGGCTGTACCCCGCTGCATGTTTTGCCGCCCTGTCTGCGGAATCATTTCCCACTGACACAAAATCATTAGTTTTTGAATGTCCTTTACACTTAATTACAGCTACTGCTTTAGGCAATAGCAAAGCTTCTTTTAAATCAAATATGTCCTGATGGTGTTTGATAGGCGTCCCTGAAGCAGTCATAAAGTAATTTCTTTGCCATTCTTTCATGGCTGTGTGTATCACTACATGTGCATACGCAGAGTCAGTGTAAATGTTCACAGTCTTATCTTTTGCTAACTTTAGTGCAGCTATCACAGCCACTATCTCTGCTCTTTGAGCTGACTGTGGTCCTGTGAGTCTGTCTGCCACTAACAGATCAAAGGTTGCTCCAATCATCTGTGTTACCGCAAAACCTGACTGAAGTCCTTCATTGCCCTTAAAACAACAGCCATCAGTAAATAACGTCAAGTCTGAGTCATTTATTGCGGTATCGTAAAGATCTTTTCTCAGTGAGTTGTCTTCCAGAATTCGCTGAGTGCAGCAGTGGGATTGTCCCTCAATCATGCCATCTGCCATGTTAGCCCCCTCATGTACAAACAAAATGTGAGGTTGTGTTAGAACTGATTCAATCTTTCTCTGTCGTCCCCCTGTCATAGTAAATGCTTGGCTGGTTATGTATTGTACTGTACTATGAGCTGTACGTACTGTCAGCGGATGATGTAGCACAATATGAGATGTTTTCTGAATCAAGCGAGCTAATGCTGAAGCAAAAGCTGCGCACAGCGGGTGACGTTGTTCATATTTTTCCAGAGGTGTTGATGCATAAAGACAAACATGTCTATTACCATCTTCCCCCTTCTGAAAAAGAACAGCCGACACACTGCTGGATTTTTCAGAAACATCAAGGAAGAACATTTTAGTGTAGTCAGGGACTACAAGAGCTGCAGCCGAAGACAAAAATTGTTTCAGCAGAACAAAATAGTTCTCAGCAGCTTGTGTCCAATTTAGAACAAGCGACAGGTTTCTCATTCCCTTTTCATTCACCAATTCTCTCAGTGCGTGAGTCTGTTCCACAAAATCCGGAACATGATGTCTGGAAAAGTTGCACAGACCCAAAAAAGCCAACATTTGTTTAACATTTGTCGGTTTAGGATGGTGCAAAATGTCATCTTTATGCGTCGGAGAAATACCTGTTCCATGCCTCGATATAAGTCGACCCAAGAATGAAACCTGAGGCCGGGCAATCTGAAGTTTGCTTTTGGAGCACTTCAAGCCCACCGAAGCCAGGTGACTCAAAAGGAGCTGTGTAGCTTGAAGGCAGGACTCCTCGGATGGCGCAGCAAGGAGCAGATCATCTACATACTGCACTAAAAGAACATCAGTAGGAAGTTCGAGAGGTGACAGCAATTGCCTAAGAGAAGCATTGAAAGCTCCAGGAGACAGCACAAAACCCCGAGGAAGCCGGGTGTAGGAATAACATTCATTATTCCACAAAAATGCAAAATACTTCCTCATAGACAAGTCAAGAGGAATGCAAAAAAATGCATTTGCAAGGTCAATGCAGGTAAAATGCGTGTGCAACGGAGATATCTGTGACAGAGCTGAATGAGGATTTGGCACCGGCAGCGAGGGTGTCAGAACTCTAGCATTGATTGCCCTGAGATCATGAACCATTCGGAATTCACCAGTATTTTTCTTTACTACTGGGAGAATGGGAGTATTGTAATCAGACCTATCCATCTTACAAAGAACTCCTGCTTTCAGCAACCCATCAATTGTTACTGAGATGCCAAGTCGCCCCTCCTCCTTCATCGGGTACTGTGGTACCCAAACGGAGCCAGGTATCATTTCAAAAGTTACAGGTGCAACGTTACACAGACCCACATCAGTCGGGTCAGTAGACCACAGTGCAGCAGGCATGGATTGTAAGATGTCACCAGCAAGCTCACTGTCAGATGTCTCTCGGCCATGATGTCGGTCCAAAAGTTGATGTTCTAAGACAGACATGGAAATAAACAAATCAGATTTAATCCAATAGGCATCAAGAGATTTGGAATACAGTAAATCTGTATGAATTGAAGGCTGCCAATCCGTCGCTTTTGTGCAAGCCAGGACAAATGTACCTAAATCCTTCGCCGTATGCTGGGATGACACCATCAAAGAAATGTGAGGATGACATGCCAGCACAGATACACCAGGTGGTACTGCCATCTCATACCATCGAGATTGTTCCTCCGTCAGATCAACCGAAAAAGCCACTCCAGCAGGTCCTGCAAACAGATCACCCACACGCAACTCCCAGACATTGTCAACAATTGCACTGAAAGCTTCACTGTATAACTCATCACCACATCTGTCGTAAAATAGTGTACAATGTATACAATCCGATATCACATCATATGACCTGAGATGTCGCACCCAGGAGGACCAAGTTTTCCAAAACGTCTCCGCTTCCCTCCAGCCGGGGGAATCAGTGTCAATCTTTGCCCAGTACATGTCAGCAGAGGAACATGTCATGGCGTGTGAAGTCACCACAGGGAACTGGGAGGAGACATTCGAGGAATGAATCACCCCCGCAGTGAAAAGTATGTCCATCTGGGAACTGAAGCGTCAGCCCCTCTGGCCCACATTGGATCAATGGAGCCGTCCTTATGAGAAGATCCCTTCCCAAAAGATTCACAGGACAACTTAGAGCATATACAAACGAATGCATAAACGTTTGCGAGCAGCACTTTGTCTGCAACGGGTTTGTCATGTGCAGGATAGTGTTTTCTCCCTTGAATCCAACCAATGAAATGCCATCATTGGAGAGCGTACTTCCATTTGGTAAAGTCATAATGGTAGAGTGGCGTGCTCCAGTGTCTACCATAAATGATAAAGTAGTTCCGCTCACCTTTAATGCAATCATAGGCTCCTGCAGTGCAAATAAGGTGGATTCTGGGTCCCGTCATTGCGGAAACTGTCCGCTAGGTGGCGGCAGAAACCGCTGATTCGGCACCGGCGGATACTGCTGCTGGGATGAAGTCTGGCGTGGAGGAACATTTCGTGACTCACGTCCTCTTGGCTGGTAATAGCCGCGTCCGCCCTGCAGACACCTGCCACTCCTGCTTCTCCCACGTAGGTGATTTCGACAGGAGTCCGCCCAGTGGCCGAAACTTCCACAATTGAAACACTGGTCCTGGCTGATAGCTGATCTCGATTGATACATAGCACACTCAGAAACAACAACAGGTGATGAGTCAACAGTAGATGCCGGAAGAGCAAAAGTTTCCTCTTTCCTTTTTAAAGTCTGCAATTGTATAGCAGCCAATTGTAATTCAGTAGACCTATGTTGGTCAGTTTTAGATTCAATTTATTTCGCATACCTTCTCAGATGATGTTTCAGATGAGATAACCACCGTACGTGTTCAGAGCCAGGCAAATCGGGATTCACTTCCATGGCCTGCCTCACAGACTTATTGACACCTTTTAGCACTGCCGCACGAAAAACTTGAGAGTATAGTGCAGAATCAGTCGGTAAATGACCGGTCTTTAAGGAAAATTCCACAAGAGCACGGTCAATAAATGTCGCCGCTTCTTCATCAACTTTCGGAGCGTACAGTAAATCAGATATGATCACTTCCGGAAGCGGAAACAATCCACCTAGCGCTCCAAACAGCGTCAAATAATCCTCACGTGACAATGCCTCACCGTCACTCAAAGATGACATTCCTGAATTAGCCATCAGCGCATCCAGTTGAGACAAAGGACACGCCTCCGTTAAAAGAGCACGCATATCTCCAGCTGTCAAAATCTGTCCCGTCACACTTCTCTGCAACGAGCGCAACCAATTCTCTCCACCAGCCTGCAAAGGAGGAAGTTTTTGGACAAGCACACACAGATCAGTCAGCAAATAAGGTTTATACACAGTCGCCGAATGTCCGGTAGCCGGATCAACTTTTGTTAACATAGGTGCTTGCAATCCCCCTTTAGAACGAGTCACAATTCTCTTAGGAGTATCCTCCGGGAGTCTGTCAGGCGTGCTAAAGTCATATTGTTCCACAACATCCCCAACTCCACATGACAGATCATCCAACTTATTATGAATGTCTACAATTACATAGTTCTTCGCCAATGCATTAGAAGTGTCAGCAGTCACGTCACAGTTACGTCGTCCAAAGTATTCGTCTTCTGTCAATTCGTCGTTTGCATCTTTTTCAAAGCGAGAAATAACCAAAAGCCATTTGCGACGAACAACCTGGGGCACTTCAGCATGTCTAGCTAGTTCCAATTTAAAAGCACTCGCTTTGTCCAATTTCACTGTCGGAATCTCCCTCATTTCCAAAATTTCGCTCAAGTAATTCTCCAATCGTTTTACAGAGGCGGTTACGCCAGCTGCCAAGCCGTCTGCCGCGTAGACCGAAGTGGTCCAGAATTTTTATCATTACCACTTTGCCAATCCACATCAAGATAAACGCTATTTACCGTCAACATCGGTGCCTGCAAATTTTACAGCATCTGAACCGCAGGCTTGTACGGTGAGCCTGTAAACGGGTTAACAACATCAGACAAAACAGCCGCGAGCGGTCCGCCACATGCTAGAGGTGAAATAATGTTAGCATCACAATTAGCCACATCCTTAGCACCCGCTTCTACCAACGCTCCTCGAGCAATTTTAACCGAACTGCCCATCGCCAACATTCTAGCATTCCTCATCATCTGATCCACATTTCTACAATTTCGTCTTACTTCTCTACCCTTCAAAGAAAACACAAAAGTCTGTCGTACCATTTTTTCCAGCGAGAGCCGTTTGTTTACACATGCCAACTCCACAGCTTTCATGAGAGCAATTAAACAAACCGTGGACGTCAACGGTGGGAACCAGCCCTTGTCGCAAGCAGCCGTTACCCAATCTATCAACAATGCTTGCATCTTTCGCCGACGTTTTTCTCGGATGGTTCCAACTGCAACCCCGGAAGCATTCTTAACTCTTTGACTGCCAGACGTTTTCAGAAAAGGGATGCCGTCAGTGCCAGCCGATTTAAGCATTTTGACTGATCTTTCAAGGTCCACAGAAAATGTTCTGTTTGGACTATGGAAACACACATACTACCAAATGAAAGTGTGGACTTTCATCTTTCATCAGAAAAAAAAGTTTGTTTCTACCTTATTCCGTTCTTTAGTAATCAACAATAGAATATGGTTAGTTTCACCCAATTTCGCCTGTTTTGGACCAAAATACGGAGAAATCAAGCTTTTAGTGAAACAATATTATTTCATGCATTCTAGTGAATTTTACACTTCTTTTTGTCCATGAATGATGCCACAAACACCTAAATAGTGCTTTACTTCTATAAAACACTACCACCAAGAATGAAAAAGTGTTTTTTGATAGCAAAATAACAGTTTATTTACATTCAACATTCAACAGTGTAATACAACAAACGTGTGCAACTGTGCATGTGTGGTGTGTGTATGTGTTTCTATTTACAATTCTGTGGATGTTTCAACTACACAAGTTTTTTTTTGGTGTGGTATATCGTGTAACATTGCCCTGGGTGCAAGGGGACGCAGCAGGATTTGCACCACAGATTTGTTTCGCTGCGAATGCCCCTTCGCGTGCAGACCCTACACTTTCTTGCTGGCTTTTTTTTCCGGGGCGTAGCAGGTATGTATTGCAGTGTGTGTTTTGCCATGTTGCCATCAAGTCGACTTTCAGGATCGTTATACGGTGACCTGGTGTTCTGTCTGGCTTCCTCATGTCCTTCAGTTTGTATGTTTGTAGCAATGTCCTCCTCCTGGTCTTGTGGTAAGAGCCACCCTCTCACCACCTGCTGGATAAACTCCAAAAAATGTTGACATTTGCCAGGATGTTTTGCTTTGTACAGGATAAAGGCATTGAACAAACATATTTGAAACAGATACGCAACAAATTTTTTGTGCCATTTCAACGTCTTCCGCGTGAATGGGTGGTAAGAAATGTTTTGATCCATCTTATCCACGCCATTCATCGTGGAATTGTAGTCCAAAACACATACAGGTTTCGGGAAAGGCACTCTTTTTTTTAGTGCCTTCCGCCACACATCAACTGTCCGCATTTCATCTTTGTGAAAAGTAGTCACCATCCTCAACAAACGCTTGTCCTGCCATGCCACAACCAAAACATTTGTGTTATGTCTCACCAGTTTCCCCCCCCCCACCCCAAGGCCAGTGTTTGTAAGAGAAGTGATCTCATTTGGTTCACCCCTATTTTTTCTCAGTGTTCCACAAACATTTGTACGTGCTGCCAGGAGACGTTCACACAACCCAATTGAATTATAAAAATTGTCCATAAAGAGCGTGTACCCATTTCCTGGCAGACGATCTAGCAAATTGAACACGGTATCAGGCAGAGAACAACTAGTACCAACATAAGGTTGCATATTAAAACAATATCCTGTTTGGGAGTCACACAGGATGTATGACTTAATTCCATATTTGATTGGTTTTTGGGGGTTGTAAACTTTAAACGATAGACGGCCCTGAAAATTCATCATTCCCTCATCAATACATACATTCCTCCCGGGTTGGAACAGTTCTTTAAATTTTTTTACAATATGGTTGAACACAGGACGGATTTTAAATAATTTGTCGTCTGAACTGTGTCTCTCATTATTGTTAAAATGTAGGAAACTCCAGATAAGCTGGAAGCGGTTTCGAGGCATCGCGCGACTAAAAAATGGTGTGGTTTCAATTTCATCCTGAGTCCAATACATTTCTATACTGGGCTTTTTTATATACCCAGTTAGAAATTGGAGTGCAAAAATGTTTTCAATTCTGATACAGACACTGGCTTCCAAGCGCGACTCCTGCAGTGTGGCAGACTTTCAGTCTGCTTCTGCATGGATTGACGTGCATATAAATTTGTTTGATCAGCAATGTGCTGGAGAAGTTCGTCTGAGATGAATAGTTGCAGGAAGTCAGCTGGCAGGGTTGAATTTAGCTCTGCTGCGGCACCCCTTGGTCCTGGAGTTTCGGTAAACGGGAATGTGTTTGGCTGCCAGCCTGTTTCATGCCAGCCAGAACTTTTGGGATCTGCAAATATACATTTCAATATCATATAATATTTATTTTAGATCAGTGTGAAGCAATATATATATATATATATATATATATATAAATATATATGTTTACCTTTTTTCTTGGATCCACTGGTTGATGCACATTCTGTAAATTATAGAAGACATTTACCATCAAATATTTTACTCGTGCTGTGTTGGAGAATCATTTTTTTTTTTACCTTTATTCTGCTCACTGTGAGACGCGTCACCTTGAGCCCGACGAGCTACAGCTGAAAGAAATATATACAATTACAATCATATCGAAAGACAGTTTTCTTTTGTTGTTGCGGTGTATTGAAAACACGTTTTTTATACCTCTCTTTGTCGTGGAAACTGTAGGTTGTCGCTGTGAGCACGATCCACGATCTATGAATTGTACATTCACGTTACACGAGGTGCTAGCAGCGTGCCGGAAAAGTATCTCATAGCAAGTTTGCGCTTACCTTCACAGTCTTCTGCGGATGAAATGCTGTCCGAATCACTTTCTCGAAGATCCGACTGTACCCACTCCTCCGAAGAATATCCATCGGACTCGGGGTACTCTTCGTCGTCCGAATCAACGTCCGCGTTTGCAGAAGTGCTTGGTCGTGCACCACGTTTTCCGGCGTTAGCATCGCTAACCGGTGTCGCTTTAAGACATGGCCGAAGACGTCGCGTCAAAGCCGCAACTTCGGCGTCAACCTCGTTGTCGCCATCATCATCATTGCCATCAACGTTCAATTTAGCACTGGTTGTTTCTTTTTGAAAATACCGATCAAGCGTGAGCTGCTTTCCACCGGTCGTCATTTTTGCTTTCTCTTCCTCCATGCTTTTTGCTTTCTCCATTATCCTCTCCACTCCACTCTAGCTCCGCCTCACCTTTTATACTGACGCCCACGGTGGGCGGCCCACCCAAAGTGCAAGGAGAGTCATCGCTGCCATCTAGAGGCCAAAACGAGTCATTATACTAACTTGATCTGCTTGATACTTTCAGCACAGCTGCCCAAGGCTTTCCTCCACCCGTTTCCCAAAAAAAAAAAAAAAACCCATAGTGGACGTCTTTTAATGTCCTCGGCGCCCTTCCCTAGGTTTATGCTAAACGTCTTATAACGTTTATGGCAGTCAAAGAGTTAACTTGTGCGTCCAAGTTCAAATTGCCACTATGAACCGGAAGCACATTAAGATCAAACCATTCAGTATCACGATCAAAATCGCCCTCCATTTTTAGTGTTCTTACCACTTGTAGTTTTTAACAAGTATATATTCTACTCAAGTAGTATTAATATTTATCAATGCAGTGACGTCTCACTTTACAATATGATAGTTCAATAGGGTAAATTTATTCGACAACGTTTAAACAACTTTACAAAGAGCAACACAGAAGCTCACAAAACACACACATAGAACATACATCACAACACAGAACATACACACACAACGAATCACGTGACCTATCGTTTCTAACAGACAGCAGTTCCGTCCAATTCCGCTGTGCCAAAACTGTCTCTCTTTTACTGCATAATTTATGCAAGGCGCTCGTTTAAAGTAACTCGTCACGTGCTATCGAATTAAACCGCAGAGGAAAAAAGTAACCACACACGGTAATCCTGACCAACCAAACTGCAAATGCAGGAGCGCCAAAACAAAACAAAATCACGTAATCTAGCAATCGCAAATATAACGGTATAAAACCCAATGTCCGTTGTAATCGACCTGACTCCCTTAACTGTTCAATTTCAACAGCGCGCGCAATTTTAAAATAACTTATTACGTGTAAATGGACGTTTTAAACAAGCGTCATGAACAGCCTGAAAAAACAATCCCAACCAATCAAACTGCCGAGGGCAGGCGCGTCCCTATGATCTCTAGAATTATCAGTGGAAGAAAAAACAAATCTCCACAAAACCCCGTATCCTCTTTATATTCATAAAACAACTATCATAGTCTATCGAATCCTTCACAGCGAGACGTAAGAAAACAAAACAAATTAATAAACCGCTGCTTCTTCCTGTATCAAAAACATGCGCATTCAATTCAGGCCTGCACTTTCGTCACAAAATGCACCACCCCACGTACGTGTACAGTTCAATGTCGCAGGAATTTTTAGAACGACATTAAACTACAACTTGTTCATACAGATCTCATGTATAAATGTAGACAATTTAGAATACGAAAACCAGCTGCAGCGGTCCCAAACAGACAGAACTTCCCTACGTGGATAAAAGTCTCCACTTACCGTACTTAATTATTTAGGCGCTTAGAAGTTCCATTCGCCTGTGAATCACTGCAGCTCGCAATCCATCTAATCGTCGGGGTTCACCAATTGTCAGGGTCACCAATTGTTGGAAATCAGTCCTTGATTTCTGCGTGTTCAAATAAATTCAAAGTTGAAATCTGTGAACAAGTTTGCCAGCTTTTATTTCAGAATCTGAAAGACAAATTAGGGGCTGCTCAATCCTAGCAGCTCACCCACAAATGTGTTCTTCTCAAAGTTCATGCATGCATACATACACAAAATGTCCCTGCCCCCCTGTCATCGGCAAGGAAGTACCATTTGGCCTTCCAGGCCATGTGACATTTCCTGTCAAAACAAGTCTACACACCCCCTCTCCTTATCTCAGGATGTGGGCAAACACTTTGATCTTGTTTTGTCAGCAAAGCGAAATACAATTAGGCCATCTCCCATTGAGTTATTTTAGTCCTCAACAGATGTGGGGTAAATAATTGGCTCCTAGATAAACAATTGACCTCTGTAGCATCCTCAAACCAGAGACTCCCGCAGATCGGCCCTGTTGTTCAGACACCCCTTATTTAGATTAAATCAGACACCTCACTTCCTTAGGGGGGAGAGAACACAGACCACAGTCTAACTAACATATGGGGAACAGTTGTACATATCTAACTAAAATCAAAAACACTTTGAAGAATATATATTGAAACAGAAAAACAATGTTAATAATCCAACAGTAGGGACTTCGAATGTTGGAACGATGACAAGAAAAGGTAGAGAGCTGGTTGACCTGATGTAGAGGAGGAAGGTGGACCTACTATGTGTTCAGGAGACCAGGTGGAAAGGGAGCAAAGCTAGGGGTTTAGGAGCAGGGTACAAGTTGTTCTATCATGGTGTAGATAGGAAGAGTAATATGGAGTAGGAGTTATCGTGAAGGAGGAGTTTGTTAGGAACGTCCTGGAGGTAAAAAGAGTGTCAGAGAGTGATGAGCCTGAAGCTAGGAATCGAAGGTGTGATGATCAATGTTTCAATGTTCTTAGTGGGTATGCGTCACAATTAGGATGTGAGCTGGAGAAGGAGAACTTTTGGTTGGACCTTGATGAAATGATGCAGAGTATCCCTAGAAGTGAGAGAGTTGTCATTGGTGCAGACTTCAATGGACACGTTGGTGCAGAACGCAGAAGAAAATATGGTGGTTGACTTTGCAAAAAGAATGGAAATGGCTGTCGTGAATACTTTCTTCCAGAAGAGGCAGGAACATAGAGTGACCTACAAGAGTGGAGGTAGGAATACACAGGTAAACTACATCTTGTGTAGACGGTGTAATCTGCAGGAGATCAGCGACTGCAAAGTAGTGGTAGGTGAGAGTGTAGCCAGACAGCATAGGGTGGTAGTGTGTAGGATGACTCTGGTGGTGAGGAAGACAAAGACAGCAAAGGCAAATCAGAGGACAAAATGGTGGAAGCTGAAAAAGGAAGAGTGTTGTATGACTTTCAGGAAGGAGTTGAGACAGGCTCTGGATCAGACCTGGGCATTGTACGGCCCCCGGGCCACATACGGCCCTTTGCTTGACTCTCACCGGCCCGTGTAAGGTTAATAGGGAATTACAAAATAAACATATTTTCTAATTTTACCTCATGCATGGACTAAAGCTACATTGCTTTTATTTTGAAGTTGCATTTCATTCACGTACAATGACGCGATATGTCAATCAAGACGTGCGCATCATTGACAAGACGACTTTAGCCCTCAAAAATGTCTACACATGCTAAAAAAAGAAAGGTAGATGCTGAATGCAGGGTTTTCAACAAAAAATGGACTGCTAAGTATTTATTTACAGAAGTCGGAGGTAAAGCCGTGTGTTTAGTTTGTGGAGAGCAGATCGCTGTGTTCAAGGATTATAATTTGAGTCGGCATTATGAGACAAAACACATAGAGAAGTACAAAAACTTGAGTGATGCTGAGAGGGGACGGACATCGGAGGTGTTGCTAGCTAAGCTACAAAAGCAGCAAGGCTTTTTTACCAAGCTTCACGGATCCAGGGATGCAGCAACCAAGACCAGCTTTGTGATATCCCACAAAATCGCTAAAAACTGTAAGCCATTCTCAGGGGTTTGTGAAAGAGTGCTTGGTGGACTCTGCAGCACTAATATGCCCTGAAAAAAAAGAAGCATTTGAGCAAGTCCCGCTTTCCCGGCGAACCGTGACCCGGAGGATTGAGGACATCGCGGGAAACCTGAAGCTTCAGCTGGAAAGTGAAGTGGCAAGTTTTGACTTTTTCTCCTTGGCTTTGGTCGAGAGCTGTGATGTCCGTGACACAGCCCAGTTACTCGTGTTTGTTCGTGGGATAACGGACTTTAAGATCACGGAGGAGCTGGCTGCAATGCGGCCAATGAAAGGGACAACGACAGGGAGTGATCTGTTCACGGAGGTAAATGCGCGCATGGACACACTGGGACTGAAATGGGACAGACTGGCAGGTGTCACAACGGACGGTTGTCCGAATCTTACAGGGAAAAATGTCGGTCTTTTGAAACGTATGCAAGATAAAGTGAGTGAAATCGACGCAGACCAGAAATTGGTATTTTTGCATTGTATTATACACCAGCATGTGTTGTGCAAGTCAGTGCTAAAAATTAACCATGTTATTGATGTTGTGACTAAAATAGTAAACTTCATCAGGGCACGAGCATTGAATCACAGACAGTTTGTTGCACTTTTGGAGGAGCATGAGAGTGAGCATAGTGACATCAGCTACCAGACAGCTGTCAGATGGCTCAGCCTGGGCAAAGTGCTAAAAAGAGTTTGGGACCTAAAAGCAGAGATTCAAGAGTTTTATGAGAAAAAAGGCAAAGACATCCCAGAGCTCTCAGATGAGGACTGGATGGCAGATTTTGCATTTGCTGTTGATGTGACTGCACTGATGAATGAACTGAATACCAAACTGCAAGGCAAGGGCCTTTTTGTTCATGAAATGCACAGCCTGGTGAAAGCTTTCATGAGAAAGATACAGTTTATTTCAAGCCAACTGGAGAGCAACACTCTCACTCACATGCAAACCCTGAAAGAAGTTACACCTTCAGCTGATCACCTCCGCAGGTACTCATCCATGTTAGGAGCACTGCATGGTGAGTTTTCAAGGCGCTTTGAAGACCTCAGAACAATCGAGGATGAAATGTGCATGATTTCCTCTCCCTTTACCTGCAGTGTGTATCATGCACCCAGTGATGTTCAGCTAGAACTCATTGACCTGCAGTCTGATGCAGTACTGGCAGAGCAGTTTAAGTCAGGATCACTGCTGGGTTTTTACTCTTCTCTCAAGAAGGAGAACTTTCCAAACATGAGGAGACATGCTCAGAAGATGTTGGTTCTCTTTGGCTCTACCTACATATGTGAACAAACATTCTCAGTAATGAAGTTTACCAAATCCAGGTATAGATCCTCTCTCACTGATGATCATCTGTCAGCTTTGCTTCGCATCTCCACCTCAGACATTCAACCTGACTTTGATGCACTTGTTAAAGCCCAACAGAGACTAGATTTCTCACACTGAACAAGAAAAAAAGAACTGAAAAACACCAAATGAGGTGGTTAGACTACAAATGTTGGCATGTAAAGGCACCAATTAGCAGTGAATGGAACACTTTCTTTGGAGGCCTTTTTCTCAAAGTCACAGTTCAGTGACAGTCATTATAATATGATGTATCTTGCTTGATATTTAGAGTACAAGACAATATTGTGATGTCTTTAGAAAGCTAAGAATCTCTTTCCAACAGTACTAAATGTGAAACTCAAAATGTGTTTTGTTGTGAATTTGACTGAAAATGATCAATATAATGAGTCACAAATGTTAAAAGTGTTCACATTTTGTTTAACATTGTCTTGGGAAAATCTGAATAAACATTTTTTTGTAAGGCAAACTCATTTTTTCATTGCTTAATCATAACATACTGTTACCAGCTTGTCAAAAATAATGCTATTTGCTACTTTTTATCAAAAAAATACAATTAAAAAAATACAATTACAATTAATATTATGTAGAATTGAGTTAAGCCTTTTGACCCGGCCCTCCACAATATTTTCTGTTTCTCATGTGGCCCCATGGAAAAAATAATTGCCCACCCCTGCTCTGGATGGTCAGGAGGTGCTTCCAGATGACTAGACAACTGCAGAAAATGTGATCAGGGAGACAGGTAGGACAGTTCTTGGTGTGTCATCTGGAAGGGATAAGGAGACTTGGTGGTGGAATGAGGAGGTGCAGAAGTGGATCCAGAGAAAGAGGTTAGCTAAGAAGAAGTGGGACATTGAGAGGACTGAAGAAAGTAGACAGGAGTACAGGGAAATGCAGCGTAAGGTTAAAGTAGAAGTGGCAAAGGCCAAACAAGGGGCTTACGATGACTTGTATGCTAGGTTGGACAGTAAGGAGGGAGAGACTGATCTACACAGGTTGGCAAGGCAAAGAGACAGAGATGGGAAGGACGTGCAGCAGGTTAGGGTAATAAAGGATAGGGATGAAAGTGTGTTGGCAGATGCCAGTCGTGTGATGGGAAGATGGAAAGAGTACTTTGAAGAGTTGATGAATGAGGAAAATGAGAGAGAACGAAGCGTAGAAGAGGTGACTGTTGTGGACAGAGTGGAAAGGCACTCGATCCTGATGATATACCTGTGGAGGTATGGAAATGTCTAGGAGAGGTAGCAGTAGCATTTCTGACTGGGTTGTTCAACAGGATCTTAGATAGTAAGAAGATGCCTGAGGAAGGGAGAAGTGTGCTGGTACCCATTTTTAAGAAGGGAGACGTGCAGAGTTGTGGCAACTACAGAGGTATAAAGCTGATGAGCCACACAATGAAGCTATGGGAAAGAGTAGTTGAAGCTAGACTGAGGGCAGAGGTGAACATTTGTGAGCAGCAGTATGGTTTCATGCCCAAAAAAAGGAAGAGTACCACAGATGCAGTATTTGCTTTGAGGATGTTTATAGAGAAGGTCAGAAGGAGCTGCATTGTGTCTTTGTAGATCTGGAGAAAGCTTATGACAGGGTGCCTAGAGAGGAATTATGTTTTTGTATGAGGAAGTCTGGAGTGTCAGAGAAGTATGTTCAAGTGGTGCAGGACATGTATGAGGCCTGTAAGACAGTGGTGAGATGTGCTGTAGGTGTGACGGAGGAGTTCAAAGTGGAGGTGGGACTACATCATGGATCAGCCTTCTTGTTCGCTACGGTAATGGACAGGATGACAGATGAGGTTAGACAGAAATCTCCATGGACTAAGATGTTTGCAGATTACATTGTGATCTGTAGTGAGAGCAGGGAACAGGTGGAGCAGAAGCTAGAGGCGTGGAGGTTTGCTTTAGAAAGGAGGGGAATGAAGGTTAGCCGTAGCAAGACGGAGTATCTGTGCGTGAATGGGAGGGACCCAAGTGGAAGAGTGAGGTTAAAAGGAGAAGAGACCAACAAGGTGGAGGAGTTTAAGTATCTAGGGTCAATAGTCCAGAGCAATAGAGTGTGGAAAAGAAGTAAAGAAGTGTGTGCAGGCAGCCTGGAACGAGTGGAGAAAAGTGACAGGTGTGATGTGTGATAGAAGAGTTTCAGCTAAAATGAAAGGAAAGATTTATAAAATTGTGGTGAGACCAGCAATGTTATTTGGTCTGGAGAGAGCGCCACTGAGGAAAAGACAGGAGGCAGAGCTGAAGGTGGCAAAGATGAAGATGCTGAGGTTCTCTTTAGGAGTGACCAGGCTGGATAGAATCAGGAATGAGTACATCAGAGGGGACAGCACATGTTAGAGGCTTTAGAGATAAAGTAAGAGAGGCCAGACTGAGATGGTTTGGACATGTCCAGAGGAGAGATAGTGAGTATATTGGCAGAAGGATGCTGAGTTTCCAAATGCCAGGCAGAAGGTCTAGAGGAAGACCAAAGAGGAGGTTTATGGATGTAGTTAAAGAGGATATGAAGGAAGTTGGTGTGAGAGCAGAGGATGCAGAGGACAGGGTTAGATGGAGGCAACTGATTTGCTGTGGCGACCCCTGAAGGGAAAACCCGAAAAGGAAAAGAATAATAAGCCCTGTTAAATCAAGCTATTCCTTCTTCTTCTTCGTCTATGAGCTGCCCCCACTTCTTCAAGTGGGATCGCAACAGCCGTCAGTAGGTACTGTCAACGTCCATATAGGGTCGGAGCTTTCATTTTACGCTGGATTCCCTTTCTGCCGCAACCCTCCTCCTTTGTCCAGGCTTGGGACTGGTGTACATGGATACACCCAGGTAATGTGGTCACCGGGTGGGAAGCGAACCCCGTACCACCTGCATCAAGGGCAAGCGTCAATTAAGCTATTGCAAATGCATTTATATGAACAAGAATTTGGGTTATGAAGGAGGTAACCCAGGGATCTTTATATTCGGGTTATTACAGGCAAACAACGCTTTTAAAACCTGAATATTGGCAATATTCTGGTTTTAAAAGGGTTATTGCCTGCATGTAAATGTAGTCAGTGTCACACCTGTGCATAAGAGGTCAGTAATTATTGTTTCATTATTGTCCTTCCTTTCCTTTCAAAGGTCTATGAGAAGGTTGTAGCTGAGCAACTTATACACAGAAAATTGGCCGAATTGTTACTGCTCTCATTCCTGTTGTGTCTGGTGTTTTTCCAGTGAGCGAGTGAGGGGGTGTTTCCCACTAGCGCCGCATCTGCAACTGAGCCACAGCAACTGGTGCAGAGACACTCTACCAGCACATCACAGGAAAAAACACTGAAATTGAAGCAAACATGGAAGATACCACCGATTACACCATGAGGCTTAACTAGTTTTTTTGTATTAAGTCACAGCCATGTGTTGCCCCTTTGAACTTTTGTAACAATTTAAAGTTGATTAAACTGTGGAGTGATTAACTGAAACAATTTACTGTACGTGGTAATAATCAGCTTTATTCCAGAAACTGTTTCGTAACTGGAAAAAATTATCTTCATAAAAGACAATTCCATTGTGTTGAACCTGGTAAAGAAAATGTGATTTAGGCTCAATTTTCAAAATAATCAATGAACATGCAAATGCCGTACAAATACTAACCAACTAATTCTTCCAAAATATCCCACATGCTGTCTTTTTTTGCAGCAGTTGCAGAGGCTTCCCCATGTCACACCGCGGTGAGGTTGTCTTGTCATTTCCTGTTTTATTTTGAAAATTCTGACTCCTTTCGTTTCAGGTCACTTGCCCTTCCTCGTGTGGTGTCAGTGTCAACCCTGATTCCTGATTGTGTCCACCTGTTTCCCATTACCCTCATGTGTTAAATGGTCTGCGTCTCCCCTGTCTTGTGCCGAAGTGTTTTTGTCAGAGCCACTTAAGCCAGTCATAGTCCTCAGCCTTGTTGTCCTGTATCTAGTTATAACTTTGGTTTGTATTTTTCGTAGAGATGGGACAATGAAGCCTTGTGAAGCTTTTGAGGCTTTCGGCTGATTGATTTGGAAAAAGAGTCGAAGTTTCAAAGCCCCATAAAATAGATCGTACCGGTGACATCTGGTGGTCAGTTGGAGTCATAGCAGCTATAATCTTCAAAGTGATTCGCCTGATTGATTTATATTCCAACATAACACCAGTACATTCAGTCTTACATTTGTGTCTGTCTAATGATCATCAGGTACACATGGAAGTGTTGCAATATTTTGACACTGTACCAGTACTATGGTTCAATGTGATGTCCTGTTACTCATTCGATTTTTATAAACATGATTTGGATATGACACAAGTGCGCTGTGAAGCCAGATGACAAGTATTTCAACATTAGTCTTTGGGAGATGTGACTGAGGGTCTTGGAGAAGCGCTTATAGCAACTCGGTGGAAAATACTTTGGTCAAGCCTGTATCTTCTACACACGATTTAAAAATAATGCATAATTGGAAACTTTAAACGCATCATTGTGGGAGTACTTTTGTTGGAAACATACCGAATAACTAACTTTTCCAGGTGAACATAAAGTGAAGCAAATATCTACATGAGGGAATTGTGCTTGTGCTACAGTGAAAATAAAGCAAATACCAGTATGTACATGAGGGAATTGTGCTTGTGCCCAACTTTTTATATTTTTTGGTTTTACAAGTTCTTATTTAAGAACAATATTTGCTCTATTGTGTTCGGCTTCAAGCGGCTTCTTCTCTGGCTGACAATTTCACCAGCCTTTGAGAAAATCCTCTCACAGGGGACTGAAGATGCTGGTGTTGAGAGGTACTGCAGAGCCACTGGATACAGATGTGGGTAGTCCTTCAAATATCTAGAAAAGTAAAATATGACAGATAATCATTTTTGCACTGGATTAATAAATCAAAGTATAGATAGATAGAAAGATAGATAGGGAAATTTAGTTTCAGCAGCATAACATTACATTCATTACAACATAACAATGGTGCCACTTTTCATATCATATATGTATACTGTAAGTACCTCACCTCTGAACCTCTGCAATTGCATTGGCAGTGCTACTTGAAGCACGTTGTGTCTCCACATGGCTGTCCAGAGGACCCCAGAGGCTGTTGCCCTGGGAATGGCCTGTAAACCTCTGCAGGTGGCAGTTGTTGGGCTGGTGCAGGCATTTGATTGGCACATTCTCTTGTGAGCCTTTCCACTGCAGCCTGGCAACTTGATGTGCTACAGAAGCCCACTTCCTTGAATCTTGGATCCAGCAATGTGGCTAGTGTCAGGGTTGTTATTTTCTCCAGCATTGCAAATTTCTCTTGGAGATTGCTGTTGATTTTGCTGACTAAATTCCTGGCAACTTCGATGGTGACTGTTGTCCACTGTCTGGCTGTGAAGTGCTTCAGCATCTTCACCATTGGAATTACTTTTGATCCAGACACTCTATTCTCTGTAGACATTTCTACAGTGGCCTCATTGAATGGAGAGAGGACTGAAAGGCACTGTGAGATTGTCTCATATTCTTCAGCAGAGAATGGGACGATGGTGGTGTTTAGACTGCTGAGGGCTGCACCCAGTGGCTCCCTCTGCTCATGCAGTCTCTGGAGCATTGCAAATGTGCTGTTCCAGCGGGTTTCAACCTCTTGCAAAAGTTTATGCTCCGGTCTTCCCATTTGCCGCTGAATTTCAGACAGCTGTTCTCTTGCCGTAGTGCTTGATTTGAAATGCCCCACAATTCTACGTGCCCTGGTGCGAATATCATCAAGCCCTGGTGTTTGTGCTAATGATTTCTTCACGACAAGATTTAACATGTGGGCAAAACAGCTGATATGGCGCACATTGAGGAGATTGGCACATGCTATCATGTTTGCAGCTGAGTCTGTGACCAGACTCTTCACTTTGGCTCTGATTCCCCACTCTGCCATCAGGGTTTCTTTGGCCTCTGCTAGGTTTGCTGCAGTATGGGAGCGAGGGAACCTTTTTATGCCCAACAGAAGAGTTGACAGCTGCATCTCTTCATTAATGAAGTGTCAGGTTACAGCCAAGTAGGCATCCATATTTATTGAAGTCCACATGTCTGATGTTAGGCTGACTGTGGATGTCTTTTCTATCTCCACTACTGCGTTGTCTTTGGCAACCCTGTATTTATTCTGCAACATTTGTTTCAGGGCTTTTCTTCCTGGGATAACATAAGTGGGATCCAGGAGCTGGACAAAGGCCCTAAACCAGTGGTTCTTAACCTTGTTGGAGGCACCGAACCCCACCAGTTTCATATGCTCATTCACCGAACCCTTCTTTAGTAAAAAATAAAATATGATTTTTTTTACTACTTGGGCCAAGATGTCTTTACTCATGCACTCTATTCTGTCGCTGATGGTGTCATTTGAAAGAGGAATTTGGGATAATTTACCTTCAGCCGCTGTTCCGAGTATCAGATTCGCCATCTTTAACGCAGCTGGTTTTACGAGTGTTTCGCCAATGGTGTGCGGTTTGCCCTGCTTTGCGATCAGATAAGCAACTTCGTACGATGCTGTGAGGATCGGTTTGTTGATGGGTACAAATCGAAGAGCGGGCAGAGTGGCCTTTTCGTCGAATCTGGCTCTCTTCACCTTGAATTCAGCAAGTGTTGTGTTCTTGTATTCCCCATCTCCATGCAGCTTCAAGAAGTGTTCCTTCAGTTTTGCAGGTGCGAGACTAGAGTTGCTCAACTTGGCATTGCAAATCATGCAGATGGGACGCTGACTCCCGTCACGTTCCGTGATACATGTAAATCCATGTTTTACATATTCGTCCGACCACTTTCTTTTTTTGCCCGACATTGTTAACATGAATTAAAATATTCTGTAAGAAATCACACGACACACAGACAGTCACACGTTGTGGCGGTTGGAGGTGGACGTGGGGTCGGCGTCACTAACAGCCCTCTCTAAGCGGTCTAATTGGGAGGTCTCACTCTGCTGCATAAACCAGCGACCTCAAAGCGGACCGGTAGGAAATCTCAGAGCAGGACGCTTTCAATGACTGTGCCCACTAACTGCAGACTAGACTGAGGGGTGGACCTCTGCGGCGGAGTCTCCACCGAACCCCTGAGACCGACTCACCGAACCCCTAGGGTTCGATCGAACCCAGGTTAAGAACCACTGCCCTAAACCCTTCATTTTCCACCAGTGATAGTGGCTGTGCATCTATGATGATCAGATTCAGTAAGGCCTCATCCAGCTTTTGCTTCCTCGACCCTGATGACAGAAAAGAAAGTGATAACATATGAAATTTTAGTGTGCTTTAATACAGTACATTTTCCTTCTCTTTTTTTTTAACATATCAGGGTAAATTAAATCAATCAAAACAGTGATATCATTCAAAGCTTGAAGTAGCAACTTTAAAAATAATTAATCAAGAATAAAAAGTGACAAAAGATATATAGTATTACAAGTGATCATATACAGATGTACATGCATGAAACTATAAAACCCTTTTAGGATTAAACACAATCATGTGGAATTATGACCATACCAGAAGGTCCAGCAGGATCAGCTTCAGCTGAAGTGCTCTGCTGCGGAGTTGTTGCCGCAACATGGAGGAGGTGTTGTTGCCAAAAACCAACTCCTGTGAGCATATGAGGCACTGAACCTAAATAATGAATAAATATGACATTAAAAATTGTTATGCAATACTGAAACAATCAAGATATTATTATGGTTACTATGGACATACTGCAGGCTGTGATATTTTTGAATGTAGGTAACACAGCCAAGATTCCCAGCGACCTTTAAATGCTTTAAAGTTTAAACATTATTAAAAGTGATACAGTAATATTAATAAATTTTCTGTAACCATTTATCATTGCAAATGTTGCGGTGAGCCATTTAGCAAAACTGTACAATAGTAAATACAACACTACAATGATGATGATAATGCTGATAATATACCATTTAATATTATGCCAAATAATTAAAATCTTACCTTTGTGGGTGACACAACGTCAAAGTGTTGCCAAACACGAGATTGTTTTCTTGCATTGGAATTCTCCATCCAAAAGCTCTCTCAAGTCAGTTTTCTCTCAAAAGGCTGTAAAGCACTGGGCACGGGGGAGGCAGTGTTTGTTTGGTGTCTCCTTTTGACAGCTGACACCGCGCCAAAAGGTTTGAATCAGTTACATAATTTCCGGTATCTCATTAGCGCGCATAAAGCCGCATACGTCATCAGCACGTGATCACGGAGGTTTGATCGGGGCTTTTGATACATTGTTTCGAGCAGTCTGTCTCACTCGGCTGACACATGCTCCGGAGTCTCAGTGTCAAACGTCCCATCTCTAAATGAGGCCTTCCATCCAACTGGTTCGCTCCTGGGCCGAAGCATCATGAGGCTTCATTTGTTCTATTGCGCCTTCATGTGGAAAATAAATGTCATGACAGACAGAGTGATTAAAATGATACCATGGATTTGATGGGGTCAAAAGGGCAGGGAGTTATGATGTGAATGAATGTGCGTGTGTTACTTGAAAGAATGATTGCTTTATTTTAGACATTGACATATAAACAAGGAACAAGACACACCTTTCATTCATTTTTATTGAGGAAAACTAGCATTTCCAAAGTTTTTGGCTTTAAACGGTTTCTTTTTTTAGATAGGAGTTCTCCTGCTTTTGAAAATAGTCTTTCGCAAGGGACGGATGAGGCCGGGGTACAGAGAAAGGTTATTGCTAGTTTGTAGAGGTTTGGGTAGACATGTTTGTGCAGCTCCCAGTAGTCCAGGGGGTTTGACATCCTGCTTATGTTGGGTTCCCCCAGGTAAGTGTGGACCTCCACAGTCGCATCTGCGGTCTCACTCTGGGTCCTCCTCTGGGTCCTCCTTTGCATGACTGTGTGGTCCAATCGCCGCCACAGTTTGTCACCTAAGACACAACAAACAGACTAACAGCCAACAGGCAGTTCTGGGTGCCCATCGTAGAGATGGGAGCAAAAGAATGCCTTATCCCACAATAATGCACTGCCGCTCATTTCCTATTGCTTAATTAACACCATTAGAATGTATAGAATATTACCTTGCTCCACAGGCTGGGAAGCTTCTGACGTGTCCAGTTGAGTTGATGAAGATGATGTGTTGGAGGAGGAGGAGGAGGAGGAGGAAGATGCCCTGTGCCGGATCACTGTCGCACATTCAGCTGTGAGCCTCCTCTCAGCCTCTTGTGCTTTATTGGGGCTAAAGAAGCCTATCTTCTTGAACTTGCAAATGACAATGAGACTCATTGCAGTTGTGAACTGTTAAACAAGAGGCAGTTGCTCATTTGTTGGTACTAGTAGACAGATGAGAAAAACAGACAACTAATACAAACCTGGGATCCAGCAGTGTTGCCAGTGACATAATGCTCATGGCTTGGAGGTTGTAGAGCTTGTCCCTCAGTTGTTTTTTAAGACCCTCAGCCACTGCTTTGCTCTCCTCCATTTATATGGTTCCCATGTCATCCTCCAATGTGTGGTGCAGCATGGCCAAAAGTGGTATGACCTTTGACCCAGACACTCTCCTCTCCTCTGAGAGCTCTACGGTGGCATCATTAAATGGGGACAGCACCTGCAGACTCTCAGAAATGAGCCTCAACTGGTGGGATGTGAGTGGGGTAATGTCAGTGTATAGGCCTGCCAGGGCTGCTCCTACAGCTTCCCTGAGGTTGTACATGCGTTGCAGCATGTGGAAGGTGCTGTTCCAGCGTGTCTCCACCTGAAAATAAAAGGTCATTATTGTTTGAAAGGGGAGTGGAAGCAGTTATGGATGTCAACTGAACTTACCTCTTGAATGAGCTTCAGCACAGGCTCTGTAGGCTTCATTTGCTCCTGCACCTGTCAGCCTTGTCTATAAAAAATTAAATAGGAAACAAAACATTATTCAAGTCATTCAGCATTAATTTGAATACTGCTGTGTAATAAAGGAATTCACCTTTGCAGTGGTACTGCTTTTGAAGTAGCCAACTATCCTCCTACACTGAAGACGGATCTCAGACTGCTCAGTGTTTTCTGCCAGAGCCTTCTTCACTATCAGATTTAATGTGTGCGCCACACAAATTGTGTGGCGCAGATGAAGGTGTCTGGCACATGCAGCCATGTTGGCTGCACCATCTGTCACAAGGCAAGTTACTTTGGTGGAAATGCCCCATTGTGCCATGAGTGCCGATTTAACGGCAGCCATGTTCTCAGCTGTATGGCGGTCAGGGAAATGGAGCACACCTAACACAGCTGAGTGCAGAGAGGTGTGCTCATCAATGAAATGACAAGTGACTGCCAGATATGCATCTGTGTTGATGCTGGTCCACATATCTGCTGTTATGCTCACTGCAGAGAACTTTGCTACAAGCTCTTGGGCCTCCTCCTGCTGGTACCTTTCCTCCACCATGGCTTTCAAAGTCTAAAGGAAAGGAGAAAGAACACTATTGGAAGAGCAGTTATGGGGGAATGGGGAATAATGATTCATGTGCTCTCATACACACCTGCCTGGTGGGGAGAACATATGTAGGGTCAAAAGCTTGGATAAGCTTCCTGAACCCTGTGTCCTCCACAAAACTGAAGGGCTGGCAATCTTCAATTACCATATTGATCAATGCCTCTTCCACTGCATTCTTATCCACTGCAGTTTAACAGAAACAGAGTAGGCCTATTAATGATAGATGTCATTAATTTCATCTGTCACATTTGAAATATACATGGTAGGCTATGCTGTTTTTTCATTGCATGTTAAAATGGATTACCTGGGCGTGGTTCTATTTGAGTTGTCTCCTTATTTTCATGCAGGGCCCTATAATGCCTCAACATAGATGAAGTGTTCTCTTGGTACCCAAGTTCTTTAGAACAAAGTTTACACTTCACCTTTTGAAATATCAGCAAGTAGAATAAAGACATTAAAACGTGGGATACACTGTGTTGTCACAATAATTTACAATATATTTTCACACTGGTTATTATAATTTGTACCTTTTTAGGAGAGATCTGCTCTAAATGATCCCAGACAGGGGATGTTCTCTTCTTTTTCGTTGTGGACTGGACGGTGCGTCCATTGCAAAACGAATCTGATTGAATTGAGGTTTGAAGATGCGAGTTGGGTGTGTCAGTGTCACCTGTGAGCTCATTGTCGTCTGTGTGCCATTTTATTTCGAATCACCCGCGAAACTATGTGTTGGCGATGACGTAGGAAGCCCGTCTCGCGAGGCTTTGGACGTAGCAACGCGCGTTCCGAGGCTTCGGGCGTGGCCACAAGCGTAATCAACACATGCCTCGATGCGCGCTTTGCAGATTTTTTTCCGGTTTACTCGGCACACGCATCGGCGCCTCGGCACAGTAGGGCACATCACAAATTTTGCGGTCCCTTGTCTCAATGTTTATATTAACCTGACATTTTTACCTCAATAGTGTATTCACCCGTTTATGCTTGTCTGGTGCTTTTTTTTGGGGTGGCTAGCTTCCAATGAATTTATACTACTGTTTCGATGTTTCAAAATGTGCTTGTACAAAATACACCGATTAAAAACCTTACTTGCGTCCTTTTGATTTCGTGAGACTTTATCAATGCTTAGTGCTGTTTCAATCGAAAGTATGCATAATCCAAGACCACATGGAATTCCCGGAAGCCAGCTGTTTACCTTTCACGGAAGCTCTTTAGTTGCATTTTTGCAACTTCTCCTTCATGTCGTCTGTTGAACAGAATTATTTTAGCCAAAGTTGCTCTGCAAAGTTCACCACAGACTTTTGGTGATGGGCTCTTGTTCAAGTCCTCAGATGCAAAACTTTCCTGTTGTTGGAGACGTTGCACGTCTTCTGTGAAAGGCAGAGTGGATGGCTTGTTAAAGTGCTCCTCATTTAATTAAGGTGGTCAAAGCTGTGTGAGAAATAAGTTCAGACCATTTTGAGGTATGCAGTTTTTGGAAAGTCCTGTTTGAATTTTACATCTCCTTGTCTCCAGCCATTAGCGCCCTGCAGTGTAAGATGTCATCACATATCTTGTTCAAAGAGTGGCTCAACTTCAGGGCGAGGCTTGGAGTTTTGCAGCAGTTTTTTTCTTCATCAAATTCAGATACCTTCTTGACACCCTTAACCACAAAATGAAAATTTGCCAGTTTTAAAGCTTTCCTCTAAGGTAAAGACTGACAATTGTGTCCGCAGTATCAGAAGAAGTCTTCCAACTTCTCGAAGCTTCTGTCGCATATATTCAAATTTGGTGGGATCTTGACCATGTTTATTGGAAAAGGATTAGGTCAAATGAAGAATACAGAAGTCTCTGCACACAATAGCTGAGACGTCATTGTCAAGACGGCTTGGTTTGATGGAGGACCCAAATGCGGGGAGGAAAAATAGCCAGGCAAGGATGCAGTTGATGAAGCAAAAAAGGGATTTTAATTACTACAAACAAAAGGTGATCTTCCAAATTGCAAAATAAACCAAAACTAGAACCAAAACATGAACCAAAACATGGGGGAACAACAATGCAAAAACGAGCAGCATGACATGGGGAAAAGACAAGGCAAAAACGGGCATCATGACATGGGAAAAAGACGAGGCAAAAACGGGCAGCATGACATGGGTAAAAGACAAGGCCAAAACGGGCAGCATAACATGGGGAAAAACAATGAACCGACACAGACAGAGGGGAGAGAGCAGACTAAATACACAGACACTAACGACTTCAACTGAGAAGAGATGGAGATAGGTCTGGAGAGTCATTTATTTCCAAAAAGTCTGCCCATTCTTTTCTTATAATTTTGTCAAATTCTGCGTCGTTTAGCAGTGAGATGTTAAAACGCCATGTCGGTGGTGGTTTAAAGGTATAATCAACTTGTAGGGAAAGGGAGACTGGTGCATGGTCGCTAATAATAATAGGATGTATTTTTGTAACAGTTTTATCAGCAATAGAGTTATTTGTAAGAAAAAAATCTATTCTTGAAAAGGACCGGTGCACAGCGGAAAAGAAGGTAAATTCCTTCTTATTTGGGTTTTTAAGCCTCCAGCTGTCGACGAGGCCAAAGTCATCCATATATTCCCCTATTACTTTTGAAGATTGTGATCGCCTTATACATGTTGTTTTATTAGAACGATCTATTAATGGATTTAAGTCTCCTCCAATAATAATAGTAGAGTTCGCTGCTAATTCAAACAGCTTAGAGAAAAATTCATGGAAAAAGGCCGGATCATCATTATTAGGGGCATATAAATTACCAAATGTATATATTTGATTAAATATAGTCACCTGAATAATAATGTATCGGCCCTCTGGGTCTGTTATTGTATTATTTAGAGTAAAGAGTAAATTCTTATGTATGAGTATACAGACTCCCCTTTGTCTACTGTTATAAGGGGCAGAGTACGCTTGGCTAAAATTCTTATCAATAAGTAATTTTTCTTCAGATTTTTGTAGGTGGGTTTCTTGTAGGAGGCAAATATCTGCTTTTAATTTTAAGAGATGGTCTAAAGTTTTTATTCTTTTTGCCTGTGAGCGAGCGCCACAAACATTCCAGGAAACCAGAACTAATTTATGCATACAAACAATATAAACTCAATCCTATGTATATATCTGTATAGGCCATTTGCCACCACTGGCATGTTATAGGATAGAATCAAAGTGGTTAGGTGATTTATGTAGTTTGTGTAAAATATGAGGTAACGTGTAAGTAAATAAAACAGTGCAAAAACGAGTAGGGAGGTGAAAGTGAAGGAAATTAACAGGGGATTAAACATAACAATACACCAGTAACCCAAGCGAGATTTTTTTTTGTTTAAATATACTTTAGATATAGTTGTGTATTAATATTAGATTTATAATATAGCCTAAACATAATAAGTATTCATATTTTTGGTTTTATAACCACATATACAGTATATGTATACACCTAATAATCAAACTAAGTTTAGTTTCACCAATGCCAATTAGAACAGCCAGGGAGTGGAATTGGGGTTCCGGAATAGTTGGCCATCGATATATAACTTATCAACGGCTATCGTAGTCCGTTTACCCTCCTGCCTATTTTGTTTCATTATAGGAAACAGTACCTTTCGCTGCTCATTGATCTCTCTCGGGAAATGATCATTCATTCCAAATGAGGTCCCTTTAAGCTCCCGTCCTTTAATTTTTACAAATTCTTTCTGTTTAAAATGCTCAAACTTGGCAATAATAGGACGGGGTTTGTTGCCCCTACGGGCTCCAAGCCGATGTACCGTCTCCTGAGGAATTTTTAACGACGTCGTCATAATTTTTTTTATCTCAACCTCTGGGTTGTCAGAGGTATTCTCGGATATACCTGAGAATATTAAATTATCTCGCATACTACGGGATTGGACATCTAAAACAGTTTCTTTTAGCGTTTTATTCTCCTTTTTCATAGTTTCCAGCTCGACTGAAACAGCCGCAAGTGAAGAGTGTAACTCGGCATTTTCCCGTTGAAGGTCACTTACCTGTTGGCTGACGAATTCCAGGCTTACCTTTAGTTCTTTGACGTCCTCGAGGATGAGGCAGAGGACGTCAAGTTTTTTATTTATGGACTCCAGCACACTGACCGAAACGTCCGTAGTGGTTAGGTCGTCCGTGTCCGTCGCTGAGTCATTTTTCCTCTTCTTCGAAGAAGGTTTCTTCGACGGTTTCTCGACAGAAGGATCCTCCATCGCGCAGCTGTAAAAATATCCGTCGATGAAACGTTCAAGGTCCTCCACGTTGGGTGGTATTTCAAATTTGCCGGATGAAAGAGAGAAGAGAAAAGCCAAGATATATGATGGTTAAATTTGGATTAGTTTAGTATAATAGAGCTAGTTCTATCTTAGCAGCAGGGCGCCGCCATGTTAGGGTTTCCTGGTCTCGCTGTAGGTCTCGCGATAGTCACAGCATCTCGTGAGCGACTTCCTCTCCTCTAGATGCTACATCAGAGCCAATCAATAAGTATGATAATGTATCGATGCTTTACGTAATTTATTTTTAATTATACGTAATTTTTGAACGAGCACAGTTCAACTCCAGACGCCAACAAGACGGCGAGAGTGCTAAATCGTTTAGCACAGCTGTACACAAGCTTGTTTAAAATTGTGGATTTGGTGTGCTTAAAGAGTGTTAGATTATTAACATTGTTTTTCTGTTTCAATTTATATTTTAACCGTTTTTGATATTAGTTAGAGCTGTGTAATAATAAGACAACACTTCATTCATATGTTAGTCAATCTATAGTCCTTTGTTCTGTTCTCTGGGAAAGAAATGTCTAGTAAGGTTTCTGAGTTATCTAAATGAGGGATGTTTGAAAGTGCAAGCAGAGGTCTGTCCATAAATTTCCTGGTGCAAGGAGGTGCCGGGGACCAATTGTTTACCCACATCTGGAGTGAACTAAGATAGGAACTGGAGTAGGATTATCAAGTTGTTTATTTCACTGTGCTGACAGGACAGGATGACAGGGGGGGGGGAGTATTTTTTCTAAACACTGTTTTTGTATAAGTGTGGAAGAGCGGAGAGCGAGAGACACACTTTGCGATCACGTCTGTTTGGGCAAGGATCCAAAGTGGCTTTGGAAATTTCTGAATAATAAAAGCTTGCAAGAAACATCTTCACGAGATCTCAACTTTGAGTTTTATTTGAACACGCAGTAAATCAAAGATTTGATTTCTAACAAGAGGAACTTAAAAGGGACAGAATTGTAGTTAGAATAAAGGACAAAAGATTGTCAGAACAGCTACAAATGGACTCTGAATTCACACTTGCGAAAGCTATACAGAAAGTGAGACAGAGTGAAACGGTGAAGATGCAACAAAACAATTCTACACAGCAACTCTGCAGAAGACAATAAACTGAATGTGGACACTGTGAAAGTAAACATGAAGAAAGGAAAAAAATGGCAATCATCAAAGAAGGGAGAAAAGTCCGGAAAGCAGATTGGAAAGGAGTGTGGCCGGTATGGTCACAAGAACAATCATTCATGGAAAGATTGTCCAGCCAGAGAGGAGCAATGCCGAAAATGTCAGAAAAAAAGGGCATTTTGCTGTAGTTTGTCGCAGTAGTGATGCTCTAAAATTAAGTGAGATCACAGAAAATGAAAATGATACTGATAGTGTGGAATGTGTGTTCTTAGGAGAATTTGATACAGTGCGATCAGAGCCCTGGGTTGAAAAGGTCAAGTTAAATGGCGAAAATATTCAGTTTAAACTTTGACACAGGGGCAGATGTTACCTCTCTGCTGGAGAGACTTTTGTTTTGTTTGTTTTATTATTTGTTTCCCTTTCGAACACATTATTACGATCACATCATATAATTTGCAACATTGACATCCGAAAGAAGGACTGACGGGTAGAAGCCATGGCTTATTAGTAACTCGTCCCCATCGATTCTTACTATATGCATCAGTCAAATTGATTATGAAGGTCATTGATTCATATCGTTATCAATCCCAGACTTAAATCTGCACATTCCTCGCTCAGTTCATCTTGAGTAATGTCCATGTATAAGTTGCTGCTGGTATCAAACATTTGGAATTGGTAAATCAGTTTCCGGACGCCACCAACGGGCTCACCCAACTAGCCAAACAGGCAAGGCGAGCGCATGCTCGTTCACCAGTAGCGTCTTCGCTGACCTTGGATCATCTTTCACACATGTGGTGGCTTCCAGAAGAGTAGATTGGCTTGCATTCTGCCCATTGCGTCCACAGCAATGTTCACTCCATTCTGATCAGCTCAGCCACCGGCCCACCACTGTTGCCAGCATTCAGATAATTCTTAAATCTTGACACTCCTTAGCACCCACCAAGGCCACCCACCAGCTGAGTAGGCCCGCCGGCTCCATCCCAGAACCATGTTTACCAACCCATTGTAAATATTTACGGCAGATATATACGGCGGGAGGCCCCGGGGACGCCCCAGGACACGCTGGAGAGACTACATCTCACAGCTGGCTTGGGAACGCCTTGGGATCCCGTCGGAGGAGCTGGCTGAAGTGGCTGGGGAGAGGGAAGTCTGGGCTTCCCTGCTAAAGCTGCTGCCCCCGCGACCCAACCCCGGATAAGCGGAATTGAAGACGGAACGGATATATTGCAGCCATACAACCTTATCACAACAGCCTTGTATGTTACAGCAATACATGTTATCAATGCAGGTGTATAAACAAGAGTTAACCTGTGCATCGTCAGGTACTCATATGCAATATTTACATTATTCAAATCATAACAGCTCCATTTTTGGGTTAATTAGTAATATGTTACAATAATATCATTTGGGTAAGACATAATCCACAATTTAATGGTGTGAGTTACTGATTGCAGTTATTGTCTCTCAAAGTCCGCCAATTCTACCACTCTCTTCAGGATCTGTATTTTCTTCTGAGAAGATTAGTCTTCTTTTGCTTAAATGAAGATCAGATAGTCTTTTGTCCATGTGTTCTCGAGAAGTCCATTCTTTTTCAATTGTCGCGTCCTTCTGGCAATGTCAGCATTTCGTTTTGTGAGATTTTCATTGACGCAGACATGTTTACCTTTAAGCTTGTACCAATCTCTCAAAAGCGCAATATTTTTCTTCCTGTCAACAAACCTGATCAGAACTGCCGGTGGTCGTGTCCCCCCAGTTGGAAGCGAAAAGCACATCTGAATGTGCTCTAGATCCTCAATTAATCCCAAATCTCTAAATTGAGTTATTACTTGCTGTTCCACAGTCTTGTTCGTTGAAGCTTGGTTAGAATCAATTGCACTTGTGCCGGCCGTAGCTCTCGCCGGAGGGCCACGGCGCGGTTTAATCTGGATACCTGTAGCTATCACATCGTTGATACGAAGATTCTGTTCCAAATCATTCACTTTTTGTTCCAAAGAGACAGTGCGTCAATCTTTTTCTTGTGTCTTTCTTCAACTGCTGAATTTCCTGCAGAAGTGGCTCAATGCTCTTTTCATTTCGGTGACCATTTATTTGAGTTTTGCAAGAGAAGATTTTATCTCCTCAGTTTCGTCAGCTCTTTTTCCGCCAGGCATATTGCAACAATGTAGTTAAAAATCCCAATGTCGACAAAATAGTTAGAAGTCACGAGCGAGTGCAAATGTGTCCTTCCTCGACAGATGCGTCCTGTAAAAACCTGAGAGGGACGATAAACTACACCCACCCAAGAAGAAACTTCTTGGGCCAGCTAAATACCCACTGGCAGTAAAAGGCTACTTTTGTGCACATTTGGCAGCAAAAGGCCGTAGCATATTAGAGAAGGTCTACCTAGTTTCAGGCTTATTCCAGCCACTATTAAGTAGACCAGCTTGTGAGGCATTGGGGTTCGTTTACAGAGCGGACACAGTCAGAGACACAGACAGATTTCAGAGCAGAATATCCAAGCGTGTTTCAAGGCCTAGGCAAGTTGATTGAGCCTTATTGCATCGAGCTGGAGCAGGGGGCGATGCCTGTAGCACTTTCAGCCCCACGACGTGTTCCTCTCCCCCTCAGAGAAGCAGTCAAGGAAGAGTTGATGAGGATGGAAGAAATGGGGGTTATTTCAAAGGTCACCGAGCCTACAGAATGGTGTTCAGGCATTGTTGTGGTTCCCAGACCAGCAAACAAGCCACCCAGAATATGCCTCACACTTTACTTTTTTTTACTTTAATGTTGAAAGCATAACTTTAGCTAAAAGGAGGTGTAGAAGTAGGTATGCGGGGGACTACATGTTCCACAATGCTTTGTACTGAAGGTTGTAGTGACTTCCGGGGTTATGACTTAAGACAAGTGTTAACAAGACCTCATGGTGTCTTGTGTCGTTACTATACATCAGCTCCCAAACATCTTGGGATATTGGTTGACTATGGACTGACTCAGTCATTCTGGTCAAAGATAAGACCCTGGTTCTTTCAGGGCCAGCACTCTCTTGCGCTGCTTTTTTGTAACATTTTCTAACATGTCGCGACTCGCCACAGTTCTCTCCTAAGAAACATGCCTTGGCAATAGATGCAATGCACATACTCTTTTCGATCATATTTATTCTTGAGTTTGCGCTTTATTTTCAGCAATCCAGTCCCACTCTGTATAACATCTTTGTTGTGTTCATAATTCCCTTTGTGCCTGAGTTTGTCCCCCCCAAAAATTTTGGGACATTCTTTAGAGCCTTTTGGGAGTGCCAAAACTTGAGCAACATTCACACATTTCTCATGGGTTTTAAGTGACGGACAAATTTTGATTAAGGTTTTCCACAGAGGTAGCAGTAATTTTTCTTATTTTCTAAAGACGATATGTTTGAAGAAGGAATCCATTCAGCTTCCTCAGTTCCTGTACTAGCTTTAAAAGATTCATCTTCTGTACTGCTCTTCTGAACTTCAGTCTGAATTCCTCCTGCTGCTTGTACTTGTTTGGCCTCTTCAAAAGTCTTCTTAAGACGCTCTGTACTATCAGACGCCATTTTAAACTTATTTGAAGTTGTTGTTAACTCCCGGCTCTTTGGATGCAAGGTCCCACTCTTTCACCGCTGCTTTTAGTACCTCCGCAATGTTTGTCCCCATATGCCTCAACTCAATATCCCACTTTTTGCTAGCAAAATGACGTGATTGTCACAAAGGATTCCGTGGCTCGTGATGTCCAGCCATCACAGGTCTGTCCAACTCTTAAGGCAGAACTGAGAGATGATTTGACGTCATCTTTAACTTTAGCATACATCCTTGGTACAGCAATGTCGGTCATGTACTTGCGAGTGGGGATCACGCAACGCGGCTCCAATGTGTTCAGCATTAGGTGAAAGCGTGGTTTCTCCATAACACTATATAAATGTTGGGCAATATAACGCACCACTGAATCAGTTATCTTCTGTGTAGAGTGAGTAAGGTGGAAGCTTGGTTGTCAAACTTGCCAAAGTAATCTGCTTCAGATCATCCCATCCCTTGAGAGACGACGGTGAGTCCAAAATGTTGCTGGCCATTTTGTTTCGATTCATGTTTAAATTTTTGTCAATGTTATGTGTCATTTATTTCTAAAGGAGCAACTGGCCACTTTTTTGTTAGCTTAGAGAACGTAGACACTAATTGTTTTAGTACTGGAGGTTCTTCAATGTGTGACTCTTCCAGCGGCACATTTGGAGCTGGAAATGGTCTGTTTTTGTGACCTTCAAATGGAGTGCAGCCTTTAGCTGAGTTTAATGACATTCGCACATTCATTAGTGCAATAGGAAGGGCTTGTAGCCAATTCAAATTTGATGAGGCCAGTGCTTTAGCTAATTTTTCTTTTATGTTTCTATTCATTCTCTCGACCTGTCCTTGAGATTGGGGATGATATACGGACCCAAATGTATGTCTTAGTCCCAATGCTTTTTCTACTTCCTGTAGATGTTTATTTTTGAAATGAGTCCCATTATCTGATCTAATTTTCCTGGGAAACCCATGTGATGGGATGTAATGATTAATCAAATGTTTTACCACAACCTCTGCGGTTTCAGATTTGCATTGATATGCCTCCGGCCATCCGGAAAAGGAGTCCACAATTACCAACAAATATCGGTACCCTTCCACGGGCCTGATCATGTCAGTAAAATCCATTGAGATTATTTGTCCCGGGGCAGTCACTTCTGGATCGTGAGTGCCCTGGGGAGGTTTAGATGTAGGCATACTGTTAAATTTATTGCAAACTTTGCAGTCCTGCAGTTCACTTTTAACAATTTGTCTCATGTAAGGATGCCACCAATTCCGCAGCCGTCTCATTACTTCCTCTGTACCCACATGGCAAAGTCCATGTGCTTCAGAAATCAGGTTTTTTAATTGCTTCTGTTATGGGATATATTTACCTTGTTTCTGCCATATACCTGCTTCATCCTTTTGTCCTCCCTTTCCCAGCCACACACTCTGTTCTTCTGGACTGGCCTTTTCTTGCCACAGCTTAATTGTTTCCGTAGTTATTTTTTGTCCTAATTCACCTTCACTCACCATCAGTTGTAAGGTTGGGCTGTACCCCGCTGCATGTTTTGCCGCCCTGTCTGCGGAATCATTTCCCACTGACACAAAATCATTAGTTTTTGAATGTCCTTTACACTTAATTACAGCTACTGCTTTAGGCAATAGCAAAGCTTCTTTTAAATCAAATATGTCCTGATGGTGTTTGATAGGCGTCCCTGAAGCAGTCATAAAGTAATTTCTTTGCCATTCTTTCATGGCTGTGTGTATCACTACATGTGCATACGCAGAGTCAGTGTAAATGTTCACAGTCTTATCTTTTGCTAACTTTAGTGCAGCTATCACAGCCACTATCTCTGCTCTTTGAGCTGACTGTGGTCCTGTGAGTCTGTCTGCCACTAACAGATCAAAGGTTGCTCCAATCATCTGTGTTACCGCAAAACCTGACTGAAGTCCTTCATTGCCCTTAAAACAACAGCCATCAGTAAATAACGTCAAGTATTTTATGGGCACAACCCAATAGAGATACTAACTGTTGGCTGGAACTAGAACAGAAGGATTGTAATAACCTCAGACTCCTAGATTTACTCTTTATTACAACATCGATTAAGCGCCATAACTGCTTTAAAAATCCAATGATTTCCGCCACCCTGACTGCCTGGTGGAAGGCACTAGAAATGACAAAAGCCAAAGTGGAGCCCAGCGGGCTTTCTCCCCTATGGCATAACCCCGACTTTCAAATTAACAACCAATCGTTTTATTTGAATGTGTGGGAGCAGAAAGGAATTACACATCTCCACCATCTCTTCTCAGATAATATGTTTATATCATATACATCCTTGCTCCAAAAATATAAAATAAAAAACGGGAACTTTTTACATTATTTGCAAGTTAAAAGTATGATAAAGAAACAAATTCCAACACTCCAGGGTACGCTCCAACCGCCTGTTTTAGCTAAAGATATTACCAAGCTTTCTCCGACAACAACAAAAAAACTCTCAAAAATATATAAGTTACTTTCATATACTGATAAAACGTCTTTACCCATCTCAAAATGGGAAACAGACTTGTCTATAGCTCCGGAATCTGTCTTTTGGATTCAAGTTTGTGAAAATGTTTTTAAAATGACAAAACACACAAATTTACAACTTATCCAATATAAAATTATTCACAGAACATACATTACTCAATATATGATGAAGAAAATGGGACTCTCAGACTCCGACATTTGTCTCCAGTGTTTACAAAACACTACAGACACTTATTTTCATGCTTTATGGTTATGTACTCCGGTTATGTGTTTCTGGACTAAAGTCTTAGAAAAACTTTCCGCTGTCTTGGACTGTAGGATACCGTTCTCTCCAAACTTGTGTTTGCTAGGTGACTTAACAACAATTGACTTACCACATAAACAATTTCAATCTATACTTGTAGCCCTTACTATCGCAAAAAAAACAATTCTTGTTAACTGGAAAAATAAACAATCTTTGAATATCGACCAATGGTCTAACCTCCTCATAAATCATATTTTAATGGAAAAAATATCTGCCTCAAATAAAAACCAAATGTCAAAATTTAAAGAAACATGGTCTACGTATATAGAATTTTTTAACCTAAACTTGGATTTTAATTCTGCCTGTTAGCGAGAGCCACAGCAGCGTTATAACTTGCATTGATGTTTCTGTATTAGGCAATTTGTAACTAATGGTTGTGTTTCTATAGTCAGGAACCCGGCTGCTGCCAGCGGGATCGAGCGGATTCACCTCCGATGGGCACCAGGGGTTGATATTCGGATTCACGGCATGCCAGTGGGTTAATTCTGTGGGTGCTGTCCCCCCTGGCGGGGAGTGGGCGGGTCTGCCCCTCTGTTGGCTGCTGGGTGGCGGCTGCGTCTTGGCCGTTCCCTGGGTCTCTTGGGGGGTGCTGCGTTGCGGGGCTTTCCCTGGTGTCGGGGGCGGCGCCGTTCCGGCGCGGTCCGTCGCTCTGGGCCCGGCGACGCGGTTCGGGGCCTGTGGGCCGCCGGGGTGCCCGGTGGTTCCCTCTCCCCTCCCCCTTCCTCCCCCTTGCTGCCTCTCCCTCCTCGCCTCTCCCCGCCCGTCCTCCGCCTCCCTGTCCCCTCTCCCTCGTCGCCCTTCCTCCTCCTCTCCCCCTCTCCTTGCGTCCCTGCCGCTGCCCCCTGCCCTTCTTGTCGTCCCCTTCCCTCCTCCCTTCCCCTTCCCCGGTACGCCTTCCTTCCCCTCCCCTGGGCCGGGGGCTCCATCCATGGCCCGGGTCTCGGTGCTATGGGGGCCGGCGGGGGTGGCTGGGGTTTGGTGTCGTGCCCGCCCCGCTCCGGTGGGCGTCCTGACACCTCGGGCGGGACCCAGTATCCGGGGGGCGAGCCCTATCGCCCCGCCGGACGGGTCCCATATGCCCGCCGGGGTCCTGGTGGGGTGGGTGGGGGCTTGGTGGGCCGGTGCGCCTCCTGCCCCCGCCCGGTTGGGGGGGGCCCCGCTGGTCACACCTCTTAACTCACTACACTAGGTTTGCACAATACACTTTTATAGACATATAGGGCACATAACACACTTTGGGGGGTGGGGTAGGGTGGAAACACCGTCTTCACCCTACAACTCCCCTCCAATTTTAATACACCACACAACTTGTGGGTGGGGGGGGGCTTGTGGGGGTGCCATCGGTTGGGGGCCGCAGTATAGAGCAGTGCTGCGGTCCCCTGTCCGTGTCGCCACCCGCCCCCCCCCGCCCTATCTATTTTTTTTAATGCACCACATACACTCAGCAACATGCTTGGGTGGCGGGTGGATCGGAGCGTGGGAATATCATTTCCATCGGCTCCGGTTCACCTGCTCCTAATTTTAATGCACCACACACACACACTTGTATATACACTGGGTGGGGTCACATTCACGGTTTAGGGATAGAGTTCGCCAGTCCGCGAGCTGGCGGACTCAGTAACAGGGGTTAATTTTCACAAAGAACGCTGGGGTGACGACCGGGGCCTTCCCCCGCTGGGCCTGGGGTTCGGGGGTGTCGGCCGCCCTCCGGTGCCCCCATCTCCCCCTTCTGCCCCCGGTGTTCCGTCCTTCCACACGGCGGGGGGTGGGGTGGGCGCGGCTGCCCTCTCCGCTCCGCTGTCCGGCCCCTCTTCGGCGCCGGTGCCTGGGTGCGGGTGGTCCCCGGGGGCTGGGGGTCGGGGGTTGGGGGGCTGCCGGTTGGTTGGGGTGGGGTTGGGGGGGGGGGGCTTTGTTGGGGGGGGGCGGTGGTGGGGGTTGCGGGGTGGGGGGGTGTTGGGGGTGGGGGGTGTCTGGGGGATTGGGGGCGGCTGGGGGTGGGTGGCGGGGGTGGATGGGGGCCGGGGGGTCGTGGGGGGGGGGCGGGGGTTGGGGGCCGGTGGGGTGCCTGGTGGGCCTGCAGTGCCCCGTCCTGCTGCGTTGGGCCGGGGGCGCGGGCCGTGTTGGGGCGGGGGGCGCTCCTGCTCCTGGGTTTGCTCTCCGGCCGGTGGCCCTGGTGGGGCCCGGGGGTCGTCCTTTGGCGCTGCCGCGGCCTGGGGGGCCCTGAGGTGTTGCGCTTGCTCTGTTCCGGCGGGGGTCGACGGCTCCCCTCTTTGGTGGAGATTTTCATGCATGCCAGATCCACCACACCAGCATCTACCGAAACTCAGACACAATCTGTTTCCTCCTCAGGTTATTGAATCGGTGGAGGCTGGTGTCTCGGATCTCACGCGGCTTCGTCTGTCCTTCCTTCCTTTTCTCGGTCTCTCCGTTGGTCTCTTGAGGCCTCCCTGATTTTATGTTTTTTGGATTTGTTGGGGTCTGGATGTTTCTTGGGCTGGGGAGGAGTTCTGGTGGGGGGTGTCTGGTCGGTGCTGGATTTCACCTTCCTTGGTTTTCTTCGGTCCCCTCGGGTCTCCTGGTGTTCGATTTAGGTGAACGGTGTGAGATTTTTTTTCTAATAGGTTTTCTGGTGAGCTAACAAATACACACACGCACGCACGCACGCACATACACATACTCACCCACACACACAAAAAAAAAATTATATATGTATGTATGTATGTATATATATATGTATATATGTATGTATATATGTGTATATATATATATATATATGTATTTAAAAAAAAAAAAAAAAAAAGAGCAATGATGATGACATTTCCGAATGAACTGAGCTCTTAAGAAGAAAAAAAAAAAAAAAAAAAAAAGTAAATAACGTCAAGTCTGAGTCATTTATTGCGGTATCATAAAGATCTTTTCTCAGTGAGTTGTCTTCCAGAATTCGCTGAGTGCAGCAGTGGGATTGTCCCTCAATCATGCCATCTGCCATGTTAGCCCCCTCATGTACAAACAAAATGTGAGGTTGTGTTAGAACTGATTCAATCTTTCTCTGTCGTCCCCCTGTCATAGTAAATGCTTGGCTGGTTATGTATTGTACTGTACTATGAGCTGTACGTACTGTCAGCGGATGATGTAGCACAATATGAGATGTTTTCTGAATCAAGCGAGCTAATGCTGAAGCAAAAGCTGCGCACAGCGGGTGACGTTGTTCATATTTTTCCAGAGGTGTTGATGCATAAAGACAAACATGTCTATTACCATCTTCCCCCTTCTGAAAAAGAACAGCCGACACACTGCTGGATTTTTCAGAAACATCAAGGAAGAACATTTTAGTGTAGTCAGGGACTACAAGAGCTGCAGCCGAAGACAAAAATTGTTTCAGCAGAACAAAAGAGTTCTCAGCAGCTTGTGTCCAATTTAGAACAAGCGACAGGTTTCTCATTCCCTTTTCATTCACCAATTCTCTCAGTGCGTGAGTCTGTTCCGCAAAATCCGGAACATGATGTCTGGAAAAGTTGCACAGACCCAAAAATGCCAACATTTGTTTAACATTTGTCGGTTTAGGATGGTGCAAAATGTCATCTTTATGCGTTGGAGAAATACCTGTTCCATGCCTCGATATAAGTCGACCCAAGAATGAAACCTGAGGCCGGGCAATCTGAAGTTTGCTTTTGGAGCACTTCAAGCCCACCGAAGCCAGGTGACTCAAAAGGAGCTGTGTAGCTTGAAGGCAGGACTCCTCGGATGGCGCAGCAAGGAGCAGATCATCTACATACTGCACTAAAAGAACATCAGTAGGAAGTTCGAGAGGTGACAGCAATTGCCTAAGAGAAGCATTGAAAGCTCCAGGAGACAGCACAAAACCCCGAGGAAGCCGGGTGTAGGAATAACATTCATTATTCCACAAAAATGCAAAATACTTCCTCATAGACAAGTCAAGAGGAATGCAAAAAAATGCATTTGCAAGGTCAATGCAGGTAAAATGCGTGTGCAACGGAGATATCTGTGACAGAGCTGAATGAGGATTTGGCACCGGCAGCGAGGGTGTCAGAACTCTAGCATTGATTGCTCTGAGATCATGAACCATTCGGAATTCACCAGTATTTTTCTTTACTACTGGGAGAATGGGAGTATTGTAATCAGACCTATCCATCTTACAAAGAACTCCTGCTTTCAACAACCCATCAATTGTTACTGAGATGCCAAGTCGCCCCTCCTCCTTCATCGGGTACTGTGGTACCCAAACGGAGCCAGGTATCATTTCAAAAGTTACAGGTGCAACGTTACACAGACCCACATCAGTCGGGTCAGTAGACCACAGTGCAGCAGGCATGGATTGTAAGATGTCACCAGCAAGCTCACTGTCAGATGTCTCTCGGCCATGATGTCGGTCCAAAAGTTGATGTTCTAAGACAGACATGGAAATAAACAACTCAGATTTAATCCAATAGGCATCAAGAGATTTGGAATACAGTAAATCTGTATGAATTGAAGGCTGCCAATCCGTCGCTTTTGTGCAAGCCAGGACAAATGGACCTAAATCCTTCGCCGTATGCTGGGATGACACCATCAAAGAAATGTGAGGATGACATGCCAGCACAGATACACCAGGTGGTACTGCCATCTCATACCATCGAGATTGTTCCTCCGTCAGATCAACCGAAAAAGCCACTCCAGCAGGTCCTGCAAACAGATCACCCACACGCAACTCCCAGACATTGTCAACAATTGCACTGAAAGCTTCACTGTATAACTCATCACCACATCTGTCGTAAAATAGTGTACAATGTATACAATCCGATATCACATCATATGACCTGAGATGTCGCACCCAGGAGGACCAAGTTTTCCAAAACGTCTCCGCTTCCCTCCAGCCGGGGGAATCAGTGTCAATCTTTGCCCAGTACATGTCAGCAGAGGAACATGTCATGGCGTGTGAAGTCACCACAGGGAACTGGGAGGAGACATTCGAGGAGGAATCACCCCCGCAGTGAAAAGTATGTCCATCTGGGAACTGAAGCGTCAGCCCCTCTGGCCCACATTGGATCAATGGAGCAGTCCTTATGAGAAGATCCCTTCCCAAAAGATTCACAGGACAACTTGGAGCATATACAAACGAATGCATAAACGTTTGCGAGCAGCACTTTGTCTGCAACGGGTTTGTCATGTGCAGGATAGTGTTTTCTCCCTTGAATCCAACCAATGAGATGCCATCATTGGAGAGCGTACTTCCATTTGGTAGTCATAATGGTAGAGTGGCGTGCTCCAGTGTCTACCATAAATGATAAAGTAGTTCCGCTCACCTTTAATGCAATCATAGGCTCCTGCAGTGCAAATAAGGTGGATTCTGGGTCCCGTCATTGCGGAAACTGTCCGCTAGGTGGCGGCAGAAACCGCCGATTCGGCACCGGCGGATACTGCTGCTGGGATGAAGTCTGGCGTGGAGGAACATTTCGTGACTCACGTCCTCTTGGCTGGTAATAGCCGCGTCCGCCCTGCAGACGCCTGCCACTCCTGCTTCTCCCACGTAGGTGATTTCGACAGGAGTCCGCCCAGTGGCCGAAACGTCCACAATTGAAACACTGGTCCTGGCTGATAGCTGATCTCGATTGATACATAGCACACTCAGAAACAACAACAGGTGATGAGTCAACAGTAGATGCCGGAAGAGCAAAAGTTTCCTCTTTCCTTTTTAAAGTCTGCAATTGTATAGCAGCCAATTGTAATTCAGTAGACCTATGTTTGTCAGTTTTAGATTCAATTTCTTTCGCATACCTTCTCAGATGATGTTTCAGATGAGATAACCACCGTACGTGTTCAGAGCCAGGCAAATCGGGATTCACTTCCATGGCCTGCCTCACAGACTTATTGACACCTTTTAGCACTGCCGCACGAAAAACTTGAGAGTATAGTGCAGAATCAGTCGGTAAATGACCAGTCTTTAAGGAAAATTCCACAAGAGCACGGTCAATAAATGTCGCCGCTTCTTCATCAACTTTCGGAGCGTACAGTAAATCAGATATGATCACTTCCGGAAGCGGAAACAATCCACCTAGCGCTCCAAACAGCGTCAAATAATCCTCACGTGACAATGCCTCACCGTCACTCAAAGATGACATTCCTGAATTAGCCATCAGCGCATCCAGTTGAGACAAAGGACACGCCTCCGTTAAAAGAGCACGCATATCTCCAGCTGTCAAAATCTGTCCCGTCACACTTCTCTGCAACGAGCGCAACCAATTCTCTCCACCAGCCTGCAAAGGAGGAAGTTTTTGGACAAGCACACACAGATCAGTCGGCAAATAAGGTTTATACACAGTCGCCGAATGCCCGGTAGCCGGATCAACTTTTGTTAACATAGGTGCTCGCAATCCCCCTTTAGAACGAGTCACAATTCTCCTAGGAGTATCCTCCGGGAGTCTGTCAGGCGTGCTAAAGTCATATTGTTCCACAACATCCCCAACTCCACATGACAGATCATCCAACTTATTATGAATGTCTACAATTACATAGTTCTTCGCCAATGCAATAGAAGTGTCAGCAGTCACGTCACAGTTACGTCGTCCAAAGTATTCGTCTTCTGTCAATTCGTCGTTTGCATCTTTTTCAAAGCGAGAAATAACCATAAGCCATTTGCGACGAACAACCTGGGGCACTTCAGCATGTCTAGCTAGTTCCAATTTAAAAGCACTCGCTTTGTCCAATTTCACTGTCGGAATCTCCCTCATTTCAAAAATTTCGCTCAAGTAATTCTCCAATCGTTTTACAGAGGCGGTTACGCCAGCTGCCAAGCCGTCTGCCGCGGCCTGCAACGTAGACCGAAGTGGTCCAGAATTTTTATCATTACCACTTTGCCAATCCACATCAAGATAACCGCTATTTACCGTCAACATCGGTGCCTGCAAATTCTGCAGCATCTGAACCGCAGGCTTGTACGGTGAGCCTGTAAACGGGTTAACAACATCAGACAAAACAGCCGCGAGCGGTCCGCCACATGCTAGAGGTGAAATAATGTTAGCATCACAATTAGCTACATCCTTAGCACCCGCTTCTACCAACGCTCCTCGAGCAATTTTAACCGAACTGCCCATCGCCAACATTCTAGCATTCCTCATCATCTGATCCACATTTCTACAATTTCGTCTTACTTCTCTACCCTTCAAAGAAAACACAAAAGTCTGTCGTACCATTTTTTCCAGCGAGAGCCGTTTGTTTACACATGCCAACTCCACAGCTTTCATGAGAGCAATTAAACAAACCGTGGACGTCAACGGTGGGAACCAGCCCTTGTCGCAAGCAGCCGTTACCCAATCTATCAACAATGCTTGCATCTTTCGCCGACGTTTTTCTCGGATGGTTCCAACTGCAACCCCGGAAGCATTCTTAACTCTTTGACTGCCAGACGTTTTCAGAAAAGGGATGCCGTCAGTGCCAGCCGATTTAAGCATTTTGACTGATCTTTCAAGGTCCACAGAAAATGTTCTGTTTGGACTATGGAAACACACATACTACCAAATGAAAGATTGGACTTTCATCTTTCATCAGAAAAAAAAGTTTTGTTTCTACCTTATTCCGTTCTTTAGTAATCAACAATAGAATATGGTTAGTTTCACCCAATTTCGCCTGTTTTGGACCAAAATACGGAGAAATCAAGCTTTTAGTGAAACGATATTATTTCATGCATTCTAGTGAATTTTACACTTCTTTTTGTCCATGAATGATGCCACAAACACCTAAATAGTGCTTTACTTCTATAAAACACTACCACCAAGAATGAAAAAGTGTTTTTTGATAGCAAAATAACAGTTTATTTACATTCAACATTCAACAGTGTAATACAACAAACGTGTGCAACTGTGCAACTGTGCATGTGTGGTGTGTGTATGTGTTTCTATTTACAATTCTGTGGATGTTTCAACTACACAAATTTTTTTGGGGTGTGGTATATCGTGTAACATTGCCCTGGGAGCAAGGGGACGCAGCAGGATTTGCACCACAGATTTGTTTCGCTGCGAATGCCCCTTCGCGTGCAGACCCTACACTTTCTTGCGGGCTTTTTTTTCCGGGGCGTAGCAGGTATGTATTGCAGTGTGTGTTTTGCCATGTTGCCATCAAGTCGACTTTCAGGATCGTTATACGGTGACCTGGTGTTCTGTCTGGCTTCCTCATGTCCTTCAGTTTGTATGTTTCTAGCAATGTCCTCCTCCTGGTCTTGTGGTAAGAGCCACCCTCTCACCACCTGCTGGATAAACTCCACAAAATGTTGACATTTGCCAGGATGTTTTGCTTTGTACAGGATAAAGGCATTGAACAAACATATTTGAAACAGATACGCAACAAATTTTTTGTGCCATTTCAACGTCTTCCGCGTGAATGGGTGGTAAGAAATGTTTTGATCCATCTTATCCACGCCATTCATCGTGGAATTGTAGTCCAAAACACATACAGGTTTCGGGAAAGGCACTCTTTTTTTTAGTGCCTTCCGCCACACATCAACTGTCCGCATTTCATCTTTGTGAAAAGTAGTCACCATCCTCAACAAACGCTTGTCCTGCCATGCCACAACCAAAACATTTGTGTTATGTCTCACCAGTTTCCCCCCCCCCCACCCCAAGGCCAGTGTTTGTAAGAGAAGTGATCTCATTTGGTTCACCCCTATTTTTTCTCAGTGTTCCACAAACATTTGTACGTGCTGCCAGGAGACGTTCACACAACCCAATTGAATTATAAAAATTGTCCATAAAGAGCGTGTACCCATTTCCTGGCAGACGATCTAGCAAATTGAACACGGTATCAGGCAGAGAACAACTAGTACCAACATAAGGTTGCATATTAAAACAATATCCTGTTTGGGAGTCACACAGGATGTATGACTTAATTCCATATTTGATTGGTTTTTGGGGGTTGTAAACTTTAAACGATAGACGGCCCTGAAAATTCATCATTCCCTCATCAATACATACATTCCTCCCGGGTTGGAACAGTTCTTTAAATTTTTTTACAATATGGTTGAACACAGGACGGATTTTAAATAATTTGTCGTCTGAACTGTGTCTCTCATTATTGTTAAAATGTAGGAAACTCAAGATAAGCTGGAAGCGGTTTCGAGGCATCGCGCGACTAAAAAATGGTGTGGTTTCAATTTCATCCTGAGTCCAATACATTTCTATACTGGGCTTTTTTATATACCCAGTTAGAAATTGGAGTGCAAAAAATTTTTTCAATTCTGATACAGACACTGGCTTCCAAGCACGACTCCTGCAGTGTGGCAGACTTTCAGTCTGCTTCTGCATGGATTGACGTGCATATAAATTTGTTTGATCAGCAATGTGCTGGAGAAGTTCGTCTGAGATGAATAGTTGCAGGAAGTCAGCTGGCAGGGTTGAATTTAGCTCTGCTGCGGCACCCCTTGGTCCTGGAGTTTCGGTAAACGGGAATGTGTTTGGCTGCCAGCCTGTTTCATGCCAGCCAGAACTTTTGGGATCTGCAAATATACATTTCAATATCATATAATTTTTATTTTAGATCAGTGTGAAGCAATATATATATATATATATATATATATAAATATATATGTTTACCTTTTTTCTTGGATCCACTGGTTGATGCACATTCTGTAAATTATAGAAGACATTTACCATCAAATATTTTACTCGTGCTGTGTTGGAGAATCATTTTTTTTTACCTTTATTCTGCTCACTGTGAGACGCGTCACCTTGAGCCCGACGAGCTACAGCTGAAAGAAATATATACAATTACAATCATATCGAAAGACCGTTTTCTTTTGTTGTTGCGGTGTATTGAAAACACGTTTTTTATACCTCTCTTTGTCGTGGAAACTGTAGGTTGTCGCTGTGAGCACGATCCACGATCTATGAATTGTACATTCACGTTACACGAGGTGCTAGCAGCGTGCCGGAAAAGTATCTCATAGCAAGTTTGCGCTTACCTTCACAGTCTTCTGCGGATGAAATGCTGTCCGAATCACTTTCTCGAAGATCCGACTGTACCCACTCCTCCGAAGAATATCCATCGGACTCGGGGTACTCTTCGTCGTCCGAATCAACGTCCGCGTTTGCAGAAGTGCTTGGTCGTGCACCACGTTTTCCGGCGTTAGCATCGCTAACCGGTGTCGCTTTAAGACGTGGCCGAAGACGTCGCGTCAAAGCCGCAACTTCGGCGTCAACCTCGTTGTCGCCATCATCATCATTGCCATCAACGTTCAATTTAGCACTGGTTGTTTCTTTTTGAAAATACCGATCAAGCGTGAGCTGCTTTCCACCGGTCGTCATTTTTGCTTTCTCTTCCTCCATGCTTTTTGCTTTCTCCATTATCCTCTCCACTCCACTCTAGCTCCGCCTCACCTTTTATACTGACGCCCACGGTGGGCGGCCCACCCAAAGTGCAAGGAGAGTCATCGCTGCCATCTAGAGGCCAAAACGAGTCATTATACTAACTTGATCTGCTTGATACTTTCAGCACAGCTGCCCAAGGCTTTCCTCCACCCGTTTCCAAAAAAAAAAAAAAAAAACATAGTGGACGTCTTTTAACGTCCTCGGCGCCCTTCCCTAGGTTTATGCTAAACGTCTTATAACGTTTATGGCAGTCAAAGAGTTAACTTGTGCGTCCAAGTTCAAATTGCCACTATGAACCGGAAGCACATTAAGATCAAACCATTCAGTATCACGATCAAAATCGCCCTCCATTTTTAGTGTTCTTACCACTTGTAGTTTTTAACAAGTATATATTCTACTCAAGTAGTATTAATATTTATCAATGCAGTGACGTCTCACTTTACAATATGATAGTTCAATAGGGTAAATTTATTCAACAACGTTTAAACAACTTTACAAAGAGCAACACAGAAGCTCACAAAACACACACATAGAACATACATCACAACACAGAACATACACACACAACGAATCACGTGACCTATCGTTTCTAACAGACAGCAGTTCCGTCCAATTCCGCTGTGCCAAAACTGTCTCTTTTACTGCATAATTTATGCAAGGCGCTCGTTTAAAGTAACTCGTCACGTGCTATCGAATTAAACCGTAGAGGAAAAAAGTAACCACACACGGTAATCCTGACCAACCAAACTGCAAATGCAGGAGCGCCAAAACAAAACAAAATCACGTAATCTACCAATCGCAAATATAACGGTATAAAACCCAATGTCCGTTGTAATCGACCTGACTCCCTTAACTGTTCAATTTCAACAGCGCGCGCAATTTTAAAATAACTTATTACGTGTAAATGGACGTTTTAAACAAGCGTCATGAACAGCCTGAAAAAACAATCCCAACCAATCAAACTGCCGAGGGCAGGCGCGTCCCTATGATCTCTAGAATTATCAGTGGAAGAAAAAACAAATCTCCACGAAACCCCGTATCCTCTTTATATTCATAAAACAACTATCATAGTCTATCGAATCCTTCACAGCGAGACGTAAGAAAACAAAACAAATTAATAAACCGCTGCTTCTTCCTGTATCAAAAACATGCGCATTCAATTCAGGCCTGCACTTTCGTCACAAAATGCACCACCCCACGTACGTGTACAGTTCAATGTCGTAGGAATTTTTAGAACGACATTAAACTACAACTTGTTCATACAGATCTCATGTATAAATGTAGACAATTTAGAATACGAAAACCAGCTGCAGCGGTCCCAAACAGACAGAACTTCCCTACGTGGATAAAAGTCTCCACTTACCGTACTTAATTATTTAGGCGCCTAGAAGTTCCATTCGCCTGTGAATCACTGCAGCTCGCAATCCATCTAATCGTCGGGGTTCACCAATTGTCGGGGTCACCAATTGTTGGAAATCAGTCCTTGATTTCTGCGTGTTCAAATAAATTCAAAGTTGAAATCTGTGAACAAGTTTGCCAGCTTTTATTTCAGAATCTGAAAGACAAATTAGGGGCTGCTCAATCCTAGCAGCTCACCCACAAATGTGTTCTTCTCAAAGTTCATGCATGCATATATACACAAAATGTCCCTGCCCCCCTGTCATCGGCAAGGAAGTACCATTTGGCCTTCCAGGCCATGTGACATTTCCTGTCAAAACAAGTCTACACACCCCCTCTCCTTATCTCAGGATGTGGGCAAACACTTTGATCTTGTTTTGTCAGCAAAGCGAAATACAATCAGGCCATCTCCCATTGAGTTATTTTAGTCCTCAACAGATGTGGGGTAAATAATTGGCTCCTAGATAAACAATTGACCTCTGTAGCATCCTCAAACCAGAGACTCTCGCAGATCGGCCCTGTTGTTCAGACACCCCTTATTTAGATTAAATCAGACACCTCACTTCCTTAGGGGGGAGAGAACACAGACCACAGTCTAACTAACATATGGGGAACAGTTGTACATATCTAACTAAAATCAAAAACACTTTGAAGAATGTATATTGAAACAGAAAAACAATGTTAATAATCCAACAGGAGGGACTTCGAATGTTGGAACGATGACAAGAAAAGGTAGAGAGCTGGTTGACCTGATGTAGAGGAGGAAGGTGGACCTACTATGTGTTCAGGAGACCAGGTGGGAGCAAAGCTAGAGGTTTAGGAGCAGGGTACAAGTTGTTCTATCATGGTGTAGATAGGAAGAGTAATATGGAGTAGGAGTTATCGTGAAGGAGGAGTTTGTTAGGAACGTCCTGGAGGTAAAAAGAGTGTCAGAGAGTGATGAGCCTGAAGCTAGGAATCGAAGGTGTGATGACCAATGTTTAAATGTTCTTAGTGGGTATGCGTCACAATTAGGATGTGAGCTGCAGAAGGAGAACTTTTGGTTGGACCTTGATGAAATGATGCAGAGTATCCCTAGAAGTGAGAGAGTTGTCATTGGTGCAGACTTCAATGGACACGTTGGTGCAGGAAACAGGTGATGAGGAGGTGATGGGCAAGTTTGGTATCCAGGGGAGGAACGCAGAAGGACATATGGTGGTTGACTTTGCAAAAAGAATGGAAATGGCTGTCGTGAATACTTTCTTCCAGAAGAGGCAGGAACATAGGGTGACCTACAAGAGTGGAGGTAGGAATACACAGGTAAACTACATCTTGTGTAGATGGTGTAATCTGCAGGAGATCAGCGATCTCAATTTGTGGCACAGATGAAGGTGTCTGGCACAGATGAAGGTGTCTGGCACATGCAGCCATGTTCTCAGCTGTATGGCGGTCAGGGAAATGGAGCACACCTAACACAGCTCAGTGCAGAGAGGTGTGCTCATCAATGAAATGACAAGTGACTGCCAGATATGCATCTGTGTTGATGCTGGTCCACATATCTGCTGTTATGCTCACTGCAGAGAACTTTGCTACAAGCTCTTGGGCCTTCTCCTTTGCCTGCTGGTACCTTTCCTCCACCATGGCTTTCAAAGTCTAAAGGAAAGGAGAAAGAACACTATTGGAAGAGCAGTTATGGGGGAATGGGAAATAGTGATTCAATGGCTCTCATACACACCTGCCTGGTGGGGAGAACATATGTAGGGTCGAAAGCTTGGATAAGCTTCCTGAACCCTGTGTCCTCCACAAAACTGAAGGGCTGGCAATCTTCAATTACCATATTGATCAATGCCTCTTCCACTGCAGTTTAACAGAAACAGAGTAGGCCTATTAATGATGTAATTCATTTCATCTGTCACATTTGAAATATACATGGTAGGCTATGCTGTTTTTTCATTGCATGTTAAAATGGCTTACCTAGGCGTGGTTCTATTTGAGTTGTCTCCTTATTTTCATGCAGGGCCCTATAATGCCTCAACATAGATGAAGTGTTCTCTTGGTACTCAAGTTCTTTAGAACAAAGTTTACACTTCACCTTTTGAAATATCAGCAAGTAGTAGAAAGACATTAAAATGAGGGATACACTGTGTTGTCACAATAATTTACAATATATATTCACACTGGTTATTATAATTTGTACCTTTTTAGGAGAGATCTGCTAAAAATGATCCCAGACAGGGGATGTTCTCTTCTTTTTCGTTGTGGACTGGACGGTGCGTCCATTACAAAACGAATCAGATTGAATTGAGGTTTGAAGATGCGAGTTGGGTGTGTCAGTGTCACCTGTGAGCTCATTGTCGTCTCGGTGTGCCATTTTATTTCGAATCACCCGCGAAACTATGTGTTGGCGATGACGTAGGAAGCCCGTCTCGTGAGGCTTCGGACGTAGCAACGCGCGTACCGAAGCTTCGGGCGTGGCCACAAGCGTAATCAACACATGCCTCGATGCGCGCTTTGCAGATTTTTTTCCGGTTTACTCGGCACACGCATCAGCGCCTCAGCACAGTAGGGCACATCACTACTGTTTCGATGTTTCAAAATCTGCTTGTACAACATACACCGATTAAAAACCTTACTTGCGTCCTTTTGATTTCGTGAGACTTTATCAATGCTTAGTGCTGTTCCAATCGAAAGTATGCATAATCCAAGACCACATGGAATTCCCGGAAGCCAGCTGTTTCCCTTTCACGAAAGCTCTTTCGTTGCATTTTTGCAACTTCTCTTCCATGTCGTCTGTTGAACAGAATTATTTTAGCCAAAGTTGCTATGCAAAGTTCACCATAGACTTTTGGTGATGGGCTCTTGTTCAAGTCCTCAGATGCAAAACTTTCCTGTTGTTTCAATAAGTTGGTGGAGACGTTGCACGTCTTCTGTGAAAGGCAGAGTGGATGGCTTGTTCAAGTGCTCCTCATTTAATTAAGGTGGTCAAAGCTGTGTGAGAAATACGTTCAGACCATTTTGAGGTATGCAGTTTTTGGAAAGTCCTGGTTGAATTTTACATCTCCTTGTCTCCAGCCATTAGCGCCCTGCAGTGTAAGATGTCATCACATATCTTGTTCAAAGAGTGGCTCAACTTCAGGGCGAGGCTTGGAGTTTTGCAGCAGTTTTTTTCTTCGTCAAATTCAGATACCTTCTTGACACCTTTAACCACTAAATGAAAATTTGCCAGTTTTAAAGCTTTCCTCTAAGGTAAAGACTGACAATTGTGTCCGCAGTATCAGAAGAAGTCTTCCAACTTCTCAAAGCTTCTGTCGCATATATTCAAATTTGGTGGGATCTTGACCATGTTTATTGGAAAAGGATTAGGTCAAATGAAGAATACAGAAGTCTCTGTGCACAATAGCTGAGACGTCATCATCATTCATCACACTTATCAGCTGTAGATGTAGGTATGCGGGACCACATGTCCCACAATGCTTTGTACTGAAGGCTGTAATGACTTCCGGGGTTATGACTAAAGTCAAGTTTTAATAAGAGCTCACGGTGTCTTGTGTCGTTATTATACATGGTGTCAGAAGTGGCGAATTCCATGTACTCACTGCATTTTTCGGGACGATAAAAGGTACTGATCTGACGGAAGAAGTTTTTTCCGGCAGTTACTCCGTGAATGAACGTCATACACGATAAGAGCAGAGAGCTTCAGCGTTAGCTGCTAAACTGCTACTTTAACGAGTATTGCTAGGAATACTGCCCCACTTGGCACATTTTCAGCGGAGGGAGAAGTGCAGACAGACGGCGCTAGAAGCTGAGATCCTGAACGTGAAGAAAGCACCAGGGATTGAACGGCTGAAATGGCGACCGCGGGTACAGTTAACTTCTCCGGAGCCATTTGATTTTTCACGTCCGGCAGACTGGCCGAAGTGGTGTAGAAGATTTGAACGGTTACGTATTGCAACAGCGTTGGACAGTAAAACTGATGAATATCAGGTAAACTCACTCCTGTATGCGATGGGAGATGACGTTTTGGCTGTTTTGCCATTAACTGATTAAAATAAAATGAAGCAGTTAAAGCAGCGTTTGAACACCATTATGTGGGAAAACATACGTCATTTTTGAACGAGCACAGTTCAACTCCAGACGCCAACAAGACGGCAAGAGTGCTAAATCGTTTATCACAGTTGTACACAAGCTTGCTGAAAATTGGATTGGGTGTGCTTAAAGAGGAACTTAAAAGGGACAGAATTGTAGTTAGAATAAAAGACAAAAGATTGTCAGAGCAGTTACAAATGGACTCTGAATTAACACTTGCTAAAGCTATACAGAAAGTGAGACAGAGTGAAACGGTGAAGATGCAAAAAAACAATTCTACATAGCAACTCTGCAGAAGACAATAAACTGAATGTGGACACTGTGAAAGTAAACATGAAGAAAGGAAAAAAATGGCAATCATCAAAGAAGGGAGAAAAGTCCGGAAAGCAGATTGGAAGGAGTGTGAAATGATACTGATAGTGTGGAATGTGTGTTCTTAGGAGAATTTGATACAGTGCGATCAGAGCCCTGGGTTGAAAAGGTCAAGTTAAATGGCGAAAATATTTAGTTTAAACTTGACACAGGGGCAGATGTTACCTCTATGCTCGAGAGACTTTTGTTTTATTATTTGTTTCCCTTTCGAACACATTATTACGATCACATCATATAATTTGCAACATTGACATCCGAAAGAAGGACTGACGGGTAGAATCCATGGCTTATTAGTTACCCGTCCCCATCGATTCTTACTTTACGCATCAGTCAAATTGATTATGAAGGTCATTGATTCATATCGTTATCAATCCCAGATTTAAGTCTGCACATTCCTCGCTCAGTTCATCTTGAGTAATGTCCATGTATAAGTTACAGCTGGTACCAATCATTTGGAATTGGTAAATCAGTTTCCGGACGCCACCAACAGGCTCACCCAACTAGGCGAGCAGCCAAGGCGAGCGCATGCTCGTTCACCAGTAGCGTCTTCGCTGACCTTGGATCAGCTTTCACACATGTGGTGGCTTCCAGAAGAGAAGATCAGCTTGCATTCTGCCCATTGCGTCCACAGCAATGTTCACTCCATTCTGGTCAGCTCAGCCACCGGCCCACCACTGTTGCCAGCATCCAGATAATTCTTAAATCGTGACACTCCTTAGCACCCACCAAGGCCACCCACCAGCTGAGTAGGCCCCGCCGGCTCCATCCCAAAACCATGTTTACCAACCCATTGTAAATATATTCACAGCAGATATATTGCAGCCATACAACCTTATCACAACAGCCTTGTATGTTACAGCAATACATGTTATCAATGCAGGTGTATAAACAAGAGTTAACCTGTGCATCGTCAGCAAGTACTCATATGCTATATTTACATTATTCAAATCATAACAGCTCCATTTTTGGGTTAATTAGTAATGTTACAATAATATCATTTGGCTAAAACATAATCCACAATTTAATGATGTGAGTTACTGATTGCAGTTATTGTCTCTCAAAGTCCGCCAATTCTACCACTTTCTTCAGGATCTGTATTTTCTTCTGAGAAGATTAGTCTTCTTTTGCTTAAATGAAGATCAGATAGTCTTTTGTCTATGTGTTCTCGAGAAGTCCATTATTTTTCAATTGTCGTGTCCTTCTGGCAATGTCAGCATTTCGTTTTTTGTGAGATTTTCATTGACGTAGACATGTTTACCTTTAAGCTTGTAGTAATCTCTCAAAAGCGCAATATTTTTCTTCCTGTCAACAAACCTAATCTGAACTGCCGGTGGTCGTGTCCCCCCAGTTGGAAGCAAAAAGAACATCTGAATGTGCTCTAGATCCTCAATTAATCCCAAATCTCTGAGTTGAGTTATTGTTCCAAAGAGACAGTGCGTCAATCTTTTTCTTGTGTCTCTTTCTTCAACTGCTGAATTTCCTGCAGAAGTGGCTCAATGCTCTTTTCATTTCGGTGACCATTTATTTGAGTTTTGCAAGAGAAGATTTTATCTCCTCAGTTTCGTCAGCTCTTTTTCCGCCAGGCATATTGCAACAATGTAGTTAAAAATCCCAATGTCGACAAAATAGTTAGAAGTCACGAGCGAGTGCAAATGTGTCCTTCCTCGACAGATGCGTCCTGTAAAAACCTGAGAGGGACGATAAACTACACCCACCCTCTTCTTGGGCCAGCTAAATACCCACTGGCAGTAAAAGGCTACTTTTGTGCACATTTGGCAGCAAAAGGCCGTAGCATATTAGAGGAGGTCTAGCTAGTTTCAGGCTTATTCCAGCCACTATTAAGTAGACCAGCTTGTGAGGCATTGGGGTTCGTTTACAAAGCGGACACAGTCAGAGACACAGACAGATTTCAGAGCAGCATATCCAAGCGTGTTTCAAGGACGAGGCAAGTTGATGGAGCCTTATTGCATCGAGCTGGAGCAGGGGGCGATGCCTGTAGCACTTTCAGCCCCACGACGTGTTCCTCTCCCCCTCAGAGAAGCAGTCAAGGAAGAGTTGATGAGGATGGAAGAAATGGGGGTTATTTCAAAGGTCACCGAGCCTACAGAATGGTGTTCAGGCATTGTTGTGGTTCCCAGACCAGCAAACAAGCCACCCAGAATATGCCTCACACTTTACTTTTTTTTTACTTTAATGTTGAAAGCATAACTTTAGCTAAAAGGAGGAGGTGTAGAAGTAGGTATGCGGGACTACATGTTCCACAATGCTTTGTACTGAAGGTTGTAGTGACTTCCGGGGTTATGACTTAAGACAAGTGTTAACAAGACCTCATGGTGTCTTGTCTCGTTATTATACATCAGCTTCCAAACATCTTGGGATATTGGTTGACTATGGACTGACTCAGTCATTCTGGCCAAAGATAAGACCCTAGTTCTTTCAGGGCCAGCACTCTCTTGCGCTGCTTTTTTGTAACATTTTCTAACATGTCGCGACTCGCCACAGTTCTCTCCTAAGAAACATGCCTTGGCAATAGATGCAATGCACATACTCTTTTCGATCATATTTATTCTTGAGTTTGCACATTATTTTCAGCAATCCAGTCCCACTCTGTATAACATATTTGTTGTGTTCATAATTCCCTTTGTGCCTGAGTTTGTCCCCCCCAAAATTTTGGGACATTCTTTAGAGCCTTTTGGGAGTGCCAAAACTTGAGTAACATCCACACATTTCTCATGGGTTTTAAGTGACGGGCAAATTTTGATTGAGGTTTTCCACAGAGGGAGCAGTAATTTTTCTTATTTTCTGAAGACGATATGTTTGAAGAAGGAATCCATTCAGCTTTCTCAGTTCCTGTACTAGCTTTAAAAGATTCATCTTCTGTACTGCTCTTCTGAACTTCAGTCTGAATTCCTCCTGCTGCTTGTACTTGTTTGGCCTCTTCAAACGTCTTCTTAAGACGCCTTGTACTATCAGACGCCATTTTAAACTTATTTAAAGTTGTTGTTATCTCCCGGCTCTTTGGATGCAAGGTCCCACTCTTTCACCGCTGCTTTTAGTACCTCCGCAATGTTGGTCCCCATATGCCTCAACTCAATATCCCACTTTTCGCTAGCAAAATGACGTGATTGTCACAAAGGATTCCGTGGCTCGTGATGTCCAGCCATCACAGGTCTGTCCAACTCTTAACTCTTTGACTGCCAGACGTTTTCAGAAAAGGGATGCTGTCAGTGCCAGCCGATTTAAGCATTTTGACTGATCTTTCAAGGTCCACAGAAAATGTTCTGTTTGGACTATGGAAACACACATACTACCAAATGAAAGATTGAACTTTCATCTTTCATCAGAAAATAAAGTTTGTTTCTACCTTATTCCGTTCTTTAGTAATCAACAATAGAAAATGGTTAGTTTCATTCAAATGCGCTTGTTTTGGACCAAAATACGGAGAAATCAAGCTTTTAGTGAAACGATATTATTTCATGCACTCTAGTGAATTTTACACTTCTTTTTGTCCATGAATGATGCCACAAACACCTAAATAGTGCTTTACTTCTATAAAACACTACCACCAAGAATGAAAAAGTGTTTTTTGATAGCGAAATAACAGTTTATTTACATTCAACATTCAACAGTGTAATAAAACAAACGTGTGCAACTGTGCATGTGTGGTGTGTGTATGTGTTACTATTTACAATTGAGTGGATGTTTCAACTACACAATTTTTTTTTTGGTGTGGTATATCGTGTAACATTGCCCTGGGTGCAAGGGGACGCAGCAGGATTTGCACCACAGATTTGTTTCGCTGCGAATGCCCCTTCGCGTGCAGACCCTACACTTTCTTGCTGGCTTTTTTTCCCCGGGGGGTAGCAGGTATGTATTGCAGTGTGTGTTTGGCCATGTTGCCATCAAGTCGACTTTCAGGATCGTTATACGGTGACCTGGTGTTCTGTCTGGCTTCTTCATGTCCTTCAGTTTGTATGCTTGTAGCAACGTCCTCCTCCTGGTCTTGTGGTAAGAGCCACCCTCTCACCACCTGCTGGATAAACTCCAAAAAATTTTGACATTTGCCAGGATGTTTTGCTTTGTGCAGGATAAAGGCATTGAACAAACATATTTGAAACAGATATGCAACAAATTTTTTGTGCCATTTCAACATCTTCCGCGTGAATGGGTGGTAAGAGATGTTTTGATCCATCTTATCCACGCCATTCATCGTGGAATTGTAGTCCAAAACACACACAGGTTTCGGGAAAGGCACTCTTTTTTTTAGTGCCTTCCGCCACACTTCCACTGTCCGCATTTCATCATTGTGAAAAGTAGTCACCATCCTCAACAAACGCTTGTCCTGCCATGCCACAACCAAAACATTTGTGTTGTCTCACCAGTTTCCCCCCCACCCCAAGGCCAGTGTTTGTAAGAGAAGTGATCTCACTGGGTTCACCCCTGTTTTTTCTCAGTGTTCCACAAACATTTGTACGTGCTGCCAGGAGACGTTCACACAAGCCAATTGAATTATAAAAATTGTACATAAAGAGCGTGTACCCTAGCAAATTGAACACGGTATCAGGCAGAGAACAACTGGTACCTACATAAGGTTGCATATTAAAACAATATCCTGTTTGGGAATCACACAAGATGTATGACTTGATTCCATATTTGATTGGTTTTTGGGGGTTGTAAACTTTGAACGATAGACGTCCCTGAAAATTCATCATTCCCTCATCAATACACACATTCCTCCCGGGTTGGAACAGTTCTTTGAATTTTTTTACAATATGGTTGAACACAGGACGGATTAAAATTGTTTGTCGTCTGAACTGTGTCTCTCGTTATTGTTAAAATGTAGGAAACTCCAGATGAGCTGGAAGCGGTTTCGAGGCATCACGCGACTGAAAAATGGTGTTGTTTCAATTTCATCCTAAGTCCAATACATTTCTATACTGGGCTTTTTTATATACCCAGTAAGAAATTGAAGTGCAAAAAAAGTTTTCAGTTCGGACACAGACACTGGCTTCCAAGCACGACTCCTACAGTGTGGCAGACTTTCAGTCTGCTTCTGCATAGACTGACGTGCATATAAGTTTGTTTGGTCAGCAATGTGCTGGAGAAGTTCGTCCGTGATGAACAGCTGCAGGAAGTCAGCTGGCAGGGTTGAATTCAGCTCTGCTGCGGCACCCCTTGGTCCTGGTGTTTCGGTAAAAGGGAATGTATTTGGCTGCCAGCCTGTTTCATGCCAGCCAGAATTTTTGGGATCTGCAAATATACATTTCAATATCATATAATATTTATTTTAGATCAGTGTGATGCAATATATATATATATATAAATATATATGTTTACCTTTTTTCTTGGATCTACTGGTTGATGTACATTCTGTAAATTATAGAAGACATTTACCATCAAATATTTTACTAGTGCTGTGTTGGAGAATCTTTTTTTTTTTTTTACCTTTATTCTGCTCACTGTGAGACGCGTCACCTTGAGCCCGATGAGCTACAGCTGAAATAAATATATACAATTACAATAATATCGAAAGACCGTTTTCTTTTGTTGTTGCGGTGTATTGAAAACACGTTTTTTATACCTCTCTTTGTCGTGGAAGTAGGATGTCGCTGTGAGCACGATCCACGATCTATGAATTGTACATTCACGTTACACGAGGTGCTAGCAGCGTGCCGGAAAAGTATCTCATAGCAAGTTTGCGCTTACCTTCACAGTCTTCTGCGGATGAAATACTGTCCCAATCACTGTCTCTGAGATCCGACTGTACCCACTCCTCCGAAGAATATCCATCGGACTCGGGGTACTCTTCATCGTCCGAATCAACGTCCGCGTTTGCAGAAGTGCTTGGTCGTGCACCACGTTTTCCGGCATTAGCATCGCTAACCGGTGTCGCTTTAAGACGTGGCCGAAGACGTCGCGTCAAAGCTGCAACTTCGGCGTCAACCTCGTAGTCACCATCATCATCATTGCCATCATCAACGTTCAATTTAGCACTGGTTGATGCTTCTCTTTTTTGAAAATACCGATCAAGCGTGAGCTGCTTTCCACCGGTCGCCATTTTTGCTTCCTCTTCCATTGTCTCCACTCTCCTCTCCACTCTAGCTCCGCCTCACGTCTTATACTGACGCCCACGGTGGGCGGCCCACCCAACCTTGTGCAAAGAGAGTCATCGCTGCCATCTAGGGGCCAAAACGAGTCATTAAACTAACTAGATCTGCTTGATACTTTCAGCACAGCTGCCCAAGGCTTTCCCCCACCCGTTTCCAAAAAAACCCCCAAAAAACATAGTGAACGTCTTTTAACGTCCTCAGCGCCCCTCCGTAGGTTTTTACTAAACGTTTTATAACGTTTATGGCAGTCAAAGAGTTAAGACAGAACTGAGGGATGATTTGACGTCATCTTTAACTTTAGCACACATCCTTGGTACAGCAATGTCGGTCATGTACTTGCGAGTGGGGATCACGCAACGCGGCTCCAATGTGTTCAGCATTAGGTGAAAGCGTGGTTTCTCCATGACACTATATAAACGTTGGGCAATATAACGCACCACTGAATCAGTTATCTTCTGTGCAGAGTGAGTAAAGTGGAAGCTTGGTTGTCAAACTTGCCAAAGTAATCTGCTTCAGATCATCCCATAGGTTTTTGGGCAGCCGCGAGGCTAGCCTTTCAGCATGGTGTTGTTGCAAGTGGGATCTTAAGTTGGTTGTAGTACCAGTATAGTGTACAAACACCAGGCATGTCTGCAGACTGTGTTTGTTTTATTCTTTTGTTTTATGTTTTTGGCTTTGAAACCAAAATGTGTCCAAACATCTGCCTTGAGAGACGACGGTGAATCCAAAATGTTGCTGGCCATTTTGTTTCGATTCATGTTTAAATTTTTGTCAATGTTATGTGTAACAGACAGATTACTTCAGGTTTTAAAAGTTAGCTAATGTTTCACTTTTTTCAATGTAGTGCGTCGTTAATCACTGAGGTCAATCACTTCTGGCTGAGGTATTTCGGTTACGATGAAGAAAATTCACTTCAGTTGGTAAAACCTCTTCAAATTTGGTTCCCCATAATCAGCATCACCTTCGGCCTGAGTTGTTTCTTGGTATGGGTTAGGAGGATGTGGATGAGGGAGAAGCCCGTAATTGTCAATATTGTTCTGTGCTGTACACTGACTGTTGCTGTGAAACAGCGGCTCAATCCGAGATGGCTGCTGCAGTAGCGTACCCAACCCTGTCAACAGTTGATTGGCTAACAATTCAGTCGACCTAGTTGTCTCCGCTATTAGACGGGTCAAGAGGGCTTCATCTTTTACATGGCTAAACTCCCTTTTCTGCTTAACCCACTGATTTTGCGCAATGCTGCATTCTTTTCCAGAACTCCTGTTGTTGTGTCAATAACGCAGCTCCACGGGGCCTTGGCCTGCGACTTGACCCACCTCGACCAGACAAGACGGACCTTAGTTAGCACCATCAGACCTGAGGGCCACAGTTTGGGCAACCTTACTCAAACCAGTTATGCCATAATAAAATGCTGAAATCCTACCAGGCGTAGTTGCAGTACAATTTGAGGGGTCAGGAGTTATTGACTGCAGAGGTGTAGTTGCATTGGATGTTCTTGGAGAATATCCCTTTGCCTCATTCTCTGAATCAGGGCAAACATTAAAGAGAAAACCTAAGAGCTTAATTTAAGGACCACAAAGTCTGCAAATATAAAAATTGTTATAAAGGCCAGTGTTCTCACATTTATGCACCTTATATAAAAGCAAACAGCGAGTTCATATCTGCTCATGGTACTACCTACAAAACTGAAAGTTTACCTTTGGTATCATGCGCTCCTCGAAGATCAAGCGATGGGTAACGTTTCATCACGCTCTGCCAAGTAGAAAAATTAAGCAAAAGTTAAAACAGATGAAAGACACGAGTTTGGGTTCACCGGTCGACAAGACTAACATTAATTTACGTGACTTTGACGTGTATTTTACTTTAATCAGTGAGTAGTGTATATTAGGCAGCCGTTAGCTGCGTTACTTGTAACTATCGTGCTCAGCTATGTTAAGCTAACCTACCTTGGTTGCTTTCAGTCGGTAGCTCTGGTTCTTCAAGGCTGACACCAACCCCGCTGTTTTGGACAGTAGAGATGGGTCTTCTCCCCAAAAGCTCCTCTATTATATAAAAGTGGGCGAAGGAATCTGGGCCAAACCCGTTGGTACCGTTGCTTCTTCGCCTTCTAGTAGGCCTTTTTCAGAATTTTCCAGCGGTGCTTGATCTGGTCTGGCGTTGGTACAAAACCTGCTTCAAGCAACTTTGCTGCTGCGATACTTTCTACCATCAATAAGAGACATTACATTCATGTCTTTGACTATATTAATGAAGAAATCAGTTTCTCCCTCGCTCCAAAAGTGTGGGGCCGAGCTCACTCTGACTTTCGCCATGTTGTGTTTATCCTGTTGTTATTTCCGGTGGTTTGCGCGCTAAACAAGCTTGCATACAAGCACTTCCTGTACTCAATATACTAAGATTGCCCTGTTAAATCTTTTAAACCTGTTAAGTAGGGACTTCGAATGTTGGAACGATGACAAGAAAAGGTAGAGAGCTGGTTGACCTGATGTAGAGGAGGAAGGTGGACCTATTATGTGTTCAGGAGACCAGGTGGAAAGGGAGCAAAGCTAGAGGTTTAGGAGCAGGGTACAAGTTGTTCTATCATGGTGTAGATAGGAAGAGTAATATGGAGTAGGAGTTATCGTGAAGGAGGAGTTTGTTAGGAACGTCCTGGAGGTAAAAAGAGTGTCAGAGAGTGATGAGCCTGAAGCTAGGAATCGAAAGTGTGATGATCAATGTTTCAATGTTCTTAGTGGTTATGCGTCACAATTAGGATGTGAGCTGGAGAAGGAGAACTTTTGGTTGGACCTTGATGAAATGATGCAGAGTATCCCTAGAAGTGAGAGAGTTGTCATTGGTGCAGACTTCAATGGACACGTTGGTGCAGGAAATAGGTGATGAGGAGGTGATGGGCGAGTTTGGTATCCAGGGGAGGAAGGCAGAAGAAAATATGGTGGTTGACTTTGCAAAAAGAATGGAAATGGATGTCGTAAATACTTTCTTCCAGAAGAGGCAGGAACATAGAGTGACCTACAAGAGTGGAGGTAGGAATACACAGGTAAACTACATCTTGTGTAGACGGTGTAATCTGCAGGAGATCAGCGACTGCAAAGTAGTGGTAGGTGAGAGTGTAGCCAGACAGCATAGGGTGGTAGTGTGTAGGATGACTCTGGTGGTGAGGAAGACAAAGACAGCAAAGGCAAATCAGAGGACAAAATGGTGGAAGCTGAAAAAGGAAGAGTGTTGTATGACTTTCAGGAAGGAGTTGAGACAGGCTCTGGATGGTCAGGAGGTGCTTCCAGATGACTAGACAACTAGAGCAAATGTGATCAGGGAGACAGGTAGGACAGTCCTTGGTGTGTCATCTGGAAGGGATAAGGAGACTTAGTGGTGGAATGAGGAGGTGCAGAAGTGGATCCAGAGAAAGAGGTTAGCTAAGAAGAAGTGGGACATTGAGAGGAGTAAAGTAGACAGGAGTACAGGGAAATGCAGCGTAAGGTTAAAGTAGAAGTGGCAAAGGCCAAACAAGGGGCTTACGATGACTTGTCTGCTAGGTTGGACAGTAAGGAGGGAGAGACTGATCTACACAGGTTGGCAAGGCAAAGAGACAGAGATGGGTAGGACGTGCAGCAGGTTAGGATAATAAAGGATAGGGATGAAAGTGTGTTGGCAGATGCCAGTCGTGTGATGGGAAGATGGAAAGAGTACTTTGAAGAGTTGATGAATGAGGAAAATGAGAGAGAACGAAGCGTAGAAGAGGTGACTGTTGTGGACAGAGTGGAAAGGCACTCGGTCCTGATGATATACCTGTGGAGGTATGGAAATGTCTAGGAGAGGTAGCAGTAGAATTTCTGACTGGGTTGTTCAACAGGATCTTAGATAGTAAGAAGATGCCTGAGGAAGGGAGAAGTGTGCTGGTACCCATTTTTAAGAACAAGGGAGACGTGCAGAGTTGTGGACACTACAGAGGTATAAAGCTGATGAGCCACACAATGAAGCTACGGGAAAGAGTAGTTGAAGCTAGACTGAGGGCAGAGGTGAACATTTGTGAGCAGCAGTATGGTTTCATGCCCAAAAAAAAAAAAGAGTACCACAGATGCAGTATTTGCTTTGAGGATGTTGATAGAGAAGGTCAGAAGGAGCTGCATTGTGTCTTTGTAGATCTGGAGAAAGCTTATGACAGGGTGCCTAGAGAGGAATTATGTTTTTGTATGAGGAAGTCTGGAGTGTCAGAGAAGTATGTTCAAGTGGTGCAGGACATGTATGAGGCCTGTAAGACAGTGGTGAGATGTGCTGTAGGTGTGACGGAGGAGTTCAAAGTGGAGGTGGGACTACATCAGGGATCAGCTGTGAGCCCCGTCTTGTTCGCTACGGTAATGGACAGGATGACAGATGAGGTTAGACAGAAATCTCCATGGACTAAGATGTTTGCAGATGACATTGTGATCTGTAGTGAGAGCAGGAAACAGGTGGAGCAGAAGCTCGAGGCATGGAGGTTTGCTTTGGAAAGGAGGGGAATGAAGGTTAGCCGAAGCAAGACGGAGTATCTTTGTGTGAATGGGAGGGACCCAAGTGGAAGAGTGAGGTTAAAAGGAGAAGAGACCAACAAGGTGGAGGAGTTTAAGTATTTAGGGTCAATAGTCCAGAGCAATAGAGTGTGGAAAAGAAGTGAAGAAGTGTGTGCAGGCAGCCTGGAACGAGTGGAGAAAAGTGACAGGTGTGATGTGTGATAGAAGAGTTTCAGCTAAAATGAAAGGAAAGATTTATAAAACTGTGGTGAGACGAGCAATGTTATTTGGTCTGGAGAGAGCGCCACTGAGGAAAAGACAGGAGGCAGAGCTGAAGGTGGCAGAGATGAAGATGCTGAGGTTCTCTTTAGGAGTGACCAGGCTGGATAGAATCAGGAATGAGTACATCAGAGGGGACAGCACATGTTAGAGGCTTTGGAGATAAAGTAAGAGAGGCCAGACTGAGATGGTTTGGACATGTCCAGAGGAGAGATAGTGAGTATATTGGCAGAAGGATGCTGAGTTTCCAAATGCAAGGCAGAAGGTCTAGAGGAAGACCAAAGAGGAGGTTTATGGATGTAGTTAAAGAGGATATGAAGGAAGTTGGTGTGAGAGCAGAGGATGCAGAGGACAGGGTTAGATGGAGGCAACTGATTTGCTGTGGCGACCCCTGAAGGGAAAACCCGAAAAGGAAAAGAATAATAAGCCCTGTTAAATCAAGCTATTCCTTCTTCTTCTTCGTCTATGAGCTGCCCCCACTTCTTCAAGTGGGATCGCTACAGCCGTCAGTAGGTACTGTCAACGTCCATATAGGGTCAGAGCTTTCATTTTACGCTGGATTCCCTTTCTGCCGCAACCCTCCTCCTTTGTCCAGGCTTGGGACTGGTGTACATGGATACACCCAGGTAATATGGTCACCGGGTGGGAAGCGAACCCCGTACCACCTGCATCAAGGGCAAGCGTCAATTAAGCTATTGCAAATGCATTTATATGAACAAGAATTCGGATTATGAAGGAGGTAACACAGGGATCTTTATATTCGGGTTATTACAGGCAAACAACGCTTTTAAAACCTGAATATTGGCAATATTCTGGTTTTAAAAGGGTTATTGCCTGCATGTAAATGTAGTCAGTGTCACACCTGTGCATAAGAGGTCAGCAATTATTGTTCCATTATTGTCCTTCCTTTCCTTTCAAAGGTCTATGAGAAGGTTGTAGCTGAGCAACTTATACACAGAAAATTGTCCAAATTGTTACTGCTCTCATTCCTGTTGTATCTGGTGTTTTTCCAGTGAGGGGATGTTTCCCACTAGCGCCGCATCTGCAACTGAGCCACAGCAACTGGTGCAGAGACACTCTACCAGCACATCACAGGAAAAAACACTGAAATTGAAGCAAACATGGAAGATACCACCGATTACACCATGAGGCTTAACTAGTTTTTTTGTATTAAGTCACAGCCATGTGTTGCCCCTTTGAACTTTTATAACAATTTAAAGTTGATTAAACTGTGGAGTGATTAACTGAAACAATTTACTGTACGTAGTAATAATCAGCTTTATTCCAGAAACTGTTTCGTAACGGGAAAAAATTATCTTCATAAAAGACAATTCCATTGTGTTGAACCTGGTACAGAAAATGTGATTTAGGCTCAATTTTCAAAATAATCAATGAACATGCAAATGCCGTACAAATACTAACCAACTAATTCTTCCAAAATATCCCACATGCTGTCTTTTTTTGCAGCAGTTGCAGAGGCTTCCCCATGTCACACCGCGGTGAGGTTGTCTTGTCATTTCCTGTTTTATTTTGAAAATTCTGACTCCTTTCGTTTCAGGTCACTTGCCCTTCCTCGTGTGGTGTCAGTGTCAACCCTGATTCCTGATTGTGTCCACCTGTTTCCCATTACCCTCATGTGTTAAATGGTCTGCGTCTCACCTGTCTTGTGCCGAAGTGTTTTCGTCAGAGCCACTCAAGCCAGTCATAGTCCTCAGCCTTGTTGTCCTGTATCTAGTCATAACTGGTTTGTATTTTTTGTAGAGATGGGACAATGAAGCCTTGTGAAGCTTTTGAGGCTTTCGGCTGATTGATTTGGAAAAAAAGTCGAAGTTTCAAAGCCCCATAAGATAGATCGTACCGGTGACATCTGGTGGTCAGCTGGAGTCATAGCAGCTATAATCTTCAAAGTGATTCGCCTGATTGATTTATATTCCAACATAACACCAGTACATTCAGTCTTACATTTGTGTCTGTCTAATGATCATCAGGTACACATGGAAGTGTTGCAATATTTTGACACTGTACCAGTACTATGGTTCAATGTGATGTCCTGTTACTCATTCGATTTTTATAAACATGATTTGGATATGACACAAGTGCGCTGTGAAGCCAGATGACAAGTATTTCAACATCAGTCTTTGGAAGATGTGACTGAGGGTCTTGGAGAAGCGCTTATAGCAACTCGGTGGAAAATACTTGGGTCAAGCCTGTATCTTCTACACACGATTTAAAAATAATGCATAATTGGAAACTTTAAATGCATCATTGTGGGAGTACTTTTGTTGGAAACATACCGAATAACTAACTTTTCCAGGTGAACATAAAGTGAAGCAAATATCTACATGAGGGAATTGTGCTTGTGCTACAGTGAAAATAAAGCAAATACCAGTATGTACATGAGGGAATTGTGCTTGTGCCCAACTTTTTATATTTTTTGGTTTTACAAGTTCTTATTTAAGAACAATATTTGCTCTATTGTGTTCGGCTTCAAGAGGCTTCTTCTCTGGCTGACAATTTCACCAGCCTTTGAGAAAATCCTCTCACAGGGGACTGAAGATGCTGGTGTTGAGAGGTACTGCAGAGCCACTGGATACAGATGTGGGTAGTCCTTCAAATATCTAGAAAAGTAAAATATGACAGATAATCATTTTTGCACTGGATTAATAAATCAAAGTAAAGATAGATAGGGAAATTTAGTTTCAGCAGCATAACATTACATTCATTACAACATAACAATAGTGCCACTTTTCATATCATATATGTATACTGTAAGTACCTCACCTCTGAACCTCTGCAATTGCATTGGCAGTGCTACTTGAAGCACGCTGTGTCTCCACATTGCTGTCCAGAGGACCCCAGAGGCTGTTGCCCTGGGAATGGCCTGTAACCTCTGCAGGTGGCAGTTGTTGGGCTGGTGCAGGCATTTGATTGGCACATTCTCTTGTGAGCCTTTCCACTGCAGCCTGGCAACTTGATGTGCTACAGAAGCCCACTTCCTTGAATCTTGGCTCCAGCAATGTGGCTAGTGTCAGGGTTGTTATTTTCTCCAGCATTGCAAATTTCTCTTGGAGATTGCTGTTGATTTTGCTGACTAAATTCCTGGCAACTTCGATGGTGACTTTTGTCCACTGTCTGGCTGTGAAGTGCTTCAGCATCTTCACCATTGGAATGACTTTTGATCCAGACACTCTATTCTCTGTAGACATTTCTACAGTGGCCTCATTGAATGGAGAGAGGACTGAAAGGCACTGAGATCGTCTCATATTCTTCAGCAGAGAATGGGACGATGGTGGTGTTTAGACTGCTGAGGGCTGCACCCAGTGGCTCCCTCTGCTCATGCAGTCTCTGGAGCATTGCAAATGTGCTGTTCCAGCGGGTTTCAACCTCTTGCAAAAGTTTATGCTCCGGTCTTCCCATTTGCCGCTGAATTTCAGACAGCTTTTCTCTTGCCGTGGTGCTTGATTTGAAATGCCCCACAATTCTACGTGCCCAGGTGCGAATATCATCAAGCCCTGGTGTTTGTGCTAATGATTTCTTCACGACAAGATTTAACATGTGGGCAGAACAGCTGATATGGCGCACATTGAGGAGATTGGCACATGCTATCATGTTTGCAGCTGAGTCTGTGACCAGACTCTTCACTTTGGCTCTGATTCCCCACTCTGCCATCAGGGTTTCTTTGGCCTCTGCTAGGTTTGCTGCAGTATGGGAGCGAGGGAACCTTTTTATGCCCAACAGAAGAGTTGACAGCTGCATCTCTTCATTAATGAAGTGGCAGGTTACAGCCAAGTAGGCATCCATATTTATTGAAGTCCACATGTCTGATGTTAGGCTGACTGTGGATGTCTTTTCTATCTCCGCTACTGCGTTGTCTTTGGCAACCCTGTATTTATTCTGCAACATTTGTTTCAGGGCTTTTCTTCCTGGGATAACATAAGTGGGATCCAGGAGCTGGACAAAGGCCCTAAACCCTTCATTTTCCACCAGTGATAGTGGCTGTGCATCTATGATGATCAGATTCAGTAAGGCCTCATCCAGCTTTTGCTTCCTCGACTCTGATGACAGAAAAAAAAGTGAGAACATATGAAACTTTAGTGTGCTTTAATACAGTACATTTTCCTTTTTTTTAAGATGCTGCAACATGGAGGAGGTGTTGTTGCCAAAAACCAACTCCTGTGAGCATATGAGGCACTGAACCTAAATAATGAATAAATATGACATTAAAAATTGTTATTGTTCAATACTGAAACAATCAAGATATTATTATGGTTACTATGGACATACTGCAGGCTGTGATATTTTTGAATGTAGGTAACACAGCCAAGATTCCCAGCGACCTTTAAATGCTTTAAAGTTTAAACATTATTAAAAGTGATACAGTAATATTAATTAATTTTCTGTAACCATTTATCATTGCAAATGTTGCGGTGAGCCATTTAGCAAAACTGTACAATAGTAAATACAACACTACAATGATGATGATAATGCTGATAATATACCATTTAATATTATGCCAAATAATTAAAATCTTACCTTTGTGGGTGACACAACGTCAAAGTGTTGCCAAACACGAGATCGTTTTCTTGCATTGGAATTCTCCATCCTAAAGCTCTCTCAAGTCAGTTTTCTCTCAAAAGGCTGTAAAGCACTGGGCGCGGGGGAGGCAGTGTTTGTAATTTCCGGTATCTCATTAGCGCGCATAAAGCCGCATACGTCATCAGCACGTGATCACGGAGGTTTGATCGGGGCTTTTGATACATTGTTTCGAGCAGTCTGTCTCACTCGGCTGGCACATGCTCCGGAGTCTCAGTGTCCAACGTCCCATCTCTACTATTTTGCGTAATGATGGTAAACTGAAGCATCATGAAGCAATGAGGCCTTCCATCCAACTGGTTCGCTCCTGGGCCGAAGCATCATGAGGCTTCATTTGTTCTATTGCGCCTTCATGTGGAAAATAAATGTCATGACAGACAGAGTGATTAAAATGATACCATGGATTTGATGGGGTCAAAAGGCCAGGGAGTTGGGATGTGAATGAATGTGCGTGTGTTACTTGAAAGAATGATTGCTTTATTTTATTTTGCATTGACATATAAACAAGGAACAAGACACACCTTTCATTCATTTTTATTGAGGAAAACTAGCATTTCGAAAGTTTTTGGCTTTAAACGGTTTATTTTTTTAGATAGGAGTTCTCCTGCTTTTGAAAATAGTCTTTCGCAAGGGACGGATGAGGCCGGGGTACAGAGAAAGGTTATTGCTAGTTTGTAGAGGTTTGGGTAGACATGTTTGTGCAGCTCCCAGTAGTCCAGGGGGTTTGACATCCTGCTTATGTTGGGTTCCCCCAGGTAAGTGTGGACCTCCACAGTCGCATCTGCGGTCTCACTCTGGGTCCTCCTCTGGGTCCTCCTTTGCATGACTGTGTGGTCCAATCGCCGCCACAGTTTGTCACCTAAGACACAACAAACAGACTAACAGCCAACAGGCAGTTCTGGCTGCCCATCGTAGAGATGGAAGCAAAAGAATGCCTTATCCCACAATAATGCACTGCCGCTCATTTCCTATTGCTTAATTAACACCATTAGAATGTATAGAATATTACCTTGCTCCACAGGCTGGGAAGCTTCTGATGTGTCCGGTTGTGTTGATGAAGATGATGGGTTGGAGGAGGAGGAGGAGGAGGAAGATGCCCTGTGCCGGATCACTGTCGCAGATTCAGCTGTGAGCCTCCTCTCAGCCTCTTGTGCTTTATTGGGGCTAAAGAAGCCTATCTTCTTGAACCTGCAAATGACAATGAGACTCATTGCAGTTGTGAACTGTTCAACAAGAGGCAGTTGCTTATTTGTTGGTACTAGTAGACAGATGAGAAAAACAGACAACTGATACAAACTTGGGATCCAGCAGTGTTGCCAGTGACATGATGCTCATGGCTTGGAGGTTGTAGAGCTTGTCCCTCGGTTGTTTTTTAAGACCCTCAGCCACTGCTTTGCTCTCCTCCATTTGTATGGTTCCCATGTCATCCTTCAAGGTGTGGTGCAGCATGGCCAAAAGTGGTATGACCTTGGACCCAGACACTCTCCTCTCCTCTGAGAGCTCTACGGTGGCATCATTAAATGGGGACAGCACCTGCAGACTCTCAGAAATGAGCCTCAACTGGTGGGATGTGAGTGGGGTAATGTCAGTGTGTAGGCCTGCCAAGGCTGCTCCTACGGCTTCCCTGAGGTTGTACATGCGTTACAGCATAGACCGGTGATTCTCAACCTGAGAGAGTCTCCACCTGAAAATAAAAGGTCATTATAGTTTGAAAGGGGAGTGGAAGCAGTTATGGATGTCAACTGAACTTACCTCTTGAATGAGCTTCAGCACAGGCTCTGTAGGCTTCATTTGCTCCTGCACCTGTCAGCCTTGTCTATAAAAAATAAAATAGGAAACAAAACATTATTCAAGTCATTCAGCATTAATTTGAATACTGCTGTGTAATAAAGGCATTCACCTTTGCAGTGGTACTGCTTTTGAAGTAGCCAACTATCCTCCTACACTGAAGATGGATCTCAGACTGGTGTGACAGATGAAGGTGTCTGGCACATGCAGCCATGTTGGCTGCACCATCTGTCACAAGGCAAGTTACTTTGGTGGAAATGCCCCATTGTGCCATGAGTGCCGATTTAACGGCAGCCATGTTCTCAGCTGTATGGCGGTCAGGGAAATGGAGCACACCTAACACAGCTGAGTGCAGAGAGGTGTGCTCATCAATGAAATGACAAGTGACTGCCAGATATGCATCTGTGTTGATGCTGGTCCACATATCTGCTGTTATGCTCACTGCAGAGGACTTTGCTACAAGCTCTTGGGCCTCCTCCTGCTGGTACCTTTCCTCCACCATGGCTTTCAAAGTCTAAAGGAAAGGAGAAAGAACACTATTGGAAGAGCAGTTATGGGGGAATGGGGAATAATGATTCATGTGCTCTCATACACACCTGCCTGGTGGGGAGAACATATGTAGGGTCAAAAGCTTGGATAAGCTTCCTGAACCCTGTGTCCTCCACAAAACTGAAGGGCTGGCAATCTTCAATTACCATATTGATCAATACCTCTTCCACTGCATTCTTATCCACTGCAGTTTAACAGAAACAGAGTAGGCCTATTAATGATAGATATCATTCATTTCATCTGTCACATTTGAAATATACATGGTAGGCTATGCTGTTTTTTCATTGCATGTTAAAATGGCTTACCTGGGCATGGTTCTATTTGAGTTGTCTCCTTATTTTCATGCAGGGCCCTATAATGCCTCAACATAGATGAAGTGTTCTCTTGGTACTGTTAAGTTATTAACATTGTTTTTCAGTTTCAATTTATATTTTAGCCGTTTTGGATTTAGTTATAGCAGTATGGCTCAATGAATAGAATTGTATTTTTATCTGTTACTTTCATGAGAGAAAGGGCAACGGGTTTATTCCATTTGCTATCTAAAAGGGAGTTTTAGTCTGGGGCCGGTCTCTGCCGGTCGGAAGAAGGGAGTCACAGGCTTATTATTATTGTTTTTCTCTAATCTGATTTATACCCATGGGAACAGATTCTCTTGTATTCACTGAGTTGTAACCAAATGTACTGTGGGCTGATGGGTGGTGACTTTTCGGATTCACCGACTTTTCAATAAATAAATGATGTGCCGGAGTGGACGACACACAACCTGATGGAACACGGCTTCAGTGTCGTCAGCCTTTTGTCATCAGAAGCTTCTGATAATTATTTACCTTTGCAAAGGGACTTCTTCACCAGGATCTCACCATTCAGTTAATTGAACACGCAAAGAGTACAATACTATATATTGTAAACTCTAACAAATGGTGTCCCCGACGCTGAATTATAACGAATGGTCTCCTCCGCTGTATTCTAACGGATGGTGGTATTTTGACGTGGAGCAAGATGCGGCGTTCACGGACGGGCGGAACTTCTAGGCCTAAATAAATAAAGTACGGTAAGTGGAGACTTTTATCCACGTAGGGAGGTTCTGTCTGTTTGGGTCCGCTGCAACTGGTTTTTCGTCTTCCAAATTGTCTAAATTTTAAACGAGATCTGTGTGAACAAGTTGTAGTTTGATGTCGTTATAGTTGGGATAATTCCTACGACATTGAACTAAACACGTCGTGGGGTGGTGCATTTTTAAGTGACGTAAATGCAGACTCATTGAGAGATAAAGCTTTTTTTATACGGGATGAAGTAGTGGAGTTAATTTGTTTATTTGTTTTGTTTTTCGTCAACGCTACGAAGAATCCTTAGACCATAATATATATTGAATAAAAGGGTTGCCGGATGACGTAAAAAGTCTTTCTTTTTACTAGGGATCGCGATGATTATGGTATGCGCTCTGTTTTTTAAGCAGTTTTGGCCGATGGGAGGACAAGTATCATAATAGCTCATGACTCTTGGTGAGAAAATCCTCGTACACGTAATATGTTTTTTGAAAAAGCGCCTGTTTGAAATTGAACAGTATTGAGGGGTTCAGGTTGATTACAGCGATGATTGGATTTTGTGTCACTGTATTTGCAATCGAGAGATTACGTGAATTTTATTTTATTTTTTGGCGTTCCTACGATTGTAGTTTTGGGGTCAGGATTACCGTATGAATTCCTTTTGTTCTACGGTTGAATTCGTTAGCGCGTGACAAGTTAGTTTGAAAATGAGCGCCTTGCAAAAATTTTGCAATATATGGAGAACAGTTTAGCTCAGCGGGATTGGATAACCGCTGTGTATAAACGAGAGGTCACGTGATTCTTATGTGTGTCTGTTGTGTGGCCATATGTGTTAACCTATTGAACTATTATATTAAAAGTGAGACGTCAATGTGTTGAAACCGAAAGTAAAAATAGCCTATAAACAAAATGGAGGCGATTTCGACCCGGATACAGAATGGTTTGTCCTGAATGCGCTTCCGGTTTATAGACGTGTGAGTCGCAGCTATGCGGAGAAAATAAAAAAAAAGCGTCGATGAAAAATGAAAGAACAAACTATGGATCGATTGTATAAAAAGCTTTCGCTGGACAAAATGGTATGTCAGACTTTTGTATTTTTTTGTTGGTAATGATGTAGTGGCTGAATTTGATGCTAAAATGACTCCAGCATTTGTGGAGCAGTTTACGGGTGGTTTGTTCGAAGTTAACCCGTTTATTGAAATCACCGTACAAAACTGCGGTTTAAATGCCATAAGATTTGTAGACAATGAATTGATAGAATAAAACCGTTTATTATTTTATAATGACTAAAGAGTGTGTGCGTATGCATTTGAGTGTGTGACCTAGCTTCTAAAAGGTGGGGGCTATTATTGTTATTGTGTGTGAGAAATGTGCATACGGTGATTTTGTTTGTTTTTCTTCAATATTTTTAACTAAGTTTGGTGTTGTTTTTGTGTGAGATGAGACTGTTGTGATAGTGGCGTTTGTTTTATTAATGGGAATGTGGTAAAATAGGTTTCGCGATGTATAATGTTAAGATTCCCCCCCCCCCCCGTTTCTAGGTTAGAAGAAAAGGAGGGGGCTGTGGGATAGAGCATAATGTGTCCTCGTAGTGGGACTTTTTCTCTTTTTTAGGTAAGAGAGGAATGATAAACAATAAAAAATAAGTAATAGTATTTGAAAGATATTGTTGAGTTTTTGTAGAAGAATATTAAATTAGTGTTTTATTTTTTTATTTTATTTTATTTTTTTAGTGACTGAGCCAATAGTCTTTACACTTTAATGATTGATGAAGATGGTTAATTTGTTAACTTTCCCTTTTCGGGACAAATGAATAAAGAATAATGATAAAATAATGGTATTTTGTTTGTGCTATGTTGAGTTGACATAATTATGCCTACATCTGTACAGCTGTGGCTAGAAGTAAGATAGTTGAATAAGAAGTTATAAATGTTTTTGAAATTGACATAATGATAATGATTTTTGATATTTGTTTTTTTTCCGAGTGTGTCATTTCAGAAACTGATGTTTGAGTTCCAAGGCAGATGAGGGTTTAATGGCCTTCACTGATTACAAAATGCGAACGGGATACGCCCCAGCTGCTGATACGTTGTATTTGCAAGTATTGCTAGTAGCTATTTTGAAGGGGTATTTAAAAATAAATAAAAAGGCTGTTTTTTTACGAAACATTTTTGAGAAAGCAGGAAGTGAACTATCTTGCTGTGATCCCATTTCCTCAGTCTGGCATTGTAGTGCATTGGATCTGCCGGGTGCATTCGTTGATCGAGGTGAGCGCCTGGAAGGACCGAAAATGTGTCATCGGATCCACATTGCAGACAACGTCTGAATGGATGTGGCAGAGATCAAAGGTCAAAAGCCCAGAGCAACAGTCTTCTCCTCCTGTGCCTAAAAAAACATGATGTTCACCTTCCACAATGCCCAGTGACTGTGTATACGCCTCATTCCAGTGACTTCTCCCCTATGGCTGTTTTGCATCCAGAGGAAATCTAAATGCCTGCTTTGAACATTGCTGCCACAGCAGAACATTGACAACAGCTGCCGTCCTGCCTTCTGCTGGGGGACTGGACTAAGACAGTTGGTGGTCGGAATGGGATGTGATCCTTGTTCAGAGATATGCTACATAGGTATATGCAAGGCATTTTTAATGTGTTGAGTGGGGAACTGTGATCTATAGCAAGATATTTCAGGAAATTGAAAACGACATATATAAATTTGAAATGAGGGATTGAGAAAATTTATTTTAATCTATAGCCTACTAAATTTTTGCCTATATTTTTGGGAGAATCAGTTTCTGAATTGGTACAATGGGAATTTTATTAATATGATATGATACGATATACTTTTATTTTCCCCGTGAGGAACTTTTTTGGACTTCGTCTAGCTGCAGCTATAGTATAAAATAAATTATGGAATAAAATGAGTAGTAACAAGTAAAAGACTAACTAAGAGTTTGATGGTTTATTTTAGATTTTTTTTTTTTTCACAGCACTGTGATTTATGAATCCCAGAAATATTTTGTGTGCTGTGTTTTTTATGAGCCCCGCTAATATGTAAAAGATTAGCAGTTTGAAGATAATTTTTAGTTTGATTAAATCAAGGAAATGGTAGATATTTGTAAATTTTGTGTAATTTTATCCTCAGCCCCACTAATCTGTAAAAGAGGTGAGGTTGATTAGCAGTTTAAATAATTTTTAGTTTGCTTAACTCTAGGAGAATTAGATTAATATGGTTACCTCATAGCCTGATTTAGAGGGTTGTGTTATTTACGACGTCTTTTGAGTTATGAGGTCTCTATTTTATCCTCCCTTTATCTTGACGTGTTTGAAAAAAATCAGTGGATCTTTGTCAAAATGAGGGAGTTTATGTTTAAGAAATTAACCAATGTAGACGAATTAGAAAATTAAATACAAAATTAAAAGGTTGTGGGTTAGTAAATTAAAAACAAAATTAAAAGGTTGTGGGGTATCGGCCTACACTCCAATTGACAGGATGAGTTTGAATGGGATAATTTACAGTTTGAGTTTGAAGAAATCTACAGGGAACAAAACAAGAGCGGAAGAAAGGTAAGCTTGCAGCGGGAAAGAGGACAATAATGCATATTCGCCGAATGAAGGTAATTATATTATATTATATCTTTTATCTCAGAATCACATTTGAAAAATGTAATGTTTGGAGCCCAGTGTTTGCAAAAGAGTATAGATAATATGAATATATGTGAGTTTTTTCCAGCATGCCATGATTCGGCCGGTCATGGGATTCTGGGAAGAGAATATATGATATGAAAGGCAAAGTTATGCAAATTTAGAACAAATTTAGTCGTGGAACAAAACCTATTTGAAAAATAAATATTTACAAGCTCTGTCTTATATTAATGAATGAGCGAATGTCATTCAACTCAATCAAAGGCTGGGCTCTATTTTAATGTCACAAAAATAGATCTTTTCCTGTTCCAACAGCACAGGACCTACGGATCTTAACCAAATAACATTTACTAATCCCAACTAACAAAAACTATCAGGGTTTTTCCTCCAAATAAAATTTATGTGGGTTTATGAGAAGACTAAAAACATATTCCCCTCTCAGGTTGATAACGGAAAGGAGAGACGAAATTCCACAACTGGTCTACAAGGCTGCCGGCTATCTCATCAACTGATGATCATCAATCTTATCACCTCCGACCTGGAAGCCACGTCAGCTGACCCAGTGTTCGGTTCTGGAGCGGCCGTTTCGACATCATTCGACATCGTTTTGACATCATTCAACGGATCAAGTCAAGTGCCTTTTCTTGGGCAATCATTCCACGAAGAGTCACATTTTCGGGCAGAATAATCCCGGTGACAAATCGAAGAATTTGGGTAGTCTACCCCAGATTCTTAAAGAAGAGAAAAACTATTGCGTCACTTTTTTCATTCAACAAAGAACTTCATCACGAGATGGCTTCAAAGAACACATATTCGTCTGCCGATACATTGCGACACTTTTTAATGAACAACATTTTATGTTAAGCCTCACATATGCTATGCTTATTCCACTAAAAATCTTTTAAATGTATCAAATTGTTTTTTAATGTCATATGATTGCTAAACTACCTCCTCTTCTGCTAAAGGGATGTTTTAAGGATAATTATTTTTACCACACAACCATTGAAAAAAATGTTTTAATGTGTTGAGCTCTCAAGAGCTCAAATGAGGGAATGTTAAGTTATTAACATTGTTTTTCAGTTTCAATTTATATTTTAGCCATTTTGGATTTAGTTATAGCAGTATGGCTCAATGAATAGAATTGTATTTTTATCTGTGTTACTTTCATGAGCGAAAGGGCAACGGGTTTATTCCATTTGCTATCTAAAAGGGAGTTTTAGTCTGGGGCCGGTCTCTGCCGGTCGGAAGAAGGGAGTCACAGGCTTATTATTATTGTTTTTCTCTAATCTGATTTATACCCATGGGAACAGATTCTCTTGCATTCACTGAGTTGTAACCAAATGTACTGTGGGCTGATGGGTGGAGACTTTTCGGATTCACCGACTTTTCAATAAATAAATGATGTGCCGGAGTGGACGACACACAACCTGATGGAACACGGCTTCAGTGTCGTCAGCCTTTTGTCATCAGAAGCTTCTGATAATTATTTACCTTTGCAAAGGGACTTCTTCACCAGGATCTCACCATTCAGTTAATTGAACACGCAAAGAGTACAATACTATATATTGTAAACTCTAACAGTACCCAAGTTCTTTAGAACAAAGTTTACACTTCACCTTTTGAAATATCAGCAAGTAGAAGAAAGACATTAAAACGAGGGATACACTGTGTTGTCACAATAATTTACAATATATTTTCACACTGGTTATTATAATTTGTACCTTTTTAGGAGAGATCTGCTCAAAATGATCCCAGACAGGGGATGTTCTCTTCTTTTTCGTTGTGGACTGGACGGTGCGTCCATTGCAAAACGAATCCGATTGAATTGAGGTTTGAAGATGCGAGTTGGGTGTGTCAGTGTCACCTGTTAGCTCTTTGTCGTCTCTGTGTGCCATTTTATTTCGAATCACCCGCAAAACTATGTGTGGGCGATGACGTAGGAAACCCGTCTCGCGAGGCTTCGGACGTAGCAACGCGCGTTCCGAGGCTTCGGGCGTGGCCACAAGCGTAATCAACACATGCCTCGATGCGCGCTTTGCACATTTTTTTCCGGTTTACTCGGCACACGCATCGGCGCCTTGGCACAGTAGGGCACATCACAAATTTTGCGGTCCCTTGTCTCAATGTTTATATTAACCTGACATTTTTACCTCAATAGTGTATTCACCCGTTTATGCTTGTCTGGTGCTTTTTTTTGGGTGGCTAGCTTCCAATGAATTTATACTACTGTTTCGATGTTTCAAAATGTGCTTGTACAACATACACCGATTAAAAACCTTACTTGCGTCCTTTTGATTTCGTGAGACTTTATCAATGCTTAGTGCTGTTCCAATCAAAAGTATGCATAATCCAAAACCACATGGAATTCCCGGAAGCCATCTGTTTTCCTTTCACGGAAGCTCTTTAGTTGCATTTTTGCAACTTCTCCTCCATGTCGTCTGTTGAACAGAATTATTTTAGCCAAAGTTGCTCTGCAAAGTTCACCATAGACTTTTGGTGATGGGCTCTTGTTCAAGTCCTCAGATGTAAAACTTTCCTGTTGTTTCAATAAGTTGTTGGAGACGTTGCACGTCTTCTGTGAAAGGCAGAGTGGATGGTCCTGGTTGAATTTTACATCTCTTTGTCTTTAGAAGTCACGAACCATTAGCGCCCTGCAGTGTAAGATGTCATCACATATCTTGTTCAAAGAGTGGCTCAACTTCAGGGCGAAGTTTGGAGTTTTGCAGCAGTTTTTTTCTTCATCAAATTCAGATACCTTCTTGACACCTTTAACCACTAAATGAAAATTTGCCAGTTTTAAAGCTTTCCTCTAAGGCAGGGGTGCTCACACTTTTTCAGCATGAGAGCTACTTATAAAATGATCAAGTCAAAATGATCTACCTACTACAAAAAATGCAAAACATATATTTATTTATAAATATATTGAGGATTCTTTATATCGCATGAGCCAATATTGCACAACACAACACAATTAACTATGTACATTTTTTGTCATTACCCGAGTTTACTCTGATGACTTGCACTGAATTGAATCAGCCAGGGATGCATAGTCCGGACGGTAACTGCTGACAGCCAGCCTCAAGCACACTTCCAAATGTTCATCAGTCATGGTGGAACGGTACTTGGACTTGATGATCTTCATGTGGGAAAAGGCTGACTCACATAAGTAAGTGGAGCCGAATAATGCTGTCAAGGAGGTAGCACATTTCCTCATGTTGGGGTACTTTACCTCTGTGAGTAAGTTCCAGAACTGTCCATGAGCTCTGGACTTCAGCTCAATGTCAGCTTGTAGTGTCAAAATCTCATCTTCCACTACAGAAGAGTTCAGGTGAAACAGTGTTGCAATTTTTGATGCGAGTGAATCAACCTCAGCATCTTCCCGAAAAGGATAGCACATGAATGTAGCGACTGGCTCGAGCAAAGAAAAGTCTTGAAAGCGTTTGTCAAACTCTGCATGTCCAGCTACACGGAAAAACTCCTTAATCTCCGGACAGAGCTCTCGAAATCTTTGCAGGAATTTCCCTCGACTAAGCCATCTCACGTCAGTGTGTAGCAACAACTCCTAGAGTGGTCGCAGTCAGCATTCTCCAGATGTGCACGGAATAGCCTTCTTTGAAGAGATCTGGCGCGAATAGAACAGGCGATCTTCGTTGCAACATCCATGATCTCTTTCATGTTGAGCATTTTAGCGCATAACGCTTGTTGGTGGATTATGCAATGGTAATTTAGGAAGTCCGGGAAAGCATCGTCCTGCCTGCACTTTGCAATAAATCCATTCAAGCGGCCAACCATTGCGGGTGCTCCATCCGTGGTGATAGACATCAATTTGTACACTGGGAGCTGAGTTTTCGCGATAAAGTTTTTAAACGACTGAAATATGTCCTCTCCTCGCGTCTGTTCTTTCATGGGCAGTACTGTTAATAGCTCTTCTTTTGTAGTGATATCACTAAACCCCATATGAATGAAAATGCACATCTGGGCTGTGTCACTCACGTCCGTTGATTCGTCCAACTGCAGTGAGAAACACTCGCAATCTCCAATGTCCTTCCAAAGTTGCTGGGTTAAATCCTCAGCCATGGCTTCACAGCGCCGTGTAACTGTGCTTCTTGACAGCTGGAGAGCTTTGATTGAAGATAATATTTCTGCCTTATTTTTAAAGTCTCGGAACAATGAGTCAGCTGCTTCAACGAATGCCTCTTTTACCATCTCTCCGTCTTGGAAGGACTTCTTGTTATAGACGATGATGTGACTCACCCGGAACGATGCTTCGGTGGCGGCTTTCGCTTTTGAAGTTTGTTGCGTGAAAAATGACTGCTGTCCGGACAACTGGGATTTCAGTTCCTTCACTTTTCTCTTTCTCAGCTCGCTTTTCGGCGGGAAGTCGGTGTCGTATTTTCCATGAACAGTCCGAAAATGCCGCTCCACATTCCCCTTCTTTGGTATTGCTATGGTAGACTGGCAGATGAGGCAAACGCACTTGGAAAATGTCATCGTGAAAAAAAAGTCCTCCTCCCATTCCGTATGAAAGTTAGACGTTTTTTTCTTCTTACTTGGTCCAGCTACCTCACTCATTTTTATACCCTTTCATAGGTTTGAGAGAAAAAACCAAAGGCTGAAAACTGGCCGTAACTCGCTGACAAGCTTGCTAGTTAGTTAGCACTTAGCGCAGTGACCTAAGTGTCAGACAAAATTCAGATGTCATCTGACTGGCTGCCCTGTATATCAATCAAAAGACGGGATGGATGATAGGTTGACGTCAATTTTTTATTTATTTTTCTTAACTCTTTGACTGCCAGACGTTTTCAGAAAAGGGATGCCGTCAGTGCCAGCCGATTTAAGCATTTTGACTGATCTTTCAAGGTCCACAGAAAATGTTCTGTTTGGACTATGGAAACACACGTACTACCAAATGAAAGATTGGACTTTCATCTTTCATCAGAAAAAAAAGTTTGTTTCTACCTTATTCCGTTCTTTAGTAATCAACAATAGAAAATGGTTAGTTTGACCCAATTTCGCCTGTTTTGGACCAAAATACGGAGAAATCAAGCTTTTAGTGAAACGATATTATTTCATGCATTCTAGTGAATTTGACACTTCTTTTTGTCCATGAATGATGCCACAAACACCTAAATAGTGCTTTACTTCTATAAAACACTACCACCAAGAATGAAAAAGTGTTTTTTGATAGCAAAATACGTTTATTTACATTCAACAGTGTAACAATTTGACAACAATTTGGCAAACTATTTACAAATGTGTGCAACTGTGGTGCTATTTACAAATATGTGGATGTTTCAACGACAGTTTTTCTTTTTGTAACACTCTCCTGCGTGCAAGGAGACGCAACAGCATTTGCACAACAGATTGCCTCTTCGCGTGCGCCACTTTCTTGCAGGCCGTTTTTTTCCGGGGAATAGCAAGTATATACTGCAGTGTGTCATCAAGTCTAATATCAGGATCATGCTACGGTTACGTTACGGTGGTGTTACGTCTCGCTTCCTCGCGTCCTTCAGTTGCTATACTGGGTGGTAGGAGATGTTCTGATCCATTTTATCCACTCCATTCATGGTGGCATCGTAGTCCAGAAACAGTGTCTTCTCCGTGATCAGACTGTACCCGCTCCTCCGATGAATATGCATTGGACTCGGGGTACTCTTCATTGTCCGATCGAATGTCCGCTTGTGCAGCTCCGCGTTTTCCGGCGTTAGCAGCGCTAGCCGGTGAGGCTTATGACGAGAGAATAACGGCCGCGTCAATGCTTCCAACTCCGGCGTCAACCTCGGGAGTGACCATCATCATCATCATCAATGTGCATTGGTCGATGCTTTTCGACTACTCTCCATCGTCCGATCGAATGTCCGCTTGTGCAGAAGTACCCGGCCGGCTATTGTGCGCGTTTTCCGGCCTTAGCAGCGCTAGCCGCGCTAGCCGCGCTTAGCCGGTGAGGCTTACTACGTGTTCATAACAGTCACGCCAAAGCTTCCAACTTTGGCGTAGAGCTCGGAGTCATCATCATCATCATCATCAATCTGCATTGGTCGATGCCAACTCTCCATCGCCCGATCGAATGTCCGATTGTGTAGAAGTACCCGGCCGGCTATTGTGCGCGTTTTCCGGCCTTAGCAGCGCTAGCCGCGCTAGCCGCGCTTAGCCGGTGAGGCTTACTACGTGTTCATAACAGTCACGCCAAAGCTTCCAACTTTGGCGTAGAGCTCGGAGTCATCATCATCGTCGACATCAATGCGCTTTTTAGTATTGATTGATGCTTTCCGTCTTTGAAAAAAATGCTCAAGCGTGAGCTGCTTGCAACCGGTTGCTTGGTCAGCCATTGTTGTGGCTTCATCAGCCATTGTCTCCTCAACACTCTAGCTCCGCCTCACGTCTTCTACTGACGCCCACGGTGGGCGGCCCATCCAACCTTGTGCAAAGAGAGTCATCGCTGCCCTCTAGGGGCCAAAACGAGTCTTTTACTATTCAGATATGCCTGATACTTTCAGCACAGCTGCCCAAGGCTTTCCTGCACCCGTTTTTGAAAAAAACAAAAAAAAACATAGGGGACGTCTTTTAACGTCCTCGGCGCCCTTCCCTAGGTTTATGCTAAACGTTTTATAACGTTTATGGCAGTCAAAGAGTTAAAAGACGTCAATTTTTTTAATGTCACGCGATCTACCAATAATACCTTTGGGATCGACTGGTAGATCGCGATCGACGTATTGAGCACCCCTGCTCTAAGGTAAAGACTGACAATTGTGTCCGCAGTATCAGAAGAAGTCTTCCAACTTCTCGAAGCTTCTGTCGCATATATTCAAATTTGGTGGGATCTTGACCATGTTTATTGGAAAAGGATTAGGTCAAATGAAGAATACAGAAGTCTCTGCGCACAATAGCTGAGACGTCATTGTCAAGACGGCTTGGTTTGATGGAGGACCCAAATGCAGGGAGGAAAAATAGCCAGGCAAGGATGCAGTTGATGAAGCAAAAAAGGGATTTTAATTACTACAAACAAAAGGTGATCTTCCAAATTGCAAGATAAACCAAAACTAGAACCAAAACATGGGGGAGCAACAATGCAAAAACGAGCAGCATGACATGGGGGAACAACAATGCAAAAACGAGCAGCATGACATGGGGAAAAGACAAGGCAAAAACGGGCAGCATGACATGGGGAAAAGACAAGGCCAAAACGGGCAGCATAACATGGGGAAAAACAATGAACCGACACAGACAGAGGGGAGACAGCAGACTAAATACACAGACACTAACGACTTCAACTGCTGAATTTCCTGCAGAAGTGGCTCAATGCTCTTTTCATTTCGGTGACCAATTCTTTGAGTTTTGCAAGAGAAGATTTTATCTCCTCAGTTTCGTCAGCTCTTTTTCCGCCAGGCATATTGCAACAATGTAGTTAAAAATCCCAATGTCGACAAAATAGTTAGAAGTCACGAGCGAGTGCAAATGTGTCCTTCCTCGACAGATGCGTCCTGTAAAGTCCTGAGAGGGACGATAAACTACACCCACCCAAGAAGAAACTTCTTGGGCCAGCTAAATACCCACTGGCAGTAAAAGGCTACTTTTGTGCACATTTGGCAGCAAAAGGCCGTAGCATATTAGAGGAGGTTTCAGGCTTATTCCAGCCACTATTAAGTAGACCAGCTTGTGAGGCATTGGGGTTCGTTTACAGAGCGGACACAGTCAGAGACACAGACAGATTTCAGAGCAGCATATCCAAGCGTGTTTCAAGGACTAGGCAAGTTGATGGAGCCTTATTGCATCGAGCTGGAGCAGGGGGCGATGCCTGTAGCACTTTCAGCCCCACGACGTGTTCCTCTCCCCCTCAGAGAAGCAGTCAAGGAAGAGTTGATGAGGATGGAAGAAATGGGGGTTATTTCAAAGGTCACCGAGCCTACAGAATGGTTCCGTTCCGTTCCGTCTTCAATTCCGCTTATCCGGGGTGGGGTCGCGGGGGCAGCAGCTTTAGCAGGGAAGCCCAGACTTCCCTCTCCCCAGCCACTTCAGCCAGCTCCTCCGATGGGATCCCAAGGCGTTCCCAAGCCAGCCGTGAGACGTAGTCTCTCCAGCGTGTCCTGGGTCGTCCCCGGGGCCTCCTGCCGGTAGGACATGCCCGGAACACCTCCCCAGGGAGGCGCTTAGGAGGCATCCGAACCAGATGCCCCAGCCACCTCAACTGGTTCCTCTCAACGTGGAGGAGTAGCGGCTCGACGCTGAGTCCCTCCTGAATGACCGAGCTTCTCACCCTATCTCTAAGGGAGAGCCCGGCTACCCTGCGGAGGAAACTCATTTCGGCCGCTTGTATCCGGGATCTTGTTCTTTCGGTCACGACCCACAGCTCGTGACCATAGGTGAGGACAGGAAAGTAGATCGACCGGTAAATCGAGAGCTTTGCCTTTCGGCTCAGCTCCTTCTTCACCACAACGGACCGATACAGCGTCCGCATCACTGCAGACGCTGCATTGATCCGTCTGTCGATCTCCCGCTCTAACCTACCCTCACTCATGAACAAGACCCCAAGATACTTGAACTCCTCCACTTGGGGCAGGACCTCATCCCCGACCCGCAGAGGGCACTCCACCCTTTTCCGACTGAGGACCAATGGTCTCGGATTTGGAGGTGCTGATCCTCATCCCAACCGCTTCACACTCGGCTGCAAACCGCTCCAGTGAGAGCTGGAGATCACGGCTTGAAGAAGACAACAGCACCACATCATCTGCAAAAAGCAGAGATGCAATGTTGAGGCCACCAAACCGGACCCCCTCGACACTCCGGCTGCGCCTAGAAATTCTGTCCATAAAAGTTACGAACAGAATCGGTGACAAAGGGCAACCTTGGCGGAGTCCGACCCTCACAGGAAACAAATTCGACTTACTGCCGGCAATGCGGACCAAACTCTGACATCGGTCATACAGGGACCGAATAGCCCGTATCAGGGGGCCCGGTACCCCATACTCCCGAAGCACCCCCCACAGGACTCCCCGAGCGACACGGTCAAACGCCTTCTCCAAGTCCATAAAGCACATGTGGACTGGTTGGGCGAACTCCCACGCACCCTCAAGGATCCTGCTGAGGGTGTAGAGCTGGTCCACTGTTCCACGGCCGGGACGAAAACCACACTGCTCCTCCTGAATCCGAGATTCAACTTCCCGACGGATCCTCCTCTGCAGCACCCCCGAATAGACCTTACCTGGGAGGCTGAGGAGTGTGATTCCTCTAAAGTTGGAACACACCCTCCAGTCCCCCTTCTTAAAAAGAGGAACCACCACCCCGGTCTGCCAATCCAGAGGCACTGTCCCTGATGTCCACGCGATGTTGTAGAGACGTGTCAACCACGACAGCCCCACTACATCCAGAGCCTTTAGGAACTCCGGGCGAACCTCATCCACCCCCGAGGCCCTGCCACCGAGAAGCTTTCCAACCACTTCAGTGACTTCGACCCCAGAGATAGGGGGGCCCACCTCAGAGTCCCCAGACCCTGCTTCCTCAAAGGAAGGCGTGTTGGTGGAATTGAGGAGGTCTTCGAAGTATTCTCCCCACCGATTCACGACGTCCCAAGTCGAGGTCAACAGCACCCCATCTCCACTATACACAGTGTTAATGGCGCACTGCTTTCCTCTCCTGAGACGCCGGATGGTGGACCAGAATTTCTTCGAAGCCGTCCGGAAGTCGTTCTCCATGGCCTCACCTAACTCCTCCCATGTCCGAGTTTTTGCCTCAGCGACCACCGAAGCCGCATTCCGCTTGGCCAGCCGGTACCTGTCAGCAGCCTCCGGAGACCCACAGGCCAAAAAGGCCCAATAGGACTCCTTCTTCAGCTTGACAGTATCCCTTACCGCTGGTGTTCACCAGCGGGTTCGAGGATTGCCGCCCCGACAGGCACCAACCACCTTACGGCCACAGCTCCGATCGGCCGCTTCAACAATGGAAGCACGGAACATGGTCCATTCGGACTCAACGTCCCCCGCCTCCCCCGGGACAACGGAGAAGCTCTGCCGGAGGTGGGCGTTGAAACTCTTTCTGACAGGGGATTCTGCCAGACGTTCCCAGCAGACCCTCACAATACGTTTGGGCCTGCCTGGTCGGACCAGCATCTTACCCCGCCATCGGAGCCAACACACCACCAGGTGGTGATCAGTTGACAGCTCCGCCCCTCTCTTAACCCGAGTGTCCAACACATACGGCCGCAAATCCGATGACACGACTACAAAGTCGATCATCGAACTGCGGCCTAGGGTGTCCTGGTGCCAAGTGCACATATGGACACCCTTGTGCTTGAACATGGTGTTCGTTATGGTCAGTCCATGACGAGCACAGAAGTCCAACAACAAAACACCGCTCAGGTTTTGATCGGAGGGGCCGTTCCTCCCAATCACGCCCCTCCAGGTCTCACTGTCATTACCCACGTGAACGTTGAAGTCCCCCAGCAGAACGAGGGAGTCCCCGGGGGGAGCGCTCTCCAGCACACCCTCCAAGGACTCCAGAAAGGGTGGGTACTCTCAGCTGTTGTTCGGTGCATAAGCACAAACAACAGTCAGGACCCGTCCCCCCACCCGTAGGCGGAGGGAGGCTACCCTCTCGTTCACCGGGGTAAACCCCAACGCACAGGCGCCTAGCCGGGGGGCAATGAGTATGCCCACACCTGCTCTATCGCCTCTCACCGTGGGCAACTCCAGAGTGGAAGAGGGTCCAGCCCCTCTCGAGAGGATTGGTACCAGAACCCAAGCCGTGTGTGGAGGTGAGTCCGACTATATCTAGTCGGAACTTCTCAGCCTCGCACATCAGCTCGGGCTCCTTCCCTGTCAGAGAGGTGACATTCCATGTCCCCAGAACTAGCTTCAGTAGACGAGGGTCGGACCGCCAAGGCCCCCGCCTTTGGCTGCCACCCAACTCACTGCGCACCCGACCCCTTTGGCCCCTTCCACCGGTGCTGAGCCCACGTTGCCTTTTCGGGCTGTGCCCTGCCGGGCCCCATGGGTGTAGGCCCGGCCACCAGACGCTCGCCTTCGAGCCCCACCTCCAGACCTAGCTCCAGAGGGGGGCCCCGGTGACCCGCGTCCGGGAAAGGGAAACGAAAATCCAAAGTTTGTGTTCATCATTGGGGTCGTTTGAGCCATGCTTTGTCTGGTCCCTCACCTAGGACCTGTTTGCCATGGGTGGCCCTACCAGGGGCATGAAGCCCCGGACAACATAGCTCCCAGGTTCATTGGGACACGCAAACCCCTCCACCACGATAAGGTGATGACTCACGGAGGGGTGTCCTACAGAATGGTGTTCAGGCATTGTTGTGGTTCCCAGACCAGCATACAAGCCACCCAGAATATGCCTCACACTTTACTTTTTTTTTACTTTAATGTTGAAAGCATAACTTTAGCTAAAAGGAGGAGGTGTAGAAGTAGGTATGCGGGACTACATGTTCCACAATGCTTTGTACTGAAGGTTGTAGTGACTTCCGGGGTTATGACTTAAGACAAGTGTTAACAAGACCTCATGGTGTCTTGTCTCGTTATTATACATCAGCTTCCAAACATCTTGGGATATTGGTTGACTATGGACTGACTCAGTCATTCTCGCCAAAGATAAGACCCTGGTTCTTTCAGGGCCAGCACTCTCTTGCGCTGCTTTTTTGTAACATTTTCTAACATGTCGCGACTCGCCACAGTTCCCTCCTAAGAAACATGCCTTGGCAATAGATGCAATGCACATACTCTTTTCGATAATATTTATTCTTGAGTTTGCGCTTTATTTTCAGCAAACCAGTCCCACTCTGTATAACATCTTTGTTGTGTTCATAATTCCCTTTGTGCCTGAGTTTGTGCCCCCCAAAATTTTGGGACATTCTTTAGAGCCTTTTGGGAGTGCCAAAACTTGAGCAACATCCACACATTTCTCATGGGTTTTAAGTGACGGGCAAATTTTGATTGAGGTTTTCCACAGAGGTAGCAGTAATTTTTCTTATTTTCTGAAGACGATATGTTTGAAGAAGGAATCCATTCAGCTTCCTCAGTTCCTGTACTAGCTTTAAAAGATTCATCTTCTGTACTGCTCTTCTGAACTTCAGTCTGAATTCCTCCTGCTGCTTGTACTTGTTTGGCCTCTTCAAAAGTCTTCTTAAGACGCTCTGTACTATCAGACGCCATTTTAAACTTATTTGAAGTTGTTGTTATCTCCCGGCTCTTTGGATGCAAGGTCCCACTCTTTCACCGCTGCTTTTAGTACCTCCGCAATGTTGGTCCCCATATGCCTCAACTCAATATCCCACTTTTCGCTAGCAAAATGACGTGATTGTCACAAAGGATTCCGTGGCTCGTGATGTCCAGCCATCACAGGTCTGTCCAACTCTTAAGGCAGAACTGAGGGATGATTTGACGTCATCTTTAACTTTAGCATACATCCTTGGTACAGCAATGTCGATCATGTACTTGCGAGTGGGGATCACGCAACGCGGCTCCAATGTGTTCAGCATTAGGTGAAAGCGTGGTTTCTCCATGACACTATATAAACGTTGGGCAATATAACGCACCACTGAATCAGTTATCTTCTGTGCAGAGTGAGTAAAGTGGAAGCTTGGTTGTCAAACTTGCCAAAGTAATCTGCTTCAGATCATCCCATAGGTTTTTGGGCAGCCGCGAGGCTAGCCTCTCAGCATGGTGTTGTTGCAAGTGGGATCTTAAGTTGGTTGTAGTACCAGTATAGTGTACAAACACCAGGCATGTCTGCAGACTGTGTTTGTTTTATTCTTTTGTTTTATGTTTTTGGCTTTGAAACCAAAATGTGTCCAAACATCTGCCTTGCGAGACGACGGTGAGTCCAAAATGTTGCTGGCCATTTTGTTTCGATTCATGTTTAAATTTTTGTCAATGTTATGTGTAACAGACAGATTACTTCAGGTTTTAAAAGTTAGCTAATGTTTCACTTTTTTCAATGTAGTGCGTCGTTAATCACTGAGGTCAATCACTTCTGGCTGAGGTATTTCGGTTACGATGAAGAAAATTCACTTCAGTTGGTAAAACCTCTTCAAATTTGGTTCCCCATAATCAGCATCACCTTCGGCCTGAGTTGTTTCTTGGTATGGGTTAGGAGGATGTGGACGAGGGAGAAGCCCGTAATTGTCAATATTGTTCTGTGCTGTACACTGACTGTTGCTGTGAAACAGCGGCTCAATCCGAGATGGCTGCTGCAGTAGCGTACCCAAACCTGTCAACAGTTGATTGGCTAACAATTCAGTCGACCTGGTTGTCTCCGCTATTAGACGGGTCAAGAGGGCTTCATCTTTTACATGGCTAAACTCCCTTTTCTGCTTAACCCACTGATTTTGCGCATGCTGCATTATTTTCCAGAACTCCTGCTGTTGTGTCAATAACGCAGCTCCACGGGGCCTTGGCCTGCGACTTGACCCACCTAGACCAGACAAAATAGACCTTAGTTAGCACCATCAGACCTGAGGGCCACAGTTTGGGCAACCTTACTCAAACCAGTTATGCCATAATAAAATGCTGAAATCCTACTAGGCGTAGTTGCAGTACAATTTGAGGGGTCAGGAGTTATTGACTGCAGAGGTGTAGTTGCATTGGATGTTCTTGGAGAATATCCCTTTGTCTCATTCTCTGAATCAGGGCAAACATTAAAGAGAAAACCTAAGAGCTTAATTTAAGGACCACAAAGTCTGCAAATATTAAAATTGTTATAAAGGCCAGTATTCTCACATGTATGCACCTTATATAAAAGCAAACAGCGAGTTCATATCTGCTCATGGTACTACCTACAAAACTGAAAGTTTACCTTTGGTATCATGCGCTCCTCGAAGATCAAGCGATGGGTAACGCTTCATCACGCTCTGCCAAGTAGAAAATATAAGCAAAAGTTAAAACAGATGAAAGACACGAGTTTGGGTTCACCACTCGACAAGACTAACATTAATTTACGTGACTTTGACGTGTATTTTACTTTAATCAGTGAGTCGTGTATATTAGGCAGCCGTTAGCTGCGTTACTTGTAACTATCGTGCTCAGCTATGTTAAGCTAACCTTCCTTGGTTGCTTTCAGTCGGTAGCTCTGGTTCTTCAAGGCTGACACCAACCCCGCTGTTTTGGACAGTAGAGATGGGTCTTCTCCCCAAAAGCACCAACATTATATAAAAGTGGGCGAAGGAATCTGGGCCAAACCCGTTGGTACCGTTGCTTCTTCGCCTTGTAGTAGGCCTTTTTCAGAATTTTCCAGCGGTGCTTGATCTGGTCTGGCGTTGGTACAAAACCTGCTTCAAGCAACTTTGCTTCTGCGATACTTTTTACCATCAATAAGAGACATTACATTCATATCTTTGACTATATTAATGAAGAAATCAGTTTCTCCCTCGCTCCAAAAGTGTGTGGAGGAGCTCACTCTGACTTTCGCCATGTTGTGTTTATCCTGTTGTTATTTCCGGTGGTTTGCGCGCTAAACAAGCTTGCATACAAGCACTTCCTGTACTCAATATTCTAAGATTGCCCTGTTAAATCTTTTAAACCTGTTAAGTAGGGACTTCGAATGTTGGAACGATGACAAGAAAAGGTAGAGAGCTGGTTGACCTGATGTAGAGGAGGAAGGTGGACCTACTATGTGTTCAGGAGACCAGGTGGAAAGGGAGCAAAGCTAGAGGTTTAGGAGCAGGGTACAAGTTGTTCTATCATGGTGGAGATAGGAAGAGTAATATGGAGTAGGAGTTATCGTGAAGGAGGAGTTTGTTAGGAACGTCCTGGAGGTAAAAAGAGTGTCAGAGAGTGATGAGCCTGGAGCTAGGAATCGAAGGTGTGATGATGATCAATGTTTCAATGTTCTTAGTGGTTATGCATCACAATTAGGATGTGAGCTGGAGAGGGAGAACTTTTGGTTGGTCATTGGTGCAGACTTCAATGGACACGTTGGTGCAGGAAACAGGTGATGAGGAGGTGATGGGCAAGTTTGGTATCCAGGGGAGGAACGCAGAAGGACATATGGTGGTTGACTTTGCAAAAAGAATGGAAATGGCTGTTGTGAATACTTTCTTCCAGAAGAGGCAGGAACATAGGGTGACCTACAAGAGTGGAGGTAGGAATACACAGGTAAACTACATCTTGTGTAGACGGTGTAATCTGCAGAAGATCAGCGATCTCAATTTGTGGCGCAGATGAAGGTGCCTGGCACAGATGAAGGTGTCTGGTACATGCAGCCATGTCCTCAGCTGTATGGCGGTCAGGGAAATGGAGCACACCTAACACAGCTGAGTGCAGAGAGGTGTGCTCATCAATGAAATGACAAGTGACTGCCAGATATGCATCTGTGTTGATGCTGGTCCACATATCTGCTGTTATGCTCACTGCAGAGGACTTTGCTACAAGCTCTTGGGCCTTCTCCTTTGCCTGCTGGTACCTTTCCTCCACCATGGCTTTCAACGTCTAAAGGAAAGGAGAAAGAACACTATTGGAAGAGCAGTTATGGGGGAATGGGGAATAATGATTCATGTGCTCTCATACACACCTGCCTGGTGGGGAGAACATATGTAGGGTCGAAAGCTTGGATAAGCTTCCTGAACCCTGTGTCCTCCCACAAAACTGAAGGGCTGGCAATCTTCAATTACCATATTGATCAATGCCTCTTCCACTGCATTCTTATTCACTGCAGTTGAACAGAATTAGAGTAGGCCTATTAATGATAGATGTCATTCATTTCATCTGTCACATTTGAAATATACATGGTAGGCTATGCTGTTTTTTCATTGCATGTTAAAATGGCTTACCTGGGCGTGGTTCTATTTGAGTTGTCTCCTTATTTTCATGCAGGGCCCTATAATGCCTCAACATAGATGAAGTGTTCTCTTGGTACTCAAGTTCTTTAGAACAAAGTTTACACTTCACCTTTTGAAATATCAGCAAGTAGTAGAAAGACATTAAAATGAGGGATACACTGTGTTGTCACAATAATTTACAATATATATTCACACTGGTTATTATAATTTGTACCTTTTTAGGAGAGATCTGCTAAAAATGATCCCAGGCAGGGGATGTTCTCTCCTTTTTCGTTGTGGACTGGACGGTGCGTCCATTACAAAACGAATCAGATTGAATTGAGGTTTGAAGATGCGAGTTGGGTGTGTCAGTGTCACCTGTGAGCTCATTGTCGTCTCGGTGTGCCATTTTATTTCGAATCACCCGCGAAACTATGTGTTGGCGATGACGTAGGAAGCCCGTCTCGCGAGGCTTCGGACGTAGCAACGTGCGTACCGAGGCTTCGTGCGTGGCCACAAGCGTAATCTCGGCACACGCATCGGCGCCTCGGCACAGTAGGGCACATCACTACTGTTTCGATGTTTCAAAATCTGCTTGTACAACATACACCGATTAAAAACCTTACTTGCGTCCTTTTGATTTCGTGAGACTTTATCAATGCTTAGTGCTGTTCCAATCGAAAGTATGCATAATCCAAGACCACATGGAATTCCCGGAAGCCAGCTGTTTCCCTTTCACGGAAGCTCTTTAGTTGCATTTTTGCAACTTCTCTTCCATGTCGTCTGTTGAACAGAATTATTTTAGCCAAAGTTGCTATGCAAAGTTCACCATAGACTTTTGGTGATGGGCTCTTGTTCAAGTCCTCAGATGCAAAACTTTCCTGTTGTTTCAATAAGTTGGTGGAGACGTTGCACGTCTTCTGTGAAAGGCAGAGTGGATGGCTTGTTCAAGTGCTCCTCATTTAATTAAGGTGGTCAAAGCTGTGTGAGAAATAAGTTCAGACCATTTTGAGGTATGCAGTTTTTGGAAAGTCCTGGTTGAATTTGACATCTCCTTGTCTCCAGCCATTAGCGCGCTGCAGTGTAAGATGTCATCACATATCTTGTTCAAAGAGTGGCTCAACTTCAGGGCGAGGCTTGGAGTTTTGCAGCAGTTTTTTTCTTCGTCAAATTCAGATACCTTCTTGACACCTTTAACCACTAAATGAAAATTTGCCAGTTTTAAAGCTTTCCTCTAAGGTAAAGACTGACAATTGTGCCCGCAGTATCAGAAGAAGTCTTCCAACTTCTCAAAGCTTCTGTCGCATATATTCAAATTTGGTGGGATCTTGACCATGTTTATTGGAAAAGGATTAGGTCAAATGAAGAATACAGAAGTCTCTGCGCACAATAGCTGAGACGTCATCATCATTCATCACACTTATCAGCTGTAGATGTAGGTCTGCGGGACCACATGTCCCACAATGCTTTGTACTGAAGGCTGTAATGACTTCCGGGGTTATGACTAAAGTCAAGTGTTAATAAGAGCTCACGGTGTCTTGTGTCGTTATTATACATGGTGTCAGAAGTGGCGAATTCCATGTCCTCACTGCATTTTTCGGGACGGTAAAAGGTACTGATCTGACGGAAGAAGTTTTTTCCGGCAGTTACTCCGTGAATGAACGTCATACACGACAAGAGCAGAGAGCTTCAGCGTTAGCTGCTAAACTGCTACTTTAACGAGTATTGCTAGGAATACTGCCCCACTTGGCACATTTTCAGCGGAGGGATAAGTGCAGACAGACGGCGCTACAAGCTGAGATCCTGAACGTGAAGAAAGCACCAGGGATTGAACGGCTGAAATGGCGACCGCGGGTACAGTTAACTTCTCCGGAGCCATTTGACTTTTCACGTCCGGCAGACTAGCCGAAGTGGTGTAGAAGATTTGAACGGTTCCGTATTGCAACAGCGTTGGACAATAAAACTGATGAATATCAGGTAAACTCACTCCTGTATGCGATGGGAGATGACGTTTTGGCTGTTTTGCCATTAACTGATTAAAATAAAAAGCAATATGAAGCAGTTAAAGCAGCGTTTGAACACCATTATGTGGGAAAACACGTCATTTTTGAACGAGCACAGTTCAACTCCAGACGCCAACAAGACGGCAAGAGTGCTAAATCGTTTATCACAGTTGTACACAAGCTTGCTGAAAATTGTGGATTTGGTGTGCTTAAAGAGGAACTTAAAAGGGACAGAATTGTAGTTAGAATAAAGGACAAAAGATTGTCAGAGCAGTTACAAATGGACTCTGAATTAACACTTGCTAAAGCTATACAGAAAGTGAGACAGAGTGAAACGGTGAAGATGCAACAAAACAATTCTACATAGCAACTCTGCAGAAGACAATAAACTGAATGTGGACACTGTGAAAGTAAACATGAAGAAAGGAAAAAAATGGCAGGAAAAAAATGGCAATCATCAAAGAAGGGAGAAAAGTCCGGAAAGCAGATTGGAAAGGAGTGTGAAATGATACTGATAGTGTGGAATGTATGTTCTTAGGAGAAATTTGATACAGTGCGATCAGAGCCCTGGGTTGAAAAGGTCAAGTTAAATGGCGAAAATATTTAGTTTAAACTTGACACAGGGGCAGATGTTACCTCTATGCTAGAGAGACTTTTGTTTTATTATTTGTTTCCCTTTCGAACACATTATTACGATCACATCATATAATTTGCAACATTGACATCCGAAAGAAGGACTGACGGGTAGAAGCCATGGCTTATTAGTAACCCGTCCCCATCGATTCTTACTATACGCATCAGTCAAATTGATTATGAAGGTCATTGATTCATATCGTTATCAATCCCAGACTTAAGTCTGCACATTCCTCGCTCAGTTCATCTTGAGTAATGTCCATGTATAAGTTACAGCTGGTACCAATCATTTGGAATTGGTAAATCAGTTTCCGGACGCCACCAACAGGCTCACCCAACGAGGCGAGCAGCCAAGGCGAGCGCATGCTCGTTCACCAGTAGCGTCTTCGCTGACCTTGGATCAGCTTTCACACATGTGGTGGCTTCCAGAAGAGAAGATCAGCTTGCATTCTGCCCATTGCGTCCACAGCAATGTTCACTCCATTCTGGTCAGCTCAGCCACCGGCCCACCACTGTTGCCAGCATCCAGATAATTCTTAAATCGTGACACTCCTTAGCACCCACCAGCTGAGTAGGCCCCGCCGGCTCCATCCCAAAACCATGTTTACCAACCCATTGTAAATATTTACAGCAGATATATTGCAGCCATACAACCTTATCACAACAGCCTTGTATGTTACAGCAATACATGTTATCAATGCAGGTGTATAAACAAGAGTTAACCTGTGCATCGTCAGCAAGTACTCATATGCTATATTTACATTATTCAAATCATAACAGCTCCATTTTTGGGTTAATTAGTAATATGTTACAATAATATCATTTGGGTAAAACATAATCCACAATTTAATGATGTGAGTTACTGATTGCAGTTATTGTCTCTCAAAGTCCGCCAATTCTACCACACGCGTCCTTCTGGCAATATCAGCATTTCGTTTTTTGTGAAATTTTCATTGACGCAGACATGTTTACCTTTAAGCTTGCAGCAATCTCTCAAAAGCGCAATCTTTTTCTTCCTGTCAACAAACCTAATCTGAACTGCCGGTGGTCGTGTCCCCCCAGTTGGAAGCAAAAAGAACATCTGAATGTGCTCTAGATCCTCAATTAATCCCAAATCTCTGAGTTGAGTTATTAGTTGCTGTTCCACAGTCTCGTTCGTTGAAGCTTGGTTAGAATCAATTGCACTTGTGCCGGCGCGGTTTAATCTGGATACCTGTAGCTATCACATCGTTGATACGAAGATTCTGTTCCGAATCATTCACTTTTTGTTCCAAGGCGACAGTGCGTCAATCTTTTTCTTGTGTCTCTTTCTTCAACTGCTGTTTACCTTTGGTATCATGCGCTCCTCGAAGATCAAGCGAACCTCTGGTTTCAGTGCTTGTCGTAGACACTAGGCTCTAGTGACTAGGGTGAATGCCTCTTCCATGGGTAACGTTTCATCACTCTCTGCCAAGTAGAAAAAATAAGCAAAAGTTAAAACAGATGAAAGACACGAGTTTGGGTTCACCACTCAACAAGACTAACATTAATTTACGTGACTTTGACGTGTATTTTACTTTAATCAGTGAGTAGTGTATATTAGGCAGCCGTTAGCTGCGTTACTTGTAACTATCGTGCTCAGCTATGTTAAGCTAACCTACCTTGATCGCTTTCAGTCAGTAGCTCTGGTTCTTCATGGCTGACACCAACCCCGCTGTTTTGGACAGTAGAGATGGGTCTTCTCCCCAAAAGCTCCAACATTATATAAAAGTGGGCGAAGGAATCTGGGCCAAACCCGTTGGTACCGTTTTGCTTCTTCGCCTTGTAGTAGGCCTTTTTCAGAGTTTTCCAGCGGTGCTTGATTTGGTCTGGTGTTCGTACAAAACCTGCTTCAAACAACTTTGCTGCTGCGATACTTTCTTCCATCAATAAGAGACATTACATTCATGTCTTTGACTATATTAATGAAGAAATCAGTTTCTCCCTCGCTCCAAAAGTGTGTGCGTCACAAGTAGGATGTGAGCTGGAGAAGAAGGAGAACTTTTGGTTGGACCTTGATGAAATGATGCAAATGAGTATCCCTAGAAGTGAGAGAGTTGTCGTTGGTGCAGGAAACAGGTGATGAGGAGGTGATGGGCAAGTTTGGTATCCAGGGGAGGAACGCAGAAGAAAATATGGTGGTTGACTTTGCAAAAAGAATGGAAATAGCTGTCGTGAATACTTTCTTCCAGAAGAGTCGGGAACATAGGGTGACCTACAAGAGTGAGGTAGGAATACACAGGTAAACTACATCTTGTGTAGACGGTGTAATCTGCAGGAGATCAGCGACTGCAAAGCAGTGGTAGGTGTTACGGGTCTGTCACGGTGCGGAGTTGAGTCTGTCACGAGTGCGGAGGGGAGGACCCAAATGCAGGGAGGCAGGAGAACCACGGCAGGAATGCAGGTTAAACTGACATACTTTATTTTACAAAAAACACTAACCGGGGTACTGGTTAGTATTAAATAAACAAAGATCCGAAAGGATCCAAAATCAAAGTAACAGACAGAACACCGGAGGTGACCGCGACAAGCGGCAATGATCCCACACCGACTGACCACAACCAGGGAACTAAATACACACACACTAACGAGGTGACTAGACACACCTGGGGCCAGGCACAAGTGGTTGAAGGCCCGGATTGGTCAACCCGAGGAAGGGCAGGACCACACTCAGGACTAATCGAGACCTCCAACCAAAACCAAAGCCCCAAACATGACAGGTAGGTGAGAGTGTAGCCAGACAGCATAGGATGGTAGTTTGTAGGATGACTCTGGTGGTGAGGAAGACAAAGACAGCAAAGGCAGAGCAGAGGACAAAATGGTGGAAGCTGAAAAAGGAAGAGTGTTGTATGACTTTCAGGAAGGAGTTGAGACAGGCTCTGGATGGTCAGGAGGTGCTTCCAGATGACTAGACAACTAGAGCAAATGTGATCAGGGAGACAGGTAGGACAGTCCTTGGTGTGTCATCTGGAAGGAAAAGGATAAGGAGACTTGGTGGTGGAATGAGGAGGTGCAGAGGTAGATCCAGAGAAAGAGGTTATCTAAGAAGAAGTGGGACATTGAGAGGACTGAAGAAAGTAGAAAGGAGTACAGGGAAATATGCAGGTTGGCAAGGCAAAGAGACAGAGATGGGAAGGACGTGCAGCAGGTTAGGGTAATAAAGGATAGGGATGAAAGTGTGTTGACAGATGCCAGTCGTGTGATGGGAAGCTGGAAAGAGTACTTTGAAGAGTTGATGAATGAGGAAAATGAGAGAGAACGAAGCGTAGAAGAGGTGACTGTTGTGGACCAGGAAGTAGCAAAGATTAGTAGGGATGAAGTGAGAAGGGCATTGAAAAGAGTGGAAAGGCACTCGGTCCTGATGATATACCTGTGGAGGTATGGAAATGTCTAGGAGAAGTAGCAGTAGAATTTCTGACTGGGTTGTTCAACAGGATCTTAGATAGTAAGAAGATGCCTGAGGAATGGAGAAGTGTGCTGATGCCCATAAGAACAAGGGACACGTGCAGAGTTGTGGCAACTACAGAGGTATAAAGCTGATGACCCACACAATGAAGCTATGGGAAAGAGTAGTTGAAGCTAGACTGAGGGCAGAGGTGAACATTTGTGAGCAGCAGTATGGTTTCATGCCCCCAAAAAAAGAAGAGTACCACAGATGCAGTATTTGCTTTGAGGATGTTGATAGAGAAGGTCAGAAGGAGCTGCATTGTGTCTTGGTAGATCTGGAGAAAGCTTATGACAGGGTGCCCAGAGAGGAATTATGTTTTTGTATGAGGAAGTCTGGAGTGTCAGAGAAGTATGTTCAAGTGGTGCAGGACATCTATGAGGCCTGTAAGACAATGGTGAGGTGTGCTGTAGGTGTGACGGAGGAGTTCAAAGTGGAGGTGGGACTACATCAGGGATCAGCTGTGAGCCCCTTCTTGTTCGCTACGGTAATGGACAGGGATGACAGATGAGGTTAGACAGGAATCTCCATGGACTAAGATGTTTGCAGATGACATTGTGATCTGTAGTGAGAGCAGGGAACAGGTGGAGCAGAAGCTAGAGGCGTGGATGTTTGCTTTGGAAAGGAGGGGAAGGAAGGTTAGCCGTAACAAGACGGAATATCTGTGTGTGAATGGGAGGGACCCAAGTGGAAGAGTGAGGTTAAAGGGAGAAGAGACCAACAAGGTGGAGGAGTTTAAGTATTTAAGGTCAACAGTCCAGAGCAATAGAGTGTGGAAAAGAAGTGAAGAAGTGTGTGCAGGCAGGCTGGAACGGGTGGAGAAAAGTGACAGGTGTGATGTGTGATATAAGAGTTTCAGCTAAAATGAAAGGAAAGATTTATAAAACTGTGGTGAGACCAGCAATGTTGTTTGGTCTGGAGAGAGCACCACTGAGGAAAAGACAGGAGGCAGAGCTGGAGGTGGCAGAGATGATGATGCTGAGGTTCTCTTTAGGAGTGACCAGGCTAGATAGAATCAGGAATGAGTACATCAGAGGGACAGCACATGTTAGAGGCTTTGGAGATAAAGTAAGAGAGGCCAGACTGAGATGGTTTGGACATGTCCAGAGGAGAGATAGTGAGTATATTGGCAGAAGGATGCTGAGTTTCCAAATGCCAGGCAGAAGGTCTAGAGGAAGACCAAAGAGGAGGTTTATGGATGTAGTTAAAGAGGATATGAAGGAAGTTGGTGTGAGAGCCGAGGATGCAGAGGACAGGGTTAGATGGAGGCAACTGATTCGCTTTGGCGACCACTGAAGGGAAAACCCGAAAAGGATAAGAATAATAAGCCCTTGTTAAATCAAGCTATTCTTTCTTCATCTTCTTCTTCTATGAGCTGCCCCCACTTCTTCAAGTGGGGTCGCTACAGCCATCAGTAGGTACTGTCAACGTCCATATAGGGTCGGAGCTTTCATTTTACGCTGGATTCCCCGTCTGCCGTAACCCTCCTCCTTTGTCTAGGCTTGGGACTGGTGTACATGGATACACCCAGGTAATGTGGTCCCCGGGTGGGAAGCAAACCCCACACCACCTGCATCAAGGGCAAGCGTCAATCAAGCTATTGCAAATGCATTTATATGAACAAGAATTCGGGTTATGAAGGAGGTAACCCAGGGATCTTTATATTCGGGTTATTACAGGCAAACAACGCTTTTAAAACCTGAATATTGGCAATATTCTGGTTTTAAAAGGGTTATTGCCTGCATGTAAATGTAGTCAGTGTCACACCTGTGCATAAGAGGTCAGCAATTATTGTTCCATTATTGTACTTCCTTTCCTTTCAAAGATCTATGAGAAGGTTGTAGCTGAGCAGCTTATACACAGAAAATTGGCCGAATTTGTCATGTTTTGGGTTCTGTTGTCCTTGTGTGTTTCCCTTGGTCTTGTTTAAGTGTGATCCTGCCCTTCCTCGTGTGATCCAATCAGTGCCCTCAGCCACTTGTGTCTTGCCCCAGGTGTGTCTTGTTGTGTCGTTAGTGTCTGTGTATTTAGTCTGCTGTCTCCCCTCTGTCTGTGTCGGTTCATTGTTGTTTCTCCCCCTGTGATGCTGCCCGTTTTTGCCTTGGATTTTCCCCCCATGTCATGCTGCCCGTTTTGCCTTGTTGTTTTCTCCATGTTATGTTTTTCCTTGCAATTTAGATCTCGCCTTTTGTTTTGTAGAAATTAAAATCCCTTCTTTGATTGAACCTCTGCCTCCTTGCCCTGTCTTCCCGCATTTGGGTCCTCAAGCTCCCCCTTCTTGACAGAATGAACCGACCAAGATCAGACCCAGCGGGAAGCTCCCGTTGCCGACCGGCACGCCGTCGGTCGGCTCGAAAGCACCGTCAGCCTGCCACCCAATCCCATTCCCTCCATGTAAGTTATTTTTCTCTGGCTGGTTCCACCTTGTCCTCTGTTCCCCATTCACCCGATCTCCTTAGTTCACTCAAGTCTCTGCCCTATGACACCATTTTGTCACCCCATTGTTTCATAGACACAGACTTCACCGATGATGATGATGAAGAAGGCTGTTTTTTGGTTAATGCACTTACAGATTCCAGTTCCGATTTAGACACCAATTTGGATTTTTTTCACCAGCATAAACCCTTACATGTTTTCGTTTGCGGATTATTTTAACACCGGGTCATGTCACCTCGGTCCCCGCCAAGTTCATCCCCATCTTGTGCACCTCATAGCCCCACATTACCGCCACGTCAAGACTTAGTCCCCACTTCACCTGGTTCCTTACCCAATCCCGTTTCTTCTCGTCACGTTCCTTCAGTCTCTGTATCCTCGGTTTCTAGTATCCCTGCTGCTCCTCACTCCCCATGGTGGCAGGCTGATGTGGCCCCAGTTCCTGCTCTCAAGTCTACTTCAGCCACGCCACCCCAAGCCATGTTCACCCAGCTACCGCCAAGCCAAGCACCGCCAAGCCAAGCACATGTCCCCGAACCACGTCCGCCGCAGCCCCAGGTCCCCGCACCACTTCCGCCGCAGCACCAGGTCCCCGCGCCACGTCTGCCGCCGCAGCCCCAGGTCTCCGTGCCGGCTCCGCGGCAGCCCCAGGTTCCCGTGCCGGCTCCGCGGCAGCCCCAGGTTCCCGTGCCGGCTCCACGTCTGCCGCCGCAGTTCCAAGTCCCCGAACCACGTCTGCCGCCGCAGTTCCAAGTCCCCGAACCACGTCTGCCGCCGCAGTTCCAAGTCCCCGAACCACGTCTGCCGCCGCAGTTCCAAGTCCCCGAACTACGCCTGCCGCCGCAGTTCCAAGTCCCCGAACCACGCCTGCCGCCGCAGTTCCAAGTCCCCGAACCACGCCTGCCGCCGCAGTTCCAAGTCCCCGAACCACGCCTGCCGCCGCAGTTCCAAGTCCCCGAACCACGCCTGCCGCCGCAGTTCCAAATCCCCGAACCACGCCTGCCGCCGCAGTTCCAAGTCCCCGAACCGCGCCTGCCGCCGCAGTTCCAAGTCCCCGAACCGCGCCTGCCGCCGCAGTTCCAAGTCCCCGAACCGCGCCTGCCGCCGCAGTTCCAAGTCCCCGAACCGCGCCTGCCGCCGCAGTTCCAAGTCCCCGAACCGCGCCTGCCGCCGCAGTTCCAAGTCCCGAACCGCGCCTGCCGCCGCAGTTCCAAGTCCCGAACCGCGCCTGCCGCCGCAGTTCCAAGTCCCGAACCGCGCCTGCCGCCGCAGTTCCAAGTCCCGAACCGCGCCTGCCGCCGCAGTTCCAAGTCCCGAACCGCGCCTGCCGCCGCAGTTCCAAGTCCCGAACCGCGCCTGCCGCCGCAGTTCCAAGTCCCGAACCGCGCCTGCCGCCGCAGTTCCAAGTCCCGAACCACGCCTGCCGCCGCAGTTCCAAGTCCCGAACCACGCCTGCCGCCGCAGTTCCAAGTCCCCGAACCACGTCTGCCGCCGCAGTTCCATGTTCCCGTGCAGGCTCCACGGCAGCCCCAAGACCCCGTGCCAGGTCTGCCGCCTCCACGGCAGCCCCAAGACCCCGTGCCAGGTCTGCCACCTCCACGGTGATGCTGCCCGTTTTTGCCTTGTTGTTTTCTCCATGTTATGTTTTTCCTTGCAATTTAGATCTCGCCTTTTGTTTTGTAGAAATTAAAATCCCTTTTTTGATTGAACCTCTGCCTCCTTGCCCTGTCTTCCCGCATTTGGGTCCTCAAGCTCCCCCCTTCTTGACAGAATTGTTACTGCTCTCATTCCTGTTGTGTCCGGTGTTTTTCCAGTGAGCGAGTGAGGGGGTGTTTCCCACTAGCGTTGCATCTGCAACTGAGCCACAGCAACTGCTGCAGAGACACTCTACCAGCACATCACAGGAAAAAACACTGAAATTGAAGCAAACATGGAAGATACCACCGATTACACCATGAGGCTTAACTAGTTTTTTTGTGTTAAGTCACAGCCATGTGTTGCCCCTTTGAACTTTTATAACAATTTAAAGTTGATTAAACTGTGGAGTGATTAACTGAAACAATTTACTGTACGTGGTAATAATCAGCTTTATTCCAGAAACTGTTTCATAACAGAAAAAAATAATCTGTATGTAGCCCATACTTGTTTGCTCTTCATTGAAGAAGAAAAACAAACCATAAAAAATAGTGGTGTAACTGTGAGGTAGATGGCGTCGCTCTATCCAATTTCATGATTCCAGCACATTCAGCGATTAATCTTGGAATGGCTTCTTGACCGTGCGTTTGGTTCCCAAATGCAATAGTTTTAAAACGTGGATCCAGAACTCGGATATTTTCCCCTCCGAATGGAAACAGTACACATGGGGCGTGACAACTCAGTGCAGTATTGGGTAATTTATTGCAATTTCCTTGTTGCACTTCAAGCAGGTTGTCAACCTTCAAAAAGGTACAAACACAAAACACACAAATAATTTAAAGCATACACATACAAACATTTGCAACATAAAGTGCTAGACAAAAGTCAAGATATTTATTAAACATAAAACTCCTCATTTATAGGGAAAAACAAAGGCTATAAAATGTTATAGTAAAGGCGCTCCAAAAGGGAGGATGTCTAAACTACAAACAAAACCACTCCTAAACTAAAACTATACTGTGGCTATACAAAGTTACAAACAAAAGTTCACACAAGAAGACAGGACAACAAGGCTGAGGACTATGACTGTGACTTTGACTGGCAAGAGTGACTGTGACGAAAACACTTTGGCACAAGACAGGGGAGACGCAGACCATTTAACACATGAGGGTAATGGGAAACAGGTGGACACAATCAGGAATCAGGGTTGACACTGACACCACATGAGGAAGGGCAAGTGACCTGAAACGAAAGGAGTCAGAATTTTCAAAATAAAACAGGAAATGACAAGACAGTAAAAGCCCAGACAAGACAACCTCACTGCGGTGTGACAGTATCTTTGAATAAACAAATATTATACACGTGGGTTTCACCCCTTTATATATGCCTGACCTGTCCGAAACTGAATCCCAACAGAAACATGTGGAAGAAGAAAGGTTCTTAGTCCTAACAACTTAAATGGACAAAAAAGAAAATAACTTTGTCCGTTGATCCACTGTTCGGTGGAGCGTTTAGAGTTGAACAGTTGCCATGGCCATTATTCTAACACTTTCAACACTGCACATGGTCCCTAAGAGTTGCTTAAGGCTCTGGAGCAATGATATTGCACTTGATAATTTTTAAACCCAAAGACTTAATGGATAATTTGTGTTGCACCATTCGAATTATTTGGATGACCTTTTAGGCAGAAACAGTTTTCTCGGCAGACAATTCTGTTGAGGCCAGACTGAATGGGATGTGCGTCCTTAGGACAGTTAAAGCTGCACCGACTACGCCGTTCATACAGTTGCTGCAGCGTGAAATTGGTTGAGTTCCAGGGCTTTAGGTGTGTTGGAAAAGAGAAACATCTAAAACCTGAAGAACTCTGGCCCTCGAGGACTAAGTTTGGACACCGCTGAGCTAGACAGACACTCTGGTGGCAAGCATTTAATGATGAAATAGATAAAACCAAGCTTATGGAGTAAGGTTTTAGAGCAGGGTTCACCAATTCCAGTCCTCGACGTCCAGAGACCTGCAGGTTTGAAATGTTTCCGCCTACCAACACACTTGATACTAAAGATCAGTATTGTTATCAGGCATGCATATTAAGCTGATAATATGAATCAGGTGTGCTAGTGGGCCGAAACATCTTCAAACATCTAAAACCTGCAGGACTTCGTACCTCGAGGACTGGAATTGGTGAACCCTGGTCTATGCGTTATGAAGCAAAACATGTTTTTTTCTTCTTCAAAACGTGTTAGCCATGTGACATGCAATTTTAGGAACAAATGTAAAACTCAGACCTACAGACATCAAATAATGATGTGCTACACCCGCCTGACTGTTCCAGCTGTTCCACCATAATTTTGAAGTTGGACCAGGATTCACCACTCTCCTTGGTACCATAGAGGACTTTGAGAAGGTGAGACACAAGTTTGTTGGAATTGGTGTGTTTACAGAAGTGAATTTGGCATATTGGACTAGCTACAGACCTGGAATGACACTATTTCTCTGTCACTCTGCCGATGGCAAACCTCAGTTTGAAACCATATGGAGCATGGTGGTAATGAACTTGAAAGTCACACTCGTGAAAATGTGGGAAACAACAGGTTTTGAAAGACATTACTTTTCCTTCACTGTGTCTCCACCCACAGCAGTCAACGCAGTTGACCTTGATTCTATTGCAGACTATTACCCACTCAATGTTGCGAGCATCCCATATGGAGAATGACTATGATCATTGCATTTAATTGAGATACATGCAATTTCAAACAGAAGTGGGATTACATGGTATACTTTATAGTATTTTATGAATTATTTTTCTCAAACTAGTCAGCTATCGTTTGTCAAGACACTACCTAGTAGTACAGTCATTCCAATTGAAGATCTCTTGTCAACAGTTTACATGTGACATGATCTATTTTGATTCGGTGCATGCATGTACCATTGTTTAGTTGTAATAGCCATTTTATAGAAGTTCGACTTCCGCAGATCTATTCACATTGAGAAAATTGTTGGTACCCCCTCTGTTAATGAAAGAAGAAGAATCAGCGAAGAAGACAAACACTTTTTTTCCCTAACTTTATTGCAATCTACAGAACAAACATGGCTTTGCATGTATCGAAACAACATGAAAAAGACGAACACAGGAGAAGTGACAATGGCGGGTGATTCAAAGTACAACACCACTTCTTGAACGTGAGAATAAAGAAGCAAAATATTTTGCTGCAAAAGCATAAGCAAGCTAAGGAGGCTGCGCAAAACGACTACGACACGCCATTGTTGTCGACAGACTAACGGTTTGCGCGCAGTCACGCGAGAATTGCCGCTTACGTTATCAATCTGCGACAATGCGGCGTCATCGAGCTGCGACCATTACGTCATCACTGGAGGAGTATCCTGCATATGGTGTGCAGACGGACGCGTTTTGAAATTTTTCCACTCTGGAGCCCGGTTTCAAAAGTGATCGGTTTCGAACTCTGAAACCGCGCCATTGTGTAGACGAACAACCTAAACGGTAAGAAACTTGTGAGGATACATTGAAACTGGCCTGAAACTGGGTCGGTTGATGTACTCAAATAAAACCCACTACAAGAGAGAGGCAAGGGAGCAAAATCATTTAAAGGGAATAAAAGGAGCCACTTTGATTGGCCAACAATAAGTAAAAGCAGAACACTGCTGTAGGGAAAACTAACAAAACTAAACAAAGTGCAATTTCTGCAGAAATTGTGTGGGAATGCTGAACGTAGTTTTTAAAATGGCAGCGGAGCAAGACTCGGTTGTACTTTAATGAAGTATTTAACAATGCAAACAGTGAGTTCGGTTGTACTTGAAGTACTGGTTAAGTTCTCCATCAAACTGTTTAGCATTCCCACAACAAAGCATTACATAAAGTAAATACTACAGTATCACATTAGGGTCGAGTTCTCTGCAGGACAGTAGTGCTACACACTGTGAGGGAAGAACAGGACGATGTAAGATAGGGCAAGAAAGAACAGGCGAGGAAGAGAGTAGGAATAGGGTCGTGGACCCAGCTATGGGTTCTGTCGCACAAAGTATCAAAATACGAATTAAAAATAAATTATTGGCATAAGATGGCCCAGAGGGATGATTTTACAACTTCATTTAAATGTATACTTAATTCTATGAATATGTTGAGAGAAATGTATCATTCTCTTCCTTTTTGGAATTTTCTGTAACTATAAATTCACAACATTTACCGGCTACAACAAGTATCTTGGTATGTGTGGTGTACTGCCAGTTTTTGAATAAAACATCATTAAAGAAAACTGTACCCAAAACAACAACAAACAAACGGCATACAAGACAAGACGTACAGGAGATGATGAGAGTCACTGAATGTCAGCTGCCATGCCAAGATCTGCCGTGTCCTCAAAACTGACCTTGTAGTCACCTTCTTGCTCCTCGAACACAATGATCTAATGATCACAATAAGAATTTAAGAGGTCATAGAGTAAAACCTGATCCCACACATGATTAAATGTAAAACTATTTTTGCTCTTTGTGCCGCATACCGCAAAGTCAGCTTTGTCAGTAACAAATTAGTCATACAAACCTGGTTGATACCCCTGTTGAGAAATGGACCAGGGAGGTAGAGAGTCTGCTGGGGTCCAATAGACCAGTAGCGTCCCAAGTTGATCCCGTTGATAAACACAACACCTTTATTCCAACCCTGTGAACCAAACGATAATTGCTAATTGAATCATCACTGCACGTATTTGTCATACAAAGGCATAGAAATGCATAAATGGTGTAGAACCATTACACTCACTGGCAGTTTAACAAATGTATCACTGGGATAGCCATATACAAAGAGCTGGCCCAGGAAAAAAGAAGGGAAACTGGGAGCTTCAGGAAGCATTTTCCAAGGACCCTGGTAGAGACTAAAGCAAAAACATCCGATTCAAGTGAATTGTTTTGTAGCACAAAATTAATAGTTCTTTTAGAGTCTACAAACTTGTAAATAAAGTTGGGTTTCATTTCCAGGCTGTATATTGTGAACTCCCGTAGTGGAATATTGTTCAATAAAATGTCCCCTACAAGACCTGCAAAGAACACAAAATTAAATTGGCTTGTACACTAGTCAGCATAACAACATCTTACATATTGTTGAGGAATTACCTTTACGTTGTTTGTCAAGATTCCTTCCCTGGTGAACTCTTCCACAGTTTTCCACCAATAAACTTAATGTCCGCTGTCCCTGTTATGAGTTTTGAGCATTTGGTCATATTCATGTCGACAAAAAAGAAAAACCCTCAATGTTTAGTGAACTACTACTGAAGCCGGTCTCGGGACCCCATTAGAGTTTTACATGCACAACCGGAAATAGCAAAATAGTGCCCGGTTGTAGCCATAAACATATGGTCATTAAAATAAATAAATAAAATAAAATAAAGAAAAATAAAACCGCTTAACACGCTTGCGAGGAATGGGAAGTACGGAGAGGTAAACAGCGTCACATGACGTCAAACACTACACGCGCTGGGCACCGCCTCCGTTCGACGTCATTGCTACAGCAACCTGTCAGATGGGTCAATAATGTGTCTCAGTCTGATCGAATTTGGATACTTGCTAAAAACAGTGACAGTCAGCCCTAAAAATCTGATTTGAGGAGGAATCCAACTCTTTTTTTTTATCTTCACTGGCCCTAATCCTCTTCCGTAGTTAACTAAATTCACTAATTAAAATGTAATGACATTTTCATTTCATCATTTTGGAATGAGTGCTCTATAGCTATGAGGCATGGACCTTATCCTCAAATGTTGCTAAATCACTGGATGTGGGACACACCAACATGGTGAGAACTGCTCTTAATGTTCATTGGAATCGACACATCACCAATGAAAATTTGTAACAATCTACAATAGCAATCCAAAACACACACAACAAACAATACTCAAGAATGACAAAACATTAGACTATTCTAAAGCGCACCTGATCTAAATTCTATTGAACATTATTCCCCAACCTGAAAAGCTGGAGCAGTACACTAGCATGAAGTTGGCTAAAATAGCAGCTAACAGGCTCATCAATTCATTTACACCAAGCTGAAGCGGACGGATTTTTCCATTTTTTAATGACTAGATGTTTGTTTTTGGCATGATGAGGACATGCTTTTAAGCAGAGCAGATCTGAATACTAAACCGAACGCTTCAATGTGTACTGATTCCATCTTAAAGGGATACTTGACTCGTGTAGCCATTTTCAGCAGGAAGAAGTTAGTATTTTGTCTATAATTAGTTTGATAACTTCATTATTTTTCATGTACAATTAATACGTTTAAAAACATATTTTTCTACTTGCTGTCGACTGAAAATGACATCTCAGGTGCTCAGAGCTCAGGTAACGGCCAATCAAGGCTCACCTGTTTTCTGGGTTTGGTCATTTGATATTCGCAAACTGAGCCATGATTGGTCATCACCTGAGCATTGAGCACACATGATGTCATTTTCAGTCGACAGCAATGGGCAAAATGTGTTTTTAAAGGTATTAATTGTACAAGAAAAATAATCAAGTTAACTTCTTACTGCTGAAAATGGCTAAATGAGTTAAGTATCCCTTAAAAAGTGACACTTAAACATTCACCATGGAGCTTATCAAAACATTTATGAAGGGTCATCATGATTTTGGTGAATTAAAGGTGGGGTCTTAAGTTTTCACTCAGAAATAAACACTTCAGAAACACTGGATGTAAACACATGAAATCCTTCTCAATCAAAAACGTTGGGCTTTTGTTAATGTGTGGTGGTACCCCATTGTTTGTTTACAAACAGAAACGGTCAAAACTTAACGCCACCTTTAAGGAGATGCTAAAAATAAAAGAAGATGCTACCGGAATTTATCTTAATGGGTTAAAACTGACATTTTTAAAGTCATTGCTTAGAGTCTGAACTTTACCACCAGTTATTTTTTTCCTTATCACATTTGTCAGTTTCAATTTAGTTGAGACAATGCAAAGAAAATGTATTGGTCACTGATCTATTTTAATCCCATACCTTGCCATCTGGAACAGCCAGCTCCAAATTCCGTCGCTTGAAAAGCCCAATGTAACTTTTGTTTACAAAAACCTGTGAAAGAAACAAACACCTCAAATTATATGAATAAAAAATTTGTCTCGAGGCTTACAAAATATCAGTCATTTTCATTTTGTTCGACAGTATGTAATGCTCAAAATAGGGGGGGGGGGGTGGATGGACCTTCCCATAGTATGAAATTGCACTTTAGTGAGGTTTTCTATCAATAATATGCATCCCCGGCCTGTCTACAATCAAACCAGGCATGAAAAAGTCAGTCCGCGACTTCTTTAGCTTTCTCCTTCTTTCTAAAATGTGTGCTTTAAACGGGCAGATTAAACTTCCGTGACTTAGTGATGTCAAAAAGACACGGAAGTGCATTCGACCCAGCCCCTGAGTGTTATGTTTTGGTTTTCTGCTGTTTCCTGTTTCTGATTTCTCCCTTGCAGTTGCTGGGGAAACAGCTGGAGGGCGGATCCTGCCGACACACCTGCTGCCCATTATGTCATCAGGCCGAAATAAAAGCTTGGCAGCACCAGAGAGGAGTGTCGGGTTATTGCTCCGCGATGCTACTCACCATACCTGACGTTTTGATACTGCTACCTTTCTAGCGGCAATCTTTCTTGGTGTTGTGGACACCACTAGTAATTAGACTAGTAGCGTTTTTCTTTAATCAACTTTGTATGCTACACTCCTCTCTGTTTTATTCGCCCTCCGGCGTGATTTTGTGTTTTCTTGTTTTTGCCCACGACGTACACCTTTCTGTCGTCGTCGCCTTTTGTTGAGCAACCTTTTGTCCACGTGCTGTGCGCTTTTTGTTGGTTCATTGAGTGAGTGACTTTCGCCTTGGCTGGGTCTGCCCTTTTCTTTTGGGGTCCAACAAACACAACCCAATCGTGACACCAAGGGGCCTAAATGTGCACATTTGTGTTATTCATAATCGCTTGTAAATGTCTACAAGCATTCACGGCAAATCTGAGACATTCACGGCAAAATAACGTTCGCGGGAGATTTGCCGGTTACAGCAAAATAACCATTGCCTAAACAATCACAAACTAACGCTATAACATAGTCTCTGTAGTAACGTTATGCTACTTTTTCTTATGGTAAAATGTTAGGCCACTTTTCCACATATTAAAATAGTTCTCAAATGTATAAAAGACATGTCTGTATTTTTCTTTTCTTCTGCTTCCATGGCCAGCCGTTTCCATTCACAACATTAGCACATGGCTGCCATGACTGAAATCACTGCCCCTTCGAGAGAGAAGGCTATGGCCTAGGCGTGGCCTGGTGCAGCTATTTGCATAAAAGTGACACTCCCCTAAAACAGGCTGTTTTGAACAGAGCATTTTCTGGCTGATTTAGGGACGGCAAAAATATTAGATCCAAAGTCAATCTTGACAAATGCATGTCACATGTCTTTTACACATTTGAGAACTATTTTAGTATGTTGAAAAGTTGAATAATATGAGACCTTTAAATACAGTACCTAACTAACCATAACGCTATAACAATGCCTGTTATTGTAACAATGGTGAAAAAAGTCAACTAGCGCTGATATTCTTTTACAATAAATGTCATGGCTAGATTAAGCTAATTCAGCAAAATCGCATTACACCACCTATGCCACAATTTAGACCTGGTTTCACCTGGTTTAAAGTCTAGTCAACTGTCTGTCACCAAATTGTCAGGTGTGCTAGGGCCGTTTCAAAGAAAACGCCCTCGTTCTGCCGAAACGCCCATCTTGGTTGCGGCAGCTGTGGCCAAATTCCTAAACACGGTAAACTAGATTTGACTACCAGCATGAAAATGAAGATGCACCATTTTTTATGCAGAAAATAGTGTCTGTTTTTTCACCTTCACGTGGAACTGGACTTACTATAACAGAGTGTAAAACTGAAAAAGTGCTTAAGTCGACTGGAAAATACACGGAAAGCCAGATGTGACAGAGAATACCCACATTTTAGTGTTGCCCCAACCAGAGTGAGTATATACTACTACTACTACAACCACAATAGTAAAAAAATGTTCAACAAATAGTAAGAGGGGGCAAATCCAGGTCAAGAAAATAAAAACCCTGCTACAGTTTGGCTTTAGCCCCTAGTGCTAGCTAGCTACCTAGCTCCCTAGCAGGTAAACGAGCAGCATGGGTGCTACTCCCTAGCAGGTAAACGAGCACCATGGGAGCTAGCAAGGGAACTAGCTAACTAGCACCTGAGGCTAAAGCCAAACTGTGGCAGGGTTTTTACTTTGTGGTCCTAGATTTGGCACCTCTGCAAATAGTAATACATCAAGATATTAGGCTCACATAGAAAGTAAAGTTACAACTCACAAGGGCACGGTCTTTGACATTGTCTCCTGACGTCAATACGCCTCCACTGGTGATTGTTGTCTCATACAGTGTGTATCCATGGGACTGTCCATTTTTGTTGTTCATTGGTAGATTCTCCATGTTAAGCGGCATGTCTGACTTAAATGGCTGTGAAGCAAACAATCAAGGCTTAACCGAGAAGCAACTGTGTTTCTCAAATGTTTACAGGCAATCTTACGTTTAAAGACATACTCCCTCAGTAAAGCTCAAAGCATCCCATAAGGACAAGTGCTGGTATGTGATAGCTGGTTCATACGCTTCCTTATGTTGAAGCACTGGCAGGTCAGGGAAGCCTTCACCTACTAGAGTAAAAATCAGTCACTTATAGGGTGGTCCATCCACGTCTATGGTTTATTTATTTTTACTTACTGTTGAATTGAGAGAAAAGATCTCTGAGGAGATGGTACTTCTGAGTGTACTCGCCATCTTCTGACAGGGGAGCGTCATAATCTACAAAATATCTCAAATTACCAGGAATGTGTTGTCTCCTGCTGGCTGTTTAACTCAGGTCAAAAATGTTATTTACAATAGTATTTTCTATGTACCTCTGCCAGTCTAAAAGACGGTATTCTGATTAATATTACGTTTGTGGGAGATGAATTAAGCAGCAAAATCTACCCATTTTCAAGGCTATTTTGCCATTTATTGAGTTTGCTGCTGTTTTGTTTAAATTTGGTCATGTGTTGTTCGCAAGCTGAGCCGTAAATGGTTGCTACCTGACCCCTGAGCAACTGTGATGCCATTTTTAATCAACAGCAAGTGGCAAGAAGGCCACCTCCTGAGATGGATAAAAACAGGTAGATTTTGCTGCTTAATTCATATTCAACAAACGCAGTATTACCGTAATCAGAATTCCGTGTTTAGTGGCGTTGCATAGAGCATATCACTCACAGAATTTTTTCAAGCCTAACTTAAGATTTATGTATTTTTTTTACATTAAAAAAATTCCCATTTACTTTTTCAGATAATTTTAACACAAACCTACCAAATAAAACTTATATGATACATATTCATTAGTCTAATAAAGCCTGTTTATTTGAAATGCATAATCCTCAGGTTTATGTATTTAGTATTAATAAAGTATATTTACTTTTTCTTTTTACGTTTCGTTTTTGAGATGTTTGCATTCAGTTTCATCCTAAAAACATAAAAATGTAAAAAATGAAGAAAAAAAGACATGTGTTTTTCACAGAGTGGCATATAGGTAACTTAATTATTTATGCAATTCAAACCATATACTTTATGTATTTTAAATAAATATTCTCATTATCATTAATTTAGAAAAATTATACTTTATTAATGCTAAATACATAAACATGAGGATTATGCATTTCATTTTATTTATTTATTTTTTCTTGAGAGAGAGCTCAGTATTGTTCATTCGGTAATCTTACCGACTCGACATGTCATCATCATTGCTCTCTTTTTTTTGTTTTTTGTTTTTGTGTGTGCGTGAATATGTGCGTATGCGGGTGTGTGTGTGAGTGTGTACTCATTATTTCACCTAAAACCTATTACAAATCCCATACCGTTCACCTAAACCGAATACTTCAGAATCCAGCTAAAGTCGTGAAGTTGTCAGGAGACCCGAGGAAGGATCAGAGAAAAGAAAGGAAAGTGAAATCCAGCACAGACCAGACATTGCCTACTACCCACCGGGTTACCAATCAGAATCTTTCACCAACCCCAGAAACATCTAAAATCCAACAAATTAGGGAGACCTCAAGAGACCAAAGGAAAGACTGAGGAAAGGAAGGAAGGATAATGAAGCAGAGTGAGATCCACAGACACCAGCCTCCACTGAATCAACGGAAGAAGCAGATTGTGTTTGAATTTCGATAGATGCTGGTGTGGTGGATCTGGCATGCATGAAAACCTCCACAAAAGAGGGGAGCCGTCGACCCCGGCCAGAACAGAGCAAGCACAACCCCCCAGTGCCCCCCAGGCCACGGCAGCACCAAGGCACAACCACCGGGCCCCGCAGGGGCCACCGGCCGGAGAGCAAACCCAGGAGCCAGGAGCGCCCCCCACCCCAACACGGCCCGCGCCCCAAGCCCAACGCAGCAGAACGGGGCACGGCAGGCCCGCCAGGCACCCCACCGGCCCACAGCCCCCGCTCCCCCCACGACTTCCCGCCTGTCCCCCCACCCACCCCTGCCACCCACCACAACCGCACCTAGGCCCCCAGACAACCCCCCACCAAGCCACCCGTACCCCTTCCTCCCAACCAAGCCGCCACCACCCCCACCAGCCCCCCAAACCCCGTACCCAGGCATCGGTGCCGGAGAGGGGCTGGACACTGGGGGGCGGAAGGGGAGATGGGAGCACTGGGAGACGGGCGGCACCCTCGAACTCCAGGCCCAGCGGGGAAAGGCCCCGGTTGTCACGCCAGCGTACCTAGTGAAAGCTAACCCTGTTACTGAGTTTGCCATGGCGAACTCTACCATCATCATCAAATTTGTACAAAAAAAATTACATAAGTCTGAACCAATAAAAATGCAGTTTGGATGATGTCAACACTTCTGGTTCATGATTGGATCATAGCTAACCAATCACAATTGGAAGTTAAATTTGCATGATGTTCTTTTTAAAGATGTTACATATAAGCTTGGTAAGTTTACATGTTACAGCCATACTATCCTGGCGTCCACTATAACAAATAAAAACATTAGATAACAACAAAAAAATCCATGTTTTTTCCCATGTTGTTCATATGTGGGAAAAGAGTCGAAATCAGTAAATAAAATAAAATAAAAAATTGCCCAGCAGAAAAAATGCAGGTCTGAAGGGGTTAAGTTAGGTTTGAAATATTCCTGTGAGTGTATTATTGTGAAGAAAATGTTTGACTTGAGCGCTGACCTGACAGTTACGCCATTATGACATTCACACCCAATATTTGCATGAAATATAACTTTAGTTCATTTAAGACTGTGTGTATGACACTGAGGCGCCTACCATAACTGGGGACCAATGCTTTGTAGGAAGGTTCAGCTAGCCCTCCACTAATGAAACCAAAACTGGAGCCTCCGTGGAACATGTAGAGGTTTATAGACATCCCACGCCTCAGGATCTCTCTAACAGTCGACACCATATCTGAGAAATAATTTGAAACATCAACAGCAATCACTGCCGTCTTATAAAATCTTCAAGTAGATTAAATGGAGTTAAAACAACGATTTCCTTAATACACATTCCAACCTCTTTGTCTGGAGCTCATTCAAAATAGCTTGACCTGTATTTGAACATTTGCATTTAAATTTACATAGCAGCAAAGTGCCATTTCCTAAACAATATTTTGCCTTCTCCAATAATCGAGGAACTAAACAATACTGTGTACCATTGTACATCTAGATACTGTAGTTAGACCTAATACATTGTATTTAAAAGAACAGATATAACAATGATAATACTATTAGTTAGTAGTAGTTAACAGATGTGGGCGCGTCAATGAATTTTAAGCAACCGTCATTTGGCAATCATCAACAGTTGGTACTCTCTTCTGTCATCCTCAGTCCGTCAATATTTCAAACAGAAAGAAACTGTCATCGGCAATCGGTCAACGTTATTTTAACCGGGCTTCTGTCATTGCCAAATTACAGCCACTATTTTGGGACCGACCGGTAAATTTCATGGGCGCAGTCCATCAATCGTCAGTCCGTCAAAATGATTGAAACCATGCTTCCGTCATGCAAATTACATTTTGTCACCACGATTGCTTGATATTGTTTGTTACGTTACTATTAGGGCTGTCAAAAGCCTTAACTCTGGAGATTAATTTAAATACATTAAAGCGTTAAAAAATAAAATAACAACTCAGTTAAATCAATGTGCAGCCAAACTTGGAGGAGTCACTGGTGAGAAGATGAATAAAAATGGACTATAGGTAGTTTACTTTCTGTTTGGAGAACTCTAAAGTAATTTGCGCACTTTACAGAGCCAAATTCCAATAGCATTTCTATTTGATGATTTTAAAATGAATTCCAAGATTTTACTCAAGTAAATATCTTACAACCGTTTAAAAAAAAAAGTAGAAGCAGAAGTAGAAAATCACGATTAATTACAGAAAATTGTGCGATTAACTCATTTGCTTGCAAAAACTTATAAATATGTTCTATTTTAAATGTACCAAATGACCAATCATGGCTCACCTGTTTTCTGGTCAGCAAACTGAGTTATGATTGGTCGTTACCTACTTCATCAGCACAGGTGATGTTATCTTCAGTTGACAGCAAGTTAGTATTTAAAGGTTGTAATTGTACATGAAAAATAATGACGTTACCAAATTCATTCTGGACAAAATATTACCATTTTGCTGCTGAAACTGGCTCAATGAGTCAAGTATCCCTTTAATAGTTTTTCGTAAATCAATACAATTGGTTGATCACCTTGGATTAGGGATGTTATTTATTTTCACAAACTATTGACCAATCTAAAATATTGAAAATGGTCTGCTCTCTCATAATGCATCAAAATGGTTCAACAAACATGACGTTTTTTTTTTGTTGTTGTTTCCTGAAAAGCGATGTTTTTGGAAATACGACGCCAGCGATATAGTGTATGAACATGCACGAACAAAATCTAACAAAAACGAATGGCAAGCAAGAAAATGTGAGTTTTACTAAATTTACATAACATACCCTCTGGGGCGAGGACGTGGTGGAGGTCACCCCACATATCATACCAGCCTGTCCAGTAATCCATAACCATGGCTGGTCGGTTTGGCTGAGAATTAACAAAGAAGCCATAGTGTCATGTCATTCGATATCCTTTGGCGAAAGTGTGGGTAATGAAGTAGAAATGAAACCTGCCTGGATTATGTTCAGATCCAGAATGTCTCTCTGATTTATTTTCTGCAGCTTCAATGATCTCATAACTACAAGACAACAAAAGTTAACTCATTCAAACCCAAAAACGTCTAAATATGTTTTTTAATACTTTGTCCTGCACTCCCTAAAACGTATTTATAAGTTTTTGTTTAAAAAAATAATAATTATGCTAGAGCATACAGAAGGTTTTGATACAGCTCTTGACAGGAAGAGGTCGCTTAAAGCAATGGTAGTTATTACAAATAACGGTCAGCAGGTGGCAGCAGAGTATAAGAGATCAGCCAGGGCCATGTTGCAACATGCTCTTTTTGCCAGTGGTTTCAACAGGATTGTGAATGATGATGAAACTTCGCTATAATCTAATGCTAATTATTGCAAAACGGAAACAGATACAAACTCTCATCTTTCTTTTGGTAGGTTCCATGTTTTTATAGCAATTTAACACAATATTCTGAGGACCTTGTAAAATCAGTCAAAATCCAGTCAAACAGCTGGGAGCAAAGGGGGTTGCTTCAGTGAAAATGGCTGGGAGTGAATGAGTTAAGCGATGATTGATGATAAATACTTTACCTCCATCTACACCTCCTGACTTTAATGTGTTGTGGTTGTCTGACGTCAGTAGTAGCTCACTGATTCCTCTGGACTGCAAAGCCTGTCAAAAACTCACCACAATCAACATACTGTGTAACTTTATAAACATATACTCCCATAACATTTTATTGGGTTTGAATAAGGGACTGCTGTATTTAGGGTGGGGGGGGGGGGCTACCTTAATGAATAATATTGTTCAGTGTTTACATCATTTTGAGTGTCTAAACCTCAAGAAACATTGCAAACAAAATAAGCCTGGAAAAAAAGAAAAAGAGTACATTAGCTATTGTGATTTAGTGTTAATTTTATACGCCATTTTTAAATTTAGTCCCAGTTTTAGTCCAATTTCAATCACACTTGTTCGTTTTTTATCACAGTTAGTCAACCTCATCCCATTTTTATTTAGTCTATTTTTAGTTGACTATAAATCTAGCATTTTAGTCTTTATTTTCGTCCAAGAAAACAATTGTATTCGTCTAATTTTAGTCAACAAAAACTGTTAATGTTTTAGTCTAGTTTTTGTTTTGTTTTTGTCAGCAGATTATGTAGAACATTTTGTATCTAAAACTATTTCACATAAAATTTTCTCTCATCTTTTTTTAAGAAAAAGAACTTCACACACAATTACAGTATGTAAGTGGCTACTACTACAGTATGGCACCATGCTATGTCTATGAGCTAGTAAGTTATCCAACATTAGATAGCGGTCGAATTAACATTATTGTTGGAACGTTATACGTTGGATTAATGTTACGTAATGACTATACTTTTTTTTAAACCTTTCGTCGTGAATCCACCCCGCCTGTCCCATGTGTTTGTGCATGTTGCACTTGCTAACTGCTAAAAGGGGGTCGTCACTGTGTGTCACATGACAGTGACACAGCAGAGACAAGATTTGAGAAAATCTTATCATTTTCGTCTTGTTTTTGTTCATGAACTAAAATGTTCATAGATTTTAGTCCAGTTTTTATTAAGTGAAGTACATTTTCGTCTCGTCAATGAAAATTCATCTGATTTAGTCCCAGTTATTTTTATTAATGAGAGTTTTAGTCTAGTCTAGTTTTAGCCTGGTGAAAAACGCGTGTTGACGAAATTATTTTTGTTAAATTTTCGTTGACGAAATTAACACTATTGTGAGATTTCTCAGTAGTCCCTCCTATAATTTTCATATTTTAACGAACACTTCTGAGAAAATGTATCCCATCGACTTCAAACTTGGTGTGTTTCATCTAAAAATGTTTAAGATGAAAAACTATCAAACGTTTTTTATTTCGTCGCATGCTGTTGCCGTGGCGATGCACTGTTTGCAAAGAAAAATGACACTAAATACAGCACGAATCTTGAGTCCCCAGCGTTTGGTTTAGGCTTGAGAGCCAATACTAACTTTTTATGACTTTAAACACATTTTCAAGGCCTGAATGTACACTTGTGGTGATTCTTTAAGAATCTTCAAAAATAACATATGCACAATAAAATTCATGGTTGAATCATATTCAGGATGCTAAATTCAACTAAATACAGCAAGAATTTTGAGTCTCCATTGTTTGGTTTTGGTTCGAGAGCTGTTTTTAAGTGTCTAAACCTGGGAGAAAACTCGTGAAATTTTGCACACATATAGGCCTGGCATTAAAAAAAATTATTTGAGAGATTTCACAGTAACCCCTACAAATTTTTAACGAAGCATTCTCGGTTTTACGTTTCACCTAGATCTGCTAAAATTAGGATGACTATCTAATAGCCCAAGACTTACAAAAAAGTCTAAGTCTCAAGTTTAAGCTTTTTATAGGGGTAACAAACTCCTACAGATCATATCTAATTGTCTTCCACTTTTCTGCGTTTCATCTAAAGATGATTGAGATGAAAACATTTTGAAAGATTATTAAAACTCATCTTAAAACATGTTTTTATTATTTGGTGTTCAACTTAGCATCGTTTTAGTGCTGTTTTGTATTTACAAGTCTTTGTTATTAATTTATTCTTTTAACTGTTTTTGTTTTTAAATGTCTGATTTCTACTTGATGTACAGCCCTTTATTTATAGCTCTGGTATTTTTTTCAAGTGCTCTAGAAATAAAGTTGAATTGAGTTGAGTATTTAGCGTGTTATGTTACCTCTTTAATGAAAGGCATATAAGTATCATCCTTAGCAAAAGACCCGTATTCATTCTCAACCTGGACAGCAATGATGGGACCACCTTTCTTAAACTAAAAAACACAAAAACATTTAATTACCACAACGGGAACGAACATGATCTAGACTTAATAGACTGAAAGGTCACCTGCAAAGGAACAATTTTTGGTATGAGTTTGTCAAAAAAAATGTTGACAGCCTCAGTGAATCCAGGGTAAGTGGTTCTCACTCTCATGTCGCCATCCTGAAGAAGCCAGCTACAAAGAAACAGAAAAGAAAAGATTTGTTTTTCTTTTGTTATATTTTTGTGACCTTTTTAAATCTTGTCTGTTTCTACTTGCTTTATATGTTGAATACTGTTTTTGTTTAGTGTTTTCACTTTTACTACATAGAATAATTATAAACTTTGTATGTTTTTGTTGAATTATTTGAGGACCCCAGGAAGACTAGCGATCACTTTGTGGGAGCTAATGGGGATCCGAATAAAGAATAAAGAAAAGATGCTTGGTCAACTAAATCCACAAATCTACAGGCACAACAAGGCCACAGTGAATCGACCATTCTGGACAAAGCTTCACTCACTGGGTCTGAGTCTTCCCCGAACAATGAGACATGACTTTTTCACCCACATTCAATTCAATACAGAATGGATTGTGTTTTGGATCAATTGGCTTTTGTGAGCCAGTAGCACAACAATCATTTTTATGGAAGGATGTCTACATTTCAACACACAAGACCCTTATGTCTTCAGTGTCTGACCTTGGCAGCCCTCCTAGGTCCAGCTCAGAGGAGATGTAGGGCCCTGGACGTAAAATCACCCATAAACCCAGCTCAGCTGCAAGACTGATATATGCTCTGAAACCAAAGACAAATATTTAAAGGGATATTCAGTGATCACTAGCGCCATCTAGTGGTGAACTAATAATTCATTCATTTAAAAAAACGACTATGTCAATAGTATGCAAATAAATATTATGTATCGCATAAACGTATATATTTAAAAAAATATATAATCATAGGTCTAGAAAATTACATTCCTAAAGCTGCCACGTTTCGCCACCATCTTCCTGCTACGGAGGCTAGCTTTTTTTTTTTTACTAGCTCCTCCCACTAGCTGCTTTTGTTAGCCACTCCAGCCTATGGCTACGAAATGTTGCATTCGAGGAAGGTGGACTTTTCAGAGTTAAAACCAGGAAGTGTGTACGGGAACCTTGAACTCGGAAATTCCACTTGCAAAGTCGGGAAAAAAAGGACCCCGATCAGGGACGGACTACAAGTGACGTCACTCTACAATGGCGACCCCTTTGGAATAGTAAAACACTCGAGTATAAAACTAGATAGCTTTTTTCATTCATAAATATTGGACATAACTTCACGTAACACTACGTACGTGATAGTATGCCGCTATCTCTCTGCATGAAATTATACGGTGAAATACTGAACTGTATGGAATGCTTATGAAATAAGATAAAAACTATAAATGAAGCAAAATTGCGAGAAGGTAAGTTTGCTGGAGGTCAAAATGAGTTTTGAGGACCAAAATAAAAAACAATTTATCACTATCCACCATTTTGGTTGTTTACCTTTACCTCGAACACTTTCAGGTCGGAACTGGGAAAAACCAACTCGGATATATCCGATTTTCGACCATCCTCAAATGCAGCATAACTCCCGCTAGCCGCTCTTGTTAACTGCTCCGGCTAAATCCAGCTTGCTTGGTCATTTGCCGTCGCTCGCCGATATGCTCGTTTGCTCACGGAAAATAAAAATTGGTGGTAGGCTTGTGAAATGTGGCCTCTCTGAGCCACCGTAGTGTGCGTGCTCCTACGTGCTATTCTTTGAACACTAGATGGCGCTAGGGACTACACACTGAGTCGTTAATAAGCAGCATGAAAGGAAATACAGTCTCCACACTAATTGATGCTTCATATCGCAATGTTTACGGAGAGTCAAATGTGCTTGGCAACAACGGGAGCAGGCTGTGGTGTGACATCCTGCCTCACATGCGTCACTGCTGTGTTTTTAATTGCTCGAGAAGTTGCTGTTGTTGTGGAGATGCTGTTGTTGTCAGGTCGGGTGCCACGACTTGCTTCTACCCAATGCACTAGGGCTTACAAGGGGAGGGATCGGAACCTGAGTATTCCCATTGTGCTTAATGAAAGCGGTGCTGCAATTATATAGCACATACTCAGATTTGGTGCATATGATCTGATGATTACTTGATCGCAAGCATTTAACAATGAGGTAATTAAACCCAAGTGATATGTTGTCAAGTAATCTTAAATCTCACTCTAAATCCAGCTGCGTATGGAAGTTGAAGACCCCCCTCTGTGGCTGATGCAGACTCCACGGCACGTATCTGCATGGGACCATAAAGCTCTGGTCAACATTGGTCTGGGGAGAAATAGGGTTCATAAACATTCCTACGTGGTGAGCGTGTTGATGCCACAGGCTTTCATTTTCATTAGGCGGTCCCTCCAGTAAGCCCTGGGCACGCGAAAATAGTGGATGGATCCTCCGAGGATACGGAAGGGCTTGCCCTCCATGGTGAACTGGGATGAGTTGGCAATCAGTCCGATTTTCCTGCTTATTCTCTGTCCCCCTCTTGGCATGCTGAAGAAGAATTGAATACTGTATGTAGTCACATAACAGTGCATTGTGCTTGAATTAACATGACATGCTAGATGAGTGTGCATTAAAGCCAGGGCCACATACGAGAACATATTCAGAAATGTACTTAGTTTGTTGCATTTCTTACCAAAAAAAGTGCTTTTAAATTACAATTTCTAATACAGTTGGTACAAATAACCTCCAAGTAACTCCCAACAAAGTTAGCCAGCACACAACTTACCCGAGGTGTCTGTATGTGATGACAACAGCAACAGAGAAGCAAAAAATGAGCACACATTTCCTTTTGTGCACATTTCTTATCCTGAGGACAACCATAGATGACGATGCGCGGAACACTCCTGCAATTGAGCTTGAACTGTATCTCAGTGTGCAAATGAACACATGATGCTCATAGCTGTGACAGAACACCGCCTTGGGGGAGTGGCTCTATACAGTCAAGGATGTGACTTATTTTAAAAATATATAAGATGGTCATTGCAAAGTTTAACCATCGTCTTATATTTGTAAACCACCAAATCGGCTCGCGCTGTCGGTCATTTTGCCATTAAAAAAAGTTGGACGTTGAATGACACCCATTACTGGGTTGTATCAGTGATAAGAACTACATTTCCCACGATGCTTCAGTGTTGGAGCTTGCGCAATGTGTTTTCCCTCGGCCCTGATAGTCTATTCCAGTGTTCTTGTTGTTGCTGCCATATACAGGAGGAAGAGAAACTGTAAACGTTAATTTATCAAATTACCTGACGCATAAGGTAAGGTGCATACTACCAACGACTGAGCTCTTTCCTGGCGTGATGAAAGTTTCTTTTTTGCCATTTAACACAAGGGTTACACAAGATGTTGAACATTATTAGTTAGCTAGCAGCATAAACAAACAAGCTAGCTTGGTGACGATAAATTTGGACAACAGACATCAAATTCATGCCAACATAAAGACAAACGTCGTCGCACAATACTATCGTGGCTCTTTTTGGCATGCGAAAAAAAACTGCTAAATTGGCTAACCCCGAGACAGCATGTTAACGCCGACTGTAAACAATAGTTTCTCGTCGGAAAGAAAATAAACGCCTAATTTTCTATCCGTTACAAATCCATTCATATTTAATTCGACAACTCTGTGTATCCCACCGAAATGTAACAACGCAAATTCGATTATTACGATCGTATTTAAGTGAGGTAGTACTCTTTGATTTGTGCTGTATACACGTTTGAAAGCGGCTTTTCTTCGTTCTCTTTCATGTTCTTTAAAAGAGAAGCCAGGTAAACATTGAAAATATCTTGCTACTCAGCAAAAATGCCATTTTTTAGTATACTAAACATTTTACAAGTTCCCCGTTATTAAAACTACATCTTACTCTTTGAGTAATTATAATGTTTAAATGTGATAATATAGAAAATATGTATGACAAAATAAAATACAAAAAGTCTGTCAGCCTGTTTGCCCCCCCCCCCCCATACCCCCCTCCCTCCACTTTCAGTTGTTCTGTATATCTGCCGCAGATCACGTCCTTGATCCGTTGTACTTTGTGTGATTTTTGACAGGTTACTGGGTGATCATCTTCCTGCCATGAGAGCTGACCACCAGGTCAACCGCCCCTCTTGCTTCTGCAGTTGATGGATCTGCAGCTGGTACAGAGATGACAGACAGTGTCAGGGTCTTCCTCCGCAATGTTGCAACGGTCAGCAGCACCACACATGAACCCACAGCACGTGGCAGGAGAGTGTTAGTTTACAGACACTGAAAGCGATTTTACTAATTCACTTAGCTAATTTCTTATGGAATAAAGTTTTGTATTGCATTATATTGGTATTTCCAAAGGCAAAAGCCCCTAAATTACTTTTTACATCACCAACATAACCACCATCATTCAAATATGCCCCCCCAAAAAAGTTTGATAATAATCATAAAACAAGAAATTAAAATGATTATGTTGTAGGAAAGTTTGCAGGTCCTTATAGAATAGAATTTATAGAATTGGGCAGGTATTATGTCGTGAATCATTACACCTGCCCTCCACCTGCATTTTGTTATCAACCACGATTTGTAAAGTTACTGGTGTGTTTGTTCTCAAAATCACTGAAAGTCATGCTTATCGAATGAATAGGGCAGTTCCGATCAGTGATTTATGTTGCTAATTACATGGATTAGCTGCACATTTTACAATTTTAGAGCTGCTCGTTTAATTTGTAAATTTTTGGATGAATTACATAAAAAAAAAACCATCTGAATTTCTATTATTAATTATAACGTTTTAAGGGGAAAATAATCAGCTATTTGGCCCAATTGGCAGATGTTTGAAGGGCAATAATAGGCCGATTATAATCAGCGGCCAATTAATCGGTTGGGCCCTACTGATTTATCGTGTAATAACAAAAACGGTGTCTCACAGATCATGCGTACAGTATATGAACCCTTCGTATTAAGAGCATGAAACAAATATACCAACTTTGCATATTCATTTTCTTTTAAAGAATGATTTGTCAATTAGCTAGAACAAGTTTTTGGGTGTAAACATCAGGTCCTGAAATGTCATCAATGATATACCCCTTTTTTTTCTTTTTTTTTAAATAGAATGTAGCGTGAAGAACTTATATTCTCTTTTTCATTTGGGACCTTGCAGGGGATCAAGGATTCCATACTGGGGATTGGAACCATCTCCAAGCTGGATGCCCGCATCCAGCAGAAAAGAGAGGAGCAGCGGCGGAGAAGGGCCAGCGGGGCTTTGGCACAGAGACGAGCTCAAAGTGAGGAGCGTAAACCAGACAAGTATGTCAAACAGTGGTGTTGATTCTAACGATGGCAATTCAGACCAGTACAATTAGTTATAAGAGGGTGAGCTAGCGGAGTTTTTAGTTTCACTCTCAAGAAGATGAATGTTTTTCTCTCAATTGAGTTGTGTATAGATAACAATAATGTCAGAATTTTTTTTCAAATGTTATATCTTGGTCTGATTGTTTTTTTTTTTAAATCACAAGACACTGCCATTTAAACAGGGATGTTTATTTTTTGCCGTTGTAGTGACCCCAAAGTAGCCAGCAGGATTTTTCAGTGCTGTGCCTGGAATGGAGGAGTCTTTTGGGTACGAATTTCAACCTACTTTTAAAATCAAGCATGTCTGTGATGATCTTCTTTAAGCATGACAACTTTGAGAATTGAAGAAACGTTCCTCACTCAAAATGTTCTGGTAAGACTTGAATCTTGTTTTTGTGCTTTTTTCTGTAGCTCAGTCTTTTTCTCTTCTACCGGGTGTTTATCCCACTACTACAGACACTCTCTGCAAAAATTATCGGTATGTAGTGTATATGAAGCTTTAAGGGACTTAATGATGGATTATCCAGTTGTGAAAGATACCTGTCAGACCACATTTTTTCCTTGCTCCAGGTGACCCTTCGCTTCATGGCACTGTTTGGTCATGGCTAGAGTTCATCCTGACATCTGTCTTCAGTGCTCTCTGGGTCCTCCCACTGTTTGTCCTGAGCAAGATTGTCAACGCTATCTGGTTTCAGGTTGGTCTCTGATATTATTATTTTTCGTTATTACCACGTCTTCTAACCCCAGAAAATTATTTTATCTGCATAAGAAAAAAACAACACAAGGCTGCCACACATTCCCATTGATGTATATACAACGACTCTTATTAAAATCGATGTTCCTCTTCCTCTTTCCGCACCTCTTAAATATCACCACCAATTTTCTGCCTTTCTTCTTTTGTTTTTGGACATTTTATAGTTACTTTTTGATTGTTTTCTTTTCTGCCTTTTAAAAAATTAATTGCCTTTTTTTTAGGGCAATTTTGTGTACAGTAATTTGTGGACTATAAGCCACTACTTTTTTCACTTGCATTCAACCCTGCGGCTAATACAAAGGTGCGGCTTATCCATCAGATAACAAGGGGGCGCACTATTAAAAAAAGCGCAAGAGCGTCAGGCAGAGCAAAACAAACCAAGTAGGAGAGACAGAACGAGAGCGAGGCAATTTGCACCTTTATTATGGAAAAGAAAGTAGCGGGAACTCGGTGCGGTAACATTAAAAACACCTGCGGCTTACAGTCGGTTGCGGCTTATATGTGTAGTATTCCCCAAATTTAGCTAGCGCGGCTTATAGTCAGGTGTGCCTTATAGTCCAGAAATTACTGTACATCATATGGTCATCTCCTGCTCTTGTTGGATCTTTTTGGACATTTTGTGGTCACTTTTTGTACATTTTTAAATATTTTTATAAACTTTTCATCTACCTTTCGTCTCTTTTTCTGACAACTTACAAATTTGGACTTTGGCATTTAAAATAAATAAATAATAATAATAATTTTTTTATCTAATTTGTTATTCATTTAAAGAATATTTTATCTGAAAATATTTTTTTAATTAAATAATTTATAAAATAACATAATATAGTAATGAATACAAATAATATAATGTATAATACAATATATATAATCTAATATTGGCATTTTTAAAATATTTTAAAATATATTTTTTTACCTTATTTGTTATTCATTTAAAGAATATTTAATCTAAAAATATTTTTTAATTAAATAAATAATAAAATAACAATATAGTAATGAATACAAATAATATAACATATAATACAATATATATATATATTCTAATATACCAAAATATATTAATAAAAATCAGGTATGAAAAAAGTCAGTCCGCGACTTCTTTAGCTTTCTCCTCCTATCTGAATTGTGTGCTTCAAACGGGCAGATTAAACTTCTAAACTGTTTGACATCACTAAATCACATTTAAAAACTGGGCACAACAGGGGCTATCTAAATTTCAGGATTTTTTTGAGGGATCTATTATGATGTCTTTCGATTAATTAACTGGTAAATATAACATTCCAAGAAGGGATTTATATCAATATCTGCAAGTGAGGGACTTTATTAAGATGAATACTACAAACTTGGTACTTCATCGAAACATATCAGACATGGAGAGACTAATAATTGGAAGGACTTGGTGTTCCGGAGATACGGGGGGCGGAAATCGCAAAAATCTCCCCCTTTTATTATTATTCGGTATTGTTTTTGCCACGATACAATCTGCAGTGGTTATTTTGCCGTGACTGGCAACTTGCCACCTAGTTGACATGACTTTGTGATGGTAACTGGCCGCTAAGTGGTCACAACGAGACAGCTTGCATGTTGCAACCACGCAGTGGCCTAAATGTGCACATTTGTTTTATACATAACCGCCTGTAAATGTCTACAAGCATTCACAGCAAATCAGAGACATTCACAGCAAAATAACGCTCGCTGGAGAGTTGCTGGTTACGGCAAAATAATCACGCAAACTAGGGCTGGCCGATTTTGCCTAAAAAAAAAAAATTGACAGGATTTTCCCCCCGAGTTTATATTATTATTATTATTGTTATTATTATTATTATTATTTTACATTAACCAAGAACGTAAAAAAAGTTTTGCTTTTATTTTATCAGTTAACAAAATTAACCATATTTCTTCTTTGGAGTCAATGTGCAAAACTTCTACCTTGAATCAAATACTTCAGGAAATGTAAATCTGTGTGTTGATATTAGAAAAGTAAAACTTTCTTTTTTTTTGCCAACTTTTGTTTTAAAAGCTAAGCAGTGCTACTTGTTTCCCTCAATATGACACAAATAAACATCACATTTTGGCTTTAATGTAGGAACCGAGGTCTGAGCTTGTCATCCCCTCCAACTGTCTGCTGATTTTACAAGTACAAGTACTGTTATGTAAATTGAGGTGGCTGTTTTGCCATAACTGGCAAATCTCCTTTTAGCGTTATTTGATTGGCCATCCCCCGGAGTAAGAAAGTCTTGGCCTGCCCTAAATCGGCTATTTTACCGTGATTAGTCTGCTTCACCAAGTTCACCCCTTTCTATAGATCTCCTTTCACTTTTCAATTTGTTTTGTCACTGAAAATAGGCTGTTATCAGCATTACCAGCCCACTATACTACATTTCATAAGGATTTTATGTCGCAGATGCTGATAGGCGTCACGGGCACGGCAAGTGAAAGTAAGCTTGTCTTTCATACCGGCAAGTGCTTGCAAAGCGAGTCCGTCTTGACGCGATAGCGTACAGGTTGCGACCACGCAGCGACATAAACGTGCACATTTGTGCTATTCACATAAGCTTGTAAATATCTGTAAGCGATCAGGATAAAATATCCACTGCCTAAACAAATGGCGTGGGGCAACTTCAGCAATATACTTGTGGCAAGGTAGCAGTAGCACATACCTGAGTTCTTCCGTTTTCAGCAAGTGGTGAAATCGAGACTTCCTCACTGTATACATGGGTGCCATATCATTAGCGAGGTGCAACTTGTCCGCTTTGGTGACTGCTCTTATTGTGCACCTTTCTTGTCATACATGCTTCCTTGTGTTAATGACTCCTTCACGGTAACATAGTCAACTTTTTTTTTAGCAGGAGTTTGTTTGCTGTTGTTGAGTTCCTCCCGTATGGAGTGTGAGAGGACACGACTGGCAAAGCTAAAGCTACGGAAGCCCGTGGGCGCGGCGCAACGAAAGGGAAAGAAAAACATCGATGTTATAATTTTTTTAATCGTCCACAACAAAACACTCGAATTAATTCAAGAAATCGATTTATCGCCCAGCCCTACCGCAAACTAACGCTACCATATTGGGTCTGTAGTAACGTTATGCTACTTTTTCTTACGTTATGCCACTTTTCCACATACAGTATTAAAATAGTTCTCAAATGTGTAAAAGACATGTCCGTCTGGCTCAAATTGGTACGGTTGTACCACACTGTTTCTGCTCGGCCATGGCCGAGTCTATTCCATTCACCACATTGGCTACCGGAGCCGAAATCACAGCACCTTCGAGGGAGAATGGTTTGGCCTAGGCGTGGCCTGGTGCAGCTATTTACATAAAAGGGACATGCACCTAAAACAGGCTGTTTTGAACAGAGCATTTTTAGGCTGATTTAGGGACAACAAAAATAGTAGATTCAAAGTCAGTTTTGACGAATGCATGTCACAGACATGTCTTTTACAAATTTGAGAACTATTTTAGCATGTGGAAAAGTTGAATAATATGGGAGCTTTAAGCAGACAAATAACATCCGCCATTCGGCCACCAGATGGTGACCTAACAGAAGAAATAAACATCAACAGCAACCATTGCAATACTGCGTGTTGTCTGCAAAAAAAAAAAAAAGGGCTGGGCCAAATCCACTAAGAATCCGCTGCGTCCGCTGACAGCGGCAAAAATTGCTCCACACATGCACCTGCAGCTTGCTCACTGTTAACATCCTATTCACGAAAGATATTGCGCTAATTATATACCTGCGCAAACACGCCCACAAAATTTGACAGCTGGGAGAAAATTTGCGCCTGATTTACCTCACATGGCAGCAATGAATTTGTGCCAAGAACATGGCAGTATAATAACAGTTGCGAGAAAGATTAAATGATCAGAAAGCGAGGTTGGACCGAGGAGGTGCAAAAGCATTTTCCTCAATTAGCGCAAGCTGTAATGAGTGGAGAGGACGACGACAACGTCATTCGTTTATTCATTTAATGCCCATAAAATACAAATTATTAGTGCGATAATTTTTTTGATTTTCAGATATTGACGTGGGCATAGATAGATTTTCATATAGCATAAGGCAGTGTTAATGCATCTATCTCATGTAAATGATCACAATGTACTCATTGCAGGATATAGCAGACTTAGCATTCGAAGTTTCCGGCTGTAAAGCGCAGTCATTCCCCAGCGTGAGCAAGATCATCGCAGACATGCTCTTCAACCTTCTCCTCCAGGCACTCTTCCTCATCCAGGTTTGAATATTTGGTTTGTCTTTTGTTTCTCTGATTAACTCATTCACTCCTAGACATTTTCACTGAAGCAACCACCTTTGCTCCCAATTATTTTACTGGATTTTGGCAGATTCTGCAAGGTCCACAGAATATTCTGTTCTATTGCTGTGAAAACATGGAATCTACCAAGAGAAAGATTAGAGTTTCTTCTTTCACCAGGAAAAAAAAGTACATTTCTCTCTGCTTCCGTTTTGCAGCAGTTTGCATTAGAATATAGCTAAGTTTCATCATTATTCACAAATCTATTTAAAACACTGGGAAAACAACTTTTAGCAAAATTGCCCTGGTTGATCTCTTATACTCTGCTGTCACCTGCAGGCCGTTTTTGTAATAACTACCATTGCTTCAATCGTTCTGTTCAGTTCAGAGGCTGCATCAAAAGCCTTCTGTATGCTCTAGCATAAAAAAAAAATATTAAAAAAAACTTATCAATACGTTTTTAGGAGCAAATGAGTTAAGGTTGTCTTTCTGCTTTCCAAAATGGTATGATAAACTTAAAGTGGGTTTTAAACACACATACAGTAAAGATTGTGTGTGACTGTATATGTGCGTCCTCCAGGGTATGATTGTGAGCCTATTTCCCATCGATGCCATTGGACAGATGGTCAGCCTGCTGCACATGTCTCTGCTCTACTCCCTGTACTGTTTTGAGTATCGCTGGTTCAACCACGGTGAGATATCCCAGTACTTTAGATATAAATCTTACGTGTATGGAATGTCAAACTAAAACAAATTCACATTTAAGGCATCGAGATGCATCAACGGCTGTCTAATATTGAGAGGAACTGGCCCTATTATTTTGGCTTTGGTTTGCCCATGGCTTTGTTGACAGCCTTGCCTTCATCGTATATCATCAGGTAAGACCTCAATTCCACTATGGATGTTTGACTCATAAGTTGTTTTCTTACCTGGGTTTTAAATAACCGGAAAAATCCATCATAGCTTGTATTTTGCATTTCATTCACTAAGCCTGCGATTGGCTGGCAACCAGTTCAGGGTGTACCCCGCCTACTGCCCGAAGCCAGCTCGGATAGGCTCCAGTGCCCCCCGCGACCCTTGTGAGGATTGGCGGTTAAGAAAATAATGGATGGATTTACCAAGCCTATGTGGAAGTCGACCCCAACGATTAAAAAATATATATATTTATTTTATTTTTTTACAATAATATTCAGCCCCACTAGTCTAAATATGGGATTTTGGTTGATATTGTGCTAGTGGAATTTGAGTTCAGCAGCAAAATCTAGCCATTTTTATCCATCTTAGCCATTTGCTGTTGACTAAAGATGACATCAATGTTGCTCAGGTCTCTCAGGCTGCCCTCTGAGATGGATAAAAATGGCTGGATTTTGCTTCATAGCTCATATTCCACAAATGTAATATTAATCAGAATGTCATATTTAGACTAGTGAGATCACATGTAACATATTATTGTCAAGAAATGTTAAAGGTTGACTTTCACTTGAATAAATATAATTTACAAACTCAGCACAAAGAATTGCCCTCTGGGTACTAATACATAACCAATTTTTTATTTTTTTACAATAATGTGTTCTATGCAGCCCCACTAGTCTAAATATGGTATTTTGGTTGATATTCTGTTAGTGGAATATGAGTTAAGCAGCAAAATCCAACTGTTTTTATCCATCTCAGACGGCGGCCATTTTGCCACTTGCTGTCGATTGAAGATGACATCACAGTTGCGCAGGGCTCAATGACCAATCACAGCTCACCTGTTTTCTTAAGCTGACCTGTAATTAGTTCAGCTCAGCTGTTTTCTGAAGCTGAGCTGTGATTGGTTCATCTTAAAAAACAACAGGTGTAAACTGTGATTGGTCGTTGCCTAAGCCCTGAACAACATTGATGTAATCTTCAGTCAACAGCAAGTGGCAAAATGGCCGTCCCATGAGATAGATAAAAATGGCTGGATTTTGCTGCTTAACTCATATTCCACAAATATTATATTAATCAGAATGTCATAGTTAAAATAGTGAGGTCACATATAACATATTATTGTCAATAAATATTTAAGGTTGACTTCCATTTTAATAAATATAGTTTGCAAACTTAGAACAAAGAATTGCCCTCTGGATACTAATACATTTTAAAAAAGAATCATAAAGGAATGCATTCATATTTAAAAAAGAGAGCCTTTTGTATATTTTTTCTGTCTAGTGGCTGCTTGTTCTCCATCCTCTTCCCTCTCTTCATCATCAGCGCTAATGAGGCTAAGACACCAACAAAGCTGTAGTAAGTGGTCAAATTAAGCGGCACTTATTAGTCATTTAATTTTATGTTGTTCCCCTCGCTGAATCATATTTTGTGTTTCTTTATTTGTAGCCATTTTCAGCTGCGTCTCTTCTCGCTGGTGGTGTTGATCAGCAACAAGCTTTTCCACAAGACAGTCCACCTGCAGTCCTCGATGACATCATCAACATCCTCAGAGAGGCTCACATCCCCTCACGCCTCCCCTGTCCGACAAAGACTTCTGCCCACTCAGTGATGATGATGATGATGATGATGATGATGATGATGATGATGATGATGCATGAAGGAACCTTGCTTAATGTGAAAAAAGATTTTCTCGAAGGATTTCCTTAATGTTTTTTTGCAGCACTGGGTTTATATGTTTTTAATCTAATCGCTGGCCCTTTTATTAAGATTAATTTGTCCACGATGTCAGTGTGACATATAAATGCCCTGTGCCTCACTCAAAACACATAGTTCACTCAATTGTTTTCTTGTGGGGGGGTTTTTCACTCTCATTTTGTATAATGTGCCATTTGAGTGACTAACCATTAAGAAATAACAGCACAATAAATCATATGGAGTTTGAAGGACGCAGTTTGCTTTTAAGCAATTTTTTTTTAACAAGTTGCACTATGTCTTTGTTTGATGGTGCAAGTTTCACATGTAGTGTGACTACCAGGTTATGGTGTCCCGGTAGTTTCGGGAAGCTTGATGTTAGTCAAGGGACTTTTATTATTTTTTATTTTTTATTTTTTTTACTTTAACTGACATGTGAGGGAGTTGGAAATAATTTGGGACCTAATACAAACCAAAAGCAATGTCACTTGTGGTTTGCTGGTTTCCCCCAAATTAAAATGGTCCACACCCTTAGGAGAAGATGTACATTGCAAATTACAAGATGACCAAAAACTGTTTGTCATCATAAATGTATTCAGTGATAAATTAGGGTGACGCTGGCAAGCTGCAAGCACATTGTGTGTTATTTATTTCATGTTGCACTGCTACAAGGTGAAAACATAATATTGAGAACAATTTAAACCTTGACCTGCATACTCAAGCTTTCTACAGATCTGCCTCGTTTATTTTCCCTTTACTATTTTATTTGTTATGTGTAAATTACATACTGAGTGTCCTACCAACATACAGTGAGTATAATGAACCCCTCCAGCACCTTGTATTCAATAGCTTATTTTGTTGAGGGGCCTTAATTTTGACTACACATACATAAGGGCAGTGTTTGTGCAGACTGATGTTTGTGAGTGAGGTTTTATAATGGAAATGCATCTCATTTCAATAAAATGAATCAGTATTTCCAAGTGATGGTGTATTCAAATTCCAAGTGCCTTCTTGCCTTGTAGAATTACGCAAAACAGGCTGTGAATACGGCTGTTCATTCTTGATACGTACTAGCTGTATAGCCGCCATCTTGTTAAATAGCCTAATGAAAATTGAAAACAGCGCGCCGTTTTTAGCAAATGTTTTAGTACTGCCATGTACAGTTTTTTTCGGCTGTGGTGCTGCTCGCTGTATTTTCTAAGCACCAGATTTTAATCAGTAGGGGGAGACAAAACGCGTTATTGCACTAAGGACACGTCACTACACTAAAGCGGCCAGGCGGGGAACACAATTTGAGCAACAGCTAAGCGAGCCAATCAGAGCCGTACAATAATCACGGTTGATTGACGTCCAACCAATAAGGATGTACTATGTCGTGAATGAGGTGGGAATAGTGAGTTCGGTTGTTTGCAACTCATGATTTCACAGGAGCGGAGCTGGTAAGTGCAGCTAATTCAACATTAATAATGGAAACTATTTTGTAAAATAAATAGCAAGCATTTAACTAGGCCATTCTGCCGCTTGGGTATTTATTCCGAGTTATAACATTGCTCGGAAGATTTGTAGATCTGGACTGTATAGAAACTAAATGAGTAGCTTATCCTTGCTAGCAGTTTAGACTTCTGGAAGGTACAATCAATCACTGGAATAGATCAAGCACTCGAAATGTGTGATGTTGGAACTTGGATTCGGATTTCGGAACAGGGTTGTTTTGATTTGTTGCATTTTAAGTTAGTTTATTTAGCTGACTTACCTACAACGTGATCGTGGTATTGTAACTGTCAGTTGAAACAGCTCTCCGAGGATGGTCTCACCTGTAAAATAGCCATGCATTGGAATAAACGTTCTACTTCAAAGTTTGTTATATTTGATTTTATTAGATTTTTATGTACGCGAATGTGAATTGTTAATGGCCCTGCCTCAAATCTCTGCAGAACGTTCCAACCACAGGCGCTTCCTAGTTTTCTGACGCCACCTAATAGTGCGTGGCCTTATCTGGTTGGACTCCCAACCTTTGGAAGAATGGAAATTAGTTTCCACTTTAAAAATTAAATCGAGTATTTCTGCCTGACTATACATTGCTTGTTCTCTCACCAGGTAGTGAGGTGAGCTGTGTCCAACCCTGCCACAATGACAAAAATGGGCTTCCTGCGTTTGTCCTATGAGAAGCAAGACACGTTGCTGAAGCTGCTCATCCTTTCTATGGCTGCTATCCTCTGTGAGTACCTTCACTAATTATTTATAATTAACGTGTAAACAACAGCATTATTCGTTAAGTTATTGCTTCTCTGCAGCGTTCTCCACCAGACTGTTTTCCGTCTTGAGGTTTGAAAGCGTCATCCATGAGTTTGATCCGTAAGTAGCAAAAAAACAAAAAACATGATCTGACAGTCATACTTAAGTTATATTACGCTTGCCCATCACCTTCAGATATTTCAACTACCGGACCACCCGCTTTCTAACAGAAGAAGGATTTTACAACTTTCATAACTGGTTTGATGATAGAGCATGGTATCCATTAGGGAGGATCATCGGTGGCACCATTTATCCAGGTAGGAGTGAGAAAAATACAACATTTCCAAATGACGGAAGGTTTTCTTTAAACAATCACAAAAAGCTACCATGTTAACTCGCATGTATTTTCTCCCCCACTAGGACTGATGATCACCTCAGCTGCCTTGTACCACGTCTTACATTTTTTCCACATCACCATTGATATCCGCAATGTTTGTGTTTTTCTGGCTCCCTTGTTCTCCTCCTTCACAGCCATTGTCACCTATCACTTCACCAAGGAGTTGAAGGTAAGTTCTTATTAATCATAGGTTTGAATGTGAGTAAGATTGTTTTTGTAGGTGGGTAAGTATGGAGGAACAAAATTCAAAATAAATAAAGGACTAAATAAATAAATTAATAAATGACTAAAAGTGAACATAAAAACGGGTATTAAAAATATAATTAGAAAATTATATAAAAACATAAATTAATGGAAATAAAAACAACAACAAAATGTGTGTGTGTGTATATATACATAAATACATTTGTATTTAATTTTTTAATTATTTTTTTAAATATATTTTTATTTTCACTTTTAGTCATTTATTTATTCATTTATTTATTTTGAGTTTTGTCCATACTGCCAGGGTGAAATGTTATTCAAATGAGGGGGTGGTCCTACGCGTGTCTTGGGTTGGACTCCTCCATTGCAAACTGCCTTTTATTTGTCGAGTGAGCAGGTCAGCGAACAAGGAATTCTCGCCGACTTGAATTGAGAGCTCCAGCAATGGATGACTATCTTGTCCACTGTCACCTCCATTTGTCAAGCAACTCGTCGCAAGTTGGACAAGATAGTCGTCCATTGCAAGAGCTCTCCATGCAAGCCGGCAAGACTTCCTTGTTCGCTGACCCGCTCACTCGACCATTGAAAGGCAGTTTGCAACGGCAGAGTCCAACCCAAGACACGCTTAGGACCGCCCCCTCATTTGAATAATATTTCGTCCTGGCAGTATGGACCAAAACTAAGCAAAAATAAAAATGAATAAATAAATGATGATTTTTTTTTTATATATATATATATATACTTCAAAAATTAAATACAAATATATTTATTTATGTAAATGTATATTTAGCTGTTTTTTTTATTAAATTTTTGAATTATATTTTTTTATATCCGTTTTTATTTTCACTTTTAGTAATTTATGTATTTATTATATGTTTTAGTCCTCCATAGGTAAGTAGTACTAAAACAAAAAAAACCTTGGATGAATGGGGTTAATTCATGTTTTAGCACTGTAATATGATAATGTGTGTTTTTAGCTTAATGCTATAAATTATTGTCGCTCAAAGCCACGTTTCTTTTTAGGATGCTGGTGCTGGGCTCTTGGCTGCAGCCATGATTGCTGTGGTACCTGGTTACATTTCCCGTTCTGTTGCTGGCTCTTATGATAATGAAGGTATACATTACATGCATGCCTATATTTTAAATGTTACAAAAGCCCACATACCAAAGTGTTTTTTACCCTGTCTGCCCTACTTAGGTATTGCCATATTCTGCATGTTGTTGACGTACTACATGTGGATCAAGGCTGTAAAAACGGGATCTGTGTACTGGTCCTCTATATGTGCTCTGGCCTACTTCTATATGGTGAGCAGATACAATTACTTTTAAAAACTGTTGTGAAAATGTAAGTTTTATTTTGTGGATTACCAACTTGTTTTAGATAACATATAATTTATTTTATTATCAGCTTTTCAGCCTGTTTTCTGCTCTTCTCCTCACTCACCTTCATAACTAAAAATCTCAATTTAGCTTTGAACAAAGCTAAAGTTGCCTTAGCATTTTTTTTTAAGGAACATCACCCAACTTGAAGACTTTTTCGCACCCAGGTTTAACCTGTTTATATAATAGCTACTGTATATACAATAGAGACAGTCAGACCAATTTGTCCACTGAAGGAAATTGAACTGAGTAATAATGGAATGTAGTGTATGCTTTTAGTAGGGGTGTCAAAATTAGTGTGTTAATTTTGAGATAATTTAAAGTTCCTCTAATGCCACTCATTTTTTTGACGCGTGATTAATGACCGCCCCTTACTTGGGAAGCCTGTACTGGGGGAATTCCAGTCGCAACACAGCTGGACGTCAAAATTTAGCAGTAATAATAATGCATATATTTGTGGAGACTGGGGTCAAGTTGTATTTTACACTTTAAAAAAATACATTTTAAAGTTACTTCATGGTAAAGATTAGATATAAAATATGAAAAGAAAAATGCACTGAGCTGTCACCATCTTTCAAATGCAATTATGCCATCTAGTGGCAGAAATATGATCTCAACACAAATCAATATCACAGTTTTTTTTACAATACAGTACATATTTTTAATTTTAACTCAATTTTATGAATTGTTTTGAAATTACTGTCTCAATGACTAAAAGATGAAGCCATATTTCTATTAGGTAAAGTGTGAGTTAACTTGAAGTCATGCGATTAATTACGATTAAAAAAAATATATATATATATTCACCTGACACTCCTAGTTTTTAGCTGTTTACTCAACAAATTAGAACCCTGCAGAAAGACTTATTTACTATGCATATAGAGGAAAACTTTATTATTTTCAGCTATTCAATGTCCTGATAGGGTGATTGTTTTGATATTTGTGATTTCCTGCAGCTCTCTTGTCTATCCATCGTGTGTGTGTAGGTTTCCTCCTGGGGTGGCTATGTGTTCCTGATCAACCTGATCCCCCTCCACGTCCTGGTTCTGATGCTCACCGGACGGTTCTCTCACCGCATCTATGTAGCATACTGCACGGTCTACTGCCTGGGCACCATCCTATCCATGCAGATCTCCTTTGTTGGTTTTCAGGTAGGGTGTAAAACCTCTGCGTTATGGTTACTTTCACAGTTTCACTACACACTTCATTAGGTGCACCTGCACAGCACAATGATATCCAATCTAGGAACCATATCAGAATGTTTGAAATCTACTGGATTTATTAAGGATGGCCATGCAAGTATAGTGCAATACCAACCTTATTTGGAGGTATCAAATACTCGTGGAGGCTGCCGACTAGGGCTGGGTATCGATTCAGATTTCCAAAATCGATTCGATTCACATTGATTTTCATTTCAGTTAAGGATTTCATGCAGTACCAATTTTACTTTTATTTGGAAGACTTGCAAATAGTAGAAGCGTCTTTCTTTAACTTGGTGCATTAGTAAAAATATGAATATTTACATTTCTAATTGAATCCAATGCAGTTACATTAATCATTGAACATGACCTGATCAAAACAATAAATAATAATATAAATCAATTACAACTACAGTGCTATGTAAATAAAGTGGAAAAAACACTAACCCTAACCCAAATCATGACATTCACATTACTGTGAACGTTTTTTATGTTACGGTTCCAGTGGTTAATAAATAGATAAAAACAAATTTACATAAGAGACACAGTCATAGTGCATAATTATGCATCCACATTTTGTGTTATGTCCAATTTCTTACCTTACTTATTTTGGGGGGTATTTGTGTTCAGTCTTTTGCTTTTTCTTTCATTTAATGTACAGTTTAATTACTGCCGCATGCATGCACTCCGTTTAATAATGTAGTGGTAATGCACCAAAAGCACCTGCCAACCGCGATAAGAAAGAAGAAGAAGTCATACATTACCGCCAGTGGCCTCCTTCATAGCCATAGGTATCTATGCTAAAGAAGGGGGCGCTAATGAACCAAAAGTATTTGACAACCATCAAATGGAAGTAGAAGAAGTAATCGTAGTCTTGTGTAAGTTATAGTGTAGTATGACTTATTTACTATTTAGAGCAGGAAACAATCAGGATTCTACTTTTGGCTCCAATGTGACGCAGAATTTTAGTTAAGGTAAGCCATTTAAAACTACTGCAAAAAGAAACTATTTTCCATAGTACATCTGTCTAAACGTGTGTGTTTGCATGTGTGTATTTTTTCGAGAGGGAGACCCGCGATGCGATCTGCTTGCATTAAAACGCAGTCCATTTTTTAAGTTATATAGCAATCAGCAGCACGGAGCAGCTCATGCTTGAGCTGTTACCTTTCTTTGTAAGCACTAGGCTCATTTTACTCTGAATAACAGAAGGGCACATTTGAACAACACTCACATGAGGTTTTGAACAAGTACGTGCTCGCCTAGGGCACATTAATTTACCGGATATAGCCGTATTAAAAGTATCGATACATGGTTTTATGAATCGGTGTTGGGCTATGAAAAGCAATATCGATTCAATAGCGATATTTTAAACCCACCCCTGCTGCCGATACTAGCCACGATACTTCAAGCAAAAGAAATGTGACAGTAAGTCCTCGTTGGCAGTAGTTGGCACTATACTGCGGCAGTTTGACAAGGTGGCAAATCATCATCTGTGTTAGGAAGAAAGGACTTTGTTCCCTTTTTTTTTTTCCTTGTGTAAAATGACATTTTATGTACTATAGGTATCAGTGTGTACTCTGAGGGAATACTTGTACTGGTATCAATCTGAAAAAGAGTGGTATTGAACATTCCCACTATTTGTTTGGGCTGCTTGATTATGAAGAAAATATAAATCACGATTAATTTGGTAATAATAGAAATCACAATTAGGACAATCATTTGTTTTTTGGTACAAAACAAGAAATTTTGTATCTGTAATGTAAAAAATATTAAGACAAAGATGTTTTTTTTATTTTTTTTATTGTTTTTATTGTGGAGTGTAATAATTGTAATTGAATTTCGATTAATTGCACAGCCCAATTTATGTATTCATCTAATTCATCAACTCTAATGTTGCTAGTAAAATTGTGAAGGACCAAGTCAAATCCAATACTGTATTTCTGTCCTCTCCCATCTGCCAGCCGGTGCAGTCCTCAGAACACATGGCAGCCTTCGGTGTGTTTGGCTTGTGCCAGATTCATGCCTTTGTGGATTATCTACGCAGCAAACTCAACGTTCAGCAGTTTGAGGTGCTGTTCAAAAGCGTTATCTCCCTGGTGGGTTTCTTCTTGTTGTCCGTGGGTGCCGTTCTCATGCTAACAGGTAGGTCCAAAATCAGTAGGAGGTACAGGTGAAACCAAATGACTAAAGTCACTGTCCCTCACTATAATGTCCTGCCCCCAGGAAAGATATCCCCATGGACCGGTCGTTTCTACTCCCTGCTGGACCCTTCCTATGCCAAAAACAACATCCCCATTATCGCTTCGGTCTCTGAGCATCAGCCCACAACATGGTCCTCCTACTATTTTGACCTCCAGCTGCTGGTGTTTATGTTCCCAGGTAAGTGTTTTCACGGCATTTACAACATGGGTTTTAAAGTTCTCCGACGTCGGGACGAATTTCCGTCATTCAGAAAAATCAAGCCCACGTGTGTCTCACTGAGGATGCACGTAAGTAGTGATTGTTGGTTTTTCGATTGGCTTCCTTAAACAACTTTTAATTCCATCGCTTTATTTAAAAAGAAGACATGAACTCATTTTCTCCCAAAAACTTATAAATACGTTCTATTTTAAATGTGTGTCTGTGTCGTGGATAATGAAACAAAGAGGAAACCAACTATGGCAACCGGTGCACTTCACGAAAGACATGCGGGGGGGGGGGGATACCCAACTCGACATCAGTTTATACATAGTTTTGATACCTTCAGTGAGAATCTCCAAAGTGACTAATCATGAGAATAAAGTACATGCATTGAATAAGAAGGTGTGTCCAAACTTTTGGCCTGTACTGTAATTTAGATTCAGTTACTGGTTTGGTCGCTAACGTCAGAAAATAGGGAAGAATGTTGATCATTGTTTTCCAATGTAATAACAGAGGTTTTATTTTGATTCGACACAAAGATAATGAGTGTGCTTTTACAGACGACTATAGAAATGTGTGAATATTTACTGTTGAGAGGCAATTTGTAATTAAACATTGTCAATTAATTTGATGATCGATTAGTTGTCGATTTCATTGTTGCACCTCTACTCTCAGCACTTGTTTGTTTTCCTGACATGTCCTTTCCTTTCAACACAGTCGGTCTTTACTACTGCTTCAACAACTTGTCTGATGCAAGGATCTTCATCATCATGTATGGAGTGACCAGCATGTACTTCTCAGCTGTCATGGTAAATCTCGGAATGACTTGACTTACTTTTTGTTTCCAGAATAAAACCACGGCTCTTTGTCTTTCAGGTTCGTCTGATGTTGGTGTTGGCCCCTGTCATGTGCATTCTTTCTGGCATCGGCGTGTCCCAGGTGCTAACAACCTACATGAAGAACCTGGATGTCAGCAGGCCAGACAAGAAGAACAAGAAGCAGCAGGATTCCACCTACCCCATTAAAAATGAAGTAGGTTGAATTATTTTGTTGATAGTCTCAATTGTTACAGTAAGCCAATGATTACTGTAACAATTCACTTCAAAACGTCATCTTGTCCTGCTAGCATCAGTGGTGTTGATGAATGAATGGATAAATTGACTTAATAAGTGGTTCAGATCATGGCTGGGTGGATGTTATTCACTCCCAGCCATTTTCACTGAAGCAACCTCCTTCGCACCCGGCTGTTTTAGTGGATTTTGACTGATTTTGCTAGGCCCAAAGATTATTATGTTCTATTGCTATAAAAACATGGAACCAACCAAAAGAAAGATTTGAGTCTCTTCTTACATCAGGATAAAAAAAGGGTATTTGTATCTGTTTCCGTTTTGCAGCAATTAGCATTAGAATATAGCTAAGTTTCATCATTATTCCCATTCCTGTTAAAAACAATGGCAAAAAGAGCTTGTTGCAACATGGCCTTGGCTGACCTCTGCTACCACCTGGTGGCCATGTTTTACCATTGCTTTAGGTCACCTTTTCATGTCTTAAGATGCATCAAAGCCTTTTATATGATCTTGCATTTAAAAAAGAAAAACATTTTAAAAGACGTATAAAGACGTTTTTGGGAGTGAAGGACACATTATTACAAATGTATTTACATGTTTTTGGGTTTGAATGAGTTGCTATCAAGACGCCACCATGAGCACACAAGTGAAATGGTAAATAGCTGTTGTTGTCTTTGATAGGTTGCCTCTGGGATGATTCTGGTCATGGCCTTCTTCCTAATCACATACACCTTCCACTCCACCTGGGTGACAAGCGAAGCCTACTCCTCTCCCTCAATTGTCCTGTCTGCCCGTGGAGGGGATGGCAGCCGCATCATTTTTGATGACTTCAGAGAGGCCTACTACTGGCTTCGTCACAACACGCCAGAGGTCAGTCATATCCAAAACCGTAGAGGCGGACCATGAAATTCTGAGCTTGTGTCATTACAGAGCAAATGTGTGAATTGTAGACTTTTTGATTTCAGGATTCCAAAGTCATGTCATGGTGGGATTACGGCTACCAGATAACTGCCATGGCAAATCGAACCATTCTAGTGGACAACAACACGTGGAACAACACGCACATCTCCAGAGTTGGCCAGGTGAGCTCATTAAGCAGTAAGTGGTGCCAAGCTCATGAGAATCTCTCTGACCGGCTTCTTCTACTTTAGGCCATGGCGTCCACTGAGGAGAGAGCCTATGAGATTATGAGGGAGCTGGATGTCAGCTATGTCCTGGTCATCTTTGGAGGACTTACGGGTTATTCCTCAGATGGTATGTTACAACTACGGCAAAGTCAAGCATGCTTATGTGTATATTAGGGTTGTCACGAGGAAAATACTCAATACCATTTTCGATACCGCAGAGATAAAAGACAAATACAAACCCAATTCCCAAAAAGTTGGGACATTAAATGATTGCAATAATGTGGAAGTGCCAAATTTTAATATATTGTTCAGAATAGAACATGGATGACAGGTCATAAGTTTAAACTGAGAGGGTTTATCATTTTAAGGGAAAAATATGTTGATTGTAAATTTCATGGTGCCAACAAATCAAAAAACAAAAAAAAAGTTGGGACAGGTAGCAATAAGAGGCTGGAAAAGTCAATTGCACTTATTTTAAAAAACAAACAAAAAAACAACAAAAAACAGCTGGAAGACCAGTTACCACTAATGAGGTCCATTGGCAACTTGATTGGAGTCTAAAAAGAGCTTCTCGGAGTGGCAGTGTCTCTCAGAAGCGAAGATGGGTAGAGGATCACCAATTCCTCCAATTTTGCGCAGAAAGATAGTGGAGAAATATCAGAAAGGTGTTTACCAGTGAAAAATTGCAAAAAGGTTGAAGTAATCATAATCTACAGTGCATAACATCATCCAAAGAATCTGGAACAATCTCTGTGTGTAAGGGTCAAGGCCGAAAAATCCTACTGGACGCCCATGATCTTCGGGCCCTTAAATGGCACTGAACTGCAAACAGGAATGCTTACTGTAAGGGAAATCACAGAAAGGGCTCAGCAATACTTCCAGAAAATATCGGAGTGTGGCAAAGTGGAAACCTGTTTTGTGGTCAGACCAATCACGATTGGAAGTTGTTTGGGGAAAACTGGGGCGCTATATTATACTGACTAAAGAGGACAAGGACAACCCAAGTTGTTATCAGCCCTCGATTTATAAGCCTGCATCTGTGATGGTATAGGGTTGCACGAGTGCGTGTGGCATGGGCAGCTTCCACATCTCGAAAGGCATCGTCAATGCACAAAGGTATATTCCGATTGGAGAACAACATATGCTCCCATCCAGGCATCATCACTTTCACAGAAGATCTTGCATTTCTCAACACGATAATGCCAGACCACGTGCAGCACCAATTACAACATCATGGCTGCGTAGGAAAAGGATCCGTCTGGGTATTGAAACGGCCAGCCTGCAGTCCACTTCTTTCACTTCTAGAGCACATTTGGCGCATCATAAAGGGGAAGGTGCAACAAAGAGAACCCAAGACAGTTGAACAGTTCGAGAGACGCGTGTTAGACAAGAATGGGACAGCGTTCCTATTTCCCTAAACTTGAGAAACTTGTCTCCTCGATCCCCAGACGTTTGCAGATTGTTGTAAGAAGAAGAGGGGATGCCTCACAGTGGTGAAAATGGCCTTGTCCCAACTTTTTGGAGATTTGTGGACACCATGGAATTTAAAATCAACATAGTTTCCCCTTAAAATTATACATTTTCTCAGTTTAAACTTTTGACCTTAAAATGTGGCACTTCCACATAATTGCATTCAGTTTTTATTCACAATTTATATAGTGTCCCAACTTTTTGGGAATTGGGTTCGTACTTTAAAAATGCATAGAATTGTTTATTGTTAACATAATCGCAAATACATAAATAAATACAATTATTAACTAATTGAATCTTGGTTCTCATTGGAGCAACCCCCTTTAATACCAGCCGTTTTCCTGGATTTTGACTGATTTTGCAAGGCCCACAGAATATTGTGTTCTATTGCTACATAAACATACCAAAAGAAAGATTAGACTCTCTTCTTTCATCAGAAAAAATTAGTGTGTTTCTATCTTATTCCGTTCTTTAGTTATCAGCGTTAGAATATCTCAAGTTTTGTCAAAATTCCAATTCCTGAGAAAAAAACGTAGAAAAATAGCTTTTTGTCGAAAGCACAACATTGACTTTAACGCTACAAATTTTTTTATTTTTTGACAAACCTCTAAATAATATTTTCGTGCAATAAGGCAACATTCCAAAAAGTGCTTTTGATAATAAAATAACAGTTTATTGCACATAATGGCTAATAACAAAACAACATTCACTGAGCATAAAGCTAACTGCTGAAGCTGGCTAATGGCTAGTAACAAAGCAACAAGGCGTCTTGCTTTTTCTTGGCCACCAAGACTGGCTGGTTTTGGCCCTCCTGCCACCGCACTGGCCATACTTAGCATCTGTAAAACGTAGCTGAGCAAGCGAGGTCGTAGTGTGGACTCTCCTGGCTGCCGGAGGCTGCTTGTAGATTGTGCGCGGCGGACTCTGAAGGAACGCGCACCGTCTTATCGATACCATGACAAATTAGTATCGTATCCGGATACCACATGTAAGTATCGATACTTTCCAAAGTAGCGATTTTCCACTGAGCCGTTGTCAAGGATTGGTATTGGAGCCTTTGTTTAGTCCTAGTTTGGCTAAACGATTCTATTGACTGTCAATCACAAATGAAATGTTTGAGTTGTCACTCATTTCTTGTCACAAAGCAATAGAAAATATTTCATCTAGGATGTTTAATTGTGTCGACACAGATATCAACAAGTTTCTGTGGATGGTCCGCATCGGCGGCAGCACTGACACAGGCAAGCACATCAAGGAGCACGACTACTACACTCCCACGGGGGAGTTCCGGGTGGACCGCGAAGGCTCGCCCGTGCTGCTCAACTGCCTCATGTACAAGATGTGCTACTACCGCTTCGGCCAGGTCTACACTGAGGCCAGTAAGTAACACTTAGCCACGTCCTCACAGTTGGTCAGGATGAGGTTACGTTCAAGTGAGTTGGCCCCAAGGAAATTCGATTGAATATAAATACGAGCTGTTGGAAAGTCTCTTTGTTTGTTTTTTTATTTGTTTTTTTTTAAATAAAATAAAACTACTTCTCTTTACAGAGCGCCCACCAGGTTATGACAGAGTGAGGAATGCTGAAATTGGCAACAAAGATTTTGAACTGGATGTGTTGGAAGAGGCCTACACGACAGAACATTGGCTTGTTAGGATATACAAGGTAAGAATCTCCTTACTGCAAATGGCATCTGTCATTAATTTGGCACGTTGCCTTTCATCTTGACTTCAAGTTTTGCATGCATGGAATTCAATATTAAATAGAAAAATAATGTCCATTTTATATTCTTCACCTTTCTTAACTCGCTGAACTGAGTGTGGTTAAAGATGAAAGGCGATGACGCAACAAATCTATGATTTAAATTCAGTGTAAAATATTCATTAAAAAGAATTTAGTTCTAATTATTCCAATTCTGTGTCGCATGGGAAAAGCCAGGCAAAAACAATTTATAGCAGGCACTCATGAGGGATATGGATCATGTTATAGTCTGTTAGCACCCTCTATTGGGCGAAAGTGCATACAGCAGCTAAGTAGTTTGTTGTTTTTCACTTCCAAGCTGAATGCTAAATTTGAGGCTGAACACTCTGCATATTTGACAGTGCATGTTAAATGTTACAACAAATACTTTACACTGAATTTTGAATTCTTGAATTTTTGAAACTGAATATTGTACCCTGATTTTTCTTTTAATGGTTTTAGAAATGTGATGCTTTAAAAAAAATAATAATAATAATAATAATATTCATACTCCGATTGCACAGATATACTCACAGCCCAGAGCAAACAATTAGAATTCTGAGAGACGTGTCTTGCTGAATATTTATTTTACCTTGATGACTCTAATTTATAGGTTAAAGATCTGGACAACCGCGGCCTTTCAAGAACATAAACCGCCTGAAGACAACCAAACACCCTGTTTGCAGACAGCACTGAACACCTTCCCCTGTGGTCAGCAGATGAGCTGCTCAACAATACTTTTTTTATACAGATTGTTTTGGGGAAGAAAATTGCAACGAGATTTGTGTGGGTGTGTATGTGAGAGAATCTTTTTTTTTTTTTTATTGTTATAATAAAACGTCTCATAAGGAATCCAAGGGATGAGATTTCATATTACCCAGTTTGTTGTTGGGAAGCCTAATTTGATAAAGTGTCCAAAAGACAGCAGCGTTCCTTGGATTTTGTACAATGTGGTAAAAAAAAGCAGGATTAAACTTGGGAGGGAAAAAAATTGGTGTGCTTCATTTTTTTTCTGTCATTGGGAAGAGGTTTTTTTTGACACTCGTGACAGATATATCTTCGCAATTGTCAAAGGTAATTTGTTACCCCAAAGGGAAAAAATGAATTTAAAAAGCGAGATGACTAGACAGGCATTTTCTGTCCCCCAACAGAACATCCATTGCAGGTCAATCACACCAGTAAGAATGCCCATGTCCTTTTGCTGAAAGCTATGGTGTTACAGTACTACTACTTTTCTGGACGCTATTGGTGTTCTTTTGTGTTGTCTGAATTAGACATTTAAATGTGCAAAATTTCTATCACAAGGACATCAATTGTTGAGCAGAAGATGTTTACCTCCAAATGTTTCTTAGAGCAATCTGTAGAATCCTAAATAAGATGTTTAAATGCTTAAAGAAACTAGATATTTTTTCACTGTCCATTTTAAAAACCTACCATTACTTTCAGTAATATGAAAAAAAAAAATTCTACATCTTTTTTTTTTTGTATAAGCAGGTCTAGTAATGGACATGGCTAATTATATTCCATAGGTCACATTGCGCCTTTACAGGTGGCTGACGTTTCGCCACCATTGGTATACCTTTATTTGAAAAGGGACAGCACACAACACCACATTAACCAAAACAAAGTTAGGAAAGATGCTTGGTGCCAGGTTATAGCATAAAAATGCCACTAACCAATGTAGGAGCTGTGTACTAGTGCATCTCAAGCTGAAATACTCATTGCAAGTGTAGAGTATACCAAAATAAATTAAACCTTTTTTAAAAAGTCTGACAAAATTGCATTTATTTTAGTGAGTTACTGTAATTATTAAAAGAAAATAAAAAAACATGAAAGTTACTACAGTCACAGTTCATGAGTGGGTACGCACATATGTTAACATTTCACCAAACAATTACAATTCACTGGACAGAGAATACAATTAGTAGACCTTTAAGAAGGTTGACACCTTGTTTGGGTTCAGTCCCAAAATCTTAAAACACACACACACATATATATAATATAGTGTACAGTATAGCCAAACCATGTGCAATTGTGCATCATTACAGTTAAACTTTGACCTGGTCTGGCAGATCCTCCACGAGAGCAGAATTTTTTCTATAAACGTAAGCATTGAGATCATCCAGTTTGGCCAGCTCAGCCAGCGACGACACGCATGGGTCATGATCGAGCACGGTAGATGGCAGATGTAAAGATTTACGCTCGATGCGGCGGGAGCGGCGCACCGGCGTCAGAAACTTCAGATCGTTGATGTTGCTTTTTCGTCTCGACGTGCTCGTTTGGACCTCACCTTCGATTGTTTTCTTCACACTGCAACACAAAAGTCAAATCAAGTTTTGACATCTGGAGTTGAGCTTTTACACTTTGACATTCCAATGCGAGGTTACTGTCATGATAGGAGAGGACAGCTGACCTTTGCAAATACGGAGTCGTTTTTACACTGTATTTTACGACATAGGCGTTCTCCATCTGTGGCACGTCCTCCACGTCAGCATCATTACGTTTAACTTTCAACACTTTCTTTTTACTTTCTTTTTTTTCATTCTTCAACATCTCCTTGGCATCTTCCTTTACACATGCATCATCCTCCGTAGCTCCGTCCTCCTCTTCGGCGACGTTGCCCACGTCTGTGCTCTGCAGGAGTTCTGGGAACACAAATGGCAGTCGGAACTCACTCCCGAAACCAGATTTCCTTTCTTATTGCCAGTGTATTGTCATACAGGTAAATGTGGGTTTCTTTTTTAACTAAACAGCCGGCTCAAATTGATTTTTTTTTACAACCATTGTCTTAATTTTAAACCAGGAAAAACCCTGGTCGGATTTCAAAACTCTTCAATTGCGAGGTAACTTAAGATGGCAAAAGCCAAGGGAAAGTTATCACAGTCAACAAGTCATTTTCTGACAAATGTGACTCTTTGGTTTTGCCTATTACCACCATTCATTAAGTTCATTGCATTTCATATATCTTCTGTTTCAATATTCAGAAGTGCACAGTACTTCAGTGTAGTGCTATCACAATTGAATATTTTTAGAATCGATTAAAAGGATTCATTTGAATTTTGCATTAAAGTTATTACAAAAGCATTGTTTCCCTAATTACTGTTTATTAACCAGTGATTGGTGTTTTTCATACTTTGTATTCATATAGTGATTAAAAAAAGGGGGGACTGATGTACTATGTTACCGGTTTGGTCATTGTTTTCTAAAGTACAAACAGATGTTTGCAAATGCCTTATTTTGATCTAACACAAAAATCTGTGAACAATTACTGTTGATATGCTGAAATCAGAGGATTTGGACAATTTTAAATTTGAAGAATAGCTCCAAATGATGACTAGATGACTAATAGTTGATTACACGATTAATTTTGACAGCTCCAGTACAAGAAAGTTACAATTTAATTCTATTAAAATAACTAGTTTTTCACACATATTTGGAATAATTTGTGCTTTTGCGGAGTGTTATCTTACCTGTGGGTATGTGTTCCCACACCATTTGTGTGAATATTCATTATTTGAAGGAAAAACACTCCCAAAGTTGATGCTAACTTCTCGTTAGCATTTGAATGGGATCCTCACTTTGCTTTTAGCATTAGCGCTAGGCTAGTGATGTTTTAAAAACAAAGCATGTTTTGTATTTAAATATACAGTGGATGTAATTCTTATTGTCGTGTGTTTAGTTTTACAGTTAAGCTTAAAGGACACTTAAGGACAACAGAATAACCAGAATAACATACGCTACGGCTACACACTTGCTAGTTGCTAATGCTACGCAAGCAAAGTGGTGCATTCCGGCTACTTTCCCAGCGTCAGAAACTTTGGGTTTCTTTGATTATAACGTTTTAAGGGGAAAATAATCAACCGATTGTTTTGGCAGATGTTTGAAGGGCAAGTCAATATTTCTTTAGTCTCATTATCTTTGCCGTTTCAATATTCAGAAGTGTACACTTCTTCAGTGTGCTGACCAGAGTTGGCGTGAGCAAATAAAACCCCCGTCTTTGTTGCATCATAATTAGGCCCAGCATGCTGCTGACTCTTGGAAAGGGTAAGAGAAAACTCATTCACTGCCATTGACGTCAAAAATTTATTTGAACTATTTATATTAGTTTCAATTTTTTTTCTACTTTTGTTAACACAAGTATGAAAACCTAAAAAAAAATATTGTACATTTAGAACATATACATTTGTGATTAATCTTGAGTTAACTAGTGAAGTCATGTGATTAATTACAATTAAAAATTGTAATCGCCTGATGCCCCTAATTTAAAAAGAAAAAGAAGAAAAGATTATTAAAAATTAGGGGTGTCAGACGATTAAATGTTTTAATTGTAATTAATCGCATGACTTCAATAGTTAACTCACGATTAATTACAAATCTGTTCTAAATGTACTTTTTTTTTTTTCAGGTTTTCATACGCTTGTTAAAAGTGGAAAAAAATGTGAAACTAATAGAAATAGTTCAAATGAATTGTTGACGTTTATAGCCGTCAATGGCAGTGAATGAGTCAAGTACGATAGCGACATAAGTTCAATCTGTGCACAAGACACAACATGTAACAGTATCATTTATGCACTTTGCAGTAGTAGTAAAATCAGTTGCAGTCATTTCGATTAGACTTTCCACCAACGGCTAAATTGGATTGTCTTAAATTCTGCATTTTATGCACATTATATAAACAGCTGTAATACTTTCATTTGCAGAGCTACAAAATTTAATTAAGTATATCTCAGCACCATTGTAAACGATAATCAAAACGTGGTTTTACACTCTAAAACTAAACTCACCATCCTGGTATTTTGAAGGTGTCTGCATGGCATCCAGCACTTCGCACAGGTTAAGAACAACCTAAAAATACAACAATCCTTTCAGTATTAAGCACAACAAATCGTAATTCAATGGTATTCGTTGAAACACCTCACATTATCAAATCCATCCTGCACAACAGGCAAATCCAAATCAGTGTTTTCTGGAAGGTTGAAACTTGTGTTCATTATCCCTGGACTCTGCAGCTGCACACTGGCGAAGGCTTCCTGTCCTTCTGGGTAAGGAGCAGAAGCAGCGAGGTCCAGACCGGGTTCTGCTTCATGTTGCTGGCCCTCCACATGAGACTGGGATTTCACACTGGCTTTGGGATTTACGGATGCCGACATTTTTGTTTGTGGGCGTGTGCTTGTTATGGCGGGTCTCTTGAGAGTCTTGCCTTTGGAAGCCATCCACTCTGCTAATTTTGCCCTGCGGGGAGAAATGAAGTACTGAGCATGCATGATGGATGAATGTCAAGAAAAATCACACAGGATGTAAAAATAAATACAGTAGAGGATTAGGGCGAGTGAAGAGGGGGAGGTAAAAAAGAAGAAAATTCCAACTTCAGTCAGAATTCTGACTTTATTCGTGCTTCTATTATTCTCATTTTAAAGTCAGAATTCTGATATTAAAGTGAGAATTCTCACTTAAAGTCAGAATTCTGACTGAAAAAAGTGGATTTGCACTTAAAGTCAGAATTCTGACTTTAAGTGCAAATTCACTTAAATTCTGACTTTAATCCAGAATTATTATTATTATTATTCTGAGATTAAAGTCTGAATTCTAAGATTAAATTCACAATTCTGAGATTGAAGTCAGAATTCCGACTTCAATCAGAATTCTGACTTTATTAGTGCTTCTATTTCTCATTCTAAAGTCAGAAATCTGATATTAAAGAGAGAATTTTCACTTAGTCAGAATTCTGACTAATTTTAGAATTCTGACATTATTCTCAGAATTCTTTCAAGTCAGAATTCTGAGAATAAAGTGAGAATTCTGATTTAGAAGTGAGAATTCTGACTTTAATATCAGAATTCTGACTATGAAGAATTCTGAGAATGTCAGAATTCTGTGAATAAAGTGAATTCGCACTTAAAGTTAGAATTCTGAGATTAAATTCACAATTCTGACTAAGTGAAAATTCTCACTTTAAAATCAGATTTCTGACTTTAGAATGAGAATAATAGAAGCACTAAAAAGTCAGAATTTTCACTTAAAGTCAGAATTCTGACTTCAATCTCAGAATTGTGAATTTAATCTTAGAATTCTGATTTTAATCTCAGAATAATAATAATAATTTTGGGATTAAAGTCAGAATTCTGACTTTAAGTGAGAATTCTCACTTTATTCACAGAATTCTGACTTTAAAGTGAGAATCCTGCCAAACTTTTTTTCTCCCTCTTCACTGGCCCTAATCCTTTTCCGAAAATAAGACTTTCACCTTCTTTCCTCGGTGGTTTCAGTGGACCTGTACAGGCTGAGGGTGCTTGTTACAGGAGGCTTCTTGACCTTCTTATCAGTTAGCGCAACCTTTGGCTTGGTGGCTGTCACTGTGGCGTTCCTTAACGTCTTTGGGTCAGGTCTGGAGGTCTGAGGGCGAGCAGGGCGAGGCCCCGGAAGACGGCCGGTGGCCGCAGGTTTGGACACTTGCGCACGTGCATCCAACACCGATTTGGACCTTGGTGGGACAGGTTTTTGCAGGACACGCCGTGGGACATCACTAACAGACTTTGACCTGCTTTTTGTCAAATTCCCAACCGTTTGGCTTTCCGGTTTAGTTGCTGCTGTCGCACTTGACTTCCAAATGGATCCAATTTTGGACTCTACAATTCTACCTTTGTACATGCCGGGGACAACTTTGGATGAAGCCGCCACAGCGGGTGCCCTTGGGGTATCTGTAACAACTTTTCCGTATTTCACTGACTGTTCAGTGAGAACGGCCTGGTTACGTGCTTGTCGCCGTTTGACTTCACCGACAGCACCTCCATTCGCATCTTTCTGCGTGGACTTGCTTTGTTTCACAACCTCACCAGACGACGCGGACTTTGTATCTTGTATTTTACTGGCGCCATTTCTTCCCAGCATCTCCTGCTTCTTATTGCTTTTAAATTGGACCGATGATGTTGATTTTGAAAAGTCTCTTCTGATGAAAGACTTGATTCCATCTGCAGGCTCAGAATTCTCCTTGTTTGCCTGCAACAATTCAAAACAAACAGTCATTTTCGAAATTCTGAAGCTTAAAGCAGACTGTTTCCATTCCCCTCCACAAATTTTTGTGTCAGAGTTCCCAATTCCAGTTTAAATAAGTTTAATGAATTTGCAAATGCCAATTTCTTTGCAACATGTCCGTTAGCACAAAAACTAACATTAGCTCTTTTATTATCAGGGCAAAGCCATGTCTAACAAAACTGAGTTTAGGTGCTTCATGTGTACTTTGCCACCATCTCGTTGGCAATAAATCAACCCATTAAGTTCTTTACAATTAGGGCTGCTCGATTATGGAAAATATAGCAATCATTTTGGCATTAAGCGAAATCACGATTAAAACGATTATTTTAGGGTACAAAACAAGATGTTTAAGCATTTAAAAATATTAAGAACAATTCTACCAAAAATAGAAACACTATAATTATGTAAGTTCCTTTGGACCAAACAGAATTTCGAATAATATACATTAATTTTTCTATGTTGGCAAAAAACTTGCCAAGTTGGAGTGCAGCATGTGCATTATGCAGTAGGACGATTATTAATTTTTTGGGGTACAAAGCAAGAAAATGCTTAAAAAATATATTAAGAGAAATAAAATTCTTTGAAACACTATAATTATGAAAGTTCCTTTTGGATTAAACTAAATACATTTAATTAGTTATGTGTGTATATATATATATATATATATATATATATATTTTTTTTTTTTTTTGAAAGGTGCAAATGTATGTATTATTTAAACAACTAAAAAATTTGTATTAATCTTTTTTTTTTTTTTTTACGACTATGCTCATTTTGTAATTGTGGAGTATAATAATTTAAATTGTGATTTAATTTCTATTAATTGCACAGCCTTAATGCCCATTTTTAATTTACATGAATATTTCAAGTGGCACATTACCGATATGGATACAATCTCTCATATAGTATGTTGGACCCTGTATATTCACAGTTAGGTGAATTTGCAAATGCCAATTACTTTGGAATGTCTGTTAGCACATAAACTCACGATAACCGTTTTTAAACCATCTCAGGGGACGGCCATTTTGCTGTCGACTGAAGATGACCTCACAGTTGCACAAGGCTCAGGTAACAACCAATCACGGTTCACCTTCTGAAGCGGAGCCGTGATCGGTCGTTATCTGAGCCCCAAGCAAATGTGATGGAAGTTGGTGAAGCGAGGCAGGAACCACGCCTAGTCCGTCGATTGACCAATCACGGCAAAATAGCATCAGAGAGTTGTCAGTCCCGGCAATATATGCTCTGCTTTTAATCTCTTTGATTAAATGTTACTCCCAGTAAAATTACTCTTAAAACGTACTTTTCTGTTGGCTGGGGTTTTTCTTGAAATAGCAGTGTTGCTCATGGTGCAGCCGCAACCTCGAGATATTCCACGTGTTTGTCCTAGAACATAACATTAAGGCATTCAAACAATCACAGCAACAAAAATCCACTCAACTCAATTTAATACATCGGATCCAATCCATATTATCCATATTAGGCAGTGGATATTTTGCCGGACCAAGTCATGCACTGCCTAGTTTCACCCATTTCTGTGTCTTTCCACTAAGTTTTTATTTTGTTTTGTCACCTTAAATGTGCTGTTATCGGCATTTCCAGCCTTGCTCTAAACATAAACCTTTGGGTACAGTTATCAGGCAGAAGGACACACTTTTGAAATGCAGTAATCGCGTCTTCTACAGCTTTAAAATGTGGAAAATTCAAAACCACTCGTTTACAAATCTCGACTGGCTGCAAGAAATTAAAGTTTAAAAAGAAAATAACAACAGTATGCCACGAGCTGGTAACTCACTGGCGCAGAATTCGTACTTGTACTGGTAGTTCTCGCGCGATTCACGGCAAAATAGCGATAGATGGTGAGTTGCCGGTCACGCCAAAATATCCAATTCGCAAACTTTCAGGAGCATTAAAGCATTGAATTTAGAGCGTTCAAGATGTTAAAAAGAAAGAATGGAGTCGTTCAACTCAGTAAAGCTTTGATGTTATGCATTATTTGATAAACTGTTACCCGGCGTGTTACCCCTTTGCTCGGGCGTTAAACCATTCTGGATTTTAGCTGTTGCTGTCCACAATTTGTTTGCGTTAGCGGTGCATAGCATCGTTTAAACATTTACATCAGTCAATATACGATTTAAAACAACTTACCCTTCGGTTGAGCTTATGTTGTAAACTGAAACAGTTCACTAACGCAACAAAACCAGCCACTGGACTTGAATTGAATCAAACGGATTCATTTGACTTGCCGCTGCTGCTCTCTTATTGGTTAGGGCGCTCTCGCGAGGCGTCACAACAACCAATAGGATGAATCAAAACAAGGCTCGAGGTTGGAGAACAGTCGGGTTTGAATTATTTTGAAACTAAATATCATTCCACGATTACCGGTTACAAATGCTGTTCTAAGTGTTTTTTTTTCTTTCTATAAGGGCTTAAAAAAAAATATATATATATATATATATATATATCAACAACAAAAAAATCTATCTAAGGACAGAAGCTAACAAAGCTGAACTGATATTTACTGAATACATTTATTTTTAAGTGTAATTTTATTTTTTGATTTCTTAATTTTCTTGAATGGATTAAAAGAAGCCAATTATTGTATTGGACTTTGGGGGTGGTTGCCATGGGAACGGTTATTTTCATATAATATTCATATATTTTCAGATCTTTACGTATGATACATTTTGATGCCATTAAAGAACCAACAACAACAAATCACACCCAGTGGTGGACATTAACAAAGTAAATATACTCGAGTGCTGAATAAATACACATTTTGATGATCTGTGCTTTACTTTAGAGTATATTTTTAAAGAACTTAACTTAAAGTACTTACTTGATCGGCTCTACATTTCGAAGATCAATATTATACTTTTGACTCCACTATTTATTTATTTTTTACCCAGGCTGGACTAAAAAATTATCATTGTAAATTTTTTTTGCTTGCGTTTAGTGTTTTTTTAGGGACACAAATAGCACTAAAATAAATAAATATAAATGGTAGTTTTCGTGAACCTGTACCAAATGGCATCACTGGCCAAAGTGTGACAAAATACATTTTGGTTATGAAATATGCAGTCATGTATAATCTTGTTTTTGTCTTATTTATTGGTAATCTAAAACACAAATTAAATTACCTTTAGTCAGGCGAAAAATCCACCACCAGCTTGTTAGCTTTTCCTGCATTAATCCGGAGGCGATTTTCCTCACACCAAGCTACAAAGTTCTTGTTTAGTTCTCGGTACTCTGTCTCATCTCCATTGTTGATGAGACCATTGATGGCAGAGTCGTTTGAGAACTTTTGCAGGTGACGGTTCGTCGTGTGGCGTGAGAAGTCGGTTGTGTAAACATAACTGGACACGGCACGTCTTTGTCCAAGCGCTTGACCATCGTTGTAGGATGAACTCCCACTGTGTTGCTAAGGAGGATCACACACTTGTTGTCATTCCATTTGACCGCGACAATCCCTTCTGAAGATCTGTAGTTAAATGCTTCTCGCCCTTTCTTCTTCAACTCATTGTCCTCTATCAAGGGAGCTCCACCAGTGCGTTTTTTCACAAGCTGTGCCGATGCATTTCATGCCAAGACTTGATTCCAGATCCTTGAGTAGGCTGTATCTGGTGAAGTCTCGGCTCAGGGATGGTCTTTCAGAGGGTCCGCACCACTTTGGCTTCTAGTAGAAACTTCGCTTCTTTGTCACTGAGAGACGTTGAAGATTGTGGAGGGTCCTTGGTAGAGTAGCAGGTCATGGATGATTCCAGAGGTACTGGCCTGACTGTAGATCTGCGGTGTCTGGGGGCCCTGAGGTGTTGCGCTTGCTCTGTCCTGGCAGGGGTCGACGGCTCCCCTCTTTGGTGGAGATTTTCATGCATGCCAGATCCACCACACCAGCATCTATCGAAACTCAGACACAATCTGCTTCCTCCTCAGGTCATTGAATCGGTGGAGGCTGGTGTCTGTGGATCTCACTCTGCTTCGTTTGTCCTTCCTTCCTTTCCTCAGTCTCTCCTTTGGTCTCTTGAGGTCTCCCTGATTTTTTGGATTTGTTGGAATTTAGATGTTTCTGGGGTTGGTGAAGAACTCTGGTTGGTGGCCCGGTGGGTGGTGTCTGGTCGGTGCTGGATTTCACTTTCCTTTGTTTTCTTTGGTCCTTCCTCGGGTCTCCTGACGGCGGTGTTCGGTTTAGGTGAACGGTATGGGATTTTTTTTAATAGGTTTTTGGTGAACTAACGAATACACACACACGCACGCACACGCACTTACTCACCCACATACAAAAAAAAAAGAAAAAAAAAGAGCAATGATGATGACATTACCGAATGAACAATAAATACTGAGCTCTTTCAAAAAATAAAAAATTAAAATTAAAATAAAAAGACAAAAAAGAAACCACAATCAATATAACACACACACACACACACACACACACACACACACACACACACACACACACACACACACAAAATCCAATATTTGAACCAGAAATATGTTATAAACTAGATGTGGTTTTAGAAAAATGTGCATCTTGCTCAGTGCCCTAAATATAGTGCAGAATATGCCAAACTGATATGGTGGGCATTATTAAGTTAGCGGTGTTTAAGAAAAGAAAAAAAAGTTAGCGGTGTGAGTGTATTTTAAACATTTTATCTTTTTTTTTTCAGTGTTACTGGCCAAAGAACAGAACTAATCACAGTACCCGCACTCACGTCAGACCAGAATTATGTCTCACTATCGTTTCTACTGGAATAAGACGTGCTCGAGTACAGCACTGCATTGATTTTAAAATAAAATACTTGCACTTGTAGCTCTGTTTCATATTTTTACTATATAAACGTTATTATATAAATAAACAGGAACACTGGAGTCAGCATTGAGCATTCGTAAACACCATTACTATGGTTTTACTTGGGGATTTTTCCTGAACAAATAATCACAAACACACAAAATAAATATTTTAAATAACTCAAAATAAGCTAATTAAAAAAATATATATAAAAATATCCGTACTTTGCCTGAAGTACTGCACTGGAGTACTTTGACTACCACTGCTCCCACGAGGGTCCTATTTTCGTGGCGCCCATGCATTTGCTGTAAAAACGAGCACTTCCTCATCTTCGGCCGGGCAAAGTCTAGTATAGTATGTTTGTGAATTTGGTAGAGTGTGCTACAACACAATGTAGTAATTAATTCTTTGCATACAATATTATTGTCTATATTTCGGAAATCACCTCTTTTACCGCGGTATGTGTGCGCGTTGGCGCAGACCACCTCTGTCTAATTGCACCAAGCAAAGTCAGTCTATGAAATTGCCAAATTAGTCTGGCCCCACCCCTTGCAAATTTGCGGCAGACTTGCGCTGAATCCAAAAACAGGACCACAAAAGTGCTTAATTTTGTGGCCTCCCGGTGACCCAAAAACATAGAACAGATCCTCAGATCCTGCTCATCTGCCATGTTGATAAAGAAATCCATATTCTCATAGAACTCTGAAACTGACAGTAGGGGATCCTTTTCTTAGATTTCATCAGACGTTTCAATCCTTTTCAGGCCCTCCTGCTGTTTCATTTTATCCATCAAGAAGATGGTCGGCTCAGCCACCTTGCCTCTCAGCAACCCTGCAGTGAAAAACAGCCAGGTTAAGTGCAGCCATTATGTGCTCTACTGGCCCCTGTTTAATGAAAAATGAAATCTCGCTAAGTTGGAATCATTTTATTTTTATTCTGATTCTCCATATACTTAAACAGAGATTAAAAATGTATGCGCTCATAGTACATCTCTGTATCACAAGTATGACTTATCAGACAAACTTGCATCTCGTGAGCGTAACTTTCAATTTGACATAGTCTTTTAACATACCTTGCATACTTCAGGGCGCGCTGGTGGTTCTGTTGCCAGGTGATCTCCTGTTGTAACTGAAATGACAGAAATTAATTCTAAAAGTTCTTGATCGCAGTCTCCAAGACAGAACCGCGCTTAACCCTGAACAAATATACACCAGTTGTTGGAACTTTGCCTCAATAGCACATATTTCCAATTCATGGGAATATTTTACAGGCAAAAACATGGTTGCGCTATGGGCAAGCCTGTACAAGGAGGACATTGAAATGATGGTCTACTGCATAGGTGTCAAACTCCGGTCCTCGAGGGCCAGAGAACTGCAGGTTTTGGATGTTTCTCTTCTCCATCACAGCTGATATATGATCCGCTCATCAGCAAGCTCTGCATAAGCATAACGATCCTGCTGATTGGAATCAGCTTGTGTTGGAAGAGGGAAACCTCCAAAACCTGCAGGACTGCAGCCCTCGAGGACCGGAGTTTGATACCTATGGTCTACTGTATCTTCACCTCAAAAAGATGTGGATGAAATTGGGGCGGAGGCAGTGTTTTATGTACTTCTAAAAATCTCCCTTGAGCATCCAGCTACTCCTCAACGTGCAAAGAACGTACTGTCAGCGTTCCGGTACGCTTGACATTTGACAAAAAGCATGTTTTCTGATCCCAAAAAGCTGTTCTGGTGAGCGCCGCTAATCCGCGAACTTGCATATAATATGGAGGTCCTGCGCTCATCACATCACCAAGAAAAACTCAGATTTCATAGGTGCAAAAGTATGTGAACCTCTCACTTAATCAGACATTGCACCTCCTTTTGCAATGAGAACTTCATCCAAACACTTTCTTTAGTGATTTATCAGTCTTTCACATCTACTTTGGGTTATTTTTGCCACTCTTCCTTGCAAAATGCAGCCAGTTGAGAGAGGTTGGATGGGCGTCCAGCATAAACTGCCTGCTTCAGGTCCTGCCACAGTATTTTGAAAGAATTTAAATCAGGATTTTGACTGGCCACATCCAGAACATGTCCAGAATCTTGTTGTTCTTCAGACATTCCTTGGTTGTATTGCTGGAAAGCTTCGGATTATTGTCATGTTGCATGATCCATCGTCTACCAGGCTGTACCTTCAACAAAGGACCACTTCAGGTTATGATCCAGGATTTCACAATATTCCTCTGAATTCATGATTCCCCGGACTATGTGGAGTTGTCTAGGTCCTGAGGATGAAAAGCCAACCCAGAGCTTAACATTCTCACCACCCTGCTTCACTGTAGGGAGAAGGTTCTTTTGCTGGTATGCAGTGTTGACTTTTCATCAAACATGACTGTTTTAATTGTGACCAAACAGTTCAATTTTGGACTTCTAAAAAGCTTCAGTGTTGTCCAGATACTCGCTGGCAAAGTTGAGATGGGCAGCTTTGATCTTTGTTGTGGGCAGAGGCTTCTACTTAGCAAGCCTTCCATGAAAGCCTTGTTGATTGAATTTTCTTCTGATTGTTGAAGCATGCACGTGTCCCAGATGCAGCAAAAGAGGTCTGCAAATCCCTTGAGGTGATGCACAGGATGGCTTTCACCTGAATGATCATTTGTCTTGTGGTTCTTGCTGATATTTTAGAAGGTCGTCCACTTCTAGGCTGGTTTGTAGTAATTTTCAGTGTTTTCTAGTTGCAGACAATCTGTTTCACAGTGAAATGATGAAGATACATTTTTTTTAGATGACTTTATAGCTTTCCCCAGACAGATGTGCTGTCACCACCCACTTCCTGAGGTCCCCTGAGATTGCTCTTCCTCTCAGCATGACTGACCTGTATGGGTTCACCTGGGTAAGACTCAAGTGATGTGGTTTTGTCTCTGTTTCAGTCAGTGATGCACAATTTCTTTGCTAAACCTCTCATTTCATTGGTCCATTCCAGGGGTTAGTTTAGCTACCAATTTGTCCTTCCTGATCCTACTTGACTGCTTGTTTTAAGCAATGCAGCTCAGGGTTCACTTACTTTCGCACCTACATGAATTAAGTTTTGACTACTCAATTGATTAAAAAAAAGAGCAATGCATTGAATTCATAAACCTACTCCTGTTATTTCATATCAAATGTAATGGTTCAGATTGAACAACAAAATCAGGTTGAAACAATTGGAAAATCCAAATTGCTCAAGAGGTTTACAAACTTTTAAACAAAAGTGTATATATGGAATTAGGGGAGTACCGACACTTATTTTTCCCCCACTTAAAACACTGGCTGCAGGTGCCTGCTATAAACCACAAAAAAATTGCAAAATTTCAAGTGAATTAAGTCATTGTGAAATACAACAAGCCTTACCATCAGCATGAAAATTCCTGGAGGACAGGTCTGTCTAGGAAAATTCTGTTGAAATCAAAAGATGAGAAAAGCACAGTTAAGCTATGTTCCGTTGAAGACGTACACACTAATTTTTACAAAGCAAACAATGCTTAGGGAAACGTACTTCAAGGTCTGCTCCTGCCTTTTTCATCCATCGTCCCACTTTGATTCAGCTCGTGATTTGTCTGACATCAGGTTACAAAGTTAATTAAATGATCACTGTTGCAGCCATAGAATATGGATAGTTATTTAACCTGCTATGGAACAAGGCTATTTTGGAATCTGTGTTATCAGAAGAAGACTACTTGTGGATGATGTTGCCTAAGAACAAATAAGTTTTTTTGTTTTTTAAATAGGCCTCATCTCCAAACTAAATAGGACGAGAAGAATCCACGAATAGGATCTCCTTATGTGTGAACAATAAATTAACAGCTAATTTTGATTTAAATGATCCTGAAATCGTTTTAATTGACAATCTACGGATGAGTTGGTGGTCTGCTGCAGCAATACAAGCTGGAAATAGAATGTTATTTGTGGAGCCCAAGTTATTCCGGTAGCATTACCATAGCCTGGAAATCCAGACTCACTATCCGGCCGCCCAATCAGTCGCATTTCTGAGGCGGGGCAAACCTGAGCTAACAAACCGTGGCATGAACCATTGAGCGAAGAGCGGATGTGATGTCAGAAAAGCGACTCATTGAAGTCTTTTTTTTTTTTTTTTTTTGCATAGACGGAGTAAAAATCCAACATGACTATTAGCCAAAGAGAGACAGTAGTGAATGACTTATGTCCTTGTTCCGGGGAAACCTTGAAGATGTATGGTGTCATGAGTCACTCTGTTTTCGCGTTAGCGAAGACGACGTCATGCAAATAAGACGAATTTGATTGGCCGGCCTGTTTTCGGCCAGTGCCGAATCGCTGTCTATGGACACCTGTCCAGATGTTTCCTTTTCAAGAAAGTGGGTGTGGCTTGCCAGGCTAGCATTACCAACCATACACGTCCACACATAATACAAAAAAAATAATAAAAATACTCACATTAGACTCCAAGCATTCACTCAAACCAAGGCCCCTGAAGTCCTCTCTTGTGCAACAGGTTTCGCCCTCTTTGCATATCACCTCTGCAGATGTTCGATTTCTATCGAGGACATGGTTAAGCTAAAAGGAAAAAGTAATTGATGAGCTGAAGTTATCCACAGAATACATTTAACCTTAATCTTACAATACTTACGAGCTCATCTGGAAGAGGGTCAAAGTTCCTCTTGCACTTTTGAGTGGAAAGAGCATATGGATGGTCCTGTTGTGGACCAGACAGAGAATATGAATGGTGCCCCTGCTCACAACTTCCCGTCGTCATACCTGAAGACATAAATATGGACCATTAAATTACATTATGAATCATTAAATAACAATAACTAATTTGGATTCTGATCCAATCAATGGTGAGCTTAAACCATGCATACTTATGCTAACACTGTTTATAAATGTTCAAACAAAATAGGCACCTTATCGTGATGTTTACATTCAGTGGTCGGTAAAATGGTGACACAAACAATTTTGACAGCTATGCTGGGTTAGCACTAAAATAAGCAACGCTTACATTTCTGTCTATAGTCTGGCGTCAGGTGATTGACAATGACTGTCTCCAAGGTGTCCTCTTTTACGGTGGCCACTCCTTTGCCAGACAAGCTGACGACACTACGTGGATCTTTATGAAAGGTCATCATGCTTGGTTTCACTTTTCGCCTCTTTTGATCTGTAGACAGGAAAGCCTTTTCTTCTTTATCAAAGGCTGTTGTGCAGCGCTTCCTCTTGCGTGATGCAAAACTTTTTTTTTGCTGCTGTTGCTGGACTCTTTCTACATTTTCAAGAACCTACAAAACAAAGGGCCAAATAAAGTCACATTAACTCATTTGCTCCCAAAAATGTATAAAAACTTTCTATTTTAAATATTGCCATGGTCCCAAAAACATATTTATATGATTTTTTTATGCTACAGCATACAGAAGGCTTTGGTGCAGCCTCTGACCTGGAGAGGTCGCTTAAAGCAATGGTGGTTATTACAAAAAACGGCCAGCAGGTAGCAGGAGAGTATACGAGATCAACCACGGCCATGTTGCAACGAGCTCTTTTTCCCAGTGTTTTGAACAGGTTTGTGAATAATGATGAAACTAGGCTACATTCTAATGCTAATTGCTGCAAAACGGAGACATATACAAATATACTTTTTTCCTGATGAAAGATGAGACTAATCTTTCTTTTGGGAGGTTTCATGTTTTTATAGCAATAGAACACCATCTTCTGTGGGACTTTCCAAATTGGTCAAAATTCTGTAAACCAGGCTGGAGCGAAGGGGGTTGCTTCAGTGAAAACGGCTGGGAGTCAATGAGTTAAAAACAAATACACACATTCACATCCACATATGCCTTACAACCTTTTCATTGAGGTCTTTCATAGATTTAATCCTGGCTTCCAGGTGTTGCTCTTGGTCCTCAACATCAAACTGGTCACCCATGGGACAAGTGTTAAGAGCCTCAGGAAAAGGAAGGAGGTGACGACGATGAAAGAAGAGGAAAAATGGGCTGTTCTTCATGGAGCTCTAATTAAAAAAAGTTAACAGGAACAAACAATGTAATAGTCCAACCTCAAGAAGACAAGTAACAGCTGGACCATTAGTAGGGTTCATGTTCTGAATTTGAAATTTAAAAACCATACCTGCTTGGCAGTATTTATGCCATATAACACAGCTTGCAGGTGGACATCCCAGTCATTGTGATGCTCATTGACATATTGCCGGAGAGCACGTTTAATATTTGGATTAGTGCGTCCATCCTGCACAGCGACAATATGAATTGCAGATTTATGTGCATACAAATATTAAGACCAATAAAAAAAAATAGAAACACTAGAATTATGTAAGTTCCTTATGGACCACACAGAATTTATAATAATATATATTTATAATAATCCATCCATCTTCTTAACCGCTTATCCTCACAAGGGTCGCAGGGGACGCTGGAGCCTATCCCAGTTGGCTTCGGGCAGTAGGCGGTGTACACCCTGAACTGGTTGCCAGCCAATCGCAGGGCACGTAGAGACGAACAACCATCCACACTCACAATCACACCTATGGACAATTTGGAGCGTTCAATTAACCTGCCATGCATGTCTTTGGAAATGTGGGAGGAAACCAGAGTACCCGGAGAAAATCCACGCAAGCACGGGGAGAACATGCAAACTCCACCAAGGAAGGCCAAAGCCCAGACTCAATCTCACGTCCTCTGCACTGGGAGGCGGACGTGCTAACCAGTTATCCACCGTGCCGCCCATATTTATAATAATGTTTATTTAAAATCATATTTATTTATTAATTTATGTTGGCAAAAACTTGAAGTTGGAGTGCAACTTGTGCACTGTGCAGTAGGACGATCATTTATTTTTTTGGTACAAAACAAGAAAATGTTTACACATTTAAAAATAATAAGACCAATTTTAAAAAAACCACACAAAAATTATATAAGTTCCTTTTGGACCAAACAGAATTTAAAATAATATATATATATTAATGTTGGCAAAAACTTGAATTTGGGAGTGCAGCTTGTGCACTGTACAGTAGGATGATCATTTATTTTGGTACAAAACAAGAACATGTTTAAAGGTAAAAAAATAAATAAAAAAATGTTAAGACAAATAAAATTATTTGAAACACACACATTCCTTTTAGATTAAACAACATTTATTAAATTAGTTTTTTTTTTAAGTGCAAATATATAAACTTAAACAACTCAAAAATTTGTATTAATAATCTTTTTTTTACGATTATGCTGATTTTGTAATTTTGGAGTGTAACAATTGAGATTGAATTTCAAATAATTGCACAGCCCTACAATGAAACGTGTAAAAAATTGCATTCATATTTACCTGCTCATTGGTTTGGTGATGGCAGGCGCTTGACACATGTTTTATGTTTAAGAGTGTGAAGATCTCTTCATTTAGCTGGCAACAAGTATACGAAGAGGTTTGAGACTTTTGTGTTCTATTTCTCAATTACATGACACACATAAGATGCAGCTATTAAAATGAAAAGAAAAGAAAAGGTTAAGTCATACCTCATTCACAAACGTCCTGTCTTGGTTAGATATTACTTTCTTGACCATACCAAACAAATAAAATTTGGACATAAGTGCTGCTGAAACCTCCACAGCAGACTTAGACCCTAGAGATTCAACAACAACAAATTTGCTAAACAAATCAGTCAGCGTCAGAATATACTTATTTTTTCTGGCAGTCTCCTTTAGCGGGCCTATCACGTCCATCTCAACCACACTCCAGTTCTCTCCCACCTGTGAATATAAATTTCAGTAGTTCATCACCTGTAAACTGGAGTTTCAGGGCTCAGACAGGCCCACTTTAGTTCACAGCATTTTAATGAAGATGTATTAAAAAAAAAGGGGAAAAAAATACAATAAAAAAAAGATGTATAATTTTTTGCATATTAGTGGATCAATCTAAAATTACTTCCCATTCTACCCAACACCGATATGTATACTAGTGTATTTGATCACAAATTAAAATAACTGAATGCCTTACTAGATCACAATCAATGTTTATACAGTGTATAACGCAGATAACGGGACAGTAAGACAAGGTACGAGATAAGTCTGCAATCAAACAGTAACTTCCTTATAAGTGTTGTGAGCTAATATGGGTTTTCAGTATTATTAACAAGGGAAGGGTTTATAACATTGAATTAAAAAAATGGGAATTTCAGTCACATTTAGAACCCAATCATTTCTACAGGTCCAGCCAAGCCCTGCTATTTATATCTTCCTCCTCAGTCTCACGGCCAGTCTTACCCTGGCTCAGGGGCGGGCTGACCCACTGGGGTACCGGGGATTTACCGCTGGTGCCCCGAAAAAAAAAGAAAAGAAATAGGAACAATGCATAGATCAGCACTAATTGCGTGAGCAGGGGCGGTCTGACTATTGGGGATTTCAGTATATTTTTCCTTACGGCCGTGGTCTGTCCAAGGCCGATTTAGACCGGCGTTTATTATTATTATTTATTTTTGCCCCCCTCGTGTTTTACTATACACATATGAATCTTTTAAGGAAATATATGTACAGCCAGTCCACTATATAAATACAGGCTGACTAGTCGAGACGTAGTCTAGGAAGCCACAACAAGCCCCCAATGGCCCCGCAGCCGCGCTCACCGGCCGCCACTTGCGAGGAGCACACACACGCCTGGCGGAATGACTCGCCCAAATCAGCGAGGGAGAAGAGAGAGAAAAATGTCGAAAAGAAAGAAGGCAGGTAAGAAGAAAATGGGCGATGCGGAAAAAATAAGATTGAAGAAAATAAAAATGCTTCATGAAAATGCAACCAAATGTGCAAAAATTACGGAGCTTTTTAGTGGAGGAAGGGGGCCCAAAGATGCTGGTAGGCCCGGTGGAAAGCACATTTAATGGCTAGTAGTCTGTACATTTAATGCAAATGATTTTGTCATTGAGGATCATTGATTGATTGTTGTTGCAATGCTCACCATCAAAAAATCATCAAGAAGACCTACATCTGTGATTTGATCACATCACAGTTAGCAGTTAAGGAATGCTTCCATATTATTTCATATGTGGACAAATTAGCTGGATTACTTTCACATAAGCAGGTGAGTGCGTGTGTGTGTGTGGGGGGGGGGGGGGTTGTGTGTGCGTGTGTTTTTTCTTACATCGATTGCTATGTGTATTAAGAGCACAATAGTTAACATTATTATGATTATATATACATTTATCATTAGCAGCAGAAACATCAGCTGTTAAAGCCACTAGTGGAGGACATATTGAAGGACTGGGTGACTCCAGTCATGGTGGTGAGGAGGTTCTTGGAGGAGAAGGAGGAGGGGGAAGGTGTGTTGGCCTCATTGAAGGAGGAGGTGGAGAAGAAGGAACCGAATGAAGCAGGAACTACTAGTAAGCAGACTTGTACAGATTGTGTTGGGCTGTTGTACTGGGTCAGCAATTGTTCTGTATTATGCGTAGAATTAACTGTTACACAATACATTTTATGTTTATGTTCCAAGTACAATAAAACCGGAATTAGGAGCCTATTCACTATTGTAGTAGTTTTGATGGGCTGATGAATTAGACCTTCCTTTTTAATGTTATTGATTAGGCCTACAATGTTTTTGCTCATCCAGATCTAACAGTCACCAGAGTCCAGTTTTGTCACAGTTAAGCCAAGAAGCCAAATTTGATGTGACTATCAAACAGCACGTTAATGAATGCATACAAAAAAGCAAAAGCCAACATGAGGCCGAGACTAAAGGCGGACGATCACTTGTTGCGTAGTTCTCCAAGACATATGTCAACAAAGTCATTGACGGAATCAGCAGATTAATCAAATAATCGATTTCTAAAGAAGTATGGGAGGCAGGAATGTTTTCTGTGCAGATTGACGCCACAAAAGATATGATCTCCACAGACCAGTGTGCTGTGACAGTAAAATATGTCACTGATGTGCTCCATGAAATGCTCATTGGAGTGGTGGACTGTGAGTCATCAATTTTGTAGAGATACTCAGGATGGGATATGGATGTTTTTTTGTGTCAATATTTTTGATTTGATAAAACCGCTTCTTTTTCATTTCCTCTTTTATTGGGTGCTGCTGTTATTTGTTAATTGTTGTATGTTTTGTTCATTGCATGTTCAGTTTGGAAGATTTTGTCATGGTTATCTGATTGACATTCTGTAAATTGACAGGAGTTGGACAATTTAAAAAAAAATATTTGTCATCATTATAATTTGTACTATGCATGTATGTCATTTGACTGCCTTTGCTAAAACTTAGCTACTACAGTATTGCATTCAACTGCACAAGAATTTTATTTATTCATTTATTTTATATTTTCACCTTTAGATGGAGTGTGCCTTACTTATTTTTGCATGGATATCTGCACCACTTGGTTCCATAAAGTTTCTGGATTTTGTTTCCAAATAACCCATTTCTGATGTTAAAGGTTTTGAAAACTAGTTTACATTTTAGTACAGTCACAGTAGCTGGCTTGGTTGATTCTGTGTGAATGTCACAGAGGCTGTAGGATTTAAAAAAAAAAAATTTTATTTAGTGGCAGTGCAACGTTAACATTTTGATACCAAGTTTAGTAAGGCAGGCAACAACATGGCATCCTAAAGTGCTTTGAAGGTCAACGTCGTTTGTACCACAAAAATGATGAGACCTAAATTCACTGTCACCACTTATTGTTTTGTATTTGAATGTGGCAAGAGAAAAAAAAAAAAAAAGGGCGCATCGAGGTCCTCTCCAACTGAAATTCCCGGGCTGAATTTGGAGCCCAGTCCGTCAGTCCCTGCCCTGGTTGGAGGCTGCATGTTTTTTTCTTTCTTAAAATTACTAATAGTAGTTTACATTACATCTCAATGTAACTTGCAAACAAGCACACTCAAGGGAAAGAAGATCAAGCAAACATATTGGTTTTGAACAATATAAAAGCGTCTGTTTTGCGTTGTGCTAATGTGCTACATGGTGTCTTGACATCGTGTATGTCAGGTGCAAACGCTTCAAGACTCTGTAACACTTAAAACGTTCAAGTTTGCCTCATTTGGAAACTTCTAATGCTCTTCTTTTCCTTTAGTAAGCCTTTTCGGAGCCACCCTTTCGCCTTCTGCATTCCATCTTTATCTTTGTGTTCTCCTATCGTCAAGCTAAGCAATTAATTTGTTTACATTACAAAAGCAATGATGAGCGGACGTACTCTTTGCAAACTCCTTGCTAAGCATACTCTGGGGTTGGCAAGTTTTACAAAAAGCACGTTATTGGCTGATTTTTAAATTAGCAACAACTTCACAACTCAGGTGGAACTCTGAAGTATCAGGTTTCAGGTGAATTAAAGAGCACCAACCCGCACGCACGCACGCACACACACACACACCATAATAATAATTTTAAAAAGGCTACTGAATGAATAATACTGAGCTCCCCCCCCAAAAAAAACATAATAGAGACCACTGGTGGCCCACCGGGAAAACGCCCGCTGCTCCCGCCTTCTCAAGCCGGGCCTGTTTATACGATCTCACAATTCAATTAGAGTATTATTATTGTGTACTTTTGTTACTCATTTGTGATCTAAATTACCTTAATAGGATGTGGCTTTGGTGCCACTCTTTTCAGTGGGTTACTCAACTGGCATGTTTGACAGTCCCTGACCTGAAACAGAAGTTAACTTTATTTTGACAAACTAATAATTTTTTGTTTTTAAAACAGTGTGACGTTCTGTGGTCAACATATCAAACCGTGCCTTACCCAGTCAGCAACATCCTGCTTAATGGTATGCCAGTAGTAGCCAGAAACCACACGGTCTATGGTGCGCCTGATACCGCAGTGGTGGCCGTTGCTATTCTGGATATGGCATTCGAGCAATACTGCTCGCTTTTCTTCTTCACCCATTATAACCAGCCGCATGAAAATCCGTTTAGGGCCAGTGTAGAATAGTCTGCCATCTGTGTAGAATTCCCCCCCCAAAGAAAACACAAACATAAAAGAGTCATTTGAAATATTTGGACGGAAAAGAATGACAACTCACTGTATTTACTGAAAGAACCAAGTTCTGTTTTATTGGGAGACAGTCAGTTTACGTGAGGGTTGCTTAAATTTTGAATGCTTTAGAACAGGGGCTCACCAACCTTTTTGAAACTGAGAGGTACGTCATGGCTAGGGATTAGTTTGATAGGCTACCAAATGATCAAGTTAATGATTTCTCGCAATAATTAGGAAACAGATAAACATCAATATGCAGTGCCATTCCTATACATTTCCGGCAGTGTTTACATGTTCAAATGATCATTCACAACCTTCCTAGAAATTCACAATGTCCCATCACTGGTGAACTGGGTTTTTTTTAAACTACTACTACTCATGTGGTCCTTGGGGGCAACCTGGTTGGTGGGTGATCCCAGCTGTGGAGGTGCAGTATATGAAAAAGTATGAGAGGACCTCTGTGCTATCTTTAGCATGAATGCTAACAATGCATTTCTTCCCCTTTAAATTACACCACGTTACCTTGCAAGATGAAATTATTTGCTGAGCGCTTAATGCTCCATTTCTCAGCTTTTCCACAACTGGAATCAAACGCTCCTAATTCCAAGTACGTTTTCACTTGCTGGTAAAACTTGTAAGCGTGCATAGTTGTTGTGTGCAGCACAGCCAGTATGAAAACATGAACTGAACGATCTGCGGGCGCATGCGCAGCAAGTCTGCCATTTTTTTGATCCGCTAACTACACTAGTATCGTTAAAGTCGTGACCTTGACACCCACACTACCCACGAGTTTGCAGTAGAACATGGCTTACCCGTAGTGTAAACAGTGACGTATCTTTGATACATCGATATACGTCCGAGCCGTGAGAGGATATATTTTTGTCCATAACGCCGTAGTTTTGTCCTAGTGAAGCTGCCGTAGTTGGCTCGGAGCTAGCGTTCCACAATAAAGTGTAGTGTATTTAATGCTGCACTGTGTGTTTTTTTTTTACATCATACAATAGAAAAGCCACACTGAAAATATGTTCAAAGCCCGTAATATACTAAATCTAGGTACATATGACACCCCACTAACAGTATACTGTAATGTACCTCTTAGGTAATATATTTTATTTTGAAATCCAGTATCGGAAGTCCACCGTCCGTCCACAACGTTTCAGCGCTACAGTTAGCAGTTCTTACTACCGACAAAACTTCATCACTAATCATTAATTAAGCGAACTACACGACAATGCAGAATCAATGTGCCGCTCCAAACTGTACCAGTCTAAAATCGGACTCGTATTCACTCTTCAGGTTTCCGCTTGATGCAGAAAGGTAAGCCGAATCTAAAGTAGATACTGGTTTCTGGTCAAAATGTTGTATGGCGCTACTTACACAATAATAATAATACTATAATAATAATCGTCCAATTGATTTCCTTGTTTGTTTCCCCCCGTTTTTTTATTTAGTTTTTAATTTTGGCTTTGTAATGTCAAGAAACCGAATCACACTAAAGCGTTACATTATCAGTTAACATTAATAACGGTGTGTTAGAACAAGTAACATTTCATGTGCACGATAACTTCTACGAACTATTCACCGATTAGACCAAAACATCTCTTAATGGTCAATACTTCCCTTCAGTTTCCCTGAATGTTTGAGTGTCCTACGGTATGTAAGCTGCTGTGTGCATCAGTACGGGTAAAAAACAAAAAAACAACAACAACTACAATAACAACAAAAAACGACAGAAATGAACTATTTAACCCTCAGGCCTTGTTCGATTTGTACTACCCTTTCAGCTTGTTAGTGTATTCAACCATTTTCAACTAACATCAGTTCTTGCCATTAATATAAAGCTAACTTACCAATTTCAACACTTCAATTTCCAGTTTGCACTGTGCAGGTTAGGGGAAAAACTCAATAATTAAATATTTATATTCGGTATTCATTTTTCATATTTTGCTTCTGTACAGTCTTTCTACAGCCAGCAGATAGCGCTTTGACTTCACTTAAAACTGTTTATTCTCCATGGCCAGAGCTGCAGGATATGATTAATTAACTAAATACTAAACTGACATTCATATTCTCTCTTGAGATGCTGTAAGCCATCAGATATCTCTTTTGGTAACCATTGATATTACATGAAATGTCTCCTTTGTTCAAAAATTGCTGAATGATATAAACTGATAGAAGACATTTAATAAAAAAGAAAAGAAAAGGGAAATAATTCAGCCATTTTACCCAAATTGTATGATTCAACCCTTTAAATGACGAGGTATTTAATAATAATAGTAATTTAAAAAAATATTTCTCATGCATTTCAGATGGTCAAAAGGGGCCATGACGGAGCCAAAAGGTACAACAATTAGATGTAAACAATTTATTTTTGATACATTTAACGGGCTACATGACTCATTTTGCCATTTTCAGCAATAAAATGTTAATATTTTGTCTAGAAAGAATTTGATAACCTCATTATTTTTCATGTACAATTAATACCCTTAAAAACACATTTTGCTACTTGCTGACGCCTGAAAATGACATCACGTGTGCTCAGAGCTCAGGTAATGACCAATCACGGCTCACCTTTTTTCTGGTTTTGGTCATGTGACATTTGCAAAGTGCAAACTGAGCCATGATTGGCATTACCTGAGCCCTGAGCACACGCGATGTCATTCTCAGTCGACGGCAAGTGGCAAAATGTTTTTTTAAAGGTATTAATTGTACGTGAAAAGTTATCAAATAAATTATAGATAAGATATTAACTGCTTACTGCTCAAATGGCTAAATGTGTCAAGTATCCATTTAAAGCACTGGAATGAAAGTTGGAAAATACAAAATCAGGCAAAAAAGACAAAGTTTTTATTACATTTGCACCTAACAAGAAAGGGAGGTGGACACTAATGGCCAGCATAGAGTGTTAATCTGTAATATTTTGTCACATTGACCCATTCCAGGTGTAAAACGTGGGTGGAAAAATGCCAGCGGGAAGACCTAATGGACAAATCACCAGAACATCTTTTCAGATACTATCGACTGTGTGGAAAGCATTTTGAAACTTCTGATGATAGTGTAAGTCATGTGAAGAAAGCAAGGAAATGTATTTTAATGTCCCATTTTAAGTACTGTATAATGTTTAAATCTTTACACTCTCGGGCTCCATCATATTGAGTCAATATAGTTTGTGATTTGTTGTGGCTTTGTTTTACAGAGTGAGCCAGTTACAGTGATAAAGGATGACGCCATACCAACTATCTTTGATGATCCCAGCAAACTTCAAAATGCACAAGGAAAGCGTAGTAAAGAGATGGTGTGTATAAAAAACAAAAACAAAAACGTAAACAATTACAGAGGAACCACACATGTTTAACATAATCCCGGAAGAAAGAAATTTTTTAATAATTAAGCTCTAACCTCTATGTAGCTGTACAGGTCTGTCTGGTATGTGTAGCATTTAAAGAATAGGAACCCTTACCTGTATAGCAAAACTTAAGACGGTGTACTCACCATTACCCCTGACGTTGGTTGGACATACTTAATGTGTGACTCTCTTCGCATTACGACTAAATCATTCTTTTTTTATGTGTTGCTTTAGCCACATTTTACTGAGCTGTCAATGTGGCTGTCATTCACTGTTGCAATTTAGCCATTTCATATCTGAAGTTTTCTTCATACCTCAAAATTTGGCTCACAAAACAACAACAACAACAAAACAGTCAAGCAACAGCTCATAATTTAGCAAACTTGTAAGTCAAGGTAACCACTGTATACAGGTACAGTAATCGCCGCCTATATGCAGTTTGCTATTTACAAATTCAACTATTTGCATTTTTTCTCTTGTGGAACTTATGCTCAGCTCCACTATTTGCTCAACGCCTCACTTATTCCCGGCTCTCTGTATTTTTGTGCTCTTTCTGTAATGCTCTAAGATACCACAATATAGTGCCAAAGTCCTGGCTAATGGGGGGGGGGAGTAATTAGTGTCAATATTAGAGTAGCACTAAGGAACTTTTCAACCATAATAACATATTTTCATAAAATCGACTTAAAACTAGTTGAATGGTACTTTGCCATGGCTTGAGGGGTCTGTATCATTTTTACTGGCACTAAGCAACTTTCAGGAGGATGGTAGGAACACTTGCCACACAAAAAACTACAAATATGCTGAATACTGTATGGCAGGGGTCCTCGAGAGCCCCTATCCAGCCTGTTTTCCATGTTGCTCTCCACCAACACACCTGATTCATGATCAGGGTTGTTATCAGGCTTTTGCAAAGCTTGAGCTGATGAACTTGATTGGATTCAGCTGCGTTGGAGGAGAGAGACATGGAAAACAGGCTGGATAGGGGCTCTCGGGGGCCGGACTTGGGCACCTCTGCTGTACGACATACGTCACTTCCCCCTTTACCTGTTCGTTACAAAGACGTTAGTCAATTTGAATGTCGACGCTTGAAAAGCGACGCAATGCGCTTGTCCTTATGGGAAATGTGGTCTTCCTTCAGGCATAACATTACCGCTTTTGTCCATATGGTGCCGCCATAATCATAAAAATAAAGTTCCTTAGTGTTGCTTTAACCCATTAAGGCCTGAAGCGCATGGCAAAACAGGCCTCTAAAACCTATGGGTGATTTTTGAGTCACCCCAGAAAACCTGAAGTTTTCCTGGAAATTCAACAATATTAAAAATAATTGATATCTCAGCTCCTGAAGCAGATAGATACATAATTCCCAAAACATTTTAGAGCTTACTTCTGTGGTGTTCACAAAAACCTAAGTTTATTATTATAAACCTTCAATATATAATTTTTTTTAAATCAACAAACAAATGTTGCATCTGTGGGTGTATACCTCCAAATCTATTTACCTTCAACACTGGAGCGCAGTTGTAATAACCTTGGGGGGTCGGTGTAATTATTCGTTGTCCATTCCGTTACAAAGACGTCAACATTTTCAACATCCTTATTGTCTACAAACATATTTCTTAACAATATGTCACTGTCGACTCATTACACTGATTCGAATTCCTCCCGCGCCATCGTCATTCGCGTCTTTTATTTAATATATCCCGCGAATCTGCATCAACCATAAACGCTCGAATAAAATTCCAGGACATGCTATGAGGCCCACGTCACCCTATCGTGCATATTCTGACGCATTTCATCAGCTAAGAAACCAAGAATTGGTCAAAGCACAACAAAATGACATCTTCACTCTACCGGGTATAATGGGAAAAGCGCGGTCACCCTTAATGGGTTAAAATGATATGTTGGTAAATTTAGCCTGGCTTGTAAGCAGGAGTCATAGAGAGTCTTTACGGTTTATCTATGTTTTTGCTATGCCGAGAGGCTATTAAAAAACTCAAGTTAGCAATCCCTAAGTCTCGTTATTGCTTGGCAAATAGTATTATGTATGGGTTGCAAATATGAGATACGTGCACTTCTGGTCTGGTGTATTTTGCAAGATAAAAGTAATGTATTTTAAAGGTATTGTAAGATGCATTTGAAATTATATTAACTCAGTTGCTCCCAAAACGTATAAATACGTTCTATTTTAAATGTTTTAAGTGTCCCAAGTGGTATTTATATGTTTTTTATGTTCCGTTCCGTTCCGTCTTCAATTCCGCTTATCCGGGGTCGGGTCGCGGGGGCAGCAGCTTTAGCAGGGAAGCCCAGACTTCCCTCTCCCTAGCCACTTCAGCCAGCTCCTCCGATGGGATCCCAAGGCGTTCCCAGGCCAGCCGTGAGACGTAGTCTCTCCAGCGTGTCCTGGGTCGTCCCCGGGGCCTCCTGCCGGTAGGACATGCCCGGAACACCTCCCCAGGGAGGCGCCCAGGAGGCATCCGAACCAGATGCCCCAGCCACCTCAACTGGTTCCTCTCAACGTGGAGGAGTAGCGGCTCGACGCTGAGTCCCTCCCGAATGACCGAGCTTCTCACCCTATCTCTAAGGGAGACCCGGCTACCCTGCGGAGGAAACTCATTTCGGCCGCTTGTATCCGGGATCTTGTTCTTTCGGTCACGACCCACAGCTCGTGACCATAGGTGAGGACAGGAACGTAGATCGACCGGTAAATCGAGAGCTTTGCCTTTCGGCTCAGCTCCTTCTTCACCACAACGGACCGATACAGCGTCCGCATCACTGCAGACGCTGCACCGATCCGTCTGTCGATCTCCCGCTCTAACCTACCCTCACTCGTGAACAAGACCCCAAGATACTTGAACTCCTCCACTTGGGGCAGGACCTCATCCCCGACCCGCAGAGAGCACTCCACCCTTTTCCGACTGAGGACCATAGTCTCGGATTTGGAGGTGCTGATCCTCATCCCAACCGCTTCACACTCGGCTGCAAACCGCTCCAGTGAGAGCTGGAGATCACGGCTTGAAGAAGCCAGCAGCACCACATCATCTGCAAAAAGCAGAGATGCAATGTTGAGGCCACCAAACCGGACCCCCTCGACACTCCGGCTGCGCCTAGAAATTCTGTCCATAAAAATTACGAACAGAATCGGTGACAAAGGGCAACCTTGACGGAGTCCGACCCTCACAGGAAACAAATTCGACTTACTGCCGGCAATGCGGACCAAACTCTGACATCGGTCGTACAGGGACCGAATAGCCCGTATCAGGGGGCCCGGTACCCCATACTCCCGAAGCACCCCCCACAGGACTCCCCGAGGGACACGGTCAAACGCCTTCTCCAAGTCCACAAAACACATGTGGACTGGTTGGGCGAACTCCCACGCACCCTCAAGGATCCTGCTGAGGGTGTAGAGCTGGTCCACTGTTCCACGGCCGGGACGAAAACCACACTGCTCCTCCTGAATCCGAGATTCAACTTCCCGACGGATCCTCCTCTGCAGCACCCCCGAATAGACCTTACCTGGGAGGCTGAGGAGTGTGATCCCTCTAAAGTTGGAACACACCCTCCGGTCCCCCTTCTTAAAAAGAGGAACCACCACCCCGGTCTGCCAATCCAGAGGCACTGTCCCTGATGTCCACGCGATGTTGTAGAGACGTGTCAACCACGACAGCCCCACTACATCCAGAGCCTTTAGGAACTCCGGGCGAACCTCATCCACCCCCGAGGCCCTGCCACCGAGAAGCTTTCCAACCACTTCAGTGACTTCGACCCCAGAGATAGGGGGGCCCACCTCAGAGTCCCCAGACCCTGCTTCCTCAAAGGAAGGCGTGTTGGTGGAATTGAGGAGGTCTTCGAAGTATTCTCCCCACCGATTCACGACGTCCCAAGTTGAGGTCAACAGCACCCCATCTCCACTATACACAGTGTTAATGGCGCACTGCTTTCCCCTCCTGAGACGCCGGATGGTGGACCAGAATTTCCTCGAAGCCGTCCGGAAGTCGTTCTCCATGGCCTCACCGAACTCCTCCCATGTCCGAGTTTTTGCCTCAGCGACCACCGAAGCCGCATTCCGCTTGGCCAGCCGGTACCTGTCAGCAGCCTCCGGAGTCCCACAGGCCAAAAAGGCCCAATAGGACTCCTTCTTCAGCTTGACGGCATCCCTTACCGCTGGTGTCCACCAGCGGGTTCGAGGATTGCCGCCCCGACAGGCACCAACCACCTTACGGCCACAGCTCCGATCGGCCGCTTCAACAATGGAAGCACGGAACATGGTCCATTCGGACTCAACGTCCCCCGCCTCCCCCGGGACAACGGAGAAGCTCTGCCGGAGGTGGGCGTTGAAACTCTTTCTGACAGGGGATTCTGCCAGACGTTCCCAGCAGACCCTCACAATCCGTTTGGGCCTGCCTGGTCGGACCAGCATCTTACCCCGCCATCGGAGCCAACACACCACCAGGTGGTGATCAGTTGACAGCTCCGCCCCTCTCTTAACCCGAGTGTCCAACACATACGGCCGCAAATCCGATGACACGACTACAAAGTCGATCATCGAACTGCGGCCTAGGGTGTCCTGGTGCCAAGTGCACATGTGGACACCCTTGTGCTTGAACATGGTGTTCGTTATGGTCAGTCCGTGACGAGCACAGAAGTCCAACAACAAAACACCGCTCTGGTTTCGATCGGGGGGGCCGTTCCTCCCAATCACGCCCCTCCAGGTCTCACTGTCATTACCCACGTGAGCGTTGAAGTCCCCCAGCAGAACGAGGGAGTCCCCGGGGGGAGCGCTCTCCAGCACACCCTCCAAGGACTCCAGAAAGGGTGGGTACTCTGAGCTGTTGTTCGGTGCATAAGCACAAACAACAGTCAGGACCCGTCCCCCCACCCGTAGGCGGAGGGAGGCTACCCTCTCGTTCACCGGGGTAAACCCCAACGCACAGGCGCCCAGCCGGGGGGCAATGAGTATGCCCACACCTGCTCTGCGCCTCTCACCGTGGGCAACTCCAGAGTGGAAGAGGGTCCAGCCCCTCTCGAGAGGATTGGTACCAGAACCCAAGCCGTGTGTGGAGGTGAGTCCGACTATATCTAGTCGGAACTTCTCAGCCTCGCACATCAGCTCGGGCTCCTTCCCTGTCAGAGAGGTGACATTCCATGTCCCCAGAACTAGCTTCAGTAGCCGAGGGTCGGACCGCCAAGGCCCCCGCCTTTGGCTGCCACCCAGCTCATTCATGTTTTTTATGTGTGTTTTTTTTATGCTAGAGCATACAGAAGGCTTTGTTTCAGCCTCTCAAGTGCAGAGAACGGGTGAAGAAATGGTAGTTATTACAAAAACGGCCAGCAGGTGGCAGCAGAGTATAAGATATCAACCAAGGCCATGTTGAAAAAAGCTCATTTACCCACAGTTTTAAACAGATTTGTGAGTAATGGTTAATCTTAGCTATTTTCTAATGCTAATTGCTGCAAAACGGAAACAGATAAAATAGCAATTAGCATGTTAACATGGCAAAAAGCTCAAAAAAGTAGATTTTTCACATTTAGTGTCCCTTTAAAGTGCTTTGGCATAGTAGTTATTGGTGTATTTCTGGTGTGAGGTGTGAACTATTAATTACTGGAAATTATAAACATTTTGGGGGCCACAATTGCTCTTGGATTTTCACTATATGGCAGGGCGTCCCTGTCCACTTTGATTAGTGAAGGTTTACTCTATGTGTATTGTGTTTTATTCTTTTTTTTTTTTTACTTTCAAGGATGAAGACGCGGCTGGGGGAAGAAAAAGTAAGTAGACATTTTTTCCTTTTTTTGTTAAGCTTGAAGAGACAGTGTGTAAGATTTAGTGCCATCTAGTAATTCCTTTAAAAAAAACTTTACTCATTTCCTCCCAAAAATTTATTAATACATACTCCCAAAGACGTATTTGTTTTTTTAAGGTTTTTTTTTAATGCTAGAGCATACAGAAAGAAGGCTGTGATGCAGCATCAGAAATTAAGAGAATGCTTGAAGCAATGGTAGTTATTACAAAAACGGCCAGCAGGTGGCAGCAGAGTATAAGAGATCAACCAGGGCCATGTTGCAACGAGCTCTTTTCCCTTCTGGATATTCATAGATTTGTGAATAATGATGAAACTTACCTATTTTCTAATGCTAATTTACCAATTTTTCCTGATGAAAGAAGAGACTCTAATCTTTCTTTTGGTAGGTTCCATGTTTATATAGCAATCGAACACAATATTCTGTTGGCCTTGCAAAATCAGTAAAAATCCAGTAAAACAGTCGGGAGCGAAGGGGGTTGCTTCAGTGAAAATGGCTGGGAGTGAGAGTCAATTTCAATAATATGAATTTATATCCATGTACTGTTTTTAAATATATAATCTTAGATCTAGTAATCGCTAATATGTCGCACCGCGCCTTATAGGATGCTGCTATGTTTTACCGCCATCTTTCTGCTACGGATACCTGAAGGAGAAGAACTTTGTTAACATGGTTAGCCTCTGGGGATTCTTAGCTAGTGTTGGACCAATTGGGTCGACCGCTGCTTACCTTCCACAGCTGGGGCCTGCAGGTGGTCGTCGCTTAATCCCGCCGTTTGTCTCCTTCTGCTTTGCTCTCGCCTAGCTTTAGCCGCTCCAGTGAGTTCTTGCTAGCCACTTTTGCTCCCCGTTCCCGCTGGTTGTGCTCGCTGGGCTGCTCGCTCACTCCAAATAATGATTGTAATTGATCATTTACGCCTGGGCCTATATTCTACTATAGGTCCCCAGGCACTAAAGGTGCCTAATAGTGAAATAATAGTGAAATAGTGGAATTTCTGGAATTGTTACAGTCTTGTGAGTGTTTTGGTTTGTTGTGTTATTACTCCTCATCACAATGTTCAAATAGTTGTAAGAAACAAATCATTGTAGGAAAATAATTGTTGTTGACACTTTGAAGAGTCCGTGCAACCTCAATATTTGTCAGAGAGGTGTAAAAACAGGTCCCCCTTTAAAATGCTACCAAACATGCCTGTCTAAAACATAGGTAAGCATCTGAAAATAAGCTTTAAATAGGATATGCACCAGCGTCAAGAATCCAGTTTCTTGAATGGGCGGTATTAGATTCATGTGCTGATATCAATGATAAAGCTACCACTTGGGATGGGTTATCATACCAAAAAATCATCTATGGACATGTGCCTTTTGAAATATTGTTACTAGATTTCTGGGTGGTACCAAGTTCTGGTTTGGCCCATGGACTTTTGGTAGTAATTGGTAGATGGCACTAGTGGTGTGCGATACTGCAAATTTTGGTATCGATCCGATACCAAGTAAATACAGGGCCAGTATCGCCGATACTGATATTGATAAGAGAGTCCTTGAGTTACCTCGTTTCGACTTTACGGCGCCCGAGCCTCGTCCGTAGCACTGTCTTTTCCTTAATTTCCCACAGTAATCACGGCATTTTAAAGTTATTTAAAGTTGTTGTTACCTCCAGCAACGGACGTCCATCGAGCAGGTCGGCTCGCCATCAGGCGTGTCACATTTCCGTGTTTGAATTAGCTTCAGTCTACCGTCCGTCAGCAGTGAATGTCCGTGTGGAAATATTGAAATATTGGTTCCGGCTCTTCCGTGTTTCCTTTTTAAACAAAGGACAAATTTAGAACAAAGTTTATTGATAAACAGAAAATGTTTTATCAATGTTTACACCCCCCCCCCCCCAGAAACATTACAACCATAAGAAAATATTTATTTTACTTTCTTAAACAAAGTGCACGAAGTGATAATAGGAAAACAAATAAGAAAGAAATACTTTGTCATATATACTGTTCAGAAGCTACAAATACAAAACTAAAAATTCTGCCTTCATCCCTTCTTTTTCAATAGCAACAAAAAGAGCCAGGCTGCGTTCACACTGCTGATTTTTTCATGCAGTGTGAACGGTACAATTCCGATTTTTTTCACACCCGACCTGGGCCTCTTTTGTATGTGGATATAAATCGGATATGTATGCGATGCGTCTGCACTGTGAACGTCAAAAGCCCGATATGCGCTCTGTGCAGGCAGAAGAGAGTGCTTGGAAGGGAGGCTACTGACACGTCTGTGAATATATACAACGCTGTTTTGAGTAACAGTGTTAAATTTGTATTTGTCTTTAAATTAATCACACTTGAAACATGAAGAATAAAGTTGACGTGTGGCGGTAGTAGAAATTCAGCCCTGCAGACGGTTCATCACGAACGGCGATGACGCGATGTCATCTTCGGTAGACTTCTCAATGAAATGAGGAGGTCGAGGAGTGTTCCCTCATTTCCCCAAAATATTTCTATTACCTCGTCCAAGTTTCCAACCTCGCTACTCTGGCGACATGAGATGAAAAAATAAGTTTGACGGATTTCTGTTGCTGTTTGTAAACAGCATATTCAAAACTGACGCACGAGGAAGCCGATGACAGCAGCCAACCAGGAGTGCAGAATTTGCATAATGTATGCAGACAAGACACATGAATCAAACTCCTAACACATCCGTGAAACGAGTCCACCAATCTGTAGCGTGCGTTGGCACAGCTAAATTTGCATATGACACTGATAAAAGTCGCTTGCCTCGGCAGCTTGGCTGGAGGTGAAACGTTGCGAGTCGGGTTACTTCCGTGGACACCGCAATGTGACGTCGTCGTTTTGGGTGTACGTCACTCGACGTGTGCTCTTTTTGCACATGCGAGTCGCATCACGGGCGCGTTGCGTTCACATTAGATGTCGCGTTTGTTTTTGTAAGGTGAACGGTACATTGAAAGATCGGATTTAACAAAAAATCTGAATTGGGCATCACGCCCCTGCAGTGTGAATGTAGGCAAACTGAAACTAAACTACTAGATCGATATTATAATACCATTTGGATCGATACGCTTACCACTAGATGACACTAAATCCTACACACTGTCCCTTTAATGCATGATTTGGTGTTCAATAATGTATTTCACCCTTGCAGAAATCAAAAGCTCTCAAGGTGAAGAGGACAAGGAGGAGGCTGCAGAGACCACTCCAAAAGAAGACACATACAGAGACTATCTCAGGTCTTTATTTGAAGCTCTTGTATTGTTAGGAGAGCAAAACATTCCCGTGAGCAGGTCCAGTAGTATTAAACAGGACACTCAAATAAACAACTTTGAGGCGTTGTTGGAATATCGCATGAGTTGCGGAGATGAGGAGATGAAGAAGTATGAGGCAAATCGAGAGGGCTGCTCATCACTTCAGCTTAAACAACTGATTGAAGTGTGCGAGAGATGCATCCGGAGTAAGGTAATCGAGGAAGTGAAAGAAAATGGCTTCTTCTCACTTATTACTGATGATGTGGTGAAGATTTTGGAGGAGTGGTACCTCCCCGTGTTCCTGCGCTATGTGGACGACTCAAACTACCAGCGTGAGAGGTTTGTGGGCTTTTTGGCTTTTGATGGAGATGCAGATGTTTTAGCGGAGAAACTACTGTCTGAAATGATCAATGAATGGGGGTTGAACATGGAGCAGTGTCGAGCCCAAGCCCACGCATGCTCCGGAACACACTTAACTAAAATCAAAGCATTTGCTGCCAAAGTAATTGAGAAGTATCCGTTGGTCATGCTCACAGTTCGACCCACTCAAGCCTTGAATATGACACTGGCCCATGCTATGGCTTTGTCAGGGGTTCAGATTGTCATGTCGACCCTGACCAAAATCGAGTCTTTCTTCAAACAATCCCCTTTACTGCGTCTGGAGTTGGAGCACGCTATCTCAGTGATTTACCCGGACAAAGAGGAGAAGGTCAAAGAGCTGAAAGAGATTTGTTGCACCAGTTGGACCAGACGACACGATGCATTCGAGGTGACGCTGGAGCTTCTTGAGGCGTTGCTTCTTTGCGTGGACAGCGTACATGACAACGAAGACTTGCGATGGAGCGATCAGATCACATATGATGCCTTGGAGATCTCAAAAGCTCTGGCTGACTATGAGTTCATTATGGCCTTGGTTGTGCTGAAAAACACCATGATACTTATAAGGGCATTCGGGAAGAATCTTGAAGGGGAAGCGACAGATGTCTATTTTGCTGCTGGCGGCGTAAAAGCCGTGTTGCACTCTCTGAAGGAAGTGTCCGACAATATTGACGTATACCACGAGTTCTGGACCGAAGAGGCGGTGAACCTCTCTGCCGCGATGGAGATCCCAGTAGAACTTCCTCGGTCGCTCTTGAGGAAGCGTCAGTCAGACTTGGGAAGCCTTCAGCCAGAGAATTACTACAAGGAGCACCTTTCTCTTCCTGTGGTGAACCATATGCTCAAAGAAGTCGGTGAACTCTTCAGCGATGACCACATAAAAGCACTAAGATGCTTGTCACTGGTCCCTTTTGTAGTAGAACTAAACAAGGATGGCAATCCTGAAGAAAACATGTTAGTGTTTAAAAACGACATTCCTAACCCAGGTTCCCTCACCGCTGAGGTGCATTGTTGGTGGGTTAAATGGAATAAAAAAGGGAAAGGAGAAATCTTGCTCACCAGTCTGCAGGAAACGCTGCAGCAGGCTGACGTGAAGTTCTTCCCTAACATGCTCGCGGTGCTGAGACTACTGGGCGTCCTGCCTACTTTGGCCCTGGAAGTCAATTGTGATGTGGCGTACAAGCGCTTCAAGATGTACATGCAAAACACCCCCGACTCAGTGAAATCAAAGAGCCTAGCTCTTCTGAACATAAACAATGACGTTGGGTATGATTTGGATACAATGGTTGAAGCCTATATAAAGACATTCCCCGGCGGTGATGATGCTTCATAGTTCTGTTAAGAAACGGACTAGTTTTTAGGTGGCGCTTTATAACATTATTTCCATATTTTTTAGTTCCCCAGGTTCTCAGACTCATGAAGTGTAATGTTTTTAAGGATTTCTTTCTCTTTTTTTTTTTTTAGATGCATTGTAAACGACTCATTAAAATTAACATTGAACACAAAAATATTACAAACTACATTTGCTAAGCGCTTTATATTGTCATGTCGACTGTTAGGGAGACAGTTTTGACAGAAGCGTCTAAATATCATTCAAGATTATAATTGTTTCAAATGGCGACTGTAACTATCCAGCAGTCATCCACAATACATTATTGTGTAAGATTGTTTTTTTTTAATACGCTGTGAGAACAATTTGTTCATTCATTCTCCTATACAATTTGTAATAAAAGAAAATGTTTTTAAATGTTTGTATTGTTTCTTATTAACTCATTCACTCCCAGCCATGTTCACTGAAGCAACCCCCTTCACTCCCGGCTGTGTTACTGGATTTTGACTGATTTTGCAAGGCCTACAGATTATGTTGTTCTATTGCTATAAAAGATGGAACCTACCAAAATAAACATTAGTCTCTTCTTTCATCTGGGGGAAAAAAGTACATTTGTATCTGTTTCCGTTTTGCAGCAATTAGCATTAGAATATAGCCAAGTTGAATCATTATTCACAAACCTGTTTGAAACACTGGAGAAAAGAGCTTTTTTGCAACATGGCCCTGGCTGATCTCTTATACTCTGCTGCCGCCTGCTGGCCGTTTTATGTGGTAACTAACATTGCTTTAAGTGACCTCGTCAGGTCAGAGGCTGCATTAAAGCCTTCTGTATTCCCTAGCATTAATTATTATTATTTTTTAAACATATAAATATGTTTTGGGGATCATGACAATATTTAAAATAGAATGTTTTTGAGAGCAAATTAGTTAATATCCTGCGACTCTAGATCAGTCTCGCTATACAGTACTTTCTAGTGCGGGCTTTTAATAGATGTAGGACTATCAGCACTGTTAACTGGTGGTTCTTAAATGTCCTTCAAACTACAATTTATATCTCTAATTAAATGAATTAGTTTATAGAGCACATATTAATTTCTGTTAATGCAACCTCACAACAAGCAATCTCACTTAAAACAGCTGAAGCCTATCCCAGTTTATGAGGCAGGATTCAGGTTACTTAGTCACAAACAAAAAAAGTGGCATCACATAGCATTCTGTCTTAAATATAGGTTCAGGTATATATCCTATGACTACCACTAACAAGTCCATACACTGGCTAGTAGGGGTGTGAATTGCCTATTACCTGGCGATTCGATTCATATCACGATTCATAGATCACGATTCGATACCGATTAATCCCGATACGAATCTATAAATTGATTATTGCGATTTTTTAAGCTCAAATTTAGACAATACTAATCAGTAAACTTGTACATGTACACTAAGATTTGTATGAAAATGTATTTATTTATCTGAAAATTCAGGTTGCAGTCTGTTGCATGTTTGAACAGCACTGAAATCAAATATTAAGGCTTAATGTTCCATTAATATAACATTCTTCCATGCTTAATGTGTAAATCCTAACCCTAAGTGAGACGTTTTGTTGAATATTCCCATGAAAAATTGATGTTTAAAAATAGATTCGGCCGCATATTGAATCGATTCGAGAATTGCACGCTGTAATATCGCGATATATTGCCAAATTGATTTTTTCTAACACTCCTACTGGCTAGGGATTCAGGGCTGAACAATTAATCGAATTTAAATCGACATTGAATGCAATTTTGAGAGAAAAAAACTCTTGATATGCGGTACAATTGTAGGACGAGTCATTCTAAATAGGAACGATTTGATCTGTGGGAATCTGATTTGATATAGCTCAGTCCAAGACGTTGATGCAATGAGTATCTTGTTATTTTACAATGAACTTGTCAGTAAATGTGGAATTTCCTTCAAAGAATTTAACCTAACCTAAAATGTTAGGGGTAATAGTAGAAAAATGAAAGATGCACACTATAAATTCACTTGCGAAGAAAATACTCATATTTCCTTTCCTCCTTCATTTTTACTATGTTACTGATAAATGGGCTAAAGTGTAGAGCAGAAGTTTGTCAGCAACAAAAATATATTTTTTTAAATGCGTGATGAAAAATTTACTTGCACTGTCTAAAATTTTAGGAACAAAATGCTACTACTACAAAGGGGAAGTTTGGAGTGTTGTCAAGAGGACCTTCAAACATTTCTTATTTAATCGCAATTGCAATATTGAGGAGTGGATTTGGGTATGTTATGTGTTTATAATGTGGCAGGAAGTCACAACTATGAACACAGTTCTCAACAATCATTCACCGTGTCACCCATTTAATTACATTTAAACACAAATGTCAAAATTACAATGAGCATGTACTGAAACTGGGCATTAAAAAAAACGACAACGGTGAGCGTTGGAGAATCCAGCCAATGAAGCCTATTCTGCCCTCTGCTGGACAACATTTCCCACTGCAGTGTCTAGTTCCTGGTTCATATCACGCTCTCGGTGACACTTGGAACACCACGCAGCATCAACTTTTTAAGAATGGAACTAGTCGGGTCTTAGGCCGTTAAAAATAATTTTCACTAGAATAGTATTCAAATATACTGCTGCTGGTAGACGTTTCGTCGCGGCAGGAGTCTGGAGACTCTTGCGCTGCTTTCGCTCTCAGTGGACTACCCAGCTAAGCTAGCTAACTGGCTAGTTAGCAAGCTACATTGCTTTCCAAAATGACTAACTGCTGTGCTGCAGCCAACTGTGACTACCAGCAAGAGGGGCCCGATACCAGCATCCCACTTTTCAGCTTTCCCTTGGATCCAGAGCGGTAAGGGTTTTCCATCGAAGAGTGGGACGTACCGAGCATGCAAAGGAAATATGTTAGCCATCTGCCTTTAGCATTGTCGTTCGCTCAACATCATGTTGGCTAACAGTGACACAACTCAGTTGAAAATGGCGCAGACTCACCACACTAATGAAAGAAGTCACGGAAAAATAAAGTAAACGCATTCGTTTTGAATGGGATACTTGACTGCAGCGGTGGTCGATGTGTTATTATGTAGTGTTCGACGTTTTTCAAAAATGAAAATAAAGCGTAGTTGGAAACTTTTTGTTGTGCAAATTGCAAAATCTTATCTGTTATACGACACCTAGCGGCTCACCGCGGTAAGGTAGTGGGACCGACTAGTTGCACTAATTTAAAAATAGTTAGGCTATTCAATTTTCACTTATTCGTCGGAAAAGCATTCAAGACTTCATAAACAATGAATTCGGTTTGCTTTACAGTCCATTTTGAACGATGCAATTCTGTTATTTTTCTTCGTTTGGCAATTAGAATGACTCGTGTACCTAATTCATTAACTAGTTGAACAGCGTTAAAGCCTAAAATGCTATATATATATATGTATGTATATATATATATATATATGTATGTATATATATATATATATATATGTATATATATATATATATATATATATATATATATATATATATATATTATTATTATTATTATTTGCATGATCAAACTTAAGTTTGAGTTCACTCTTGTTCAACTTCAAGCCATCCACACCCAAAGTGACGCACCCCTGCAAGGTTTGGTATCTGAGTAAGTTCTACCTGCAGAGAATGTGTTTCTACTGTGACATAACGTTGTATAACAATTACCATGACTAAAGTAACACACCACTGAAGATTAATTTGTCATTCATTTGATTAGGCAGTGTGTATAAACATTAATAGTGAAAATATAAATGGCAATTGATTACCTAAAGAAAATTCAGCTGATTACAGGTGTATTCAAGGATCCTCTTGAAAAGTAGAAGCCAAATGTCTGTCACTTTTTTAAAAATGTGCATGTGGAAGCACATCCTACCAGCTCTCCTGCTTGTCCTGGGGAAATACCTACACTGTAAAAAATAGTGATATTTACTTGAAAAGGCCTGGTAAAGGTTGATGCACTCAGAAGTTTTAAGTACATTTTACAAGGCGTTTAGACTTTACTAGATTTTTTCAAGTAAATCCTGTCGGAAACGTGCTAGCACATCTTCATCGTCATCAGTCTCTGCCGCCTGCCTCACTTCATAGACGTGCTTAGGGCTCTCAGCTTTTTTCAAGGTATATGGTGAGATCGGTGGTGTTACAACGATGAATGGCTGAATCCAAAGATCAGCGGCTACAGGCTACAAACGCTCGAAGTATGCATGCACAGCTTAAAACGAGCATGTACGAGTAGTTACGGCAATTTCAGTTCACAAAGCTAGTCAATACTCAAAAAATATTAGATCGAAAGCCACTATGACGCCTCGGCCTTCACACTGTTATATCTATGAATAGTAAAAATTTAAAAAAGGAGGGGAAAAAGCAATCATTAAAATATAAGATATGATAAAATACACCTTTATTTATCCCACCGTGGAGAAATTCACAGCGTTACCAGCAGCAATACACATCATCATATATTAATAATATGTAACACAAAAAATACTTATGTGCCTATAGTTAAATAAAAACGGAGAAACACTGTAGTGCAAATAGATGGCATCATCATCACATTTGTTAAAGTTGAAATGAAAACATCACATCACACCACATCAATGGTCTACTAAATAATAGTTCAAGTATAGTACATAATCAGGGTTTTTCCTGTGTACAACAGTGGTGGCCACTACCTAATTTGCGCTCCATCCATCGTCAAAGTCTTAAAAACACAGTATATCCAATAAACATAATAGTGTTTTACAAAAAGCTGAACTATATTTACAATTTAATATGCACTAGTGGAGAAATTTTTAATGATTGTAGTTAAAAAATGGCAAAAAATAATGGCAACTTTGTATTCATATAATTTCTCATTTCCAGTCCTTGATCGTAAAATGGATGCAGGAGGGCGGCTGATAATGCTATAGGTCACCACCGCGAGTACTGATACCTTAAAATAAGACTGGTATTGGCACCGATACCTGGTATCGGTAGTCACCCATTAGGGGTGAGAATCTTTGACTGTCTCACGATTTGATTTGATTCTGATTTTTGGGCCTGCGATTTGATTCAGAATCGATTTTCGATTCAGAATCGATTTCTGCTTCAATTTATAGATGTGCAAAGAATCGTCATGATCTAATCCAGTCTGACTCGCTAATGCTAATTAGTGTGCTACTTGCGCCACTTTTATCACTCAAAAGAACGGACGGCTATTCATACAAAACGCTTCAGGAATGTATACAGAGAAGCATCTTAACATTACTAATCGATAATTCCTCTTCCTACGCTGCAAAAACAACAACTTTTATTGGAATAACTTGATCGTGACTTCTACTCTCTAATTTGGCTACAATTTAACAGTGTATCAGAACGCGCGGAGCAATACTGCCCCTAAGTGGCCAAATTGTGTACAACATGAACAGCGCTCCCAATAAAGGTACACACAAACAAGGGCAAGATAGTATAAAATAATTTAAATAAAATCGATTTTGGGACATTTAAAATAGATTCTGAATCGTACTAAATGAGAATCACGATTTTTATGAGAATCAATTTTTTAAATGTATTTTTTGGCATACCCCTATCACCCATCATCGTCAGGATGATACCACCTCTGCCTCATTTTGAGCTAGGGACAATTCCATGCATGTTTTTCGTAATGTGGGATGAAACCGGTTTAAAATACGATCTGATGGATAGTCATTTAGATAGGAAATTGGAACTACTTTTGGAATTGGAGCTCTTTATTATTTTCCTTATTCATTAATTTATTTCCAGATAACAATAGATAACCAATGACCAGCAAAAGTGCTTAATGAAGCTTAATGAAAGATATCAGTGTGACTCTTAGAACTGTATACCTGCTTCAGTACCCCCTTTGAATAATCATGTCATGAAGATTGAGCCACATCTGCCATGTAATAATAAATCTGATGTTCTAAAGGTGGAACTAAACATTTTTGTGTAAGAATGAAAAGAGAACAGAATAAATGTATGTGCTAAACATAGCCAGAAACCAGTCATAACTTCATTTTTACCAGACTCAAGACTAATGGAAGAAAAATGGGCAAGTTAAAGTCTACCATGCATTTGTATACAAACTGAGCTGAAAGTGAAAATGACAAATTTCTCAGTGTGTTTTTCCTCTGTTTTTAGCTGCAAAAAATGGTTGACTAACTGTTGTCGCCAAGATTTGGCGTCACAACCTCCAGAGGAGCTGCACAAACTCTACAAACTTTGTGCAAAACACTTCGAACCCTCTTTGATAAATAATCAGGTAATCAGTCATTTTGAACATTATGCTTACATACGCATTCTCATAATTGTTTAGCAACATTTTATTTTTGCTGTTGTTGTGTGTCAATTTTCCATTGTCGTTGGTGTTGTTTTATTTGGAGCTTCCTGCATAATTTGGGGGCAGGAGTGAGTGGTGGCAGTGGGAGTTGCATTAGAAACACAATTTGACTCCAGTTTGAACTATAGCAAATTATAAACCACAATGAATGAACTCTAAACAATTGCGTTAAATCTACAAAGGCTCATATTGGCCAAATGGCCTGAAATTCACATCACAGTATAAATTGAATCCCTTCACAGTACTGTAATGGTAAATGTTGCGATAGAAAATAAAGTGCAAAGATAATCATGCAAGTACTGTATATCCGAAAGGGTTATATAGCAAAGTTAAATTTAGTTTATAAAAGAAAGAAAAGAGAAAGCAAAAACAATAAAACAGAAGCAAAGATGCAATGTAATTTTGAGAATATTTATCGGGCAATTTGCCATTGTCAAACTAGAAAATCTACTTGCTGCAGTACTGACCCCCTTTGAAAGTTATGAGATTGGAATGACTCTTTATAGTCAAGCCCTCAGGCATTGCAAGTGAAAAGAAATTTCACATTTCTTTGTTTTAATGTCGAACAAAAACAAAAGGTTCAGAAGGTTCCCAGGGTCAGCAGCATCTCTTATAAAGTTAACTGAAAATTTTAATAAATAGTTCCCTGAGATCAAAATTGTTTTAGATTTACCTTATCGGCTGTCCAAATTTAAAAATAAATAAATTAATAATAATAATAATAATAAATTTAAAAAAAATAATAATAAAGGCTGATACTATTCGTCAATATATATTCGTCAAAATGCCCGATATCGTCGCCAGTTATCGGTCTATCCCTATACAATAGCTTCAACGAATCCGGTCGTATGCTGTATTCCGACAAGTGTTACAACAGTAACGACAGTGCAGTGACAGTCTATGATGAATAAAGTTGTCGTTGGCATAGTTTTTGTAACGGTATTTTTAGATGTAATAATCTGGCGATGAAGCTTCACTTTGTCTCACTGCCCTTGTTCCACGCCTCCACTCCATGTTCCCGCTGCCACTGGTATGAATCTAACTAGCAACGATCGGGCTTGCTGAAGCTCGCAAAATGAGGCTAACCATGAGTCATGCCCCTTTATCCAGTCAAACATGCCCCGGTCACTTTTGTTTATTATCTTGCGTTGTCACAGCCTCATGTTCAAAATTTCTTTGGTTCAAATATGAAAATCCACTTTCGGTGTATTTTCAGTTGCTGAAAATCGTCAGTAAATAGTGTTCCGGTCTAGCCATTCTCACACAGTGCTGGACTCCTTGAACCCTGGGATGTTGAACCCTTGAATAAGGGATCTGATTTTAAATATTGTCACCGCCGCTGTCAAAAACATGTTTGTTCAAATTTTGTTTGTGTTCAATTTTTTTTTTCCTGTTTTGCACCAAAAGTAAAACTTTAAATTTTAAGTCAAAGCAGAAGTAAAAAATTGTTTTTCTTCTTTTGACAGAAAAGTCTCTTGAACGACGATGCTGTTCCAACAATATTTGACTTTGCTGTGCCCACCGAGAATGAACCAACATGTAACAGGAAACGTGCGGGAGGCCCTGTAAGTGTGTCACTGTCTGACAAATGTCTTTTAAAATTTTCATTCAAATATTTAATCAATAAATAAACATTATTATTACTTCAGGTGGAAGAGGAACCCACTGTGAAGAAGACAAAAGGTAAACTTCAATGCATGTCAAACAAAATCATGACTAGGATCTTACCAATATGGATGTTTTTTTAGTTCGATGACGTTGATTCCGATAGTTGGCTGAATAAAATTTCAACAAACAGTTAATCGGCCAATTACTTCATTTATACTTCATTTGGTACTTCATTTTTTATAGCGCTTTTCCACCTTACAAGGCCCTCAAAGCGCTTTACATTTCACTACTCATTCACCGACTGATGACAGCATCGGGAGCAACTTCAGGTTCTGTATCTTGCTCAAGGATGCTTTGACGTGGTCACAATGGCATGGGATCAAACCCACAACCTCTAGGTTGCAAGACGACCACTCTACCACTGACCCACAGCGCCCCATAAATAATTGAGTATTACAGGCTTTATAATTAATTAATCTACTCTTGACTAATTGCATTTTATTTAGATAACTTTACTTTCCATAAAAATATTATTTTTTTATTTAAATGGATGTTAGTGAATGAATGAATCAAATAATAGACGCAGACATGAATATTTTTTTTTAACTCTGGAGCATTTTCCAGATCTAATTGCATTTTAATACAAAACAGTAGAAAAATACTTAATGGTATTAATGCATTAAAATCCCACCGCTAAAATATATAATTAATACCCTAAAATAGTTTTTGTTACCTTAAGCCTTACAACAATAAAAATATGAGTTACAGGCCCTACCATAACCCTAACCCATTCAACCAAGATTTATGTAGAAAATATTTGCCTTTGTCAGCAAAATTTGAAAAAATTTTAATCATTTTTGACTCACTTATGTGTTCTTTTCCATTAGACAACATAGCAACACCAAAAGTGACTGAGGAGGCAAAAGAAGTCTCTGGCGATGGCTCTGCAACACCTGAACAGAAAGAATACCAAGCTCAAGAGAATGTTGGTGGCTTTAAAGCCAAAGAGATTCTTAAGGCCTATTTCAAGGAAATTCTGGCACTGACTGGATTCAGCATCAACGGTGGCAACATCAACACAGATGAGTCGACTGGAGCAAGGGATCAGCATTCTCTGAAGAAAATCTTTGTCGAGAAAATTGATAAGAAGGAAATCCTACAGGTCAGTGAGAGCCTAATGCGAGAGGAGATCCAGAACAGCCTGAGATATGCCCGATTCTTTTCTATTCTGCTCCAAAATGTGACCAGCATTGAGGGAAAGGAGCACATTCCAATTTTCATTCGATCTGTCACAGAGGCTGGTTTCCCACAAAAACACCTTGTTGGGTTCCTGCCTTGCGATTTGGATGCCGACAATCTTTTTAACCATCTTCTATCCGAGTTAAGAAATAAGTGGGGGTTGCGGATGGAGCATTGCAGAGGACTCTCATATCTAGTTAGTGGACGCATGTGTCAGCCAATGCGAGACCTCACTTGCAAAATTTTACTGGAATTCCCGCAAGTTGTGTTATCACCAAGTGACCCATATGCTTTTAACATATGGATCATTCGCTGCATGCCAGTGCCAACGATTCAAACTATCGTGGACACTGTGGAAGAAGTGGCCTCATTACTCAGGAACACACCTGAGCTGTACAAAAGATTGGAAGGAAAAATCCAGATGGCATATCGCCAAATAAAGGGAGAAGTGGATCGAATCAAGGGCATCCTCAGTATGAATTGGGAATATGGCACTGATGCCTTCCAAACCATGTTGGATATCTTGGAGCCTTTCCTGAACTGCATCAATGAAATGATTTCAAAGGTGGATGAAGATGCAGCTGAACAGATGGCCAAGCTCAAGCCAGTACTGAGGAATTTCAATTTCATCATGACATTAGTTGTTCTCAAGAACACCCTGTGTTGTGTGAGCATACTCAACTCAAGTCTCAGGGGAATAATTAGCATGAGCAGTACGTTGCAGTACACAATTTCAAATGCCTTAAAGCTGGTAAACAAATACCAACAAGACATTGCCATATTAAACCGAAAATGGTTTTCAGATGCAGTCAGTCGAGCCAAGAAGCTTGGTGTTGAAGTCATCAAACCTGAGATTGACCATGGAGATTCAAATGACACCCCGCTAGAGGACTTTTACAGAGAAACCTTAGCGCGGCCCATCTTGCAGTATCTTGTTGCAGAGGTCAAGCGTATTTTCAGTATAGAGATGGTGAGGATTCTCAGATGGCTCTCTTTAGTGCCATCCTACATGGCTGACCACAATTTCAGCATTCGCCGTGACAAAGTAGCAGACGCCAATTTGAACAACCTTGCAAGGCCTGACACATTCTACGAAGAGCTTGGTTGTTGGGAAGTGAAATGGAGACATGCAAGCAAGCGCCGGATTCTGCCAACCACAGTGTTTGCTACACTGAAGATACCAGACATTGGGTTTTACCCAAATGTGCAGAGCTTGTTGAGGGTGTTGGGTACTGTGCCATGTGTAAATGCAGAGGCAGATGTTTATGGGCAATACCACATGGTACTGGAACGATGCCACGCCTACCTGAAAGACACTCCCGAGGACGAAAGACAGTGTAGCTCTGCATATGTCTATGTCAACCAAGATGTGCATTTCAATGTTGAGCAAATGGTGGACTCATATGTCCAGAATCATCCAGACATACTGCAGATGATACAGACCGTGAGTAGATTTTTTTTTTTTTTTAATAACAATTGTTTTGACCAATGATAAAACATCTTTAATAACAGTGACAATTGTTGTATGTTTTACAGGACGAAGAAATTAAAGATAAGCCTTCTAAAGGTACGGTGATTTATCCAAATTGTGGAACCTTGATTTATGAATTTAATTAATTTTATGACCCACTGTTCACCAACCCAAATGTTTGTAAACCAAGATAATGTTTACCATCAAAGGAATACACCACTTATAACAAATTTTCCAGTATTTGATTAGGCATATGCATAAAAAATAAAAGTGCAGACATCACTCGCTTCTTACTCCCTGATTATTATTATTTTTTTAAAGATTAACTATCAAAACAAGAACATACCTTGGGCAAAGCCATTATCCAGGTCACGTGATCGCAATGACGTATTCTGTGCGTAGACACCCGCCTTTGTTCATTTGAATAGGAGCTTGCTGATGCAATGGCAAGAGAAATGCTGTCTTCTATCGACAAATACTGTGCCAATTGTGACTGCCGTAATCCTCAGCATGTCAGATTTCATGTCCTTCCGTGGGGTGGTGGGGGGTGGCCTTTCCTAATGTAGATGTAAGCACTCTTGAGGACGACAAAATGCAGCTGGTCTAGCGAGTCAAAGTTGGTCGGATTTTTACCGTCCAGGTTAGGGACTGTCCGCAAATTACATTTCCAGAGTGACCAATGTCAAGGGTAACTTGAGTCCCACATATGTCATCCTGTAACACGCAACTTGCAGATGATCTCTAACTTGTACATGCTATAGGGCGGCTAGATGCGTACTCCTTATCGGTCACAGTTTCATCTTCACTTTCGGCTGGACACAAGTCTTTGGCGACTCCCTCGTGGCTGTACTGCTTTTGAAGAAGTGGTTCTTTGCTATAGGTCAGGGGTGTCAAACTCATATTAGCCCTCCAAATCAGAAGCTGTCGGCAGCGACAGGACAACACACTTGTTTTTCAAATCACCGTAATTCCTGAACCGCTAGCACTAGCAATGTAATTCCAATGGTTTCTGAAAGCAGAGAAGCGGAGCTTTACGTGAATACCACATACATTACAGTAGCTAGCAGATTGTCACGCGTGGAGGAGGGGGAAGTCCCCAGTCATAGAGAGGAGTAACTTCAAAGTACCGTAACTCTTGAACTATTTGTGCTAGCAACATAATTCCAACGGGTTTTGAGAGCGGAGAAGCAGAGCTTTGCATTGATGCCACATACATTACGGTAGCTAGCAGATTTTCATGTGTGGAGGAGGGGGAAGATCTGAGGTCATAGAAAAGACAACAGGAGATGACGATAATTTTTTAAATTACTGTACAATGTATTTTGATGTAAATATCGACTTAAAAACGGTGAAATACGACTTAAGTCGAAATTCGGGTTACATCTCCAGCGTAGGAAAGGAACTCGAGGACTTCCTGTATATCGCTGTTAGTGGCTGATGTATATTAATTTACACTTGACAAGACTACACTGCCCGGGGCAGTGGCAGGTGGAGCAGGCACAGTAACTCATTAGGTTTGCCGTGCCCTCCCCATGACACTGCTCTAGTGGCTTTATGATGGGAACCGGGCTGGATCAGCCGAAGCAGAGAAGTGTGGAGCAGGCCCAGCCACAGGGCTCTAGAAAGCTGAGTTCACTGGCAGAGCATAATTTGCAGTCAGTTAACAAAGAGATCCATCTATCCATCCACGGCTGACATTGCTCCTACAATCCCTGCCTGGAAGTTATGTCTGGCTGGTAAATTCGTATCAGTGTGTTCGTATTAGAGCTTTTTCCCCCTCCACAAGTCCTTGTACGAATATACTCACGCAGTCTTCACATCCCATTTAGCGCTGTACTTTTATATTTGTCCCATTGTGTTCATTTTTTGTTTACGCCCTTATCTTTTCTTACAGTGGCAAGCCAAGGAAACCATGCTGAAAAAGACACTGAAGATGAAATACAACTAATAAACATGGAGATGGACGCTGAGAGTCTTGTAGAGATGAAGTGTGCTGAGACGGATAGAGAATCTTTGAAGTCGGCCCTACAAGCCGCGGTGACTGCAGCATACAACAGCCAAAGCTGGCAACAAAATGAGGTTTCTTCTGCTCAGGATGGAGAAGTTGAGTATGTCACCAAGTCTGAAATGAAAGAAGTACTCACTGTGTGTGAAGATGCAGTCAAAGAAGGAATTCTCATGGAAGCCGGGGGTTCATTCTTTTCATTGTTCATCGATCGTGTTGTTAAGATCGGGGCGAAGGAATATCTTCCGCTCTTTCTTAGGTTTGTGGACAGTTTTGATGTCATGCGACTGGAGTTGATGGGATTCCTGGAAGCAGATCTGGATTGTGAGGCTATGGTGCGTCGCCTCACAGAAATAGTAACAGAAGAGTGGGGTCTTGATTTGAATAACTGCAGAGGTCAGGCATACCTTGGATCTGGTGATGTTTCTTACAAACTAAAAGCATTTGCTTGCAAAGTACAGGAGAAGTACCCCCTTGCCATTAGCACACATTGCTCTTGCTACTCATTCAACACATGGTGGTCAAAATCTATTCCAGTACCTGTTGTTAAAAGAGCCCTTGATACATTTGAAGAGGTGGTGAGTTTTTTTGGCAGCAGAACTGCTCTAGAAAAACAGCTTGATCATGTAATTGCCTACGGTCTTCGGGAGAGCTACGAAAAGGTCCAGGAATTGCAGGGGACGTACTGTTCCCTTTGGCAAGAAATGCATGATTCGTATGAAGTGTTTGTGCAGATGCTGGAGCCCCTTGTTGAGTGTCTGGAGAAAGTTAAAAGCAACCCACAGAGGTGGAAAAATGATGTATCAGAACAAGCTGGGGTACTCCTAAACAAACTACTGCAATTTGATTTCATTATTGCTTTGGTTACCTTAAAGAATACCTCATCTTTTACCAGAGAGCTGAGTGCAGGACTTCAGAGAGATCATTTCAATGCAGCGTTCCAGCTATGTCAAATCACTGGCATTGTGGCCACGTTGAACAGAATAAAAACAAATTTAAAAGTATTCCACCAGAATTGGTTTGATGAAGCCTGTGCAATTGCACAGAGTCTAAGAGTGCCCATAGAAATGCCTGAAAACTCTTTGCCAAGGGACAGCTTAATAAAGCCAGTAGGGTTTTACAAAGACGGCTTAAGCGTGCCCTTAGTCGATAACCTCATCAATGCCGTCAAGGATCATTTTTCCGAGGATCACAAGGAAGCTCTTAATTTCCTCTCCCTGGTTCCTTGCCTGGTTACAGTGAGTTACATGTTTGAGAGCTTGAAATCAAAGCCGCCTCTTTACAGCAGTGATCTTCCTGATGCTGAAAACTTCTTCACTGAACTCTGCTGTTGGAGAGTTACATGGAAGACTAAAGTTGCCTCAGTGACGATCCCAAATTCAATATTTCAAACACTGCGTCTGCCGCTTATGCAGTACTTTGGCAATATCAATGCACTCCTCAGGATTATGTCTGTGCTACCCAGCACAGCCCTTGAGGACTGTGGAGTTGTAATGCGACATAAGAAGTTCCAAGAGTACCTGAGGAATACATATCCCAAAGACAGGTCCCTGTGCTTGGCTGTGCTACAGGTCGGCACAGACTTCAACAGAGATCTTGACCGCATGGTGGGCCAGTGTTTGAAGGTTACTCCACAAGCCCTGGAGGGCATCTGTTTGGTGAGTGCTTTAGTTAGATTTAACTAATACATTGTGATATATGTTTGTCCTTTATTGTATTCCTCAAGCAGGTTCTCCAGTAGACGAAGTTTTATCTTGCAATGATTTTTTTTTTATAACCAAAGTTATCGCATTTATCAGTATTATCATGATTAAAGAGACAACAGGGCATTCAAGCAAATTGCATCAGGTCCCGAGCTGAAGGTGGGCCAGAGAGATTGCTGACACCAGCCTATATCCGTGGATGTAGTTGGCGAGGGGAACATGAGAAGTCTAGCTACTTAACACTAGACACGCAGTTGAACACGAGAGTATAATCTGTCATAAATTTGTACACTTGAGAATTGTTTTCCCCCTACTTCTAATATTATGGCTATACCCCGCCTATTGCCAATTACAAAACAATGGCACCGCTTTAGACGCTGCAATGACCACGTGTTGGGAATCTCCAGCATAGGGCTCCTTGCCAGCTATGGCTAGTCGGAGGACCTCAAGAGACAACTGATATTGCTCATATCAATGATATATCAATGTCATAGCTGTACCGTCACAGCCAATGTCAGTGTTTGGACATCTTTTTTGTGGCGTGGGGGTGAACAGGCCCTCAGGGGTTCTAAAAAAACATCCAATCTTTATTACTAAAACAACATGGGACATTCCGTGTCAATTCATGCAAATCCCCAGAACTTCCCCAGTGACACCACTTAAATTTGCCTGATTTTTATTCCATTAGTGCCTTATGATGTCAACAGAAAGAATCTGAACTTTTAGCTTCCTAGCTCAAATGGTTTTCAAGTTATGTTCCTTCAAAGTTTGGGTGACACGCCCACTTTTGGGATCCAGGAATCGCACACAAAATTTTGGACCATATTTGGAGGCCATATATTTTGTTTCAATGTAGGTACAGACCTGTAAATTGCTATATCAATAGTACAGCTGTGCTATTTTTAAGTGCAGACCCTGTCTATCAGAATCTGCACTTAAAAATAGCACAGCTGTACTATTTGTAGTAGAGATATTAACGCTTTAAAAGTGCTTTTTATTTTTTATTTTTGTAATGACTCAATACATTTTGTTGACATTCTGGGGGTCCATATCTTGGAAATGTTTTGTGTTGGTGGGGGGTTCAACTTATTTATCATCATATTTGGGAACAGAAGGGCTTCAAATACGGCTATGGGACAAAATGACCATTTTGGACCCCCTACATCACGCCACTGGTTGACCATGTAGGCACCCGATGATCCGAAAAAGCCCCCACCACCGTAAAAATCGCAGCTATTCTTTGAAAACATTGCAACCTATATTAAACTTTACAATATTGTAAACTGTATACTTTTTCACCCCTATTCTCTTTCGCGCTGGTTCTCAACCCCAGTCCTCGAGTAACCCTATCCAGCCTGTTTTTCATGTCTCCCTTAGCCAACACAGCTGACGATCGTTATCGGGCTTCATGCGGCGCTTGCTCATTAGCTGATCGTTTGAAACACCTGTGGAGCATGGAAAACAGGCTGGATAGGCGTACTCAAGAACCGCGGTTGAGAACAACTGCTCTATAGTATCCTCATAAAAGATTAACTTTTTTTTTTTTTTACTTGAAGATGAAGAGCAAACTTGGAATTATATTTAACGTAACTGAAGTCATAGTAAAGAAGAACTCCGACAAAAGTGTCTCTCCTGGAAAAACGGTATGGAGTCAAAAGGACTAAAGGTCAATATATCCAAGAAGTAATGGTTAGTAGTAGAAATGAAAAGGCAATTGACATCAAGGATAATAAAAACTCCAGTCTAAAACAGGTAAAGGCATTTAAGTACCTGGGAGTAACGATGAATGCGGAAGGAGAACTGTCAAGTGTTAGGGGAGACAGAAAAATTCCCAGGAGACTAAAAGTTAAACTATGTAACGCAGTCATATATACGCAGTACTGTTGTGCGGGGCAGAGGTATGGACAATAGGTAAAAAGGAGGAGAGGATTTTAGAGGCAACAGAAATGAGGATGCAGAGACAAATTAAGGGGGTGACATTGAAGTATAAGGAGAGAAGTGAGAAAATCAGGAGGGAGTTAGGATAAAACAATATAAATGAGAAGTTAAAGGAGATTAGAATGAGGTGGTATGGGCGTGATGACAATGCAAGAAGTTTGTAAGGCTATGAGTCTGCAATTAGAAGGAAAAAGACCAAGAGGAAGGCCAAAGAAGAGATGGAACGATGATGTGTATCGGGATTTGCTCCATTTCAAAGTGAAGCCAGAGGATGCTCAAAATAGGAGTTCTTAGAGAGTAAAGAATGAAAACTGAGGGTCATGAATGATAACTAAATATATGTGATATATATTTATGTCTCCACAGAATAAGGAAGCCAAAAGTTTATTCAGAAACTCTGACAATATGGAAGGTATAGTATTTTATTTTATTTTATTTTTTTAGAGTCAACTGAAATTAGTTTCATTTGTTAGCCCCAACATCACATTTATTTTTTGTACTATTTTTCTTTGCCCTGTAGTGGCCACGTCTGTCAAGGTGGAAAGTGATGAGCCTGAAATTCAGCAGTGTCCTGAATTGAGGGGGGAACAACAACAACACATGAAGCCAGTAGATGAGAATGGACAAATTGGTGACAACCGTCAAAGTCTGGTGACAATATTCAGACAGGCTGCAATCCTTGGGAAAAAAAATCTCAGTCTCACAGATCTCTCTGAAGAGCAAAAAGAGTATTTTACCCAGGAGCTCAACATGTGCCACTGGTCCAGTAAAGAGAAATGTGCACAGTCCATGAGTGAAGGTGAAATTGTGACTTTACTCATAGATGGCATTAGAGATGTCGTATTGAGTGAGCTACAGGAATCTCCATTCTTCTCACTTATCACAGACAAACCTGTAAAGATCGCAGATGAGACTCACCTACCTGTTTTTGTCAGATATGTCAGAGAATCTGCTCCAAAAGTAGAGCTGATAGGTTACTTGCCATATGACAAAAACTGTGACGTTAATACACAAGCAAGTAAGCTTTCAAAAATTCTAACAGAATACTGGGGCTTACCGATGGCACACTGTCGAGGACAAGCATTCATGCACCTGGGCTCAGGTTACCAAAGCCTGAAGAAAATGTCTTTGGACATCCTCGAGAGCTATCCACTGTGTGTTGTAACACCGAGTGAGTCCTGTGGCTTGGCGTATTGGCTGGTGCGCAGTGCGTCTTGCCCTTCTGTGGCAAAAATGCTGGATATCACAGAAGATTTGCTACTGTTCTTTGATGAATCTCCTGGTCTAGAAGAACAGTTGGCACAGGCCGTTGATGGGCTATTAAACATGCCAAGGGAGGCCTTGGAGGAAATTCCAGAGACATGCTGTTCAAGATGGAAAAAGAGAGAGGACTTTTTTGACATACTTGCTGACACATTGGAGGGCATTCTCAGTTGCCTCGATGCTGTCTGTACTAATGCCAGAGGTTCCATGTCAATGCATGCTCAAGTTCTCTCCGCTGCTCTGAAGAATGTGGATTTCATTGTCACCCTTGTGATCTTGAAGAATGCTTGTGCTCCTCTTCGTAACTGTAGCACTGTCTTCCGCTGTGGAAACCCTGCTGATATTCTTTGCGAAGTGGAAAAGATCCCTCTAATCATAGAGACTCTCAACAAAATGTTGGACAATATCAGCACGGTACACTCCACTTGGTTTGAACAGGCGTTTCGATTAGCTACAAAGGTAGCCCCTCATCAAATGTGTTTCTCTGAAGAAGCCAGCAGCTACGATTCTCCAGAGATATACTACAGAGAAAGTTTGAGTATCCCCCTCGTCAAAAGTCTCATTGATGAAATGAAATACAGCTTCTCAGACAGCCACTTGAAGGCCCTATCTATTCTGTCTCTACTGCCATCTTGCAATCCACAGCCCATTCTTCCTGAATCCACAGACAAACCTTTTAACTTCTACCTGTCAGATCTTCCAGAACCGGATACACTTGAGCAGGACGTCAATGCATGGGCTGCATTCTGGAGAGACAAAGACCAGGATGCTGCTCCTCCAACGTCCATTGCTGAAACATTAGTTCATCCTGAGTGTCAAAACCACCCAACAATTATTTTACTGCTTCGGCTAGTAGCGGTACTGCCCAGTGTCAGCATCGAATGTGACCTAATGAAGTCCACTCTGAATTCAATGAGGGATATTTTAAGGAACACTGTATGCAAAGGCAGCCGGACAGCTCGTGTGATGCTCCTCTCTCACAACACAACACTGCAGAGGCTGCCTGAAGTCATTGCCAATTGTATTGAAGTTGATCCAGAGAGCAGTCCCTTTCTTTCACAGGTAAGTCAGTCCATGTGCACTGCTTAACTAATCTCGCAGACCACCTGTTCCTATTTGTCTCACACACCATCGAGCATCATAAATTGCTTTATTCTAGAATATTTCATTTTCAGTGCAGTCCCAATATTTCAGCATTCTGAACAGCAATGAGGATTTTCAAACTTAAATTTTTACCCAAGTTTAAGATGGCTCACTGACCTACTCTGAGAAGTCAGAAATTAATGAAGCGTAAACTCAACATCTAATTAAAATGTGTTTATTTATTTATTTATTTTTTAAGTAAAGCAGTACGTTTTAAAATGTTTGGATAGTTGTGTATATATATGAGTGTGTATATATATGTGTGTGTGTATATATATGTGTGTATATATACGTATGTATGTGTGTGTGTATATATACGTATGTATGTATGTGTGTGTATATATACGTATGTATGTATGTGTGTGTATATATACGTATGTATGTATGTGTGTGTATATATACGTATGTATGTATGTGTGTGTATATATACGTATGTATGTATGTGTGTGTATATATACGTATGTATGTATGTGTGTGTATATATACGTGTGTGTATATATACGTGTGTGTGTATATACGTGTGTGTGTGTATATACGTGTGTGTATATATACGAGTGTGTGTGTGTATATACGTATGTGCGTGTATGTACGTATATATACGTATGTGTGTATATGTACGTATGTGTGTATATGTACGTATGTGTGTATATGTACGTATGTGTGTATATATGCGTATGTGTGTATATATGCGTATGTGTGTATATATACGTGTGTATATACGTGTGTGTGTGTGTATATATACGTGCGTATATACGTGTGTATGTGTGTATATATACGTGTGTATATACGTGTGTATATATACGTGTGTATATACGTGTGTATATATACGTGTGTATATACGTGTATGTGTATATATACGTGTGTATATACGTGTGTATATATGTGTGTATATATGTATGTACGTGTGTATATATACGTGTGTATATATATATGTACGTGTGTATATGTGTATGTACGTGTGTATATGTACGTGTGTATATATACGTGTGTATATATATGTACGTGTGTATATGTACGTGTGTGTGTATATATATATATGTACGTGTGTATATATATATGTATGTGTGTATGTATATATGTATGTGTATGTGTGTATATATATATGTATGTGTGTATGTATATATGTATGTGTATGTGTGTATATATACGTGTGTATATGTGTGTGTATATATACGTGTGTGTATGTGTGTATATATACGTGTGTGTATGTGTGTATATATACGTATGTATATGTGTGTGTGTATATGTGTGTGTATATATACGTGTGTATACGTGTGTATATACGTGTGTGTATATATACGTGTGTACATGTGCGTGTGTGTGTATATATACGTGTGTATATGTGTGTGTGTATATATACGTGTGTATATATACGTGTGTATATGTGTGTGTATATATACGTGTGTATATGTGTATATATACGTGTATATGTATGTGTGTATATATACGTGTGTATATACGTGTGTGTATATATACGTGTGTACATGTGCGTGTGTGTGTATATATACGTGTGTATATGTGCGTGTGTGTGTGTATAAATGTGTACGTGTGTGTATATACATTTGTGTACGTGTGTGTATATACATTTGTGTACGTGTGTGTATATACAATGTGTATACGTGTGTGTGTGTATATACATATGTGTATACGTGTGTGTGTCTATATACACATATGTGTGTACGTGTGTGTATATACATATGTGTGTACGTGTGTGTGTGTACGTGTGTGTGTATATACATGTGTGTACGTGTGTGTATATACATTTGTAGGGGTGTGTGTGTGCGCGTGTGTGTATATGTATATATGTATATGTGTGTATATGTGTGTGTGTGTGTCTATATATATGTGTATGTGTGTGTGTATATATAAGTGTATATATGTGTGTGTGTGTGTATGTATGCATATGCGTATATGTATGTATATGTGTGTGTGTGTGTATGTATGCATATGCGTATATGTATGTATATGCGTATGTATGTGTATATATGTTTGTATATATATATATATATATGTATGTGTGTATATGTATGTATGTATGTATATATATACACGTATATATATGTGTGTATATATATATATATATATATATATATATATATATATATATATATATTTTTTTTTTTTTAAAGAACATTAAAGTTAGTATTAGTTGGGCATGGGCCGATAATATATTCTGACACTATGGTGACTGTGAGCAAAACATAGCCTTATCAAGGTTATTAAAATTACAGCTCTAAAATGTCCTTTGAACAATATTTTTTTTACCAAATATATGGTATTTGGTGGATTATGAAATGTTATGTTTTAATAAATATCATATTGTCCTTGGAGTTAATTATTACGCACTAGCACAATGTTGTTGGTTTTTCTGTTATTTTCCATAATGCACGTTAACAGAGCAAAAAGGCCTTGAAGGTAAGCTTGCTGGAGTTTGCACAGAGTCACTTCGGTCTCCCTCTTTACCCCTTCTTCACGTGTAACTGCTCACCTCAAGCCGCCAATCATATGCCATTCCATGCTTAGAAGTCTCCTAAAAAAAGAGACAGACAGAATTTGTGGTTATTGAACCCATGACTTACCCATGGTAAACCGATAATTGGCCCATGCCATAGTACCAGTGTAACCTTACAAAAACTTAAGTATTATTACCAATGTTGTTCATTTAGGGCATAAACCTCACATTGGCTGGTGGTCTGATGTATTTGTTCAGGACTGAAATGTCATGTTTTAGAATAGTCAAGCACGTCAACATTCACGTTGCATGACCAAAGTTGTGCTTTGTGCAGGTGATGGAAACTTTACGAGGCCTACATCTAGACAGGGGTAAGTGCGTTAATCTGATCTCATGAATCTGAATTATTTCTGTGCTTTCAGTTTTGTGTCTAACCCCTTTAATTCAATTCAAGTTTTATTTATATTGCACCAAGTCACAACAGAAGTTATCTCAAGCCAGGTATTTTACATATTCAGCAGGTCTAGCACTGTTTATAAGCTCATTCATTGTGTGTGATAAGGGGCGTAATGGAGCAGTGCTGTAATGCAGGAAGCCAAGATGACGAGTGCCTCAATTTAAAAAATATTCTATTCGAGAACAACATCGTGACAACAGACAAGTGGGGTGGTTCAGTGCAAACGTGACTGACTTTTAGTTACAGGTCATGGCATGAGGACAACGGAGGAAGCCATAAAGAGCAACTTAACACCAAATCAGCTTCTTCTCTTTTTTGCTGATCAACAGTAGTATAAACTGGTGGTCATTATTTTGACATTTTAGTGCATATTTGTTGAAATCTTGAAATTGGGGCAACAAAGTCTACGTCGCCATCTTCAGGTTAACTCAAAAACGTATACATTTATGTTCTATTTTGAATATTATCAGTGTCCCAAAGATGTATTAATACGTTTTTAATGTTTTTGTTTTAATGCTAGAACATACAGAAGGCTTTGATGCAGCCTCTGAACTATAGAGAATGGTTGAAGCAATGGTTTTTATTACAAAAACGGCCAGCAAGTGGCAGCAGAGTATAAGAGATCAACCTGGGCCATGTTAAAAACAAGCTATTTTCCACACAGTTTAAAACTTAGCTATCTTCTAATGCTAATTGCTACAAAACGGAAACAAATAAGAAATATGCTTTTTTTTTTCCTGATGAAAGAAGAAGAGCCTCTAATCTCTCTTTTGGTAGCTTCCATGTTTTTATAGCAATAGATCACTGTGGGCCTTGCAAAATCAGTCAAAATCCAGTAAAACAGCCAGGAGCGAAGGGGATTGCTTCAGTGAGGATGGCTGGGAGTGAATGATTTAAACACTGGGATAAACACAATTTGGCTGTTTTTCCTCTTCTTGGACGAGCACGTACTATACCCACGTCACTTTCGTGAGGCTGATGTAGTCTCTCTGCCACCCACTGGCTCAATCTCGTACACTCCTGCTTGGAATTGTAGCATTTGCTAACATCTTTATATCGATTTTCAGATTAGTGATTTATTAGCATAGCATTTGGTTAGTCTATTTAGCATACATAGCTTGTGGTAGTATAGAAATTTTTTAGATCATAGTTTTCAACTTTTCACTGCTGCTGTTAATCGCAGCCAGATCATGCCTAATCCTCTCCCCATTTGCAAGCCCAACAGTCCTCCAGGCAACGCCTCCTTTGAGCATCTTTTTTAAATATTAGTGAGGGGTGGAGCAAAAATCTGGTTGGGTGCTTGAGGGGGCGCATTTTAATAAATGTGGTGACTTGTTTAAAAAGACACAGCACCCAACAATAATTTTTCTCCTCTAGATGATGGTCTTGGTTTAAATAAAAAGGCAAGTGCAATGGGAATTGATTACATTTCTACTGCATCTTTAAACCAAGAGTGCCATCTGGAGGAGTCAAAAAATATCGCAAGTGCTTTATTTTCCCATCACAAATTTCAGGTTTAGAAGGGGGCTGTGTCTTTTTAAACAAGTCACCACCTTTATCAAGGCTTCCTCCATTGTCCTCATGCCACACTTGTCTCTTGGCTTCTCGTAGAAAGATAAATAGGAGCTTCATCTTTCAGCTTGACAATGATTCAAAATCCAAATCAACAAAAGAATGGCTTCCCCAGAAGAAGATTAAGGGTTTAGACGAGCCCAGTCCAGGCCTAAATACAATCGAACATCTGTGGTGTGATCTGAAGATGCCTCGACAATCTGAAAGATTAACGTTTTTACATAGAACAGTGGGCAAATATTGCCATAAAGATGTGCCTCACATAGACAGACTCCTCCCCAAAATTGCAGAGAGCTCTAATGACACTAAAGTAACAAAGTATTAGTTTGATGATGTGCATAATTGTGCAAACCAGGGTGTGTTGCATTTTTTTTATTTTTAAAAGGTTAGTATATGTTACAGGTCACATTAAAGGAATACACTACTTAAAACTAATTTTCCAGTATTTGATTAGTGTAGGAATAATTGTAAATATAGTTATCATACATTTGCTGCAATGAAGAATTGCTTCTGCTTACAATGACAAAAGCTTTGCTCCGCTCCCACATTCACATAGCTAGATTAGGGCAGCCGTATCTAGCAGCTAATTAACAGAAGATGACTCATGAAATAATTTTTATAATAATTTACAATTATTTCTACAATTAGGCATTGTGTATAAAGAATAAAAGGGAAAATATCTCTGGCATCTGATTTGACTTGACTTATTCCCTGATAAAAAATAAAAAAAACTGATTAAATATCAAAATAAGAAGCATACCTCGGGCAACGCCATTATCCAGGTCACGTGATTACGATGATTTATCCGGTGCGTAATCAACAGCCACCTTCGTCCATTTGAATAGGAGTTTGCTGATGTTATGGGCAAGAAAAATGCCGTCTTATTCGCCAAATACTGTGCCAATTGTGATTGGCGTAATCCTCAGCATGTCAGGTTTCATGTCCTTCCTTGTGGGGGCAGAGTGGTGGGGGGTGACTTCTAGCACAACGTGTAGCTGGCCTAGCAGAGTTCAAGTCAGCCGCATTTTTACCGTCCAGGTTATGGGCAGTCCACAACTTACATTTCCAGAGTGACCAATGTCAATGGTAACTTGAGTGCCCCTTTGATGTCTGACGTGGGAAGCAATAATTCCTTGTGAGTCACTTTGTAGTCATTGGAAACGTGTTTACAGCACACAATACATCATGATGACCACGTGACTGTCCAAAAATGGCCGCTTCTGTACTTATTCAAAAATATTCATAAAAAGTACTATAAAATCAACAAATTTATGAAACATTTTTCAAGGGAGAAATTAAATTAACCATTTTACAGAATAGATGGTTAGTTTTTAATAAATGGTGTGTTCTTTTAATGGTAGAAATCATTTTGAAATGATTTATCCTAGTCTAATTGGTTTTACATTTAAGAAAAAACAAACTGACATTTGAACAGTTGTGCATAGACTATCCACTGTAGTAGCAGTGTTGTTGTCTGTAGCACGGGAAGCAGGGGCACTTGCTACAATTGGAATGAAAGTTAGTGACATGAGTACTACACTTGTAGTCTAAATGAGAGAATTTTTTAGTTATATGCTTTAACAGTAGTCTGGCTGGAAACCACATTACAGTAGAGAATAGCCACAGTTTGGCTTTAGCCCCAGGTGCTAGCTAGCTAGCTCCCATGGTGCTTGTTTACCTGCTAGGCAGCTAGCTAGCTAGCTTCAGGGGCTAAAGCCAAGCTGTGACAGGGTTTTTGCTCTCTGGACCTGGATTTGCCGCCTCTGCGCACGGCGATTACGTGTCGATCGAAACTCGTGACGTGGCGAAATGGGTCGTGCTCCGCAGTGGAGACACAGCCACAGCCGAGAAGACAGTTCCTGTGCAAGTCCCTTCCCCCCTCTCTATACCTGAACGTCCTGAAGTGGAAACAGGGCTTATAGAAGTAGTTTGTGTGGGTGTTTGTGTTCTGCTGTGAAGTATAGGGGTGGGCACACTCTGTTCTCAAGAGCCGGAGTCCTGCAGGTTTGGGATGTTTCCCTTCTCTAACACAGCTGATAAATGATCAGCTCATCAGCAAGCTCTGCATAAGCCTGATAACGATTCTGTTGATTGGAATCAGCTTGTGTTCGAAGAGGGGGGACCTCCAAAACCTGCAGGACTCCGGCCCTCGAGGGAGGACCCATCCCTGGTGTAGTATGTTTGTGGTGGGGAGACAGACCGTCTTTTGGTCCCCCTACCACCATCTTGGCGTGCCCAGGACAAAAAAATTTAGTTCCTTTGTCTTTGTTAAACTTACAACCGGCCGATAATCATTACATACAATACTAAATATTTTCACGTTTGCCAACAGGAGGTGACACAGAAGAGTTGCCAAACCCGGGATTACAAACAGTACCCAATGCTACCTGTGAAACAACTGAGAAGCTTGCAGGTGAAGAGGAGAAACCTACTGAGACTGAAGTGGTCCTGAAAACGGTTCAAGGACCAAGACAGCCGGTCTCTTTTTATGAGCCCCTCTTACGTGAAGAAATTATCAAAGAACTCTGGGATTCTCAGTTCTTCACAATTATCACTGAACAGACTGTTGATATTGATGGTGAGGTTTACGTCCCACTGTGCATCAGGTACTTGAACAAAGAGGACATCCAGTGTGAAGAAACGCTGGCTTTCATCCCGCTCCTAGAAGACTCGGCTGTCCTTTTAGAGGCCATCGAGACCACACTGTCTGAAAAATGGGGGTTAAACATGGCATATTGTAGAGGACAGGCCTTGCTGAGTGTCGGCAAGGCTGGAAACGAAATGAGAGCTGTAAGCTTAGCAATAGCCAATAAATACCCTCAGGCAGTAAGAACAGTCAGCTATGGTTTGTCCCTCAATGTATGGCTAGCAAAGTCTTCTCCAACGGAAGAAGCATCTGATAGAACAGCACAGGTTGGTGAAATATTACATTGGCTTACACAAGATGTCGAACGGCAGAACAAACTGGAAGAAATGATCCTCCACGTATTTCAAAATAATGAAGGAAAGGGGAACGAGCTGAGGGACAAGCTGATGAAGAATTGGGAGAAGAGTCACGACATGCATGAGGTGATGGTAGAGATTATCGAAGCGGTCTTGCTTTGCCTAAGTGAGCTCAAACATCAGGGAAGTGTATCGGACCAGCAGCAAACATCGCAGTTCTTTGATTCAATCAGAAACTTTGAGTTCATCCTTTCGTTGGTGGTGCTGAGACATGTCTTGCATGAAACGAAAAAGCTCAGTCAGTGTCTTCAGGGCAAGCCTTTAGACATGTTACTTGCTGTGAACAGTTTGCCAGATCTCAATACGTCTCTCAGGAATTTGATGAGTGATATTGACACGTACCACAAGGCATGGTTCGAGGAAGCCGTCACGCTCGCATCCAAACTTCACATCCCATTGTTACATTCAGTTCTCCTCGAACCTCTGAGCGAATTTTACAAAAATGCACTAAGTTTGAAATTTGTCGAGCACTCGATATCAGAAATTGACAACCTCTTCACTGAAAAGGTGATGGATACCTTTCGGTGTCTGGAGATTGTGCCTTACGCAATGTCCAAAGTGGAAACCAGCACTCTGAGCGGTCTTGTGCTGCGTCTGTACAAGGAAGACTTGCCAGACGAGTCCTCGCTTCAAGATGAGATGAAGTTGTGGAAGGAGAAGTGGTTGGACCCCCTGGCAGGATATCTTCCCACTACTGTACTCGACACCCTCAAGACATCACAGATCCGAAGTTTTAGTAACATTGAGACTCTTCTGCGGCTGCAGGTGATTTTGCCATTTTCAAGAAGGGAGAGTAATTTCAAGCAGGGAAAGAGAAGCTTACAGGAGTTTATACAGCAGGAAAAGCGATCCCTGACTGAGCTCCATCCTCTGTAGTAGCTGCAGGTCTTCCTTCCGAGAGAGATGGTGCTGCCGCCGTACTCGAGAACAATTCGACTCTCTCCCGTTCTGAAATCAACATTTCTCTGTATATTGATTTAATGGATTCTGCTTTTGTTGATAGTCTGTTAACCAATTTTTTTTTTTTGATATATTTGATTTGTCCTCTAGTTTGTACAGTTGTACTGTCCAATGGGACCAACATAAGGGGTGTGGAGCAGTTGGGGGAGTTAAAAAGCAATTATCCATTGACGATTATAAATACTTGTGTGCCTTGATGCAAAAGAAATATTTCCTAATGTGTATCATGAAAATTGTCCCATTGGCATTTGAAACAACTACAGTAGTTTTCCCTCATTACCAGAAATGACCAGGCCGTCATCAGTATCACTTTTTATGAATTATTTTACATTTACATGTCACCTCTTTCCTTTACTTGTGCACGCATTGAATTGCTTTCATCATGGGTGTGTTGTTGATTTCCCATTTTATGTCACATTGCAAAACTGTATTTGCTGTAAACCTAGCTTTTAAAGAATGTCTCCTTGATAGGAAAAGCATATATATTTGTCAAGAAAGTAATAAAAGCGTCCAAAAAGATTCATTTTGTTGTTTGTCTTGACCATATAGCGCTGTCGACACAAGGTGGCACTGTGAGACTGTAGTTGTATTATTTCCCTCTTCAGTAAAGGACAAAGCAAGTTCGTCAAATATTTCAGTTGCTTTCCCAAGTTGGAAGATATTCTTGTCTTATTTATTCAAATACACCCAAATTCGTTTCACTTTTTGTCTTCGTGGCCCCTGCAGTGTTGGAATGCTAAGCTGATCCGATCATACCAGTTATGCAAATCACTGCTCTTTGGATTCGATGTTACCATTGTGCTTAAGTTAATATGTGATTTCTTAGAGCAAGTGTTTTCCAAAGTTTTTTCTATTGGAGAAGGTCAATTATTTGCTCAAGATTCCAATGTGGGCTAATCCCTGGCAGAATTTTAACTTATTAAATCTAGTGACCCACCCTCACTGAATACTTGGCATAATTTGGGGATGTCTAACAAAAGATAATGCTGATAGTTTGGATTACGCTATTTTTATACAGTGACTTGAAGTATTCATACCCCTTGAACTTTTTACCATTTTGCCATGTTACAGCCACAAGCTACATGTTGTGGTTGGCTCCATCAATACATTTTAGAGCCACCTTTCGTGGCAATTACAGCCGCAAGGCTTGGGGTTTGTCTACCAGCTTTACACATCTAGACAGTGAAATAACTCAAGATCAGCGTCTGTCAATTTTCAAGTCTTGCCATTGGAATTTAGGTCTGGACTTTGACTTGTCCTGTCTAACACCTTTTTTTCTCCATCTAAACCACAGGGGTCAGCAACCTTTCCCGTCAAATGAGCCATTTTAGGCCAGGAAATAAAAAATGTGTTTGGAGCCGCAAAACTTTTGTTAGCGTTAGTTGTGTACTGAGGGCCCAAAAGCTAATTAGAACTCCATGAGAACACAAAAATATCAGAGCAGCAGCCAATAAGTAATTTTTTAATTATTATTTTTCATACTTCAGTTTTTATAAATTTTTAGTGTTTTCTGTCAAATTTCTGACATTTTTGGCAATTTTATGGTCATATGGTAATTTTCTGCCTCTCTTTTTCCTTTTATAGATATGTTTTTTTTTAATTCTGCCATTTTTGGCTATCAATTTAATGAAAATTTTGGCAATTTCATGGACATTTTATGGTAATTTTCTGCTTTTCCTCTTCCTTTTTGGATATTTTATGGTCACTTTTTGGACATTTTTAGGTATTTGTTAAAACTTTTTCATCTACCTTTCGTGTCTCTTTTTCTGACAACTTCAACATTGGGACTTTTTTTGAAGATTCAATTCATTTTTTATTAAAATTAAAATTAATTATTTAAAAGAATACTTTATATAAAATATATATACAAATATATATTATTATTATCTTTTTTTTTTTTTAAAGAGATCCACAGGGAGCCCTAGGAAAGGGATTAAAGAGCCACATGTGGCTCCATGAGTTGCAGGTTGCAGACCCCTGATCTAAACCATTCAATTGTAGATCTGGCTTATTAAGGTGGAAGATAATTTTCTTCCCAGCCTCAAGTCTTTTGCAGCCTACTTGTGCTCCTATGGCATAAAATATCAACAAAATACATTCAAGTTTGTAATTGTAAGGTCACAAAATGGAAAACATTTTAGGACTGCAACTAACAATTTAATAATTGTTGATTACTCCCTCACTTAATTGATGAATCAATAAAAAATATATATTTTCCATCCCTTCATTCAAAAACAGGACTTCATTTCAAATTGACAGTGCAAAAAATTTACAAATGTAAATGAACTAGAAATCAGTTGCTGGTTTGGTCTAACGCAGGGATAGGCAAGTTTGGTGCCGCAGTCCTGCATGTTTTTGATGTCTCCCTCCTCGAACACAGCTGAGAGCTCCCTGCATAACGTAATGATGAGCTGATGATTTGAAACACCTGGGCTTGGAGGCAGGAGACACCGAAAACATGTAGGGCTGCGGCTCTCTAGGACCGAACTTGCCTATCTCTGGTTTCACGTCATAAAATCGGTAAAAATAGTCAACTTTTTTTTTTCCCCAAAGTATAAGCAGATGCCAGCAAATGTCTTATTTTAGAGGAGAAAAGAAAAGATGACCATATTTAATGGAGGACTACAGGAATCAGAGAAAATCTGTTAAGAGGCTGAAATTCGGATTTGGACCATTTTTAATTAAAGTATAAACAGTTAATCAATTATTTTAAAAAGTAATTGATCAATTTGATAATCAATTGTCTATAACCAATAATCAAAATCAATGTACAACTGTAATTTTAACACAGCTGTGTATTAGACCTTATCAGACTAGATGTATTATATACATCTAGTCTGATAATATATATATATATATATATATATATTTATATATATATATATATATATATATATATTTATATATATATATATATTTATATATATATATATATATATATATTTATATATATATATATATTTATATATATATATATATTTATATATATATATATATATATATATATATATATATATTTATATATATATATATATATATATATATATATATATATATATATTTATATATATATATATATATATATATATATTTATATATATATATATATATATATATATATTTATATATATATATATATATATATATATATATATATATATTTATATATATATATATATATATATATATATATTGTACAAGAGTATTTTTTGTGTCATTACTATGTACTAGATGTTACCAGAATTAAAATTACAGTAGTCATACGTTTTGAGGCACTTATTGGAATTGTGAATACCTCATGCTCTACCAAATTAAATATACCAGTAACATAAATTATTGCGGGTGCATGGGAGTTTGCCCAACTAGTCCACATGTGCTTTGTGGACTTGGAGAAGGCGTTTGACCGTGTCCCTCGGGGAGTCCTGTGGGGGGTGCTTCGGGAGTACGGGGCATCGAGCCCCGATACGGGCTGTTCAGTCCCTGTACGACCGATGTCAAAGTTTGGTCCGCAGTAAGTCTGATTCGTTCCCAGTGAGGATTGAACTCCACCAAGGCTGCCCTTTGTCACGATTCTATTCATAACTTTTATGGGCAGATTTTCGAGGCACAGCCGAGGCGTTGAGGGGGTCCGGTTTGGTGGCCTCAACATTGCATCTCTGCTTTTTGCAGATGATGTGGTGCTGTTGGCTTCTTCAAGCCGTGATCTCCAGCGAGCGGTTCACAGCCGAGTGTGAAGCGGTTGGGATGAGGATCAGCACCTCCAAATCCGAGACCATGGTCCTCAGTCAGAAAAGGGTGGAGTGCCTATGTTCCTACTCTCACCTATGGTCACGAGCTGTGGGTCGTGACCGAAAGAACAAGATCCCGGATACAAGCGGCCAAAATGAATTTCCTCCGCAGGTTATCCGGGCTCTCTCTTAGAGATAGGGTGACAAGCTCGGTCATCCGGGAGCGACTCAGTGTCGAGCCGCTACTCCTCCGCGTTGAGAGGAACCCTTTGAGGTGGCTCGGGCATCTGGTTCGGATGCCTCCTGGACGCCTCCCTGGAGAGGTGTTCTGGGCATGTCCCACCGGCGGGAGACTATGTCTTTCGGCTGGCCTGGGAACGCCTTGGGATCCTGTCGGAGGAGCTGGTTGAAGTGGCTGGGGAGAGGGATGGGGAGAAGGAAGTCTGGGCTGCCCCCGCGACCCCCAACCCCGGATAAGCGCTAGATGATGGATGGATAAATGATTGCACATTGTTGACTACAGTCAAAACAAACTAACAAAAGTCATGCTTCTATTAATATTGAGCCAGCCTGACCACTGGTTACCCATGGTGTGCAGTTATAGATGCACATATTCCTCATGTGAGCTGTAACAGTGGATGCCTCCCAAACAAAGCCCTGATTGTCATTGCTCAACTCAGTGTGAAAGGAGCATCTATGTGTTCTCGCTCAGCTGCTGAGCCAACGGATCTGCCTCCACTGTGGGTCGCCTCCTACCCTTGTTCACGGGCTTCATCAGAGCCGTACCCAGCCTCGGAGACGATTCCCAACCCGCGGCCTCGACACATTCTGTAATTAGCACTAAACCTCCTCAAAATACACTTTTATTGGATGGGTTTTATAAATAGGTTTTGTCATGAGTTGAAATGTCGGGTGGTGATGGAGAATGAAGAATTGCATTGACATGATTGACCCATGTAGCAGGTTTTGAATACAAATTGATCTTTAATTGCTTTAAAAGAAACCCCGACTAATGACAAGTTTGCTCTATATTATTTATTAGGTTGTTACTAACATAACTATGATATAATATATATTTTTTAATCATTTCTTGTTTAATACATTTTGTAGAAACTTTATTTGGACGTACGCTGCCATTGTTATTTACATCGCAACACATTCCATACGTAGTAACGTAGAATGGCAGCAGGCTCACTGCCGGCCAATGTTAAACGTCTATAAAGAAAGTAAGGTAAGTCTCGTAGCGTTCCTAAAGAAACAACATGCGATCCGGAGAGTCACCCTCCCCCACGCTGTGCTCTCGTCATTCACTAGACGCATTCAAGAGTTTTTAATAATAATAATAACAAACTTAGGTTTGTGTGAATGCCACATGTGTAAGCTCTAAAATGTCTTTGGCATTGACAATATTGTTGAATATTTAAGATATCCAGGATCCTTGGGGGGACGTAGACACCACGTGCTTCCGCCATTGAAGTGCGTATGCTGTGCGGAACGGATGCGGCGAAAGGTTTCCGCAAGCGTTCTATTTTTTCCGGATTCCGCATGCGGATTTTCATGAAGCTGCAGAAATTACACGAGCCGGACAAGAAGTCATCAAGGTAAATTCGGTATATTTCAAAATAAAACCGTTTATGAACTTGTTTTTTTTGGTGGGGGGAGGGAAGCTAGCTAACATAGCATGCCATGAGTCGGACATTTAAAATACACACATAAAAAAAGAGCTCAGAATAAATTAAACATGACAAAATAATACTATTTAAACACAAAACGTACTTACCCATGGCAGAAGAGCCATGGTAGAAGTCACAGAAATAATGTTCAAAAGCAAATCAATGTGACAACAGGAAAGTGTGGCTATTGTTTACAAATAGAACTCTATATACACGGTTGTTATCCCGTGAACTCAACTCTCCAGCGTGAACCCCCGTGATCTTGTGGTCTGACGGGTGCAGATTTCCGGACACGGACAGCTTTCTGCGTCATACATTATACAATGGTGTCTCCTATATATATATATATATATATATATATATATATACCTCAGAATGAATCTACAAATGCTATTGTACAAAGTATCGAGAGGACGAAGATTTGATTCAGAGGTGTTGCTATAAATAATATCCGCAAAACGCCACAATGCATATCATTTGTCTCTCTTTGTCGAACAAACCATAGAAACGGCTTGTGTTATATTCCAAATGATCCCCGGAGTGTTCCCTGGTCTTGTCTGTTCTGCAGCCTCATGGCACTCCTGAAGGAAAGGCCACATAACGTAGTTCAAAAGTGCCACCCGGCCATCTGTCACTTGAAAGGGCTTTGTCCTCAAAGCACAATAGAGAGAAGGAGTGATAATAACCAAATGGTCTGCAAAAGATGAGCACTGCTTGGACGGACGTTTTTCTCTGTGGGCCACGGTCAAGTTATTTTTTTACTTATGTGTAAACTTTCATTTCTTTGTTGTGAAATGCAGGAAAGACACGTTTCACAACAGCAGAAGTTAAAATACTTCATTGAATTACCCAATTTAAAATGTTATTGAAGGTTGTTGTCTTGAAATTAGTTTTTGTGCACTGGAGAAAAAAAAGTTTCACTGGCCTGATGAGCTAGAAATGTAAAAATGGAGAAAATTTTGTTATAAATTCATCACAGTGTTTAAAATTGATAATGAAAAGCAGTAGTACACTTTTTGTGTGCTAAAGTTTGTATGATTCTTTATCACAAATACATTTTTAAAAGCCTGTAGTGTACACAAATATGCTGATACAGTAAAAGGGGAGAAACTATAGCTCGTCATTTAGTTATTTGACAAGAGTAACTGTACAGTAATACAATGTAATTTCGACTGGTTGTTTTAAACAGAATAGAAAATAATGTATTGGAATCAGCCATCTTTTTTTGTTTACATTCACTTTGAACGCTTTGAGGTCGTAAATGGGAGATTCAAAGTAGGATATGGCTGACTTGAATGCAGCATTAGTTTCCTGCAGTGTAAAAACAAAAAACAAAACCTATGCATCTTGTACATCATGCTACCCGCCAATAAACATGGGGGAGGAGGAAGATGAAGGGAAAACACAAATTGTATTTTGGGGGGGCTAAAACAGTAATTAGGGCTAGGGCCCGAGCAGAAAACGCTAATGTTAATTAACACAACAAAGCAAGCAAGTTGTTTAATGAGTTGCTTCACATATCTTTAAATTGGGGGACAATACAAGGGACAATTAGTTATCTTTGTTGTGAAATGCAGCAAAGCAAATTTGTACAACAGCAAAACATCTAATATTTTTTTATAATTTGTTCAATTTAAAATGTCCTCAAATGTTGTGGCTTTGAAATTTGATGTTCCTTATTTGTTTTTGTTCTTTTGAAATTAAACTATTTTTGACTGCTCACCTCGCCTCCTTTCTTCCCCTCAATCGACAATTCCAATCTTACGTCACAAGTCAAAATGACGGTCTTATGCTGCATTCAATGAATGTTTGAAATCGGAATTATCCCACTTGGAGTGTCTCAGTTCCGCCCTCAAAGTGTTGAGGCAAATGTAAACAACAGAGATGGCTGATTTGGATAAATTGTTTGTTGTTCTGGTTATCGCAGTCATTCCAAATCATGTTATGTCATATGAACATATGTCTTGTATTTACATTTGCCTCGAAGATTTGAGGTCGGAACTGACACAATCTGAGTGTGATAATTATGAATTCCTACTTCCCTTAAATGCAGCATTTTACTCCGTGAAAGACGCTTTCCGCTCAAAGCATTGGACTTTGGAAATGAAGCGTTGCATTGCGGAAATATCAGAAAGAAATATTCGGAATTGTCAATTTGGTCCTCAATCGTGCCATACCGTGACACCATTTAAATAAAACATTTGCTTGACAACTGTCTCTGTATAGCTATTGTTCCTTTATGCCAAACACTACCTGTACACTGATTAAGCTCTGAAATGACGAGTGGTTTCACAATCATGATCTCTACGTATGTCTCCCCAAAGGTGTCATCCCTTGTGTTATTCAGAAGGTGTTGAAAGAAATAAATCAAAGGCTTCGGCCGTTGACCTCAGTTCAGGAATGAAGAGGCTGAGTGTTAAAAAGTCTTTCTGAAAGCGGGCCTGGTCCCTCTGGAAGCTCTACAACACCCACATATGTAACAATCTCTGCCCATTCACAGTTGACTGCAACGTAAAACACATCTGAGTGGAACCACAATCTGGAACACACACTCACTGGCCACAACATTAGGTACACATACACAATACTTTTACAAAAAACATACTGCTAAGTTTTGATTTGTCATTTAACAATATGTTTACTTTACTACACTGCATCATAACCCTTTTTATGATCAGAGCAGATGAGGTTATAACACCCCTCCTCATTGTGGTGTTTTTGAGAGAAGCGGGCTTGTTGCTGGATGCTTGAGGTCTGTAAGTGTGTCGCCGACAAAAGAAAATCCCGGCAACACCTGATATGCAGCACAACCTGAGGCCAAGCATGTTAGCTCAAGCAGCTGGAAGGTCAAGGTCTGGACAACAGCTCACTTCTGCCTCTGCCGAAGCACTTGAAATGCAGAATATTCTCAGGTAACGCCAACATTGGTTTCCCACAGCTGGCTCTGCAACATATCACTAACTCAGTGAGTGTGGCTCACATTGAAGGATGAAGGGAAAACAATGCAACATTAGGCACATTTTATTGGCAGTCCTTCAAAGCGTACTGCAAGCAGTAAATTGCATCCATGCAAATACATGAAGTTAGTTTTTGCGCAATAGAAAATTATGAGTTTTTTTAAAATAATTTTTTCATAGGCCTATATTACATTTAAATTATTCAACATACGTGATTTGTAAAGAACTCTTAAGAATTATAATACCCGTTTGCCATTATATTCCTACATTTATGCATGTGATTGGTTGGAATTTTTTTAAAGCTAAGCTAAAATATTAGGGCTGTGCCCAAAAAATAGATTCTCATAAGAATCACGATTCTCATTTAGTACGATTCAGAATCGATTTTAAATGTCCCCAAATCGATTTTATTTAAATTATTTTATACTGTCTTGCCCTTGTTTGTGTGTGTCTTTATTGGGAGCGCTGTCCACGTTGTACCCGGTTTGGCCACTTAGGGGCAGTGTGGTTCCGCGCGTTTTTATGCACTGTTAAGTTGCAGCCACATTAGAGAGTAGAAGGAAAAAAGTCACGATCAAGTTATGCCAATAAAAGTTGTTTTGTGCAGCGTAGGAAGAGCATATGCAAACTTAACATGCTTCTCTGTAAACATTCCTGAAGCGTTTTGTATGAATAGCTGTTCTTTTGAGTGATAAAAGTGCCGCGAGTAGCGCGCTAATTAGCATTAGCGAGTCAGACTGGAGTCGATCTTTGCCCATCTATAAATAGAAGCAGAAATCATTGTCAATCAAATCATTTTGAACAAAAAATTATTCCTAATTGAAAATCGTATCATACAGTATCTCAGTCAAATTCTGTGTTCACAAATTATTATTGTAAAATTCTTTCTACTTAATAATTATTATAGGTTTCTTTGTTGTTATTGCCATATACTGTACTGTGTACTGTGCATTTCTGTATTGCAGAAGGGCAAAAGTGTATCATGGTATTGCAACTACAGCTCGAAATTTTATTATTTTTAAATGGTGAAATAACATTATTATTATTATTATTATTTTTGCTATTGAACACACAAGTACAAGCAAGCAAGTAGTAAATGTAAAAAGAAAAATAACTGCATTTTTCCAAATAAAATCAATCTATATGTAGTACAACAGTAAAATACTTCAGTGTGGAACTGAAGAGTTTTGACTGGGCTATGTCATTTCAATGTACTGCAAAGTCGCTCAAATGTCTTGATAAAGTTTTTCCAACGTATGGTAAAATGTTGGCCAAATGCTAAAAACATAGTATTTCCCCCCATAATGCCACGGTAATGGGGAAATGCCACAATTGCGCATGTGCAAGTCAATACAAATCCATCCATCCATTTTCTTACAAGGGTCGCGGGGGTCGCTGGAGCCTATCCCAGCTGGCTTGATTTGGTTGATTTTTTTGCTTTGTGTTGCAAGCGAAAAACTGAAGTCAGTGACCAGTGCACTTTGAGCTGTTCATTGACAGCCAAACACACAAATATCAAATAAAAACACTCGCAAGAAGAATGGAGAAGACGCAAACTAAAGTGACTCATGAATAGTACAATGTGTGAGTTTGTGACTTTCATCTTAATTACACTTTATAAAACCTACTACATTATTATGTTTTTACATTTATATTTTACAGCACAGTGCTATTTTTCTCAGGTGTGGTGTTTTGGGGGATATGGAACTGATACATGGATTTATTTGTTATCAAAACAGATACAGGCTACATGCAGGTTTTTTTTAAGCCTATAATTGACTTTATCTCCTACTTTTACCTTAGTAAAAGAGTTGAATCAGTACATCTACTTTGACCAGCGTCTTTATTTTACTCAACTCAAGCATCTGAAATGCAGAGTGTGAATTCTTTGACCTCTGTAAGAATGTTGTATTGAATTGTTTACCGGGGGGGGGGAGCACATGGACGCGCCCCTGTCAGGTCGCGAGTGCGCGCTTTCTTATGCTAATACAGGTGTGACATCAGCAGCAGCCACATCAAAAGTGGGTTGGGGTACTTTAGAGGCGAGACTGCCTTCTCAGGCTCACTCGCTCTGATCCAGCCCAACTTTATAGTTACGTTTTCTGTCGCTGTCTCGCTCACACACACACTCTCGTACACACACGCGCTCTGGAAAACACACCATGCGTACCTGTCCGGAGTTATTCTCACCCTCCATGTTGGATTTTTCGGACGCATCTGGCTAAAGAAAAAGGGGGGTAAAGAAAGAAGAAAAAGAAAGAGAGACTAACAGACGCGTTTCCTTTCTTAGGATATTCGGACCTGCTGCGTGTGATTTCTTCACAATTATTGTTTGATTTAACGTGGAAAAGGGATTGCAGCGGCGAAAAGGGTAAGTTGCAATATATTGGACAAACTTTGAGAATAGTGTTGAACATTGTTGTGTGACCAAATAACTTGAAATGTGCGTAAAAATGGTTGCTACAAACTGCAAGTATATAAAATTTTAACAGCTATTTTTAATATTTGCTGCAATGCTTAACTGTTTGTGTTCAACGGAAACCAACTAATTAGTTAATTAAAAATAGCCTAAACAATCAAAAGTTTATTCAGATACCAAAACGTGTAGTTATCAACGCAAAAAATACTTAAAAATATAAGGATTTTAAGAATGTTGATAACTCAATTTGAATACTTTAATTTGGAATGTGTTACAAAGTTGTTGATTGCAGCCGTCGAAACATCCTGTTGGCGAAACTGGGGATGCAATTTAAATGAATTTGAATGAACGCCGTTAATCTACTTTACATATGGTACCATGCCCCAACATGCATTTCTAACCTACAGTAACAATAATTAACAGCACATACACCAAATTATTTGTTTTAAATCTATATATTTCCCCCCATTTTGTTGTTTTAACATGTAATAGTCACGCAGGCATTAACGTGTTTAAATAATCGTATAAATGCTTCTTTTTTTTTTTTTTTTTTAAACAGCAGTTTCGTTTGTGTTTGTGCCAGTCAGCATTAAAAGCTCATTATCTCCTACCTGTGCGTTTTAACGCGCTCACTTAAAGCGCACTTCAAAAAGATGATTTATCGGCATCTGCCCGTGCTATCAGATGCTGCTGCTGTCCACAGGCTGCGGATTACTGAGCTCACTCACGTGGGCTGCTCCCACTACGGTCGAAATGTTTTTACATGTTTAGTGAAGTGGCGGTAACACCAAGATGAAATGCAGACTGAGAAGATGTGAGCAAATAAAGGAGGAGACTGGCACACTGACTCCCTTTGGATGTCATAACGCATCCATTCGTGGAGAAAAACTATCAACAATGATAAAAAAGAAAGAAAGAAGAAGTTATAATTATACAATATTTAGGCCGCTTTACCGAGGGTTATTTGTACAGCAGTAGCTGAGTGTATGAACCTGGCCCAATAACTGTAAAGTGGTAGGTTGAGAGCCACAATGACTACCTTTAAATAGTACAGGAGCAGAAATTCCACTTTGAACAAGTATAAAATTGGGACTGGTTGCCGGGGAAGCGCCAGCTTCAGCGCACTGGCAGGTGCCTATATGAGAAGGTCATTTCAACACCAGCTCCCTTTGGGCATACATGCGTTTGTTCGTGTTGCATACAATGAAACAATGCAAAGAATATCCCCTTCAAACCATGCCTATAGTTATGTACTGGGTTTTCCAAAAATTAACATCTGAATGGAAATGTGTCACGCCATTTGAATTTTAAGGTATTTAATGGTTTTGTGTGTGTGTTTTTTCCCTTTTTTACATATCGCTGGTGTCAAGCCGAAACCTTGTAAATCACAATTTGGCACAAAAAAATGATTGCTAAAAAAAATCTGTACTTTTGATCAGACCATTGTTCTGAATTATTTACCAATCTAACGTGTTGTAAATGGCTTTTGCTTTTGGATGCTAATGGTTGAACAACCATGCAACTTTCAGAAAAGTGACCATTTTGGAGGTACAAGGTTTTGACCTGACGTTGGCGATATGTGATTTTACTACTTGTTGAAAGTAAAACTTTATCCACTTTCAAACACATAACTCATTAACTCAATTTAAAAAAATCAAAACCTGCAGCTAAGCTAACAAGATAAGTAAAATCCAGGTGATAGATTTTATTTCCTTACAGTGAGAGATGAGTGCAGAAACTCCTAAACAAGCGTCAGAAATGAGTTTGTGACAGCGGCACATATTAAAAGTCCAGTCCAGGGAGCACACACTGTACACACACACGCCATACACAATGGATGAATGATATTAACAAATAATCTCTACATTATTTTTTGGGGTTTAGTTTCTATGGAAGAGGAGTAGAGCCAATGAAAAAAGAAAAAAAAATTGTCAGGATTCTCACTTTATTCTCAGCATTCTGACTTTAATCTCAGAATTCTGACTTTAAAGTGACAATTCTGACTAGGTCACATAGAGCTATGAATTGTGGGGGAAGTCAGAATTCTGAGAATAAAGTCCAAATTCTCACTTTAAAGTCAGAATTCTGTGATTACAGAATTCTGACGTAAAGTCAGAATCCTGCCAACCTTATTTTTTCCTCTTCACTGACCCTCTTCCGTAGGTTTCACACCCACTGTGATAAATTCAAAAGTGAATTATCTGTAAATATCCTGTTATTAACTCATTCACTGCCATTGACGGCTATAAACGTCAAAAAATCATTTGAACTATTTATATTAGTTTAACATTTTTTCCCCTCTTTTGTTAACAAGAGTATGAAAACCTATAATTTTTTTATTGTACATTTAGAACAGATATAACATCTGTGATTAATCGTGAGTTAACTATTGAAGTCAAGCGATTAATGAATATTAAAAAATTTAATCGCCTGATGTGATTTAAAAAAACGAAAGAAAAAATTGTAAAAAAATTAGGGGCATCAGGCGATTAAAATTTGTAATCGTTATCGTATCGTTTCTTCAGTAGTTAACTCACGATTAATCACAAATGTTATATCTGTTCTAAATGTACAATAAAAAAATTCTAGGTTTTCATACACTAGTTGACAAAAGTGGGAAAAAAAAATTAAACTAATAGAAATAGTTCAAATAAATTTTTGACGTCTTTAGCCGTCATTGGCAGTGAGTGAGTTAAACTGAGATTATTTCATGTATACATATTATACAGTTCATACCATCTGAAAGTTATACTCTTTAGGTTTCTTTTGTGTGTCAAAAGGTTTTAATTGACTGGAGATTATTTCTATTTGGTTATTTTTGAACGATGTCCTACAGTTTTAGTGTAAATGTTCTCACGAGAGAAGGCAATTATTTCGTATTCTCTGTCGCTCACCATTACGCAATTGCTGTAAAATGTTGCAGGACTTTCAACTGGAATGAAACTGTTGCTAATGGCACTGATGAATCGTCTTTTTTTTTTTTTTTTTTACTATAGGGTTTACTGGACAAGGCCTTGCCATGACGGTGGACCTGTGAGGTCAAGAATCTCAAACCAAGCTTTTGTATTTCGTGCTGGGTGAACCACCGTCACTGTCCAACCATGAGGAGGTGCTCTCATGTTCTGCCTCTCGCTGTGCTCGCCGCTCTGCTGCTGTCTCAGGTCTGCTCCGGCATCAGATGGCTGTAAGTATCCAATTTCAGCCGTCTTTCCAGTCCATCAGTTCACGTGACGTCATGAAATTCAAATGATACGACGTCGGGTGACACTTTTATGCATGTTTCGGTGTTTTATGGAGCGAAGGCCCCGTGGCAGCTTTGAAGTGGGCCCCGGCATTCTTGAAGTTGCTCCTGATGAGGGGGAAAGCTTCAGTGGATGCCGCGAAAGGGACGGTAGATTAACGGGCAGTTCCTGTGGCTATGAACGGAAACTTCTTTAATAACTTTGATGCGGCTTCAGTAAACAGAGACAGCGAGGTTCACTTCCAAGCGAGCCGATGAAATTTACCACGGTGTATAATAATAACAGTAATAACTTTAGAAAAGCAAAGATGGAGATGAGTTTGGAGATTTGTGGTCTTGTGCATATTCTTGTGAGGTGAAATGAGGAGAGCGCACTGAATGCAAATCTTTATCTGTGGCAATATTACCACCAAGAACTAGACAAAGAGCAATTTTTGCAGAAATTGCGTGGGAATGCTGAAAAGCTGAATGCTGTTAGCTGAATGCATGTGCTTATGAAGTAAATTAAAGTACTAAAATGTGGTCCAAGCGAGGTTTGAACCCAGATTCTCTGTGGTGGCAGAAATTGCTCTAAGCACTGAGCTAACTTGACTTGTTCAAATTCATGGCTAATGGCGTATTTATTTTTGAAAAGTGTCATGCATGCATTTAATCATTTCAGTGAAATTCTAATGCATTTCTTGATGTGGTAGTCAGTTGGTTAGCATGTAATCATTTAGCATAATGGCCATGGATATATTTTCAATGTATAGTCAAAGGTGGGATTCGAACCCGCGACAATGCACTTTACCAACTGTGCCACTGAGCAGTATCAGAAAGCTGGTAATGATAATAAGTTGTATGCATGGAAAATTTTAAATATGTCCCATTGAAAATATAGGGGGAAAAGTTGATATTTAACATTAAATCGTGTGAATACTCGAAGTAATGTGAAATGAGATGATATATATACCCCGGGAGGCGTGAATTTTTGAAACAAGTTGAAATTTGAAATGTGTCAATCCGAAGTATTATGTGGAAGTTGTTACACGGCAAAAAAAAAAAAAATATCACAATAACATAGCATTCAGCATTCCCACAATTAACGCTGCAAGTAGCAATGAACGTCTCGCCGCTTTTTCACGGCAAATTCTCAAAGTCATCATCTGTCCACATAGATAGTATAGATGAAAGAGATTTTAGATTTGTTACAAATAAAGGTCATTTACTTTCTATTACGTAGATGGTGCATATGGTAGAACACTCTCCGCTTTGCTGGGCATTCCGACAGCAAGTGTGTGTCAAAGTCGGTCTACAGTTCTGCCTCTAACTTTTGGCACAAGGCAGACTTCAGGTCTAAAACGATTTTGGTGAATTTGTTCTAGGTGCAGGCAGAAGTTTGGTGGATGTTATCATATTTTATTCATAAATATGACAGCCGGCATCAAACCCCCGGAATTGTTATATCAATCAATTTATTGAACAATTTATTGTTATTATTATCAATTTATATTTTTAAATCATCCCACTGGCCGGGATGCCGCTTTGGTGGGGCAGCACATTATTGATCAATATGTGCAGGAGGTCTGCAAGTTGTGCAACGGATCATCATTGATCCGTGGTCGGTTCGGATCAGGCCCCACGGTTCGGATCGCGTATGATCCGCGGATTGGTTGGCGGGGAAAAACAAAAACAAAGTGCGCATTCACAGTCAATACTGTTCTGACATGTCAAGGAAGCTGAAACATACTCAACGTAACACGCTAAGCCTAATGCAAATAGCCTTAGTACACTTTTACTTTGAAGTTGTCTAGCTTGACTTCCCTTTTAGATGTTTCTGTATCGTTTCTGTATTGTAGTTGCAACCAACATCAACACAATCCTTAACTTATGTTCAATCGCTAATTTAAGAAACCGCTAATTAATTATGCCGTCATTGTATGATCCGGCAAAAGTCTCCGACGTAAGTGGCTAGATTTGAACCCTGGACTGCTGAATTTTAAGGCGGGCATGCTTACCAGTGGGCAACCAAGTTTGTGTTTCTGTTTGTATTTAAAGCAAAAACATATTTGAAATCAAATAACAAAATGCCAGTAAAAACAGGAAAACTATCCATAAAATATCGTGTTTATTGTATTTTGCAAACTTCTGCAACCTTTTGTAAAATTACACGAGTCTTAACTTACAATACTTGTTTTTTTTTGTCTAACTAGTGGGGGCACATACAACACATTTTTGCAGATAAAAAAAAAGGTTTTCATTTAGCTCCCATTTGTTTGTTAAATTTGAAATTTTTAACTAATACATACGGAAATTCAAAACTTTAATTTTTTTTTTTACAGTTCGAGCTTCTTTTTTTTAACAAAAAGAAAAGAAAGTTGTTTTTTTGCTAGTTTTATTTTTTTTTAAATAAAAATAAAAACTTTCTATAGGGACAGTTTTCAGTTTTTAATGGCAGTTTGTTATTTGACTGCAAATATGTTTTGGTTGTTTTTCAGTTAGCTTAGCAGGCTTGGTGGCCCGCTGCTAAGCACATGCGCCTCACAACTCAGTAATCCAGGTTTCAAATACAGCCTCCAGCCTTTCTGTGTGGAGCTTCCATCTTCTCTCGGTGCCTACATACGTTAATTGAACACTAAATTGTCCATTAATTATTTCACCTATGTATGTGTGCCCTACAATTGTCTGGCAACCAGCTCAGGTTGTACCCTGCAAATTTTCTTTATACTGAATCAGAAATTCGAATCGGGGTAAAGTAATAAATTTGACTTTAATTAGTTTATTCCAAAGTAAAAAGTTACTTGGATGTAACTTTTTGATTGGACGTGGGGAAAATAAATGTATTTGATTTATATTAAATTAAAAATTATGCTTTCAACTAAATCATGAATATAACGAGAAAAACAAAATATGTAGCTGTAACAAATTACAGCATTTTCTATCCTTTTTTTTAATTTTACTTTTGTAGTTTAGTCCAATAAATCACTTTTTTCCAGTGATGTAGTCAGTCAAATTGGGTACAACAGTGCTGTAGTGGCGTTTGTTATACATGAATACATTTATTCAGGTGTGGCCAATGAGAACAGATTCGCATTTGGGATACAGAAAACAGAGTTTCACAGGGGTGTGGGCGGCCATCTGTCCCTACAGGTTGGGTTGCGGTCACGCTAAAGACATAAATAGTCGTCGCGACACATCAAAATGGGATTCAAGCACGTGCGCCATGCTAAATCCAAGCGTGAAGTCTTTTAGTCGTGATGATGTGATGCCAAAGCAGATGCGATAATAAACACCTGTGAGTGACCATGAGCGCCGTGCCGTCACGACGTATCCTGGGGCATAGCCCAGTAGCCCCACGGACACTATAATGTGAAACAGGCCCCGTTGTCTGTTTCTCACAAGCGTTGCTCAGAGGTAGCCTCCGCTGCCTGATGTTTCTCTCCAAATACATTAAACCTAAATACAGTATAGAATATAGTCCAATATGTTCCTTTAATAGCATTTAAATAGACCATTAACAGTGAAGTGAGGCCAAAGAAGACAAAACCTCCCATTGTGCAAAATGGAAATGGTGAGCAGCATATGATAGATATGATCTAGCTGGGTTGGAGATGAAATTATTTTGGGTATAAAATATTTTTGGGAACATCTCATAGCCAGTTTTGCTCTGTAACAGAAATGTTCAGAGCCAAGAATGTGCCACATGTGTTTTATGGATCTGCTATTCATTTTCTTCTGGGATTTTCTCAGTGATAAGTTGCTTCTATTCCTGTGATGGATGTCACCTTTACAGTATCCCCTGAAACATTTTCCATTTTCATTTCAATTTGGAGTAGTTCCTGTGCATGACCTCTTTTTTTTTTTGTTTCTCTTAACTCCCCAGAGCAATATCACACACACCCAAGACCTTACACATCAACCAGACCCAACACTGTAAGCTGTTGCCCGGCCTGGTGTCCGCCCAGGCTCAGCTGTGCCGCAGCAACATGGAACTCATGCAAACCATCATCCAAGCAGCCCGCGAAGTCAAGAAAACGTGTCAAAAGACATTTGCTGACATGCGCTGGAACTGCTCCTCCATTGAGATTCCAAGCGATTCCTCCAAGTATCGTCCAGACCTTGACCGAGGTACGCACAGTACAATGTAACGAAAATATAAATGTTCCCCAAAACACTTTGCATTTATGGGAAAGCCTTGGCCAGGAATTGAACCCATCTGTGAGGCAGATGTGCTAACCACTCAACCACTATACTGCCAATCAATCAATCCATTCATTTATGTCTTAATTAAATACACCTCAAGAAGCCAGGATAGCGCATTAAAAAAGCTCCTTGGACTAGCTAGACGGTGACATGGGGGGGAGTATTCCTTATTTAATTTAAATATACAGATATTGCTGAGTCCCACTCGTCTAAATACGATATTTTGGTTAATTCATTCAAACCCAAGAACGCATTAAGAAGTTTTTTAATACTTTGCCCTGCACTCACAAAAACGTATTTATACATTTTTTATGTTTTTTTTATGCTAGAGTATACAGAAGGCTTTGATACAGCAAGAGGTGGCTTAAAGGAATGGTAGTTATTACAAAAAATGGCCAGCAGGTGGCAGCAGAGTATAAGAGATCAACCAGGGCCATGTTGCAACAAGCTTTCCTCCACTGTTTTAAACAGATATGTGAATAATGATGAAACTTAACTATTTTCTAATGCTAATTGGTATAAAACAGAAACAGATACAACATTTTTTTCCTTGATGAAAGAAGAGACACTAATCATTCTTTTGGTAGGTTCCATGTTTTTCTAGCAATAGAACACAATATTCTGTGGGCCTTGCAAAATCGGTCAAAATCCAGTAAAATAGCTGGCAGCAAAGGGGGTTGCCTCAGTGAAATTGGCCGGGAGTGAATGAGTTAGTGATGGTTGTTTTTTTTGGTAAAACAACCATCACTCAGTGGTAGAATGGTTGTCTTGTTTGGAGGACCAAAACTGCCTAAATTAAAAATAAATAAATGACTAAATAAATAAATGAATGAATAAAAGTGAAAATAAAAACGTATATAAAAAATATAATTAAAAAATTTAATGACACGCTTAAGACTGCCCCCTCATTTGAATAACATTTCGATCTAACGTCTGCAGCATGAAATAAATAAATGTGAGAGCAGAGCGTTTTCATTGATTGATATTCAATTCTATTTATATATATTTTTGGGCATTTATTTCGACATTTATTTTTATATGTTTTAAATGTTTTTATTTATTTTATTTTTATTTATTTATTTAGGGATATATGTATATATATATATATATATATATATATATTTATTTTTAACTTTCATTTATATTTATTTTTATATTAAATGTTTGATTTATGTTTTTATATCCATTTTTATTTTCACTTTTATCTATCTATCTATTTATTTATTTAGTCATTTATTTATTTTTATTTTTGGCAGTTTTAGTCCTCCATAGTCTCGGTTCGATCCCAGTGCAGTGTGACTGTCGAAGATCCATGAGCAAGATAATAAAACTCCAGTTGTTCCTGATGCTGTGTAGTCACTTTGATGGCCTTGTAAGTTAGGAAAGCGCTATACAAATGAAGTACCGTTTACCAAGAACATGCTACTTTTATAATATTTTGTTCCGTAAAAATTGACACGCAGAGTTTTGTTTATTATACATTGAATCCCGGTAAAATGTACAAGTTCTGTAAAGTTGTTTACATTTGCACTGTATTTTAATTTTTTTTTAAACAAAATTACTCTGGCAACAGCAGCTGCCATTATCCCCCCGTTAAAACAACAGATTATTATTATTTTTATTTTATTTTTTACAATTACAATGTACAATGGCAAAGACTTAATGTTGGTTGTGGTCTCATTCACCAGGAACCCGGGAGTCTGCGTTTGTCTATGCCCTTTCTGCTGCCACCATTAGCCACACCATCGCAAGGGCGTGCACCTCCGGAGATTTGCGTCTGTGCTCGTGCGGTCCCATTCCGGCTGAGATCCCAGAGCCTGGTTATCGCTGGGGGGGCTGCGCTGACAACCTGCACTTTGGGTTGATCATGGGTTCCAAGTTTGCAGATGCTCCCATGAAGATGAAACGTGCAGGCTCCCATGCTAACAAACTAATGCACCTACACAACAGTGAAGTCGGTAGGCAGGTAAGCTGATGTGGTCCTTTCGTTTTTGATCTATTGCAGAAGTGGCAAATCTAAGTCCAGAAAGTAAAAACCCTGCCACAGTTTGGCTTTAGCACCTTGTGCCAGCTAGCTAGCTCCCTAGCAGGTAACTGAGCACCGGGGGAGCTAAAGCCCCTTGTGCTAGCTAGCTAGCTCCCTAGCAGGTAACCGAGTACTGGGGGAGCTAACCAGGGATTTTGCTAGCTAGCACCCCTGCCACAGTTTGGCTCTAGGCACTTGTGCTAGCTAGCTATCTCCTTAGCAGGTAACTGAGCACCGGGGGAGCTAGCTACGCAGCTTGCTAGCTAGCACCCCGTCACAGTTTGGCTTTAGCCCCTTCTGCTAGCTAGCACCTCTGCCACAGTTTGGCATTAGCCCCATGTGTTAGCTAGCTAGCTCCCTAGCAGGTTTTTTATTTATTATTATATTTAGCTCCCTAGCAGGTAACTGAGCACCAGGAGAGCTAGCTAGGGAGCTTGCTAGCTAGCACACCTGTCACAGTTTGGCTTTAGCCCCTTGTGCTAGCTATCTAGCTAGCACCCCTGTCACAGTTTGGCTTTAGCCCCTTGTGCTAGCTAGCTAGCTAGCTCCCGAGCAGGTAACTGAGCACCGGGGAAGCTTAGGGAGCTGCTAGCTAGCATCTGGGGCTAAAGCCAAACTGTGGCAGGGTTTTTACTTTCTGGACCTGGATTTGCCACCTCTGATGTATTCTTTAGTTGTCTTATCATTTTTAACTCATGACTGCCATTGACGGCTATAGAAGTCGAAGATTCTTTTTAACTGGGCTGGCCCTGGCACATGTTCTCTGTTGACAGGTATTAAGAGAGGCGGTGGTGATGAAGTGTAAATGTCATGGCGTATCCGGCTCCTGCTCCATAAGGACCTGCTGGCGAGGCCTCCAGGATCTGAGAGAGGTCGCTATGGACCTGAAGACCAAGTACTTGTCGGCTACCAAGGTGGTTCACAGACCCATGGGGACACGCAAGCAACTGGTGCCCAAAGACATTGACATCAGGCCCGTGAAGGAGAACGAGCTGGTCTATCTGCAGAGTTCTCCGGACTTCTGCACCAAGAATGACAAACATGGTTCAGTTGGCACACAGGACAGGTGAGGCTGCATTTTACAATACTGTGCTTAGATTGCTGCTATAGAAGGAAACTAGATCCATCAACTATGTAGCCATTCAACACACCTTTAACGAAAATATCTACAATGTTACAAATATGATGAAGCCTAATATGGAATCTTTACAAATGTTCGATACACGCTCTTGTCGCTTCATGACTTATTGGCTGTCTATTCTGAAGTTGACTAATGGGCCGCTCCTTTAAAGGGAAAAAGTTAAGCAAGTAGTGCTGTCACTATCGAATATTTCTAAAATTGATTATTCAATCGATTAATCGACTAATCAGATTCATTTTAATTTTGCATTAATGTGTATTACAAAAGTATTTCCCCCCAGATTAATGTTCGTTAACCGGTGATTGGTGGTTATTTCGTACTTCGTATTTGTATTAAAAACAGAGGTAAAAGTAAAAACAGGTTTTTGCAAATGTCTTATTTTTATTAAACACAGAAGAGCACAGAAATCTTCTTTCACTATAAATCTGACGCATTATTATTATTATCATTATCATTATTATTATTGTTATTTTTACAGAAATCAGTGAACAATTAATGTTGATATGCTGAAAATTAGAGGATTTTAACAATTTTATGTAAAAAAAAAGGCTCCAATTACTTGATTATTGAAATAGTTGTTGGTTACTTGTCGATTAATCTTGACAGCTCTATAAGCGAGGTTACTATATGTTGATCGTTTCAAATTACTGTCAATTGTAAATAAATTAGTGGGCCACTCTCTAAATTGTGGGCCAGTATCTGATTTTTTTTTTTTTAGAAAAGAATAAATACATAATACTCGTTCGTGTTTCACATTTGTATATAGTGATTAAAAAAATGAGTCAAGTTTGTTTTCAACATTTTAAAATATTTTGGGGGATTTTATTTGCTCATATTTTTCTGGATTCCTCACCCTATATTTTCTGAAGTTTTCGTGTAAAACCAACTGTAGTACACAAACGCATAGAAATGGAACATAAAAAAATACATTATTTAGGCAACTCAGCAAAATGTTGCTTTTTATTTCATGAAACCCTAACTGACTGTGGGTGTTATGATTTAAAAAAAAGTCTTCTCAGCCATACTATATTTATAGCCAAGGCAGACCTCACAACCTCTCAATTACAAGGCGTGCACATGCATGTGTACATGTGTGATCTTATGGCCTCCCTTGTGTAAGTCATTTTGTTACCCTGGCCATCTAAATGACAAAGTTGTGGATCCACCCCTGGTTACTTCAGTGTAACCAAGCGAAGCAAGAATCCAGGAAATACGATGTGGTTCATTATGCATTTTTGCAAATGGCCACAAAATTGAATTCCAAAACAACTTTTTCGCACGTTTGTTGGGGTACCAGCTGTGGTAATACATTACAAGGAATTTACACCATTTGGTTATTGGATAACATCTGCATACAGCATTGCTTAGCTCCTTGAATAATTATTGGCATAACTTGATTGTGACTTTTTCCTTCTACTCTCTAATGTGGCTACAACTTAACAGTGTATCAGAACGTGAGGAACCACACTGCCCCTAAGTAGCCAAATTGTGTACAACATGAACAGCGCTCCCAATAAAGGCACACACAAACAAGGGCTAGACAGTATAAAATAGGGATAGACCGATTATCAGCCGTGCCGATTATCAGTGCCGATATTTGGTATTTTGAAAAATATCGGCATCTGCCTTTTTCCGAATTTGAAGGCCGATAAAGCTGGCATCTCACTGAGCAGTGAATGTTCGAACATATTCAGACAATTTTTCACGGTATGAACCTTGAAGAAAACCCCAAATTAGCTACATTCGCATACAGGTCAGCTCAGTCAGATACAGGAAACTTTTCATTTATGGATCTATTTAAATTTCCACTTTATAAAAAATGATGCTGACACTAGGAACTCCCTACACTTTTTATTAAAAAAAAATAAAACAAGAAAAAAAAAGTAAATTGTTGAAATTTCTGACAACTTTATTTGCAATAGAAAACTTCAGGGAACAATTTACTTGCTTAGTTTTTCATTTAACTTTACACATGCTGATGACCCTGGAAGATCACTGCAATTTTTGTTTTAATTTTTAAACAAATCTGTCAATTCTGTATATGGTTTTTTTTCGACACAAATATTTTCTCTTTTACTGCAAATGAATATCGGCTTGACTACTAATAATTGGTATCGGTCTATTACTAGTATAAAACAATTTAAACAAAATAGATTTTTGGACATTTAAAATCGATTTTGAATCGTATTTAACAAGAATCGCGATTCTTATGAGAATCGATTTTTTGGGCACACCCCTACTACTTTGTAGCTGACGTAGTCATTGGTATCTTGCCAACATCAAGTGGAAAGGCAAGCACAATCAGAGTTAACCAATCATTCTGTAACATGGCAAGTTGAACTAAATGGCACTATGCGAAGTGAACTTTGCCACTGTGTGAAAACGTGGCTTAACACAGCTCATAGAATAGAAGAATGGCAAAGCCACACAGCAGCAAATAGGAAACGAGCAATCCTGACTGTCAACTCATCCAGGATGTTGACTTTAGGAAAGTGATGTCCTGCCCGGTGGCACAGTTGAGTTAGCGGGCTGGGTGATAACAACCCGAGTACTCTGTCTGTGGCTTGTCTGAGCATGTGTCGCTGAAGAAGGCCACTGTGACTGGGATCCTTGTGCTTTTATCTCAAACAGTGACTAATGCACTTATTCTTGGGCCCGGGAGAACTCGAGCAGTTATCAAGTGAAGGGGCGCTCACAGATTTGGAAGCATTTGAAGGGTTCTCCTTGATAAAGGTTAGCCGACACCATTTTGCTCACGCCGACCGTGGACTGTGTGTGGCACTCATGCCGTGTGAGAATTTAGCAGGCAGCAAGGAGTCTTTTTGTCTGAGGGTCTTACTCACGCTGAGATCTGGCTATGCAGTGTCATCGGGAAAATATGCAACATTTATCTTTTCAACTTATTGAATTTCCCACTTTTCCTGAAATGTATTTTGGAGAATAATATGGAATTGCATGACACCGGAGGCACATTTGGAGAATAACAAGTGCAGTTGCAGGAGTCTCTCCTCAAATCGACCGATTTGCGTGTGAATGCTGAGATGTTGGCCATGAGCCAAAATGCAGAGGAAATAAAGCAAAGACTGTAGCGCTGTGACACCATTGCATGTATTAAGTTAATCCAAAGTGACTTTATTACGTTCTAATTAATTATGAGTTCATTAAACTAAATATATTAACTTTGGATTCATTTAATTAATCGTTAATTAATTAATTAATTCATTCATTTATACCAAAAAAAGAAGGAAAAAAAGAGAAGATTTTTTTTTTGATTAATTAATTCCATCCGCACGATTGTATGAAGTAAATCCAAAGTGATATATTAAGTTAATCCAAAGTAAATATGTTAAGTTTAATTAATTTTGAGTTCATTAAACTAAATATATTAACTTTGGATTCATTTAATTAATCGTTAATTAATTAATGAATTCAACCCACACGATTGTATGAATTAAATCCAAAGTGATATATTAAATTAATCCAAAGTAAATATGTTAAGTTTAATTAATTTTGAGTTCATTAAACTAAATATATTAACTTTGGATTAATTTAATTAACCGTTAATTAATTAATTAATTCATGCCACACGATTGAATGAAATAAATCCAAAGTGATAGATTAAGTTAATCTAAAGTAAATATGTTAAGTTTAATTAATTATGAGTTCATTAAACTAAATATATTAACTTTAGATTAATTTAATTAATCATTAATTAATTAATTAATAATTCAATCCCATGATTGAATTAAGTAAATCCAAAGTGATACATTAAATTAATCCAAAGTAAATATGTTAAGTTTAATTAATTATGAGTTAATTAAACTAAATGTATTAATTTTGGATTAATTTAATTAATCGTTAATTCATTAATGAATTCAATCCACACGATTGAATGAAGTAAATCCAAAGTGATATGTTAAATTAATCCAAAGTAAATATGTTCAGTTTAATTAATTATGAGTTCATTAAACTAAATATATCAATTTTGGATGAACTTAATTACAGTTTTACTTTTACTAAACACTTTTGACATTGGTCAACATTCATTACTCTTTATTGATGGATATCATACGATCTTAGAGAAGTGACGTTGTTAGTGTACTGATTCATGTAGTTGACTTTGGTGCAAGTCCATCACAAGCATTCTATTAACGAGTTGCATAAAGAATGTTAAAATTGCAGTTTGCTCTGTTGGGGCCAATATTTTACTCGGTCCCCACGCGACACTGGGGCATCCACACAGCTTACGATCCATCCGCTTGTACTCATTAGGATCACGGTTGAGTTGGAGCGTATCCCAGATGGCGTTGAGTCAGCCAATCATAGCACAGTAAATTATGTTTTGAACTGGTAAAAGTCATGCATCATATGAACGTCATCCGGCCACTTTACAGATAAACAGCAGCCATGCTTCATGTCAAGGACACTCAGTGGATGCAATTTCTGCTGGCCGATATCTCTCTCAGCAGACACATGAGTATGCAACATTAACGCATTGGCCAAATCACGAGGCACTCGGTTTTGCGGGCCGTGAGAGGGAACACTCGGGCCATCGGTAAAGGGAAACTTTGAAAACTTTTCCTTATATCACCACTGATTTGTCACTCACTGGTGGTCACTTAAAGTTGGTCACTTTATCAGTCTTGACACTTGAATTGACCTCCTGTCTACATTGTTAGCCCTGACATTCACAAGACCTGCAAGCAATAGGAACTCTTTATATAGTTTGTGTATTCATGGAGGACACATTTAGTATAGTATGCATCAGTGATTAGAAGTGAAGCTTGAGTTGAGTCAAAAAATAATAAAAATCCGATGTTGAGAAATGATCTCACAGTGTAGATGTGTCAGTCCTGTTGCAATGCTGCACTTTTATGGAGGACCAAAACTGCCAAGATTGAAAATAAATAAATAACTAAAAGTGAAAATAAAAACAGGATATAAAAAATGTCATTCAAAAATTTAATACAAAAAATAAATATAAATGGATATATATACATATATATATATATCCATGAAAAAATAAACAAATACAAGTAAAAATAAAAAATAAAATAAAAAATGAGATTCAAAAAATTAAAATAAATATAAAAATAAATGTCAACAGCGGCGCCCAACCTAAGACGCACTTAGGACCGCCCCCTCATTTGAATAACATTTTGTCCTGTCAGAGCGTTTGCAGCATGAAATAAATAAATGTGAGAGCAGAGAGTTTTCCTTTATTGATTGATGTTTATTTTTTTAATATATTTATTTTTGTATTTATTTCAACATTTATTTTTATTTTTTGAATCTTGTTTTTTATTTTTGTATATATTTTTACTTGTATTTGTATATATATATATATATATATATATGTATGTATGTATGTATGTATGTATGTATATATATATATATGTATGTATGTATGTATGTATGTATGTATATATATATATATGTATGTATGTATGTATGTATGTATATATATATGTATGTATGTATGTGTATATATATATATATATATATGTATGTATGTGTATATATATATATATATATGTATGTATGTGTATATATATATATGTATATATATATATGTATATATATATATATATATATATATATATATGTATATATATGTATGTTGGTTTTATTTCTTTTTGAATAATATTTTTTATATCCATTTTTATTTTCACTTTTATTAATGTATTTATTTATTTAATCATTTATTTATTTAAAATGTTGGCAATTTTGGTCCTCCATACACTTTCACTTCAGATGTATCATCGTGAGACCTTGCTTGAATTTTTTTTTCCAAGAACGTGTGGGTGTTCCTATTTCCCAGCTCCCAACAACGTCATAAACCTGCCTTTCACTCTCCTGCTGCCACCATTTACTTAAGCGCCCCTCTCGTCATGCTGCTCATTAACACTCTGCCGTCATAAAAACGGTCGCATAATGTGGTAAGGGCAAACTTAAGGGAAGGGGCAGGCCTGTGTATTCAGTGTGATTTATGACGGGGCTGTTTGCTGCCTATTCAAGAGTCCATTGGTTCCCAAAAGCATCCGAGGCATCCAAGAAGAAGCGACAAAGGAAAATGAGAGAAAAATGAGGGGCACATGGGTCGGTCAAGAATATTTAAAGGGTCATTGTGGGCTTTTCTCAGCCCTCTGAGTTTGTCCAGGCCGCTGGATGAAATGTTTAGAATGAAGCCATTACCCTAATTGTCTCTTGCGGGAAACCAAACTGGAAACAGGTTGTCTTTCAAACAACGGGCTGCTCACTCAATCTTCTCACTTTATTTATGCTAATTGCAGGCAGTGCAACAAAACGTCAGCTGGCAGCGACAGCTGTGACTTGATGTGCTGCGGCCGTGGCTACAACCCGTACACGGAGAAGCTGGTGGAACGCTGCCATTGCAAGTATCACTGGTGCTGCTACGTAACCTGCAAGAAGTGTGAGAGGATCGTGGAGAGATACGTCTGCAAATGAGACCATCGGCTGTACCGGGCGAAAGCACTACAGTACCCAGAAGGCAGACTTTTGTCTTCAGCTTTAGCATGCGTATTTCACCATCAAGTGTCATTATCACTTTAGTATCCATTTTCTAAACTGCCGCTTTGGTTTCTGCTGGACATGGAAAGTGACGACAGTTTATGTGAAGACCGCCGTCCTCCTGGGAAGTTTTTTTTTTATTGTTAATGACCATGAATTCCCCCAATGTGGATGAGGAAAGTCTATTTTACTATAGCTCTAATAAAAAGTAATAACGTTGGATTTTAAAGCTGGAGGAGACGGATGCCGGTGTCTCTCTCTAGACAGAGATCTGTGGACTTGTGGGACTTTTTAAGGTACGGTTGATACATTTTCCTTCTGCATCAATGGACTTGACAGGAAAAGCAAACAAAGGGAACCTAAAGTACTTTTTCAAACACGGAACGTTTTGGACTTTGGACCCGCACGCTCACAAGTTCTGTGTGTATTTTCAGCATGACTTTATCCCCGTGGACTGAAAAAAGAAAGAAAGGATAAAGTACTTGCTGATTAATCATCCTTTACATCTTGACATGCAGTCAATCAATATATTCTATTTTTAAGAGCATTATGAACTCGTGGATATTGTAAACCACTTTTGTGTGGATGTACATAATCTTATTTTGTATACTGAAATAAAGATAAGTATTTATAAAATTCTGAAATGATTTTTTTGCCATGACCTCCACATTCATAATTAACTCATTCAAACCCCAAAACATATAAATATGTTTTTTTCATACGTTGTCCTTTACTCCCAAAACGTGTTTATACGTTTTTGTAAATGTTTTTTTTTATGCTAGAGAATACAGGAGGCTTTGATACAGCTTCTGACCTGAAGAGGTTACTTAAAGCGGTGGTAGTTATTAAAAAAAAAAACCACCAGAGGGTGCTAGCAGAGAATGAGAGATCAACCAGGGCCATGTAGCAACGAGCTCTTTTTGACAGTGTTTTCAACAGGTTTGTGAATAATGATGAAACTTAGCTATATTCTAATGCTAATTGCTGTAAAACAGAAACAGATACAAATATACTTTTTTTTCCTGATTAAAGAACATACTCTAATTGCCATGTTTTTATAGCAATAGAACAGAATATTCTGTGGACCTTGCAAAATCAGTCAAAATACAGTAAAACAGCCTGGAGCGAAGGGGGTTGCTTCAATGAAAATGGCTGGGAGTGAGTCTTTTTTGCTGTCTGCATTAACATGACATAGTAAGTAGATGGACACTTTTACTAAAAATAAAGATAGACATTCACTAGTAGAGAGCAAAAAGTGTGTTGCGATCTTATTGGTTCAAAAAAAATTCTGGTCTTCTGTAACCCTTCATATTTAAACAATGGATAATTATCATAGAAGTTAAGGAAATCCAAAATGTTGGACTGAAGCTAACAAAACCTTATGTAATTTCTGAATACGTACTGTATATAAACATGACAAGAATCAAATCCAGCTCCAGGTCTCACCTGACAGAAATTAATAGCTCATATACAGAACTTCCAAGAAGTAAATAAACATGAATTTAAAATAGACAGCTGGTTAGCGTTTTAAAGTCATGAATTTGTCACACCATTTTTAAAAGGGTAAAGCTGATGCAATAGCCTGCCTTATTTAAAAAGTGCAATATAAAACAATGTTTGGTGAGCTGACATTTTCAGAAACATTCACAAAGCATTCGCGCATTTAACTATTAAGCAACCAAGCAATAAACCCATATAAGTAAAGTATCAACACATTTGAATTTGAATTTATTTATTTGAAAGGGACAATGCACATAATCAACATTTTACAATGTAAATGTGCCCAAGTTAGCTAAGTCAAGCTCATTTTCATTGGCAGATGAGTCATTAAAATCACAAAATCAATTTAATATACAATAATATTACATGTTGTTACTTACTTTGCTGTTGGCTTCTGACGTTCACCCAGCACGAAGGGAGTTTGCAAACTTTGGACATTGGACCAGAGAAACAAAACCTCAGGTTAACTTAGTGCTAGCTAGATGCTACAATGAACACAACATGGATAGACGACACGGATGTATTTAGAATTTTACCAAAAGCTAAAAACACCAGCCTGGACTCTGCCATTTGTCAGTGTACGGAGAGGGATCCTGGATGTTAGAGTAAGTTATTTTAAACTAAAAAGGAAAACCTTTCTGTGGTTTGTGGCTGCATTAGCCGCACAATTACAGTTTGATATGTATTCAAAAAATGTAATATGAGGATTGGTAAAGCGCTTTGGTAAAAAAAAAAAGTTTTCATTTTGTGGATTATGACATGTTACATTTCAAAACTCTTTGGTAGTTCCAGCCACAAGGGAAATGTTTGCTTGAAAATTCCATTATGAAAAAAAAAACCTTCTCCAGGGAACACTCAATATTTTTCATGACAAACATACAATAAGGATTTGAGAAGCAGACAATGTTCAAATGTCAAATTCAAAATAAATCTCATTAATATAAAAAACAAAGGCTGGTTGGCGTGTCAGAGGGAAGATGGTGCGTTTTTTTTTGTTTTGTTCAACACATGTTACCCTCTGACCAGCCTTGGGTTACTTGAAGTGGTTCTCATGATTTTACACTGACATAAATAGCTGTGAAAGATGGCGCTCCATGCTGTGAGGCCACATGATGCGAACTCAACAGTGCACGACATACACCACTGGAGTTTAACACTTCTTGACCGCGGCATGTCGAACACACAAAACCTCAAAAACAACTTCAGATACTAAAACATCCGCCAAAGACTGCTACGAGTACAGATCTTTTGTTTAATATGTTTGTTACTAGCATAAGTAACTCAACGAATACATTGAGTGAGTACCGACGTAGCGGCACAGAAGCCACGATCAATTTTTGCTGTAGGAGTGTTTACATTTACCATAAGGTTACGATAAGACATAATTAGTTGATAGACCACAGCACATTCCGACTTGAGTACGAAAGGAACAAAACAAAACAATGGAGCCATATGTATTATTGCGAAAACTGTGACTCACACCGGATTACTTCCCCTTCAATTATCTACCATTTGTCAACCATGTTGAAGCGGTTGTTGTTATGATAAGCGACAGATCTGACCTCAAACCCGTCAATTCTAAGAGGTCTAGGGCCAGAGTTGGCAAATCCAGGTCTAGAAAGTAAAAACCCTGCCACAGTTTGGCTTTAGCCCCAGATGCTAGCTAGCTAGCTTGCTCCCTAGCACATAAACGAGCACCGTGGGAGTTAGCTAGCACCTGGGGCTAAATTCAAACTGTGGCAGGGTTTTTTACTTTCTGGACCTGGATTTGATACCTCTGGTCTAGGCCTCGTAAATGGATATTGTTGTATAACAACTGGGAAGCATGGTAGCTAGTGATTAGCTAGCAGATCTGTCTAATGCTGCATTCGAGGATGGTCAGAAGTCAGACTTTTACGAGTTCAAACCAGGAAGTGTGTACAGGAACGCCCTCTTGAACTCGGAAATTCCACTTGTGAAGTTGGGGAAAAAAAGGACCCCGACTTCACCGATGGACTACAAGTGACGTAATTCTACAATGGCGACCCCATTGGAAACACAGACTGTGAAAACTAGATAGCTTTCTTCATTCGTAAATATTCAACATAACTTCAAGTAACACAACGTACGTGACAGCTTGCTGCTATCTGCCTGCATGAAATTATACGGTAAACTACTGAACTGTATGGAATGCTTATGAAATAAGATAAAACAATAAATGAAGCAAAGTTGCAAGAAGGTAAGTTTGCTGGAGATCAAAATGAGTTTTAAGGACCAAAATAAAAAAAACTATTTATCACTATCCGCCATTTTGCTTGTTTACTTTTGCCTCAAACGCATTCAGGTCGGAACTGGGAAAAAACAACTTGGATATATCCGACTTCCGACCATCCTCGAATGCAGCATAAGGATGCGTTCAGACTGCAGGCATATCTGATTCCAATCGGATTCCTCCTCAAATCCGATTCTTAAAGGCTGACTGTCCAGACTGTTTTTAGCAAGTGTCCAAATCCGATCTGGCCTTGTTCAGACTGAGCCACATTATTGACCAATCTGACAGGTTGCTGTAGCAACGACGCGAAACGGCCCCCAGCGCGTGCAGTGTTGGACGTCATGTAACGCTGTTTACCGCTTCGTACTTCCCATTCCTCGCAAGCGCGTTAAGCAGTTTTCTTTTATTTTTCTTTATTTTCTTGGTTCTATGGTTCATGGTTCAAATCTCGGTATTGGCTCTAATGTCTCCATTCCCAGTACTCAAACATTCTTCAGTTTCCCCAAAACATTAATTGAAGACTAAATCGTCCATACAGTAGGTGTGAATGGTTGTTTGTCTACAGTATATGTGCCCTGCGATGAGCTTCTAATCATTCCAGGGTGTACACTGCCTTTCGCCAAGAGTCAGCTGGGATAGGGTCCAGCTCACCCGAGACTCTAATGAGGACAAGTACTCTAGAAAATGGATAGATAGCAGTGTTCCAAAAGTAGTTACAGGCAGTGGGGGTCGTACGCAGTGCACTGTGGTATTCCGGTTCGGGGGTGGATTGATTGTATGCAGGTGAGTGAGGGTCTGAGGAGTCTAAAGGCCTGTCTGTCGACAGCATCAAGGTCTCTTCAGTCACTAGCATTCCTCTGGCTGGCAGATGGAAGGAATAGGTTTACAAATGTCTGTGCAAAAAACCTTTGAATAGTAGTGGCGTAATAATAATAATTCCAGCCCATATATATATATATATATATATATATATATATATTAATTAGGGCTGGGCGATTAACCGAAAATTTACCGTTACCGAAATTTTCTACAATAACCAACGTCATTTTGCCCATGTCGGTAAATTCGGTGTTTGAATAAAAAAAAAAGAAGTATTTTTGTTTGTTTTGACTGTGTGTTCTTGGTAGGCTATGTTTATTCCCCTTTAAGACAGTGTTCAGCGTGTGTAGTCACATGACTCCACCCATCCAGTCGACTCCACCCATCCAGTCTGAACAAGAAGGGAAACAGACGACAAGTAAATGGCGGGTGGTTTATATAAAAAAAAGCAGCTGACACAGCGGAAGGAACGTTCGTCGAAGTTGATCCTGTTGTGCTTGTCCCGCAAAAAAATTCAACATCTGTCGTTTGGAAATATTTTGGGTTCCACAAAGACGATGATGAGCAAAAGAACACAAAATGCAAAGTGTGTCTGAAAAACGTCGTAACTATCCAGAGCCAGATGTCCAACCTTTTTTTAACAATGACAGCACAACTATACTATTGAGGTCGAAGATGTGCGAAAAACTTTTAAGTGCGAAGCAAGGTTCGAAAAGTGCCCCTCCCAGACAGCAGCCCATAAGGGAGGAATTTGCAGGGGCGACACCGTACGAGAGAACGTCAAAGAGGTGGGTATAAATAACCAACGCGATAGCCTACCACATAGCTAAGGATATAGCTCCCATTAGCTACAGTGGCGCGCGAGGGGTTTAAACACCTCATGAAAGTAGCCGACAAGAGGTACACCATACCATCGCAAAAATATTTTTCGCAAACCGTGCTTCCCGATATGTACAACACTGAGAGGCTGCCGAGCTTAGATATGTCAAGCATTTTTATTTACAAATGTTTATAGCTGTTGCATTGACATGTTTTTCATTTTATGTATATTGTTTACAAGCCACACTACACGACCTCCTTTGCACATGGCATTATTTATATTATATTTGACAAGAAACATTACCTCCACAAAGACATTACCGCATTACAAAAATATAGGACATTACCAAAATAGCACCAAAAAAGTCACCTTTTTCTCATGTTCTAATGTGCCATTGTTCAAGTCATGCAAGCTATTTTGAATATTTATACTTGAATGGTTACAAGGGATTTTCATACTTTTATATTTCATTGAAAGTAATGTTTGCCAGTTGGTCAATAAGACAACAAAAAGCAGTTAATTAGCATTTCCTGCAGTTATTTTCAGATGGCATAGATATAGTGGTTCGCATGGGGGGGGGGGGGGGGGGGTAATGTGCATTTATCATAACTGCTATTGTGATATTGATTTGAGGTCATATCGCCCAGCCCTAATATATATACATACATATATATATACTGTATTTATATATATATTTAATTATTGTTATTATTATTATTAAGGTAGCTGTATAGTTAAATTGCTTAATCACAATACATTTTCAACCTTTAAGTGTTTTTGTGTTGTTTCCTTGTAAAACACTGGACAAATTTAGTTTGTTGATGAATAGAAAATACTTTAACAATGTTTTTTCCCCCAGAAACATTACAACTTTAACAAAATATATATTTTTTACTTTCTTACACAAGGTGCACAAAGTGACCATAAGAAAACAAATTTAAACAAATTCACTGTTATAATATACTGTTCAGAAACTACAGCTACAAAAAATAACAAAAAATTCAGCCTTCATTGCACTTCTTTTGTAGATTTTTTTTTCAACCTACCAAACCGCAGCACTACATAAAAGACCCAAACTGAAACTAACTACATCGATATCATAGTCGTGGTATCGATAATATCAATATTTGGAAGGATCCGCCCACCACTAATAATAGACCCAAACTACATCGATAGTATTGTGCCAGCATCGATCCGATATCGATAATGATTTGGTATTGATAATATCAAAACTTGGATGCGCCCATCCACTATTATAATACCTAAACTACATCGATATTATAGTGCCAGTATTGATCTGATATTGATAATGACTTGGGACCGATAATATAGAAATTTGGATTGATGCACCCGCCACTAATAAAAGATCCAAATTACATCAATATTCTAGCACCAACAACGATCCAATATCGATAATGATTTGGTATTGGTATTGATAATATTGAAATTTGGATCGATGCGCCCACCACTAATAAAATACCCAATTAACATCGATATTATAGCGCCAGGAGCGATCCGATATTGATAAATGACTTGGAATCGATAATATCGAAATTTGGATCGATCCGCCCACCACTATGTAGTGTAATAGCAAATAGGAGAAATATGTGGTGATGACCAAATTTCTGCTTGTGTCAGTGTCCAAATAAATTCTCACGCAATTTATTGCTACCAGGTCCAAAAGGTAAGTATGAAACTCGGTGTATTTCATCAGACCACCAAAAGTTGGACCTGTTTTTATAGCGAACCTGGTCAGGTGACCCTCTGAGCAACCATTGTTATCATTAAGCCGTGCAACTATTCATTTCACCTCAGACTAACCCGAGCTCACTCCAACACGGTCCACACAATATTTCATGTTGAGGACTGCTTGTGCAAACATAACAATCCTGGATGTTAGCATTAATTTGGTCCACATTCCTTCATTTTTGTGTCTGTCAACATAAAGCTGGAGCTGAGCGGAAGAGCAGCTGCCTGAGTCATTGAGACATGAATGGGCTGCCATTTAGTTCGGGATCAGGTAAAAATACAGCTACAGACCAACCCTCATCTGGGTTGTAAAGCACTTTTTTTGGGGGTCCAGAACGAAGACAAAACAAAGTAAAAATGTAAAAAGAATGGGATAAATCATCTGCATGTCTTTGTTAGACAGTCCCTAAGTATCTCTTCATAGTCGCTGTGACCTCTTGTTCTGTGGGAATTGCCTGGTAATAGAGAGGCTAAAAAGGATGTTAATGGACAGCAGTGAAAATATCAGCGGTTAATGTCAGCCTGGACAATATAATACCAATTGCCTTTGTGCTGGGAGCGCTCGAGATAACTTGCTGTGAATGAGCGAGACAAAGAATTTGGCTGGAGTGGTAAAGGCATTCAGATGTACTGACCCGTACTGTAAATGGACTTTTGTAGACCCCCACCCCCACTCTCACCCTCAAGCCTCTAAATAGGACCCCGGCAGTATGTGCTGTTAAAGGCCTTTTTTGTTTTGTTTTGCTGCGAGTGTGTGTGTTCTTTAGATGGTTGCTGGGAGATAGGAAATGATGCAAAGCATGCACGTTTCTTAAAACTAACATTAAACAAAGCAACAGTTGGCCAAAGAACAGAATGTGACACTACCAGGAGTTTACAATGCGCACGGAAACTAATTGGGCCACGTATCGCAGCGAGAATGTAAGGTATTAGAACTATTCTGCTATTTGTAGACAGCAAAATCTCTTTAGTTATATTCTAATAGGGCTTTCCCCAAATTCACTTTGACAGCATCTTAAAAAGCGAGACATAACGCTGTCCCCTCTTTTGTGTTCGCTCTGCTTAAGTGACGCATCATCAAAGGGTGAGTAACTTAATTTTTGTATGTATGTATTTGTATTAGGGCCACGTATAAATATATATTTTTAGAGTGTGGGGGCAATATTCCAAGAAACAAAACAAAACTACTCGGATGTTTGTGCCAATACTTTTTGGTCGAATTTTCAAATGAGGAGATTTTAATTGCTTTAGCAGAGATTAACCATATGATATTTGGAGCGTTGGGTACGACCAGCGACAAAGATGCTTCGCTTTGCGAAGGTCCACTCCCTTAGGATCAAGCATTTAAATTAATTTGTTAAAATGTATATTACTTGTACATTTATGTTTCCAGAATTATTATTTACAAATTCATACATTTTAGTATTTTACTGTACAAGTAGTTAAGTTAATGTTGAATCTGCTGCTCTCCGTCATTCACTTGCATTTACCTAAAGTATGCTCGCTTCTGATTGGTTAGTGTTTAGTCAGCTGGTAGGGGATCAGGAAGTGTCACTCTAGCTGCCGTGTATGACGAGTAAAGTTTGAATTAAGAATGAATCCGTCTTCATCCTGCCTTTTCATTTTATAAACAGTGTCCCATTAACCACCAATGAATCCTCACATTAGGCTATAGCTATGCTACGTACATTTCAAGTTTCCAAGTTTTTAAAGTAGCAAATTTGTGAGTTTTTTCCCCTCAAAATATTATCCCCCCCTGAAAAAAATAATATATGTGGCCCTAATACGCCGCCTAATACGCTTTGTTGTGTTGATAAATTTGTAGTTTTTTTTGGATGACAACAGTTGCTGCTAAAACAAACTTTTTAAAAAGGTGTTCTAGTTTGCGCAGTCTGTGTTATTTGTTGTTTTATGTCAGTTAGGGTGAGCAGACGTGCCGTTTTGGCCAGGACACTCCTGTTTTGAGGCTTGGTTTCCGCGTCGCAGCGTATTTTGCCAATCTCATTGTTTTGTCCTGATATTATGTAGGTCCCGTCACAGCGTCATAAACTCATTAAAAGGGAATTGAACTGTTCCTTTCTTGTCCATTTTCAATCTAACTAGAACTACTTCCTAATTTCGCATCTAAGAATTGTGGGAAATGTAGTCTTACTATCTACCGCGGTCACCACTCGCTGGTCAAACAACCAAAGACGAGCTTTCTAGCGTTTCCAATGTTACAATGCGTGACCGGTAAGGTAAACAGCGCAGCTAGTTTCCAATAGCAGTGCAGAAAAGGTAGAATAATGTTGAGTACATTGCTTATTTACAGCTGTTGAACTGTCAACCAAGATGGACGAAGATTGACTAGTGATTAAATTTGGTGAAATTGATTGTACATTTCAGCAAAATTGTAGCATCCGGTTTCTAATATTTAAACTTGGGTCACCCTATTAGTACTATTGCTTTTTTGGTTTGTTTATTTTGTACAACATTGAAAACTTTGGCTGACATTAGGCTACTAATGTCAGCAAAGTGAACATCTTGTTTCAACAAACAAACAAACAACAAATGAGCCAAATTGTCCAATCCAAGTTTCCAAGCTGTTTATCTTGAGCACTGTTATGTGAAACTGACCTGAAGTCATTTTTGTTTTTTGATGTTCACGATCTGTTGATGTAGAAACACTTTATCTTAAAAAAAAACCAAAACATCACATGACATGTTTTGAATAAAAAGGAAGTCATTTTAAGACAAAACTCTGCTTTACTCCCAGATTCAGTGACCTATTTGCACCGTCGCAATGAGGGAACATCAAGATGGATGAAAATGGCCGAGAAGGTGAATGAGTGGAGTTGAATTAATTTGAATAAAAGAAACAGAGAGTTAAGTACGCTGGGAAAAGTAAACACTGGTCCGGGTAATCGCAGTAAATCTGTTCTGGAGGAGGGGGTCGGTGTGGGGGACGCATGGGTCTGCTCCCTCAGTGGAGGAGCTAACAAAGCCAGCAAGAAGAACAGCTAACAAAGTGAGAAAGGATAAAGTCAGAGAGTAACGGCAAAGGCAATGTCTGGCTGAGTTCAACTATGTCAACATCAGCGTGTAATTCAAAGAGAGAAGAAAGCAACCAAAGTACTTAAAGAACGTGTTTGGAAGGCGCTGGATTTACAGTATTGGACTTGTATGCTGCTAAAGCTAGCCATAGCCAGCTAATATAACCCAGAGGATTTTCACCACTCTCATGGGCCCGACAGCGAAAGGATGAAAAATGCTCTGAGCTGTATTGCGATCAAGCATGATGATTTGATAAATGGAGCGGCTTGCATCCCCTCAATGCTGACCGCACATCACTTAAGGTATCAAGCCAATTGCCTTTGCCTTTCACCACCCTGTGTGAATGTGTTTTCCCTTACTGTAACTGCTAGTAGCTTCAGTTAAGCCCAAAATCATTCATAACCCGGTCACATTTTGACGTCAAACGATTTTTAATCTGCTGAATGTTTATCATGACATAATTTTGTGGAAAAAACTGCTGGACATTGTGTAAATAGATATTTTGTTTTGTCAAAATGAAATAATGAAGAACATTTTTTTGGCTTTTCTTGTGACGTTGCAAGATCGCCCCAATTGAGGGGAAAAAAAAGAAAGAAAAAAAAGAGAAAGGAGAGACACTTATACTTATTAATAGTGGGGAAATGTTCTTTCAAATTTTGGGAAAAACTAATATGTTTGATATGTCTGTTTACGAATATATTATAGATAGTTATAAATGTACGAATTTAAAGCATTGTGACCGGATGTATCAAATCAAAAGTCACGTGTGGAAGTTGAGTTTCTTTTTCTTTTTTTGTTTATTCAAAAGGACCAATAAATACTCAGTTTACAAAGAATCTAAATTTTCTCTGATATATTTCATGATTCAGGCTTTATAGGGATAAAGTTGCAAAATTTTCATTTAATTTTATAAACAGTGTTCCATTAACCACCAACGAATCATATTAGACTATAGCTACACTAAGTGTATTTGTCGTTTATAAAGTCGCAAATTTACGAGTTTTTTTCTCAGCATATTGCTCCAACCCTCTAAAAACAATATATATATATATATATATATATATATATATATATATATATATATATATATATATATATATATATATATATATATATATATATATATATATATATATATATATTTATACGTGGCCCTAATACGCCGTCGTAAACTAGGGCCTGATATTTTTAGGCCATTTACGATATTTGGCAGAATAAAGATAACTAAATTTGATCTTTTTCTTATGTTGTTATATGTCAGTGTAAAAAAAATCAATAAAATTATAACAGTTTATATCGGGTGATTAAATCTGACTAAAATCGGCTAACTACAGTGAATGCTGCCACATGTCACATAGCACATAGAAAATACAGTGTCATAAACACGAAAACAATTTAGAAAAGTCATGAAACAAAAGATTTAATACAATTCATATCCCATTGAAAAAACAGTTAATAAAATTTCTATATGTTTTTGCTTGTGTTTTTCAGATTTACAATCAAATTATGAGTTACAGATGTTTGTTGAAATTACATTTAGTGAAGTTTTTATGTATCTGAGAACCAATGGAGGGATTTTATGAGCTTCATGGGAGCAAAATTGGGAAACATCAACTTTGGTCTCCCACTCTGTGGTAATTTGATTTGTTTTGCTTGATTTGTGAACAACTAAGTTTTTTGCATTCCACTTTTTGGGGAAAACGTGTTGTTGTTGGAAAGCTGTTTTTCCGTATACTGTCCATCGATCCATTAAGAACAGATGTTGGATCTTGTTTATTGCTAATAAATAATTTGTTCCCATTGTCAATTTGTCCACCATGTTGAACGAATGTGAGAATCATTTTATTTCCCCTTGTTTCTTTTTGTGCGCATGTGATGACTATTCAGCCTTGTTTCAGTATTTGGATAACCCCGACAAGTCAGGTTGAGCACTGGAACATGCTGACAAGCTCAAGCTCAAGTGCTAAAATAGTTTCTCCACTTCCTTCCACAGCCGCAGCTGCAGACATATAGAGGGTCACTTGAACAGCCCAAATTGGGGCAATCTGATTAAAGATTCTCTGAAGTTCTTCAAATGAAGTTTGAAATTGCTTTTTCTTAAAACAGCTTAAGCACATTAGAGTAGACCCTCCCTCCCCCAAAACTGTAGATTTAAACAAAGTGCGAATATATAGTCACTTCCTTTAAATTTTTACATTTTTATAGTGTAGGCTCTACGTTATAAGAGTCATTTTGAATGGTAGCCAGAAACACCGATACCCCCCACCCACACCCCAACCATCCCTCCCCATTTAATGGTTTCCATATTTCTCAGCCTGAGTGAGGTAATAGAATTTATTTGGCAGTGGTCTAAATGGGAAGGGCAGACAGCAAAGTCATTACGCATGATTAGCACAGTTTGCAGGGGTAAACTGATTTGTGAATAATCTGAGTGGCGACATGCGCGATGGGAATACTGTAAAGGATTAACCTTTTCTTCTGTTTTGAGAACATCAAAACAAAATCTACGGCATGCGGCACAAACTTAGTTTTTTTGAACTGCTATTGAAAATGAAACAGGTAATCATATTCATTGCCGACTTTTGATTTAGAACGGGGTTTGGCAGAGTGGCCCGAGATTTGGGAGCGTTAACTCCATTGTGAGGTTTCGTTGTGTCATGCCCCGCCCTTGTGTTGTAGCCCTATTCCATGTCCACTACTTGCGTATGTGTTCCCAAAACCCCATTAGAACGCCGCCACGTCATCACTGCCACATGTTGGACCCGCTCGGTTAACATCAACTGTGCTCCAGCACGTAACAAAGGGGTCACCAAAAGCGGGCTCGTCCGGGATCCGGAGTGGCCACAGAGTTAGGAGAATAAACAATGTTTACTTTATTTTCAAACATATTGGTAAAATATAGGCTAAATGCTTAAAAAAAGCATTAAAAAAAACAAATACATATTGGCATTACAGGAAAAAAATTAATCAAGGCGGAAATCCTGCACAAAATCCTAAAAATTATGAATAAACAATGTTTACGTACTTAATTTATGGACGTAATGTATTGGTATAATTTAGATCAAATGCAAAAAAACAAACATTTTTTTTACTTGGAATGCCCAAGTCTATACACCTGGTCATTATTTAGCCTACAAATATGTAGGCTAATATACTTGCAAATACATTTAAAAGTATTTTCAAATATAGTGGTACCTCGGAATTTGAACATAATTTGTTCCTGTGAAGTGTTCAAAGTCTGATTTGTTCATCCAATGAAACATTTTTCCCCATAGGAAATAATGTAAATGCAATTAATCCGTTCTCGAGCTCTAAAAACAGACAATTTCTATTTTAACTTATTTCTAATTAAATTAAATTTCTATTAATGTAAAAATATGTACACCTTGTACAGGTTTCTCATTTTTTGCCCGTTTTTTTTCTTCTGTTTTTCCTTGCCCACTTGTGGTTCGATTAGGGGTTGTCGTTGATATTTGTCAACTGCGGGCATGTGAAGCCTTTTAGGACTCTTGTGTGATTAAAGGCTATATATATATATAAACTTGACTTGATTTGTACAGTATTTAATTAAACAATAAAATAAACAATACCTTTTTTGTTGTGGCGTGATGACAAGTGGATGAAAAATGCGCTCACAAATATACGGGGCCTGTGCATATTCCTCATTATTGCTATGTAAATGCATGCTTTTGTTCAGTGCTGAGTATGTGTATTTTACATTGTGCATATTGTTAGACAACTAAGGGGTCCTCACGCCAGTATTTATGGCGCGATTATCTCCTTCCTTAAAGCCACCTTTCTGTTTTTCTTTACTGCCACTGTTGTCTTTCTTTGGGCCCAAGGCGAAGAAAATTGTCGTAGAAAAATCCAAATGCACTCGCGAATGTAAGGAGCAAGCTCTTTTTGCCAGTGCTTTCAAAGGTTTGTGAATAATGATGAAACTTAGCTATATTCTAATGCTAATTGCTGCAAAATAAAAACCGATACAAATAAACTGTTTTCCCTAAATAAAGAATAGACTCTAATCTTTCTTTTGGTAGGTTCTGTGTTTTTATAGCAATACAACACAATATTTTGTGGGCCTTGCAAAATCAGTCAAAATCCAGTAAAACAGCCAAGAGCGAAGGGGGTTGCTTCAGTGAAAACGGCTAGGAGTGAATGAGTTAAATATATTCCAACCCTGTAAATTGTTTTTTTTAAACCAGGCTATGATATAATTTTAGGTTGAACATTTTCATGATTTTTAGAATCATAGAATACAAACAACCCAAAATATGAATGTAAGTACTGTACGACAAAATTGTATTGCATAAATAATGGAGCAAACACATTTGCCTTGCTTTGATTTGCTTTTCAGATAGATCAAGTGAGGATAATGTATGGATAATTATGGCATCAAATGGCGATGCAACAAAAATGAATAGCTCTCTGTCAATAGTCATCATCACCTGATCCTCAAAATAGTTGCTTCTTCTTCTGGCTTTTATCCTGTTCATCTATTCAGTCACAGATAACAGCAAACCAACATTCTTCGACCCGAAACGTGATAAACTCCTCCATGAACACATTGAAGAGAATTCATCACACAAACCACATGTACTTAGGGAACTCTGTTTCAGTGTGGTCAAACTATCAAATTCTCTGGCAGCACACAAAAGAAATGTCATTTTTATATTTTAGAATGTGGAAATTTACCAAACTACAAACGCCCAACAAGTGATGCCGCAGATGGAGAAACAGAAACATTCAGTAGATGTCTAACGCACTGCGATATGGAGAAAAGCATCCTCACCCCAACCTCCAAATCCTGCTCTGAATTGCAAAATGTCTGATGTGTAAATGAAGTTGAAGTGATGCCAAACTAGCAGACATTTTCCATTGAGTGATTGTTTGAATGCTTAATGGCCATGAGCAACCTTTACTTGAGGCTGTGTAACAGAAGGAGCATTACAAGGAGCAAGTAGGTGTGACGCGTTCAAGCAATTAACACACACATTGCTGTCGTTCCGCCTGTGGAGCTTTTCTCTCCTCATTTCTCCTCATTACCCCCGCTGCCCCTTTCATTGCCCCAGTGTGGGCTTCACATTTCCAACTCTTTATAAATAGGCAACTGCTAATATTTACTCCTCACTTTCAAGACCAGGCAGTGAAGGAGCGGGCTACATTCTGTTGCTCGGGCAGGAGGCGGCAACTAACTGATGCCCTCATTAATTCTGCAGAGGGAAACAAACATTTGTCCTTTCAGTGCCTTGTGTGATTTTGTGGAGGGGCCCAGTTGAGTGACAGCAGCAGTCTTGTTAGGCGGGTTTGTATTATGAAGCTGTGTGTGCGCTTGCATTCATCAAGACGTGTTGGTGAGCCAAGTATGAACCCACAAAAGAAACTTGCAAGAGAATGTGCATGGATTTGGAGCAAAATACTGCACCGTTTTGTGTGGGACAATAGAAATGTTAAGTTCACACTTTAGTGCCACAGACAATGAAATAGTTTTGGCAAATCAACACCCTCATCAGCATGAGCAGTTCAATGTGATTTGTGTTTGTTTCTGAGAAAGAATCTCGCAGTGAAATGTGGGAATTTCAAATTTGCTATTAGTCCTTTAAAAAAAATCAGCAATCAGAATCAGATTGACTGGCCAAGTACACAGTCACAAACCTTCCAAGCAAAACAGGAAGCCAGGCGGTTCGCCTGTTGGCGCCTCATGATCATTATCATAATGATAAATGAAATATCACAGAGTGAAGTACAATACCAGTGTTTTGTAAGAACATGATAAGAATTAAAGTCACAAAATGATCTTGTAATGGACGTTAAGTGATTTGTTTTTGTTTGTTTGCATTTTTCAATTGTATATCATTCGTTCCACTTTTCCATCTAAGTGAATAGAGGGTACTGCATGCCTAGGTGGCGCTATTGAGCCTAAATGAATGGAGGGTACTGCATGCCTAGGTAGGTGATTTTTTGCATTTTTCCATTGGAGCAATCTCCTTTTTGGCCCGGTCCCGGTAGATCGCCGTGTCATACAGCTCCACGATGATCAAGCTATCCTCCATTGCTATGCTACATTTTCTGCACACAACCGCTTCTTGTGTTTTCTCTGCTGTGTGACGTATTTGGTGACGTGGACAATCTCGACACCGATTGGCTGTCGCTGACGCGATGGCGCCAAAAGTTCAATTCAGCCAACGCCGACGAAATGGGCGAAGTAGCAAAATGCTCGCCGGAAACGTCCCAAATGTGTTCAATACCAGAGTTTCTCTTTCTTACGTGTTCTGAAGTGTATAGTTTAGGGGTGTCAAAATAAGTGCATGAATTTTGAGTTAATTCCTCTAACGCCACAATTTTTTTGGGGGAAAGCCTGTACTAGGGGAAATCCAGTCGCAACGCAGCAGACACATCCACATCAAAATTTAGCAATTATAAATTTAATAATAATGCATATATTTGTGGAGACTGGGGTCAAGTAGTATTTTATAATTTAAAAAATGTGCAGAATTTCACAAGTTACTTTATGTTAAAGATTAGATAGCTCTTAATATGAAGAATGCACTGAGCTGTCGCCAACGTCTTACAAATGCAATTATGCCATCTAGCGGCAGAAAAATGACCTCAACACAAATCAATATCACACTCGTTTTTTACAGTACAGTACATCTTTTTAATTTTAACTAAATTTTATGAATTATTATGCAATTACTGTATCAATGCTAAAACATGCAGCCATATTTAGTTTAGTATTAGTTAAACATACTCAAAACTGCATAGAGTAATGCACTACTTATTAATGTGTTACAGGCATAAATGAATATGTAAGCAATATCTGAATCTCTGACAAATGAGTCCAGTGCACTGTAAATGTTTTGCTATGACTCGTTTAGTATTACAGCCTGCACTCCCTTGCAGAGTGTCATACGTTGGTAAATGAAGACGAAGTTGTGTGACCCACGATTTCCCCTTGCTGGTCCTTTCCCCTCCATCTCTCCTTCCTCTGTGGTGAAACTAAAGTCTGTGCCTTGAAGGTTTGATCGCCGCACATTCCAACACAAATGGATTCCCTCAAGATTTTGCATCGTGATCCTTGTTCCGCAATGCGTGCAGCACAATTCAGAGCTGTCAGCAGCTATTACCATACATAGATTGCAGTGGCAGATACCTGGCTCAGGGCACAACATCTGTGACGACAGCTTTTCATGACAAACACATTATAGCACTTATTAGGCCAATATGAGGAATTTATTTGAAGTGTTCATGTTGAAACTGTAAAAATGATTCCTGCACTTCTGTATGAAAAAGTGCTGGAAAGAAACATGACTTGTGCATTACGAGCCTCTTATCACATGCTTAAGCAAAGCAGTGCAAATGCAGAACACCCCTCACTTCCTAAGTACATTTGACAGCAAGGACACGGAGCACTTTACAGTGATGGACGGCCTCCTGAGTGTGGACGTGGAGGCCCTCGCACTTCTCCTCAGCCTGCCAACTGGGGATTAGCACTACCACACTGACTGCTGACCCCTTCGTCCCCTCCGCAAGCGTGCTGTAACCTTGGCAGCCCATCGCCGACGTCATAACATCACAGACTCGCCCCTGCCTCCTGTTGGCTTCACTTCATGACAGGATCTAACATTCCTGGATGCATCACACGGCACCCAAGCTTGGCTACTCCGAAGTACCAGCGTAATGCCAACATTCCATTGTGGCGGGTGTTTTGTGTGGAGGGATTTCCTGATGGCTTTCGTGCCAGCGTGGCACAATTACTGCTGCTGAGCAATCATTGGCTATGAGATGGACACTGGGTCAGAGGATATCTGATCACGGCCAGTCACAGCTTTGAGGTCCTTGGCTTTGGTTCAGTGGGACATCTCATTTGGAAACATATTTTCCCATAGAAAATAATGGAAATAGAATACGCTCCAAGGCCACAAAGCTAGTTAAAGTTACATATCCCCATTCTGAATAGCCATACAAAAGGAGAAATAAATACATGAGCGGATTTTGGCATCTTAATCTTAACCAATTTTTAATATGTAAGTCTTCCTAAGAACGGGAGTCTCTTTGTAAACTGGAATAGCTGTGTACTTCCTCCCAACTCTTGTCATATTTCCGTGATAGTAGCAAAAAATTGATCTTGAGACATTTTCCTAAACAAGCCTTCACATGGACCTATCTGACCAATGTATCATTGGTTGAAGCTAGCTAACAAGAACAATATCCACATATTCCGAGCGTTCTTGGTTTATATTTCAATTGGAACCGTACATGGACCGTGACTGATGGTTTTTCACGAGATCACAAGAACGGATAAAAACGTCAATTGAGAAACAGCCTAGTACACGGCACATTTAGTAGAGAGTAAACTTTTACACTTGGAAGAGAGTAGAATACTAAAAAAAAAACACACGCAAGGATTGAGGAATGATCCCACAACCTTCAACATGGAAGACAGCCAATCTACCTGAGCTGCACTAGACTTATTGTTAGCTAACATATTGCTGATCTGTCCTAAAGGAGACTAAAAAAAATGGAGCTACGAGGATTCCACCTGACACCTGCGATATATTGACACAGCGTAAGAGTAACAAAGGTCAGTGGTTAGGTTGGCTGTCTCCCAACCTGCAAATTCTGTGATTGTTGAGTTGTTGTTTTAAAAAAATATTTTACTATCTTCCAAGTATAAAGTTTACTCTGTTTAGACTGGGACTGAATATAGTCTTTTTCAGAGTAAAATTTATTCTACAAAATTTACTGTGTAGTAGTAGCATGAAAAGAAGAAGAAGAAGAAATTGAAGGGAAGCTAACTGTTAGCTTATTTGGTGACTACTGTGGTTCCAAACCCTTCTCTCTGTCATTTTTCTATGGTGAATGACTTGTGAGACACGTTGTACAAATACAACCAGTCGCACTCTATTTGTGTTCAAAAGTGTGAGAATAGGCAAGAGTTGTCAGTATTACTCGCACACTTACGAATTGGGAAATCAGAAATTATAATATGCCCACTTAGGGTGACCAGATTTTCAAAATTAAAAACTGACACTACAATTTTGCTGAAAATCAAATATACGATACATTCTCATCAGGAACTATTTACATATCGCTAGTCAATCTGGTGACCGGTGGTTGTGTTATTACTTTAGCTAATGCTAAAGGCTTTCTTGGTTGACAGTTCAATAGCGCCAAACAAGGCAATACACTCACCATTATCCAACCTTTTGTGGTCGGTCACGGCTGCTATTGGAAGCTGGCTGTGCTGTTTCCCTCATGTCAGTCCCGCATTGTAACATTGGAAATACGGTGCTAGAAAAGCTAGCTTGCATTGGGTCTGACTGGCCACTGCAGTATTAAGCTAGTAGGACTATATTTCCCAACATTCTTAGATACAGAAGCAGGAAGTTGTGCTAGTTACGGTATGACAAAAACAAGCCTGCTAGCGAATAAAAATAAGAATGCAAATGTGAATGTGAAAGTAAATAGGAAGGAATACTACAGATAAAATCATTTTTAATTGGTTTATTGTATGAATTGCTATGTGACCTGTGTGGCCCAAACAATTGGCTTAAAAAATGGGACGTTGGGGCGGGACCTGCGTAAAAGTAAGACAAAACAATGAGCTGGCAAAATACTGAGACTGTCCAGTCTAGCTTTGCAGCCAATGGAGAAGACTCCTCTCTGAGGCGACTTCCAGAAACGGAAAAAAAAACCTTCGCACAATTAGACCACGATTATAGAGTTCAGCATTGCGTGACCTGCTTGAAACTTAGCGTAGTGCACTTGCTCATGCACAAACTCATACACAGGTCTCTAACCTGGACATGTTGTATAACTATATATACACAATAGTCTATAAATGAACACCTCTCTGTTTTAGGACAAACAAAAAGCTCCTAATGCCTTAACTCAAAATTCTAATACAGGGTCAGGATCAATACAGTCGTAGGGGTACAACAGAATTCCGTTCTGGTGGTAACCTAACCCAAATTGTTTGTAATCAAAACAAGGTTATTTTAGAAAACTAACGAAATTATTAAAACAAAAATTCAAAAAGCAATTTCGTGAACAAAAATGCTTTAAAAAAAACAAAAACTAACTGAAACTACATTTTATGTTTACAAAATTAACTAAAATGATGGCGAAAATGTCCTTCGTTTTGCTCTTTGGTAATTAAATTAATGCATGAACCTTGGTCATAACGTGACATACTCTATCATTAACTGGCACTAACACAAGAGTGAGGTCATAATTCCAGAAAATATTTGCATGAACTTAACATAAAACCAATGGAAAACATTCAGTAGCTATAATAGGAGCTTTGTGAGTTCAAACATTCATTGGAAAATACCAATCACAACACTATTACCTAAATTATTATCACTCTATCTATAAATACACATTTTAGGCAATATACAATTTTGAGATTTTTTGGGGGGAATAAACAGACCACTAGCCATTTCGAGTGCTTGGTAACTTAACATCATGGAAAACAGGAGAAGGGAATTTTGCCTTAAGGCTTTTAGAACATTCCCTATCCTTATCAGTTTCATTGTCTCAGGTTGTGCTGCACTTCAACCACACCAGGGCCAGATTTGCTTTAAATTAGATCATGTTTAACTCAGATTAAATCAACTCTGTTTCTCAACTAGGTGCAGCTGTGTGTCCATCTACATTTCGCTTTTGCTTTCTGAAGTCTCTTTGATGAGGACTGTGGCGCAAATCCCGAATCTGTCACCCTTGCTATATTTCACAGATATGACTTTCCATCGATCTTGGAAGCTTTGCCAGATTTTGAATCCGTGCCTTTTGGGTGTTGTGCTTGCATGAAAGGTGTTTCAAAGAATGGTCATTCTGAAAAGATTTGAATTGAGTGTGTTTGCCTCTCGCGGTCACTCTTGCAATTGGCCTTCTGTGGTCAAGGCACACATGCCACTCAAGCAGCTTTAACAGATGCTGATCACCAGTGTTTGAATGGAAAGATGGAGATGATTAGAAATACATTAGAATACTTTGAAATCCTTCCTTCTATTCATGCGTTTCAATATTCTCAACAAAACTGTGAACGTCTACTAAATTCTTCATCTGTTGTCATTTCAGAATGCATTTATTACAGCTTGTAAAAGGAGACGTTCCTGGCTTTTATTTGCTGTATAATTTTTTATTTTATTTGGACCACACAACACATACCGCGTATTAGGGCCAAATCTGCCACTTTATAAAGTGGCAAATTTGCAAGAAAAAAACTCAGAAACTTAAGAGAAATACACGTAGCATAGCGTAATGTGAGGATTGGTTGGTGGTTAATGGGATACTGTTTATAAAATGAAAAGGCATTCTTAATTTAAACTTTACTCGTCATACAAGGCAGCTAGAGCGACAACAATTCCTGATCCCCTATCAGCTGACTAAACACTAACCAATCAGAAGCAAGCATACTTTAGGTAAATGCAAGTGAATGACGGAGAGCAGCAGATTTGACACATCAACTTAGCTACTTGTACAAAAAATTATAATATATAAACGTGTAAATAATAATTCTGGAAATATAAATGTACAAGTAAATATACATTTTAACAATCTAACTTGATCCTCAGGGTGTGGACCTTTGCCAAACGAGGCGTCTTTGTCGCTGGTCTTATTCAATGCTTCAAAGAGCGAATGCTTAACATCATATGGTAAATCTCTGCTAAAGCAATTACTATCTCCTTATTTGAGAACCCGACCGAAAAGTATTGGCACAAACATCTAAGTAGTTACATGTATTACTCGTAAGTTTCAGATTTTTTTCCCCCACAAATCTGCCACTTAATAAACTTGCAAATTTGCCACTTTATAAAGTAGCAAATTTGCCACTGTATAAAATCACAAATTTAGGAGTTTCTTTTCTTGCAAATTTTCCACATTATAAATTTGCAAATTTATGAGTTTCTTTTCTCGCAAATTTGCCACTTAATAAATTCACAAATTGAAAGTTTTTTCTCTCTCGAAAATTTGCCACTTTATAAACCCGCAAACTTGTGACTTTATAAAGTGACAATTTTTTTCTCTCAAAATATTGCCCCGACCCTCTAAAAATATATATTCATACACCGTCGTACATACATGCCAGAGATACAAGAATTGCATGATAATTTTACCTTGTGAAAGTCGTTTGAGATTGCATAGTGCAAGTCAGTCTTCGCCTGTGTCCCTGACTGAGGGTGAGGCTTTCTTTGACCCTGCAAATGAAAGGCGCACGAGATGGTTCCCACATGAGCAACCCTGCTTGCCTTTTTGCTTTAATCATCGTTGACCCTGGACGAGAGGAACTCTTTAATGTCGGTCTTACGAGCGCTTTCTGTTCCCTGTTTTCAATCATGTTGTATGTCGCAAAAGAGAAAATGAGTTTCATAGAGGAAAATATGGATTTAGATTTTTGTAACCCACCCCCCAATAGTTCATATCCAACCCTCTTGTGTCTACTGTCAGGCCTGGTTGTGTTTAGATGTGATATGAAATCATATGAAAGACCTGGAGACCATCTCTTCATTCCCTGCTATTGAAATGGCACTGATCCTTTTAATGGCCGTATCAAGTATGAAGCTGGGCTCCATTTTCATGTTACTCAAACTGTATGCAAAATGTCTGCTGCCAAAATCAATTACCTCCTCCAGAGCCGCTGCTGCCGCTCAAGAAGCCCAATGAGGCAGAAAGCGGTTGGGTCCTACAAGGAGTAAAATACCTCGGACTCAAACGAGTGGACTTCCTCCTTCTCCACATGCCTGAGCAATGTGTCAGAGCAGCCCCGGCCAGGCCAGATGATTTATGAGCACCTTTGCTCCAGCCTCCTCTGGCTGACTCCCTCCAGCCAGGAGGACGTAGTTACTTCACAAATCAAAGTCCTGATATGTTCAATCATAAAAATAACTTGGAGCGATAGAGTGAGATATGAGTTTTTATGATGGTGTTTTCTTGTTTTTCTTACTTATCTCCATGTGTTGGCTCCTCTTTGTGCTTGACCTCGGCTTTTCTCTGCTGTGCTCTACTGACCTTGCATTTTCCTTGTTCCTGACAATTCCCGGCTTGTGCGGCACAGGCCTCCGACTTGCCTGCATGAGGCAACAAGCATTTCCTGTGCGCACCTCTAGCCTTTCTCGTACTGACCGTGACTCTAATCCATTTGGTTGCATGCTGAAATATTATTCAATTGTAAATATCACCTGCATGATCACTTTATCTGAGTGATTTGATTTAGGTATGAAATTAACCTTGTAGAGGGTTGAGAAAAGACATTTCTGGTTCCAGGTGAGGACTGGTTTGCTCTCCTTTCAACATTCTTACAACTGCTGGGTCAAAAATAACCAAAAAGAGAATTGCTGAACCAATTTAAGATTACAAATCCCAATTTAATAAAATTGCTTCAATTGGTAACACACAATTGAATTATGTGTGCATTAAACTTAATATATTCACTTTGGATCAACTTTATTAAAGTGATTATATTAAGTTTACTGAACTAATAATAAACTTACTCATAATTATTTGAATTGAGAGAATATTAATCAATTAATTCAATAATTAAGTTATTTATTCAAATAAATGAATAAAGTTAATCCAAAGTGACCACAGTAAATTGAATGAACTCATAATGAATTAAACTTAATATACTCACTCAATTCAATAAATTATGAGTAAATTTAATTATTAGTTCAAATTTAATATATTCACTTGAATTCAATTAATCCAATGTCCAAAATTAAACGTACTCATAATTAAGTTGGTACTTTGGATTAATTTAAGTCAAGTGAATATATTAAATTTAAATAACTCATTATTAATGAAATTTAATATATTAACTAAATTCAATAAATTATGAGTAAGTTTAATGATTAGTTCATTAAACTTAATATATTCACTTGAATTAAGTTAATCAAAAGTGAATATATTAAGTTTATCCATCCATCCATCCATTTTCATAATTAATTAAACTGAATATATTCACACAATTCAATTCAAGATGAAGAAGAAGAAACATTCCCCAGCCAGTCAGTCGGATGATATGTTTGTATTTCTAATGCTCTTCCTGACCTAACCCACCCTAAAATTTACTACAACTTCAATACACCTGTCAAAAATGGTGACCAACTTCAACTTTTCAGTCTGCCCAAATCCAATCTTCAACCCAATCTAACTGGAACAAAATAATTATTACTTGTGTAAAAGTAACCCAATCTGCTCAAAATCCACAGTTACCAAGTGAGTAGGTTTATAAAACAAAATAGTATTTTGTGTCTGTGTGTGCGTGCGTGCGTGTTTGTGTCAATGGATGCCTGAATTAAGAAGGTTACAGGGGAAGTCAACCCCCAATTTTTTTTTTTATAATATGTTCTATGCAGTCCCACTAGTCTAAATATTAGGGGTGTGAATTGCCTAGTACCTGGTGATTCGATTCGTATCACTATTCATAGGTCACAATTCGATTCGATACCAATTAATCCCGATACGAATCAAAAAAATTATTATTGCGATATTTTTTTTTAACTCAAATTTAGAAAATACTAATCAGTAAACTTGTACATGTACACTGTAAGATTTGTATGAAAATGTATTTATTTATCTGAAAATTCAGGCTTATAACTGAGCCTCTGCATTTTACAAACATATTGCAGTCTGTTTCACGTTTGAACAGCACTGAAATAAAATATTAAGGCTTAATGTTCCATTAATATAACATTCTTCCATGCTTAATGTGTGAATCGTAACCCTAAGTAAGACGTTTTGTTGAATATTCCCATAAAAAATTGATGTTTAAAAATCGATTCGGCCGCATATCGAATCGATTCGAGAATTGTGTGCTGTAATATCGCAATATATTACCGAATCGATTTTTTGTGTTCAATGTTGCTCAAGGTCTCACGTAACAACCAATCACAGCGCAGCTTCACAAAACAGTTGAGCTGTGATTGGTCATTGCCTGAGCAACTATGATGTCATCTTCAGTCAACAGTCAGTGGACTTCAGTCAGTGGATTTTGCTCCATTACTCATATTCCACAAATGTAATATTAATCAGAATGTCATGTTTAGACTAGTGATGTCACATATAAACATATTGTCAAAAAATGTTTAAGGATGACTTCCACTTTATGTAAGTATTGTTAACGTTCATAGAGCCGTTAACAACCTCTTGTGAGTCACACAAGCTGTTTATGGGTCGCAACTCCATTTGGTGCATCTCAGCCTCAACTCATATTGACAACTAGACACAGCAGAGAAGAAAGACGGATCAAATATTTACTTGCTCTATTGTTCCCTTGTTGGCCTGGCCAGCCTTTTATGCTGAAGTATCCAATAGACATAAACAGTCATGTGAAGAATCATTAACAAATGTCAGCGTGTCAGTTGAAGATACCATTTCCATGAAAATGATATCGATGAGCATATTCTTAGTTTGTTGTCATGGTTAATTTACCCGACTGGCCACGAATATTTTATTACAGAGAGGCACGCAACACTTAGTAGAAGAATAAATATTGATATAAATCATGTTGGCATATAAAATTCTTCTCAACTTTTACAAGTATTTCCAAAAGACAGAAGTGCTGATTGGAAGCGTGCACATGTTGAAACTGGGATCACTTATGTTCCTGCATAAACATTTCATTGTTTATCTCTCTGGATTATGAAAAAAAAGGGGGAAAAAGACGAGAGAAGTCACTTTTGACTCATTCACTGAAGCAACCCCCTTCGCTGTTTTACTGGATTTTGACTGATTTTGCAAGGCCCACAGTATATTGTATTCTATTGCTATAAAGACATGGAACCTACCAAAAGAGTCTCTTCTTTATTAGAAAAAAAGTATATTTCTATCTGGTTCTGTTTTGCAGAAATTAGAATTAGAATAGCTAGCTATTCATCATTATGCACAAACCTGTTGAACACACTGGCAAAAAAAGCTTGTTGCAACATGGCCCTGGTTGATCTCTTATACTCTGCGGCCACCCGCTGGCCGTTTTTGTAATAACTACCATTGCTTCAAGCATTCTCTTCAGTTCTGAGGCTGCACCAAAGCCTTTTGTATGCTCTAGCATAAAAAACATATATATATATATATATATATATATATATAAATATATATATATATATATATATAAAGTATAAATACGTCTTTGGGAGCATTAGCATTTAAAAAAAAAAAAATATCAAACATATTTATACGTTTTTGGGAGCAAAAACTACTACTACTACTACTTTAGTCTTTGAACATTTCTACCTGCAAAGAATTTATGATTTTTACCAGGTGGGCCAAATCGCAATAGGATGAAACCAGCAGGGTTGTTTGACAGGAATTCATAGTCGAGACTTGTTTTACAGCATTTGTTTGACTCTTATGATGCATTCGAGGATGGTCGGAAGTCGGACTTTTCCGAGTTCAAACCAGGAAGTGTGCACGGGAACGCCCCCTCGGAAATTCCACTTGCAAAATCGGGGGTGGGGGTGTGTGTGTGGGGGGGAAGGACACCGACTTCAGCAACGAACTCCAAGTGATGTCTACAATGGCGACCAATTTGGAAACAAAACACAATTTACTCGAGTATAAAACTAGCTTTCTTCATTCATAAATATTCTACACAACTTTACGTAACACCACATACGTGACAGTATGCCGCTATTTCTCTGCATGAAATTATACGGTGAGCAAAAAGCATATGTGTTTAGATTTTTTGGGTCTTGCCCACGCCCTCCTCTTCCACCAATTTATATTGTACCTTGCTTAGACATCCCCTCAAATAAATAAATAAATAAAACGCTCATTACCGGTGACAGACAGTATTAACAGTTGGTAGGAAATGGCAGGAAATGTTTAGTGCTGTTAATATCGAATATTTTTAGAATCAATTAATCTATCAATTATTCAATCGATCAATTGACTAATCTGATTAATTTAAATTTTGCATTAAAGTGTATTACAAAAGCATTTTTTCACTGATTACTGTTTAATTACCAGTGATTAGTGTTTATTTTGTATTTCGTATTCATATAGTGATTAAAGAAAGGGGATTGATGTTGTAATATGTTGGTCATTGGTTTCCAAAGTAAAAACAGATGTTTGCAAATGTCTTGTTTTGATTAAACACAGAAGATAATCAGCCTTGGCTAAAAAATAATAAAATTAAAAATCATCTTGCCTACAAATCTAGATTGTCCTGTTTTTTTCTTTTTTAGGACAAAAAAAAGGGTTGAAACTAGTCAAGGAAAAGCACAACTTTTTTTTGTTAAAAAAAAGAAAAAAACAGGACGATAATCAGCCTTCTTTCATGAAGGACTACAGAAATCAGTGAACTAGACTAAGTGCAATTTCTGCAGAAATTGTGTGGGAGCTGAATGCTAATAGCTGAATACTAAGCTGAATGCTGAAGTAAATTGGAACGATAAATTATGCGACAAAGTATTAATTGTACAAAGATAAATGAATAAAAAGGACACTTCCAGCATTCCCACAATTAATGTTGATATGCTGAAATCATAGGATTTCGACAAGTGATTACTTGATTATTAAAATAGTTGTCAGTTAATTTGATAATCGATTACTTGTCCATTAATTTTGACAGCTCTACAAATGTTACTTTAGGGCTAAAGAAACAACATGACTATGACTACTCAATTGTTCCGTACGTAAATTGGATGTATTACAGATTCAATGATATTTACACCAGTTTAATCCAGAATCTTGATTCAACATCACAATAACAGCCAAATGATGAATTTTGAGCTCATTCGATTTAATAGGATTCTAAATGCAAAAAATCTGCCAATACAGTAAAGCTAATCCTTCTTGTAAAATAGATTCCCAATCTTAATTGGTTTTATATGAAAATACAAGTTAATGAAATAAAATATTTTCAACAAGTTACAACACGGTGTATTAGTGGTTAGCACATCTGCCACGGCAAGTTTGAAACATTTTACATTACACGTGATTTTGTTCAACTTCAGACTGTTGAATTTTCACAGAATTTTGTTTGCATTATGAGGCGGACAACACGGTGTACTTCCTCCCGTGAAGTCTGACCCGTGAGAAAAGACAAGCGATACAGAAAACGCATGGATGGATAATACAAGCTAATCTGATCATCTAAATCAGTGGTTCTCAACTGCGGTCCTCAAGTACCCCGATCCAGACTGTTTTCCATGTCTCCCACAGCCAACACAGGTGTTTCAAACGATCAGCTATTCAGCAAGCTCTGCATGAAGCCTGATAACGATCCTAAGCTGTGTTGGCTGAGGGAGACATAGAAAATTATCAACTAATCAGCAAGCTCTGCATGAAGCCTGATAAGGATCCTCAGCTGTGTTGGCTGAGGGAGACATGGAAAACAGGCTGGATAGAGGTACTCGAGGACCGGGGTTGAAAACCAGTGATCTAAATGATGTTAACATATGGAACACGTAATTTTTTGCTAGAATTCTCCTGTGGTATAAACAAGACTTTAATGGATTTGGAACTGCTAGTCAGAAAACTTGTCATTCTGTCAGTGGGGTTTCCATGCAATTGTATCAAATTTTTAAAGCATATTTACTGAAAATGCACAAAACAGACATGCGACTTATGCCTGTTTCGATCTGTTCTTCTTTTGCGAATATTGAGAGGGGACTCCGCCGCTGTAGGTGGCGGTACACACCATAGAGATGTAGAAGAAAAACAGGAAGCGACTGCGCCGTGCTGTGACGTTGTATGAGTTTTCTTTTGTTATTCCTGATAAACCACAGCGGTTTTTTTCCATCTAAAATTGCATTAATATACACTTATTAAATTAATTCCAAAAAGATTTTGGTTTTATCGTTCCCTCAAATATACCTTACTTTATCGTCCGCCATTGCTTTGTGACTACAAATGCACGTGTGATGCAATATCCAGTCAAAACGTGCCAAGTGTATCCAGTCTGGTCAGCGTTTATTCGCAAAACCTTTTTCCATAGCCAAAATTTGCATTTTCCTTTTTTTTGATACACTTCAAAATAAAGCGTCAAAACTTTTTTTGCGAATTTTGGGCCCTCTTTCGAATTTCTAGCGTTTCCGTTCAGTTTATTTTAGCATTTCTTGAAAATTTTAATGTAAATGGGTGGATGGAAACCTAACTATTGGTACCCTTCTCTTTCATCATGTAATGAATTCCTGACAATCATTGAATACAAAGAAATCTATCAATTACTACAAAAGAACATGCACTGAGATTTAATCGAGGTTTTTGTTGGAATGACATCAACAAATATAAGTAATGATACAGTTCAATCAGAATAATGAAGATAATAAACTAAAAGGGAACATGATTATTTCAAGGTGAATACATTTTGATTGAGTCTGCATTCTGGACCCAGTCTACACCTCTAACAAAGAGTTTGTGAAGCAAGCAGCCACGGGATATTTGGTTTCTGTTGAAATCCCAAATCCAGTCATTGATGTGGATCTGAGATGCAGCACTCACTAGAGAACAAAGAGGGTTTTTTTTTTAGTTTTGTCCCTGCGGGGTGTTTCTGGCCTTTACAGAGGCTCCCTGAGCTGGTCTTGTCTCCCCCTCCCCATAGTGGTGGGATTATAGGGTGAAGGCCCATCTGTTCTAATATAAGAAGTTGTGAAGCTTAGGATGACCTCTTGCAGCGGTCATATTCTTTCTTTGTGTTTATGTGTGTGTGTGTTGTCCTGCCCTCCAAACTTTTAACAACAAAATGAAATTATTATCTCAGCTACTTTTACTGTGTTGTCACATTTCAAAATGTCAAGTTTTGGCCAAACTTGACACCGCGCTGGGGACGGGAAATTGTACCACGCGTCAGCCTGTCACATACAGTAACGCTCACACGAGCATGTCACAGGTTCTCAAATGTCAACGTGCCCACAAAATACATATTGTAACATATTTCCACCAAACCTTGATGTATGCTTGTCAAGTTATTTAACCTTTGACTTATGCTGCATTTGAGGAAAGTCAGAATTGATCCCAGTTGGCTTTTCCCAGTTCCGACCTGAAAGCGTTCAAGTCAAAAGTAAACAACCAAAATGGCAGATATAAGTTATTTTTTTGTTTTGGTTCTCAAAACACATTTTGGCCTCCAGGAATCTTGCCATCTCCCAAATTTTGCTTAATTTATGTATTTACTTATTGCGGGAATGCTGAAGCATGTTATGTTATTGTGATTTTTATTCTGCACAATGTTTTGCTTTGAAACAACTCCCACACAATACTTCAGATTTACACCATTCAAATTTCAACTTGCTTAAAAAATTCATGCCTCCCGGGGTTTATATATCGTCTGATTCCACATTACTTACAGTATTGGCACAATTTAACGTTAAATATCAACTTTTCCCCATTCATTTTCAATGGGACTGACATTTCACTTTTTCTAAGTCCCATTTTCCACGCCCACTTCTATACATGCAATTGACCATCATTACCAGTTCTCTGATACTGCTCAGTGGCGCACTTGGTAAATTCCATTGTCCAGTAACCAGAAAGTCATGAGTTCAAATCCCACCTCCTACTGTACATAGCAAATGTATCCATGGCAATTATGCTAAGTCATTACATGCTAACCAACTGATTATCATATTAGGAAATGGATTATAATTTTGGTGCAATTATTAAATGCATTTTAGCTTTCAGCATCAGATGACACTTTACAATATAAATACGCCGTAAGCCATGATTTTGGACAAAACAAGTTAGGTCAGTCAGTGGTTTGAGCATTAGTCTGCTACACCGGAAGATGTGGGTTCAAACCTTGCTTGGGCAACTCATTAGTACAAATGCAATATTGAATGCTTATCATTGTCAAATTATTTCACCTCCATTACCTTTGATGTCATTGATGTTAAGTTTTTACTCCATTCTTTATTCACAATTAAAATTCAACGCAAATTCGGTATATACTGAGGTATTCACTCAATTATATACAATGTCACAGGTTCTTTTACAGCAGCAATGGCACAGTGGTTTGAGCAAACGCCTGCCAAACTGGAAGACCTGTTTTCAAACCCCGCTTGGACACCTCTTCAGTACAAATGTAATATTGAATTTGAATCATTGTCAAATTATTTCACTATTAATATTTTGTAATTTATCTTTCAATTTACTTCATATGAATTCAGTTGAAACTATTAGCATTTAGCTTTCAGCATTCCCACGCAATTTCTGCAAAAATTACACTTAGTCTAGTTTCATAAACATTCCATACACTTCAGTAGTTCACCGTATAATCTAATGAAGGGGAGATAGCGGCATACTGTCACGTACGTTGTGTTAAGTAAAGTTATGTTGAAATTTATGAATAAAGAAAGCTATGTAGTTTTGTACTCAAGTAAATTGTGTTTTACCATTCACGGCCGCATTTGTAGTGATGTCACATTGAAGTCGGTCAGTGAAGTCGGGGTAGTTTTTTATTTCCGACTTCGCAAGAGGGATTTCCGGATTCAAGGGGGCGTTCCCATAAACACTGAAGTCGAAAAAGTCAGACTTTCCACTTTCCTTGAATACAGCATTAGATGCATGAGTGACTGGACCCTACACTTTTCTGTAATTGGGTCAAAAATTGCCCGTGTCAAAATCAATGTGTTTTATGCTATTTGGCCATCAGAATAATCATTTCTATTATGTTATGGTTACGTTTTGGTTCACCAAAGTCTGTCTTATCGTTTGAAATGCTCTTATTTTTATCTTCTTCTATTTTATTTAACATTCGTAACAAGGGTCGCAGGATCGTGCTGAATTTGATTTTCAGGTGGTAAATAGAGTGCACTTATATATCACTTTATCTACACCATATCCAAAGCACTTACCAAGCCTTCCTTTTTTGTTTTATAGCTTTTGGCAAAGTTTTTATTCTGTCGTGTCCATCATAGCAGATAGCTAGCACTAAGCTAACCTGGGGGAGGGTTTGTCTCGTCGGTCCAGTGTCCAAGTTTGCAAACTGCTTTCGTGCTCGAATGGTGTCAGAGGCCAACAGCGAAGTAACAACAAAGTCTTTGATACACTGCCTGGATGGAAATTACTGACTGATTGCTTAACAAAATGATTTGATTAACAATGACTTCTGCTTCAATTTATAGATGAGCAAAGAATCATCATCATCTACTTCAGTCTGACTCGCTAATGCTAATTAGCGTGCTACTCGCGGCACTTTTATCGCTCAAAAGAACGCTTATCCATACAAACACTTCAGGAATTTATACAGAGAAGCATCTTAACATGACTCACCGCCATATGCTCTTCCTACGCTGCAAAAAAACAACTTTTATTGGCATGACTTAACTGTGTATCAGAATGCGCTGAACCACACTACCCCTAAGTGGCCAAATGAGGTACAACATGGACAGCGCTCCCAATAAAGGCACACACAAACAAGGGTAAGACAGTATAAAATAATTTAAATAAAATCGATTTTGGAACATTTAAAATAGATTCTGAATCATAGTAAATGAGAATTGCAATTCTTAAGAGAATACAACATTTTGGGCACACCCCTAATGCTATGATTCATTCTTACTCAAATCCGACTATTCTGTTTTGATTTACATTTTTAAAGGCCAAGTCACATCTAAATTGGCGTCACCACCGATATGCGCACAGCCCAACTATTTACATACAAGAAAGCACTCGTTCAAAATGACCGATGTTTTTGACTGTTAACAAAGGTATCCAGGCCATTTCCAACTCAAATGATCATATAAGGTCTAAGATGCCATTCTGGTTCTGGTGTCAGATGTTTTCATAACCCACAAATGGGTAAATCAACCTACAGATGGTGTATGTACTTTGGAATGAATCCTCGGAATGTCTGGAAATCATTTGTTCCTTTGTCATGTCAACCGTTGATCTATTGGTCCAGAGGCGCCCTGAAACCTGGTGACAGTGACTTACTGTATCGGCCTACTGTATATCCTGTGTGTAAAATCTTGTGCTCTGTTGAAAACGCCTCAGAGAAATCCTTTGGTTCCAGAGTAGGCAATCTGTTTTAGTTTTCTAGCAACAGCTGCAACAGTGATATCTTTATAATAAATTACAAAAAGAAAAGCTTTGAAGTTAGTCTTACTAAAAAGTCAGTGCAAAACCAGGATTAAAAAGAAAAAGTTCATTTCTGTCATTTTGAGACGGGGAACCGGTACGAGTATTTAAAGTAGTTTGTTTATTTAGTCTGAGACAGATATGAGATACTATATGATGTTGAGCTTCCATCTGTTCAGCTTTCCTGTGCTTTCACCTATTATATGACATATTATTGAGACAATTGTTGGCTTTTGCGAGGCAGAACACCCAGAACTGACAGTCAGCCGTGATTTGTATAACTTCCTCTAATCAGAGTCTGCACAACGTGCCAGAAAGCCGTCATTCACAAAACAAAGATGCACTGGAAATGTAAGCATCTGTCACAGGACTAAATCCACCAGGTCTTTAAGATCTTGCACAAAGACATTGCCTTCGGCCTTGACGAACATTAAATAATTCACAAGAATTAGTTTGAACAAGAAGGGCAGACGGCTATCAGTCATAACGTTCTTTCACCTGAGGTCATGTCATATCGAGGCACAGCTGTGAAGCGATTAACTTTTTTTTTTGCCTAATTCTAAAATGACTCTAATTTAAGTGCTTTAAAATATTAAGTACTATAAACAGTACACAGTAGTGCTTCAAGATACTGTGATAAGATAAGTGACTCAAGTTAAGATTTGTTGGTGATTCAAGCTGTTGTTTTTTGCTTTTACTTGCGAGCACAGACTTGCGATATGAGCGCTGTATGGTAGCAGTGACTCAACTCACGTCACAGCACGCAGTAGGTTGACAGATACTAACTTTATTGCCGCTGCCAGTTGAAGTTTAGAAAAAGATTTACAACCACATAGCTTAGCATCTCAGTCTACTAGCTTAATTCTAATGCTAAATAGCATCCGTGTTGCAGTGTTTTAGCATAAGCAACAAATGTAGACAGACATATAACATAACTCAAAGTAATATATTCTTTATCCTCATCATAGAATGATTAATATTTGTGCCAAACTTAAGTGCTGAGAGGGAATCTCAATGAACAGTTTAACCGTCTGCTCTCTTTTACTGCCCCCAGGTGGCATATATATATAACGCCATTTCCATTCAGTTCAATGGGCAACGATAATTTGAGATACAAGTGATAAGAATTTAACTCTTACCTCAAGGCACCACTGTATTACAGTATGAATTTATATGAGGGTCACTTTATTTTCTAAATGGGCTTATATGTATCATTGTGTAACTTGTTCCAAGAGGTTCTTTTAGCTAACTACTTAAAACTCTCTCAACATGGCCCTGCAGCAGACAGAAAGCTCAAACATTTCAATAATCTCTAACCTTGTACACGAGTGTGCTTTCCCCAGCCTGAACGCCATCCAAAGCTGTGCGCTGTCCAAACTGGCAAGTCAAAATACACCATAGCCAACATGGACCAAGCCTTTGTTTCCAAACTACATCGCAGCTCAGCTATCTGTGCTACCTTCGGTTGCCTCTTTATTTTATTTTTTAAATAAATTGTTTCACTTTCACTGTTTATCTCTCATTTTCACATTCCAAAAGGTATGCTGGGATGGTAGATGGGTGTGACCTTCCTGGTCAGGAGAGACCACTTTTTCCTCCCTCTTTTACTCTATAACGACAAATGTATCATATTAAATACAAGACATTTTGAGCCCTCTGTTTCATGAGTATAATATTTTTTTTCCATTAAAACCCCGACGTACATGATCTGACATGCATTGCACGGACAATCCAATAGAGGGCAGTAACACCCAGCTAATGATGGCTTTCCATCGACCTTGCAAGATCGCCCCAATTGAGAAAGGAGAGACACCTATTCTTATTAATAGTGGAAAACGTTCTTTCTAATTTTTTTTTTTTTTAGTACCAGTACTAATATGTTTTATATTATTATATTTTTTATTTTTATAAATGTACGAATTTAAACCATTGTGACCGGATGTATTAAATATGACACAAATCAAAAGTCATATGTGGAAGTTTATAAAAAAAAAAGAAAAGAAGTTTGTTTGTTCAAAAGGACCAATAAATACTCTATAAAGAATCAGAATTTTCTCTCATATATTTTGTGATTCAGACTTTACACATAGTATTCACTGATGCCCCTCATGTTGGGGCAACTTTCCAGGGAGTCAGCTTTGCTTCTATTGTGTTTACACGATGAAACATGACATGCAACGTATGCTCTAAGGTAGAATGGCATTCAAAACACTGACATTCTTGCGTCTTCTGTACTTTCGGTTTTTACTGGTTGCTATGTGCATTTATCATTTGTGAATTTGAGGTGAAGAATTTCGGGTTATTTTTAAACCAAGTTAGCAAATTCCTCGACCGCGTTAGCTGCTAGCGCTAGCATGTTACAACAAAAACAACAACATTGTTGATTCATTAATTATTTTCTTACACTTTAACAAAAGTTGCTGGGCAAGGAAAATAAAAGATCTTAAGGAGGGTATTTGGAGAAATCTCAAAATCGAACATCTTGACCACAAATCTATTTTTAGCCACAACTAGCCACGGCTAGCGGCTCACATATATCCCGATCGCATGATGGTAAATTTTTACCATCTTACAATGACAATTACCTTGATCAAAATGGTCAGGACACACTTTGTTCGACTTTGTCGGTTGGAAATCCTTTCGATGTATCTTTGTAATTCCGGACACTTTGTCGTTCCATTCCATGGATCGGCACACAAGTGGGGCAAATTACGGCATGTGAATACTATCTAGAAGTTTCATTTCACATCTTTGTTCACCCCATTTTGCACCTGTGAATGGCACACATGCACCATTGTGAAGCGGTTTATGAACATCCAAAATGAATGAACAAAATGAATGATTTAAAGTAACTTGTAGTAAGCAACGCAAGCGCTCCTCAGCATTTGCTTGCGTTGTATTGCTGGCCGCTTGCCACACCAAAGTCGTTCTGGGTCGATAGGTGGGGGTCGTTGACGTCATGTGAATACTATGTATAGGGTTAGAAACAAACTACAAGTTTCACAAAAAGCAATATACACACTTGAAACTGCCCAGCACTGTGTAGAAAATGGGACTGAACTAATGCTGGGTTATTTATACTAAATGCTTTGGGTTGAATATTTTACCCATGATGAGTTACAGCTACCAGAAAATTGGTTACCAGGTTATCAGTACAACTGTAGTTAAAAATAATAATTATTGTCATGGGACTGCCTAGGGACCCAACTGGATGTTACCATTCCTCCTGCCTAGGATTTGAACCCCAATTCCAAATCGGCCTTTCAGCTGCCACCAACATTTTTAAAGAATATTACGTTATATTTACTTCAATTTCAGCGCACAACTCCAAAATGGCGACCATCTTAAGCTCTTCAACCCACCCAAATTTAATCTTCAACTCAATAGGCTGGGTCAAACATTATTAACCCAACTTTAGGTAAAATAAAAGTCCACAGCTACACAGCAGGTGGGGTTGGAAAATAACCCAGCATTTTTATTTAGTGTGAAATGCAAATATAATCCAATCATAATGAGTAAATAATGTCCTCCCATTATTTTGAACTCAGCACTTCTGGACATTCCTTGAATCTCACAGTGTCACTTCCCTGGAGCTATTGTGACGTGATCCTCCTGATAGTGAACCAAGAGGTCCTGGGACTAATTTACTGTGTTGTGTGGGTCCGTGGGAGAGAATCTGGGCTGTTGGACTATTTAGATCCTCTGCCCAAGGCAGGTACAGGCCCTGAGTGTTTGAGAAGCAAATTAGCAGCTCCTAATTGTATGCTTCAAATGACGTGTTATAAATCATGTCAGTCCGTGAGTGACTCCCTAACGGCTTTTGAACACTCAAGTGATTGAGGAGTATATCTTTGGGTTAATAGATTTGAAGTGGAGATCAGCGTTGCATCACACTTAGATGTGTTTGACAGATTTTGCAATGTGTTTTCATGTAACCAACTATGGGGTGTGATCTTTCATTAATACAACGACTTTGCCAGAATTGAAAAAGACTGTTTGATTGCAGAGGTGGCAAATCCAGAGCCAGAAAGTAAAAACCCTGCCACAGTTTGGCTTAGCCCCAGGTGCTAGCTAGCTAGCTCCTATGGTGCTTGTTTACCTGCTAGGGAGCTAGCTAGTTAGCATCAGGGGCTAAAGCCAAACTGTGGCCGGGTTTTTACTTTCTGGACTTGGATTTGCCATATCTGCTCCTGGGTTCATCCAAGTCAAAGGTCGGATGAAGTTTTTGTTTTCTTTCAAGCTGCCTTCTGGACTTGGATCACATATGGCTAATTGCTATAGCACAACATCGCTTCTGGTGTTTCCTCCTGGGCAGAGGTGGCAAATCCAGAGCCAGAAAGTAAAAACCCTCCCACAGTTTGGCTTTAGCCCCAGGTGCTAGCTAGCTAGCTCCCTAGCTAGCTCTCTGGGTCCTTGATTACCTGCTAGACGAGCTAGTTAGCTAGTACGAGGGGCTAAAGCCAAATTGTGGCAGGGTTTTTACTTTCTGGACCTGGATTTGCAATCTCTGCTCCTGGGTTCATCAAAGTCAAAGGTCGGATGAAGTTTTTGTTTTCTTTCCAGCTGCCTTCTCTTTTTTTCTGTACCAATGACAAAGTGTTTATTTAGTTCCAGAGGAGAAAGATGCAAATTGAAAGCACTGAGTGGAGAGTGAATGTGAGGACATCATAGGAGCCTCCCTGTGTTTGGGTTCATTGTGAAGTTGGTTTTGGGTCAATCTGTGGACACATGTTGCCAGGAGCTGAATGGCACCCCACCCTCCTCTTGAGACACCAGGTCACGGGCCAGCTACATCAATACAGCCTCCTAACCTCAAATCCTCGACCTCTGAAGCGCCTCGTCTCTTTAGTATCTTGACCATCAGTACACGAGACCCAACAGTGCTGCGTATGTTACAGGTGCCATTTACAGAGAGACAGATGACGATGACCAGACAGTTACGCAGTCAATACCCTCCAAAAGCTTGTAACGGTGGTGTTTCTCGGCGGCTGTGACCCTTACCAGGGGTGGCCTGCCTTTACTTTGAAGCCTCAGGGGACCCAACTGTAAATTGGGCTTTATTGCGGGGAAATGGATGGGTCAGGTACCTGCTGTGGCCCGTCGTTAGCCCTAAAAGAGCTTTATCACCTTGGGCTCAATCTTTGCTCTCAACTACTGTGGATTACATATGCAGCCACTGCTGTCAGCCTCTGTACCCCTGCTGCCCAAATGGAGCACTGTCACAATGGAATCCAAATGAAGCAAAGTGTGAAAACCGCATGGGATTATTCTTTTCCATTCACACGTTGTTAGTAAACTCTCATGAAAGACATGCCTCCCTAAAGTGTCATTCATACATGCTCTTTACCGCAACTTCACAGGAAACACTGGTTTCTATTGTTTCCTTTTAGTATAACTTAGAGGCGCATTCAGTTTTGTGACACATTGTCACCAATTGAACAAAAATTATTGCCAGACAACAATCTTGAAACTTCCATTTCCAAATCTGAAACCCTTTATTCCCGTCCGCTTCTTAAAGGGCTGCTTATCTGTTGTTGTTTTTTGAGGGAATGCTGACAGCAATCCCACTTATGTTGTTTCTAACCTATATTACTATTTCAGGTACTTGTTATTCCACACACTTTTTTTGCCATGCAAAAACTCCCACATAATACATCCGATTTACACCGTTCAAATTTCAACTGGCTTCAAAAATTCATGCCTTCCTGGTATTATATTGTCTGATACCACGTGACATTATTAAATATATAAAATACGATTTAATGTTAAATATAAACTTTTCTCCATTCATTTTTAATGGGACAGTCTTTGAAATATTTGACCGGTAAACAGGACACTACAATTAATAATTTGTCATTTTCAAATAATTAATCTTTCAATCTACTTCATAAGCATTTCACGTGCATTCAAATCTTGGCATTCAGCTTTCAGCATTCCCACACAATTTCTACAAAAATTGCACTTTGTCTAGTTAAAGAAATAATCCATCCATTCAACCGTCCATCCTTTTTCCGCAGTGCTTGTCCTAATTAGGGTTGCAGTGAGCTGGAGATTATCCCAGATGACTTTATGCAAGTGGTACTTACACCCTGGACTGGTCAATCACAGGCAACATGGAGGCAAACACAATGCTTTACAGACTTACAGACGGAAAGAAATAATGGTTAAAAGCAAGTTTAAGAAAAATGAAAATCAAGATAGCAACATAAAGCAGGATAAATAAAAACAAAAAACAGTTGTGGAAATGCTGAAAAGGCAACATGACTAAACCTTTGTCAAATGAGCTACATTGCAAAGATGACTTAAATTTTTGCTAACTCCTGTTTGAATCTGGGCCAATTTAAGGTCCCATTGCCTGACATGTACTATGTTGGCGATATGAGGAGTAACTGTTCTCTCCCAGCTGGCTGTTTTCTGATCGAGAGACTGCCTAAATTTCTGCATCTAAAAAAGCGAAGTTTCATATTTAATAAATGGCGTGGTATAGCTTGACCACAGCGTAACCAGCGCAAGACAAATTTAACCAACCTACAAAAATGTCTAGAGTTCAGTGAGCCCCAGGTTATTGGAGGGGATGTGTTCCAGACCCAAACACAATAGGTGAAATCCATGATATAGAGACAGTCTACTAAACAACCTTTAGTTTGCTCTTCCCACACACTTAAACTGTGTGAAACACAGTTTTAAAAGTATTTTGTAGCTACTTTGAGGAAATGAAAAGACAAATCTTTCAACCAAACTACATTATTTTGACTAATGAAAGTTAGCTAGCTTAATGCTAATATATAACGCAAAACTCAGGGGAACTTAGTGCTGCCTGGCATACTCACCTCTTATTATGGACAAATTAAAGTCTTCTATTAATGTTCTTAATACATGTCCCGCAAGTACCCACGCACACATGAGGAAAAACAAACTAAGCCGAGGTTTGACCCAGAACGACGTGCTAGCCATTACATGACTACCGAGCTGGTCAAATAGCGATACGTAAGAATATTTGTTTCACAACCACTTCGAATGAAAATCTGTCAGGAATGCTGTACTCATTAACAAGCAGTAAAGGTGCCAGCTGTACTCACATCTGTTCCATATGAATCCACTAGATGCCAGTTTCCCCAAGGATGTAAATGATATGATGATACGCTCCATATCCAAACCACAACAAGGCTGCAAATACACAGTCCAGTGATTTCATTTGGTTGTAGTTTGCATGCGATAAACAGCTCTCAATTAGTTGCATAACAAAAAGATTTGAGTTCAATCTTGTTTTCCGGTTGATCTGAATTAGTGTAGGTATCGCCCCCTTGTGGTATTTACCGCTGTTTACTTATCTAAACCTAAACCTATTTTACACTCTTTTTTGACAAATGAAATGGATTTTCACAAAATGTAAAATGTGCTGGCCTGAGAACAAAGCTAAAAATCTATGGATGTGTCCGTATAGGTTAGACCTCTGGAATAAGTTATCTCAGTTTTTTTTCAAGTTTCAGATCTTCTTACAAAGAATAGGAGTGTTGACTTTCCACTGCTAATTTGAACAAGCTAGCTAACCATTGTGTTTGCTAACACAGGCATGAACAGTTTTACCCTTAACTGTGGTGAATCTGACAGCCATGATTTTAACGTGATAAACATATTGGTAAACCTTGCCACACTCAAATGTGTTTGACATTTTTCTTTTTCCGAGTAATTACATGAACAATTCCAGTACGGTGCCATAATGGTTAGAAGTAGTGTTTTTCCAATACCGTTTTTTGTCCCCTGACTCCGATACCCAACTTTGCAGTATTGGCCGATGCCAATACCATACTGATACCTAAGTTGTTGTTTTTTTCTTAACATGAAAAAGCTCTGCCATTGGTTCAGAGCATTCAAGGGCCTATAAGATATCTTGGCTCGGCATGCAGTGAACATGTCACACATCAGTGAATTTTGTGCACGAGCAAGACACAAGATGCTGCATCCAAAGTCCTATATTAGCATCGGAATTAATGGTATCGGCATGTTATTTGATAGTACTCACCGATACTGATACCACCGTTTTAATGCAGTATCGGGGCCTCTGCCGATACCAGTATCGATATCGGAACAACACGAGTTTCCTTGAACTTCCTTCACATTGACATACCGGAGGTCCAGATGCCAATCTCAGTTTGTTGAAAAGTCTGTTGTGTTGTGTGAAATGACAGATGTCAGTGACGAACAAGACTGAAGTCTCCACTGACCAGGATGAAAGCACGCAAAATGAATGGTAAATGGTGAAAAAGGGTGGAAAAGTACAAATAAAAGGAAAAACTACAGTATTACTTTTGGTCAAATCTGTATTTACACTTCTGCCTACTCTCACCTGGATTTGTTTGCCTAGGACCGCTTGCTTTTTCAGTCAGGATATTAATTTCCTTTTCATGCTAGTTCTTCATTTGTTAGTTCAACATTTTTCTTTTACTTATAGCCTGAGCCTCACATACTGCAAATGAAAATATTTACTGCTCTGATTAAGTTTGCAGTGGTAAACTACTATTTCCAAACTGTAATACGGAATATTTGTATTATTAGTATTAGTTTACAAATTGTTGAAAATTGTTGTTAACGTGGGATAAACCCCTCGAGATGCAACATTTCCTTTGCAAGGGGGTCCCACACGGGCAATCTATAATGACACACCAGACAAAAACAAACAAAGAAAGAAAGAAAGAAACAAACAAACAAACACTTAACAGAGGCAAACATAGACAACCTTAATATCAAGTCTATTTCATAATAATAATAAAAATAAAATAAGAATGAGAGTAGAGCAGCATGACAATACATTATTGAAAACATTGACAATCTGTTTTAAAACAATTAAACATGATATTTGAAAAAATATATGGAGTGAAGACAACAAACGATTCACAGGTGACTTGAAGGCTTTCTTGCCGACTTCTTTAGTGACACAGGGGACTATAAAAAAAAGCTCACTTGAATGATTGGATGACTGTGGAACAAATGATTGTTTCAAACAATAAGGAAAATTAAAATGAATACATTCAAGAAGAAACTGAAACAAATTAAACTGATGATCTAACGAAAGCCACCCGAAATTATCAAACATTATGCAATGGTGTGTAAAAAAAGAACAACCTAAGATCAATCTACATATTTTATTATAAATCACATTAAAAGGCTGTAGAACAGTTTTTGATGTAGTCTAATAAACAATATCAGCATAATCAATAAAGGGCAAAATACCGGTAAGTTGAACAGTTTTTTTCCTAACATTACATGTAAAACAATGCCTCGAACGAAATAAAACACCTAAACCAAAATTAACCTTCTTCAAAATATGTTCTAAATTATATTTAAGTTAGTGTTGAGTCAATCCAAAAACCCAAAAATTTACATTTGTCAACTTTTTGTAGAGCTCTACCATCATTACATGTAAAAACAAAACAAAAAAAACCTAATCATTTAAGCCAGAAATAAGTTTTTGTTTTAGACCAAAGAGCATTACAAATATATAGTACATTAGCAGAGGTGGCAAATCCAAGTCCACAAATTGAAAACCCTGCCACAGTTTGGCTTTAGCCCCAGGTAACAGCTAGCAAGCTCCCTAGCTAGCTCATCGGGTGCACATTTACTTGCTAAAGACAAACTGTGGCAGCGTTTTTACTTTCTGGAACTGGATTTGCCACCTCTGTATATTAGTAATATTGATCAGGCAATGAATATTTTAAATCTTAACAGTCTGCGTGACCTTGACTCTGCTAGAATCAATCAAAGTGGAAGAATGAGAGATACATTTGATCAGAGGTGGCAAATTCAGGTCCAGAAAGTAAAAACCCTGCCACAGTTTGGCTTTAGCCATTGATGCTAGCTAGCTAGCTCCCTGGGAGGTAAATGAGCACCATGGGAGCTAGCTAGGGAGCCTGCTAGCTAGCACCTGGGGCTAAAGCCAAACTGTGACAGGGTTTTAACTTTCTGGACCTGGATTTGCCACCTCTGCATTTTATAGTCATCATATTTGTGGGTGTCTGGATAAATACGTTTATTGGCTTTTGCTACTATTGTCAATATAATGTAAGTGATCAATTATGGCCAATAACTGATTGATAAGCATGCTACTGTACATGTCAACAAGTTAAGATATCCAGTTACCCCTCTTAAGACCCATTTTGAATGGAAGCTAAAACGCAAATGTTTTGCTTTAGCGTTTGCTAGCCATGAAATACTCAACATAGCAAACATGAAAGTGCGCGCTCAGATTAAAGCGAGCGTGATGCTACAAGGATGACATTATGCTTGGCTTTCACTTTCCCCAGGATGCATCGTCCCACCACACACGCGCGCAAGCAGACGTCCTGTTTGACTGGGCCGTGCAGTCCTTCCGTTAAATGCTCCCACTGTCCCGCTGCGGGCAGTCTGAGGCCATGCGGCTGAAGACTAAAATAAAAGTCAACTCTTTCTCCCTCGACTGCTAGTAAAAGCACATGCCCTTTAAAATTCTGTATAAATGTTTTGACACAGGGGTGACCAAAAGGCATCCTCTCTCCTTATTAAAATTTTAATAATCCATCACTAAACATGTGTAACACGGAGGCCTAGAGGGAAATAGATGGAATTATGTGTTTATTTGAACCATATTGCTGAACGTGCCGTGGAAACCCGTGTGACAGCCCTAGAGCTCCCAGATTGAAAATATACTGAGCTCCTATTTGGGTTTGTGCTGACCATAAGCAGGCATACAAATCAAGAGCTGGGCTGAGTCAACACGTGGATTTCAAGGTTTATTTGCGTCTTACAGTGCCATGCTCTCAGCGCGGACATCTTTGTCACTTTAAGGATATATTGGCCTCCCCACTTTTAAGCATTGTGCCAACAAAGTTAATGTCTAATCAGTGATGGTGGTCAAGTGCTGCCTGATCTTGTTTGATATATTTTGGGCAGCCCTTTGAAGGCCCGAAAACCTTCTGTTTGCCTTGTTGGCGGTGGAAAAAGGTGGGGGAACAAAACCAGATCACTCCCGTGGTTGGTTTGAAGCAACACCAAATACGGAGCATACATTCAATACGGATTATGGAGGCCCAAACTGCTTTATACAAATAGTAGTGGAACCTGCAATCTAGTCAAATCAAATGAAGATTTTGCTCAACTTCTGAATTGTGCAACTTTAGCATATTTTTGCTTTTCAGAGAGAAAAAATAATAACTAGAAGCATTGATAACAAGTGCAGCCCACTACCAGACTCGGAGTGGGCCTTTAAGTAAAAACTAAAAAAATCTATTTAGAAAAATATATTTAATTATTTACCAACACAAAATTCTTCAAAAATGCAGATTAATGGTTTATATATATATGTATAATTTTTGGGAACATGCAACTTGTGAAAAAAAGCTCAATTAAACCCATAAAGCAAAGTAAAAAAACAAAACAAAATAGCAAAAACATTTAGAAATAATCAACACAACATAGGCAATACCATACCTGCTTAAACATGTTCAAAAAGGTATAAGTATAAACATCTATTCCTACCCACATATATTTATTCCATTATTAATGTATTTCAGTATTTATGCATTTTCATAGCTATTGATAAATAAAATACTAAACACAATATTCCAATTTATAATGCATTGTGTAATACCATATTTATCTACCAATATGTAGTTATCCATATTATTATAATGTATTTATTTTTTATCTGCTAATATGCAAATTTGCAAGTATCAAATATGATAAATATTAAAACTGTAGTTTTAAGTTGTAATATCACCATTTACCACTAGATGGCAGACATGTCTTAGTAAGTTCTTGCACTTAATATTGTTTTCTTGCTCAGCAACTTTTTTCTTGTCCTTGAATGGTAATTTTTATGCCAGAGAGTGTCTTGTACAGTAAAAAAAAAAATTACAGTATGAGGTTATTTTGTAGTTTGATTAAAACTCTAATTTGTTGGATTAGGGTTGATGTTCTTTTATACATGCATTGAAAAATGTATTATGAAAAATTAAATACATTAAGAGCAACACATGCACGTATGTTTTCCATATTTAAAATGGCATTTGTGTTATGCATCTGGTTAGAAAGTTCCTGGTCCTATTTGGCCCCCGTGTAGCACTGATGAAAAATTTTGCCCAACATTGCCAGTCCCTGATCTACAAAAAAATTTGATTTCACAACTGTAGTGTTGCTCAAGGGCAAAAACAAATTCACATTAGTTTTAGGTAGAAGTACGGGAACATCTGTGGCCTCATGTCTTGAAAAAAATATATACTGTATAATTTTTTAAGATTGAACATTTTTGGCAATTTAAAACATTTATATTCTTTCTCAACAGATACAAGTCTATATTTAAAACCATGTTGCAAAGCACATGCTTGAGCGTTGTAATATTTCTTTAATCCCATTTTATCACCTTAGCCACGGTAGCCACAGGCTTCCAAACTTTGTTTTTCTGGTTACAATCTGTCAGTTGATGGTTGTTTATGGCGCCACTGACCTGCATGCTGGATAATTAATAATAGTCTGATTCATCCCTCTCCAAACGCGCACGTCTACTCCGGAGGAGGACACGGCGCAGCTCAGTCCAGAAAATCCCTCTTGATTTAAACCTCCAAGACTCTGTGTGCTTTCTGTACACTGACGCAACAGCAGCAGGAGCCCTCGGAGGTCTCACATGACTTATGTGACATGTTTCATTAATGGCTGAATGTTTGAAATGAGCATGTGCAGATGTAAGGTATGCCACGTGTAAGGCATTTGTGTAAAATGTGTTTTTTGACATTTGGCACTGTCGTTCTTAAGGTTTGTCAAGATTAAACAATGATATGTTGTCGTGCATTTGAATGAAACTTCTCAAGTGTTTTCCAGTTTTTGTATATTTACTGACGTAATAAAATACAGTACTGTTTATTAATTATTTATCCTTTGAAATAGTAATGTTGAAGGCCTTCACACAAATATTCCTCGTTTTTATTCCTCCCGCATTTTGACGTGCATCTACTTCCACATAATTCATCTGATTCACATTATTCTAATTTCATCATATTTCCAAAATTTATGCCATGAGGGCTAGTATTTTTCTCATTCCAAATACTCAAGGCTTCCCCCAAATTCAAAATTTTCACCCAAAAACTCCCCATTCATTCCCAATGTTGTTCCCTCAAACTTTGTTTATCGTTAATTCAGGACACATCCAACATTACAGATTTACATAATTTCCATTTGAAATTTTTATAATTTCGTTCATTCAATTCACCTAGAGAACGATTTTCAGCTTGCCAAAAATTCCCAGACCAAAAATGTTATATTTTCACCATTAAAATACTCACAATAAATTCCTAATGACACTTTTAACAAAACAAATCCGCATTGTCCCCATTTGAAATTCAAAATGTTCACGTGCCAAAAATTCAGATTTACAAAAACATTCAAAATGTTCCCAAATAAAGTTCCCATAAAATAACCCTATTCATTCTCAAAGGCATATTCAACAAAACAGAATCACGTTTTTCCCATTCCAAATTCTAAATGTTCAGATCATTCAATTCACCTTCAAAATCATTTTCAAAATGCCAACATTTCTGCGCCACAGAAATAAAATATCCTGTCATTTCCATTGACATAAAAAAATACAAAAAAATTACATCCTATATCTTCTAATATCATTCCATATTTTTCAATATCATTCCACATCATTCCACTTCTCAGTATTTTTTTCATTCAGCATTTCAGCCTTCACATGCAATTTTCTCCAGAAAATGTCCAGTATATATGCAATCAATTATTATATATAAATAATATATAATTTAATGCTGGTCTAAATGGCTTGTGATAGCTGAGCAGACACGTCATTGAACTTATGTACAGATAAGCTGTATAGTTGCCATCTTCTGTTACGGTTGAGCCTTATGGCCGCATCCCCTTAACATGCGTGTCATCCGTGGCTAGACAAAAGGGATAATATCAGGCTGACTGCTAAACCTTTGTGAATCATGCTCCGCTTACATGGAATTTAGGGAGAATTTTTCCAAAAGGTCAAGGACTATATCATGTACAGTAAAGCCTAATTGATATGGGTATTTTGAAGCTGATGCCGATTCCAATATTTGGCGAAATTAAATATCAATAAAGATGAATATGGTGATTAATTTTAAAAATCAATGACTGATAAAATGACTTTTTTTGTCTTCTAATGCTTACAACATTAAAAGACATTGATTACAGGCAGAATATTTGACTATTTTACAATACTTTGTCCTTTAGGATTTATTTACATTTACAACAAAGACAAGAATTGGCAAAAACTTTGTGAATGTCGTTATCTTTTGTTGTAAAGTTGGCCGATTTTTGCTGACTTTAAAATACCTTAAATCAACTGGCCGATTAATCGGTCGAGTGCTAATGTACGGAATCATTGCACGTGTGCATGACTAAAAGATGACTATGAGTTGGTACATGCTCAATAAACCAAATTACGTTATTTAAAACCGGTTGTTAATTAAAGCATTTATTTCAACAGAACTAAAGGCTTTTGACGAAGCCGAAACTTGTAACACCTTAAAATTATTAGAGTTGAAATTTAGAGTTAATTAAGTGAATATTTTTTATTTATTTATTTATGCTTTTTGTGTGTATTTGTGTAGTTTGTGTGTTCAGTAGTAGAAAATTATGCATTTGTTACCTACCTACCTGGTGGCAAAAGTTCAGGGGAGGACCCCCCCCCCCCCCCCCCCCCCTGCATTTGAGCAATCAGCAAAAAACTTAAATTTGCCTCCACAGTTCATTTTCTTATTTTGCACGTTATATTCTCCATAGATTTTTGAAGAACACAAACAAAAATCTCTGAATCCACTCTTTTAAAATGTAGTGTGGTGTATTATTCATTCATTGTTCTTGGCTTGATGTTACAATCATGCTATCCCTTCAAGTGCAAAACACCCCAAAATGATGAAGCAACAAGACGCTTGAAGAGAGATTATTATTATTATTATTTTTTTAAAGGCTTGCCTGGTTCTGAACTCAAGTTAAATTGTCAAATACATACTTTATTAATTCTTAGGGGAATTCAATGATTAATTATTCATATTCACTTAGGAGCAATTTTGTCTGAATTTTCTTCTTTCAGAAGTGAGTTTAACAAGTTAACACATTTGACTCAACAAAGGTACAACATAAAATAATACAATATACTGCAACATAATGCATTGTGATTATAGAGTGACTCTATCTCAAACAATATATCCAATATCACAAAAGACAGCAAAAAATAAAATTCTAATATTTCTTAGCTTTGTACTTGAAGACGTTACACAGTTTGTCACTGAATTTAAAGTTGGTTTAATGCTGAAGTGCTACCATGTAACAACAAACGTTTGCATTATGTGAGTCCAAGACACAAAAATCATGATTATTATTATTTTCTTGTTTCTTAAAACAATTCACACTACATTCTGAAGCCTAATAAATAATGAACAAATGTAAAAAATACATATTTTATAGTAACAGGACAACAACACCATCAAATTATAGTATGACTATAGATTTATATATACAGTAGATTGAATATGTATTTTGTTGAAATTATTATTAGAAATGTGTTTTTAATGAACAGAATTGATTTGGTTGACATTTGTTCCGTTTCTCTAGTGGTTAGTTGCTCTTTGACTTTTCCAAAATAATACTTTTAATTAATTATTTTATATTTATTTATATTTATAATATATATTTATTCAATTTAATTAAGGATAAATTACAAATAAAAAAAAATACTTTATGATTATGGAAATATATAATGTTACATGTATACAAAAGAAACAATAAAATTAATGAAACAAAAACACACCAAATAGAAATTATAAACATTTGAGTTTTAGAGGATCGATATCATCAATCAGAAATATTTCAAAAAATAACTTTGGATTCTCTTCCCTAATATGATGACATGTAGTAGGACACAGAAACACAGAATCAAAATTAGGACTAATGAGGCAAGGTTTTGAGGATTCTAACAGTTGATCCGAGCTGTGAGGACGCGCACGGACAGATGTTTGGATACAGAACGAGAGCATTTAAAGCACAAACAATGCGTCTTTGTTCAAAAGAAGACAGTTCTATACTGTAGATATCTTGCAAACTGATCCCATATGGAACCCGCTTGTTGAAATGCTCCGTCCTATAGTTAAGAGTTAATGAGTTTCAGGTTTCATTTTATGTTACAGTTCACATTGTATTGGGCAAAAATCTTGGGTTTTCAATGAGGTAATGAAAAGTCACTAACCACCAGGAGTTTGTGCATTTAAGACGCAAAGAGGATCCAAGGACACGTTTTATTCTGACTTTGAAGTGAGAATTCTCACTTTATTCTCAGAATTCTGACTTTCTGACTTCCGCCAAAATTCATAGCTCTATGTCAAAAAGTCAAAATTCTGACTTTAAAGTCAGAATTCTGAGATTAATGTGTTAAAGTCAAAATTCTGACTTTAAAATCAGAATTCTGAGAATAAAGTGAGAATCCTGCCACGGCTTTTTTTCCCTCTCTTCACTGGCCCTAATCCTCTTTTATAATGGCAGATATGGATGATAATGAAACATAATACAATGAACTCTACTAGGGCTGCTCAGGCAGGTGGATGACAGGTCGATTACAGGATGTTTCTACACCTCATTTCGCCACAATTTTGAGCAAATGCACACACACATGCCAGCATTACACAGAAAGTTTAAGTTAAATGCCTTGCTTGAGGGCACACTCTAAAAATGGCTCCCACTGATGCAGGAAAGACCCCCGCACAGACACTTCAGCGCGTTGAGGTTTTCCTGTTGAAAATAACAAAAACCTACCTGGCAGCCATGAAACTTTATTCATAACATTATCCTTTGCTATGTTGTTTTTGCATGTCCAATCCATATTAGACCCTGTAAAGAAAATGTAATACCTCAGATTAATACTTTTTAACGACTTCAGACTGACTGTATTTCCGAAAGGACATATGGTACCAATAGCAAGCAATTTTTCCAATTCCAGCTCCACAGTTGGCTGCAATGCAAGTGAAGAAGAAAAAAATTGGACCTCAAATATTGTTTTCCAGATCTTCACTGTTCCCTTCAATGACCTCTTCCAAATAGAGCGCAAACTGCATGCCGGTCCAGCTTGATGCTCTTTCAGAACACGCATCTCCTTAACTTGAGGAAAATATATAGTGTATGTGGTTACACTGCGGAATAAAACCAGGCTTAGTTAAGCCAACAACACTTTGTGATCTGTACCGCTGAGAAATGCCAAATGACGTTACACTGGCAACCAGCACTATCACTGAAACTGAAGAGCACTTCTATCTTTCAAACGTCTTTTTATTAACCTTTCAAAACAATGACAGAATCACGTGTAATTAACAGTTTTCTACCAACACAAAAAAACCCAACTAATCCTCAGACAGCAAACACACACACACACACACAAAAGCAAGCAAGCATGCGCACGTTCTCACACACACGAGGGAGAAAAAAACACTTCTGACTATATCATCTCTAATGAAACAATAGTTTAATAGTTTAATAAGTTTCTTATGCAGCAAAATCCTGCAAATTTTCAACATTTTCTCATTTGAAACAGCTTTTTATGGAACTCACAATTGGGTATTTGCTTGTTTGAAATGGATCTATTTGAACTTGAAAGCAATTTGTTCATAGCAATTGTAGACATTATCAAGGTCTTGTGGCTGAAACATATCTGCTGTTCCCCACAATGGAACTACAACAAATCTTTGTTAACTGGGAAGGAACTATTGAAAAACAGTTCAATGTTTCAGTAATCTGTGCCATGTTTGCTTTGATAAAATTTGAAAAATAGAGTAGCTCATTTCCAAAACAAAGTAGAAGCCAAAAATAAAATAAAAAAAGGCTCCATTATCTTTTGTTGAACTACACTCTAAGGGCTCTATTTTCAAAACAGTGCATTTGTATTTTGGCGCCAACGCCAGAGGGTCGTGATTTTCATATCAGTGCAAGGTTAGCTACATGTGTTTGCCAATCGGGGAGACAGGTCTTGGCCAAGCTGGGCAGGTGGTCTAACGCAATGTATTTCATTCATAAATATGCAGCGGTGGCAAATCCAGGTACAGAAAGTAAAAATCCTGCCACAGTTTGGCTTTTGCCCTTGGTGTTAGCTAGCTAGCTACTAGCTAATTAGTAGGTAAACAAGCACCATGGGAGCTAGCTAGGGAGCTAGCTAACTAGCACCTGAGCTAAAGCCAAACTGTGGCAGGGTTTTTCCTTTCTGGACCTGGATTTGCCACCTCTGCGGATCATCTGCAACGGTCCGCTGATTGGTTGGTGAAAAATAATAAACGAGTTCACATGAAGGCAACATGTTCAATCCGCATTTCAATTTCACTATAGTAGCAACAGAAGAACTTGAAACCCCTCAACATGTTGCACGCTTGGGAGCATTAACTTGGGGTGAAATAAGCCCTTTGGGTAACAATTCTTTTTTTAAGGAAAAAAAAAGATTTTTTTTCCCCTCCTGCGGTTCTTCATAACATAACACACATCCTATGTGAAAGCTAACTTCAAAATGAAAGCTTAAAAAGCCCAAATAACATATTGACACAAATGCAATAGCATTAGTAGTCTTATTTTGAAGTTGACCATCAAAACGCGTAGTGGTGTGACGACTAACGTATTCAACTATTTAATTGCCATTACATACGCCATCCCAAACTCATATTCAATACTAATTAAGGACTCTAAGAAAGCGCTAGTTAATTGCTCCGTTATTTCATTATACACGTCTCCATTGTTAGCCGGGCTGGCTACTTTTAAAGTTGTCCGATGGCTGTAGCTTTGCGTTCTTCCTTTTCTTAATTTTCAATGATGTGGACATAGGCTTGAGTTTGTAACTCAGTCTCCATGTTTAAAGGAAGAGGATTTACTTTAAATTGCACTTTGAGGCCTTTTTCAGCCACGGTTCATGTATATAATAAGAAGGTATCGTGCTTTATACTGTGTTAATAAAATGTAAACAGCCATATTTGACGTATAGAGTTGAATGTTTTGTTTTGAATTTTATGGGAAAATGTGTTTTAGAGAACAAATGAAGACAAAGTTAGATCTTTTTTTTTTATTGCTGATTTAAAAAACGATCCGATCTGTGACTCAAGTCCATCATTGTATCCGAACCGTGAGTTTTTTGATCCGTCGCACCACTAGTAACGACCCTGCTTGCCTTGAAATGGCTGTAGCTGCTGGACAGGTTGCCTGGATTGTCAATTATGAATTATGAATGAATTATCAACATTGGGACTCCTCTTTGCAAAGTTGCGCTGTGCACTATACAGGATTTACAGAGTCACCAAATACAGCCCTTAACTCATTCACTAGCCATTTTCACTGAAGCAACCCCCTTCGCTCCGGGCTGTTTTACTGGATTTTGACTGATTTTGCAAGGTCCACAGAATATTGTGTTCTATTGCTATAAAAACACGGACCCTACCAAAAGAAGGATTAGAGTCTCTTCTTTCATCAGGAAAAAAGTACATTTGTATCTGTTTCCGTTTTGTAGCAATTAGCATTAGAATATAGGTACATTCCATCATTATTCACAAACCTATTGAAAACACTGGGGGAAAAGAGCTTGTTGCAACACGGCCCTGGCTGATCTCTTATACGCTTATGTGTTTCGCTAAGTGCCATGTGCAACACAAACATAAATGTAAACTTTTTTGTTGTTGTTGCAGTAAAGATATCCTGCATTTACATTAGCACAAAGCAAGTGTAATGTAAAGGAAGAAATTGCCTGTGAAAATGAGAAACAGGAAGAGCGCTATAAAATGTAGAGCCAATGGATGACATGTTGAAAAGGCATTCCTGCTTTATAGGCTTCGACACTTTACTTGGAAGGCCCTTGTTTGTCTCGGAGAGAATCTATACTTCCCGTAACGGGTTACCCACCAGATGGGAGTCATGTTAATTCACTTCATGAACCGGGACCACATTTAAATAACCAAAAGGTAATGTATATAATAGGTAATCTATTCCGCAACATGTCCAAAGGATGACCTTGAACATCCCGCAGTGCAAGGTCAGAGCACTTCCTGAGGTTTCTAACATAATAACAAACTGTGTGGTCGTCATCGTAGTCTTCTGCAACTCTTCGGCTTACCAAAATAGCCAAAAGTCCATTAGCAAGTGTGTCTTTTACGAGATACCAAACGTGTAACGGAAAACTCTGTCGAAGCGCGGGCATCATTAAACGCGCTATTTCTCAGCATTCCCCACATTTGCAGATTAATTTGAGCCTTATGTGCGATCCTCCTGCGGCGGCAGCATTGCGGTACGTTGAGGCCAGCTGCCACTGAAATGACCTCTAATTATCACAGCTTTAGTGTCCTTGAGAGTGGGTGTGTGTTTATGTGTGTTCCAACAGTCCCTATAACCATGTAAATCCCCTTTGATACATAGTAACAATTCCAATGTGTGTGTGTGGGAACGCATACATACAGACATTCTCTTTATACATGTGCGCATGTTAAGCATGTTTCCATGTGTGTTTACAACAAAGTTGGAAAGGGGAAAAGCAAAAAGGAAGGTGCAACCTTTTTCACATTAATCACAAACTGTCTTTAATTATCTCGCCATTGTTTTTACAACATCATGCCTACATGTTTTTGAAAGAATAACCAACAATTTACTTGTCAGCTCTCTGGTCCGAATAGATAATATTATTAGTTAAATTGAACGTACCCTGTCGTCGCAATTCCTCCTAAAATACAAATAAATTCTCCTTGGAAATGAACGGGGTGCGAGTAAAAGTGTGACGATACATGAGTATTTCCCAGGGCATGATGCTCTGGTATGAATTGTTAAAAGCTTGTGATCTTGATCTTGACATCAATCTCTTTTTCTGAAAAGGTAAACTCTCCCGTCGTTGTTTTTGGAAAGCAGGAGATTTTTTTTATTGAGCGTTGATTGTGTTTAACTCATTTGCTCCCAAAGACGTATAAATACCTTCTATTTTAATTGTTTTAAGTGTCCTAAAGACATATTTATACGTTTTTAATGTGTGTGTGTTTTTTTTTAATGCTAGAGCATACAGAAGGCTTTTATTGAACTGCAAAGAAAGATAAACTCTCCTGTCGTTGTTTTTGGAAAGCAGGAGATGAAATTTTGATTTATTAATTATTTTTTTAAACTCACAATTCTAAATAGATTTGTGAATAATGATGAAACTTAGCTATATTCTAATGCTAATTGCTGCAAAACGGAAACAGGTAAAAATATACTTTTTTTCAGATGAAAGAAGAGACTTTAATCTTTCTCTTGGTAGGTGATTTTATAGCAACTGAACACAATATTCTGTGGGCCTTGCAAAATCAGTCAAAATCCAGTAAAACAGCCAGGTGTGAAGGGGATTGCTTAAGTGAAAATTACTGAAATTGAATGAGTTCATCAGAGTGCCGCCAAAGTGGAGAGGCAGTTGTAAAACTTTTCGGATTAACTCGTCAAGATGGCCACACAAGTCAGTCCTACTGCCTCAGTTTGGTGATTTTTTTTAGTCATATGTATGCTGTATAAAAAGAACAAAACAAACAAACAAACAAACAAACAAACAAACAAACAAACAAACAGACAGACAGGCTGAAAGGCAGGCAGGCGTGCAGACAGACAGACAAACAAACAAACACTTATGTCACACACAAGATCGTTTGTAGCCTACTTCTTATTTCACTTGAAGAGCAGAAAAGTTTGAAAAACTTCTCAATTGACTGTAATGTTAAATGTTTGCTCTGCTCTGCTACCCGCTCTATAAATACAGTTTTTAACCAATATGGAAAATGAAAATCCTTATCGCGCTGCCTTAGTGTTATCTTGCTATGCAGGTTAGCATTGTATTACTTCTCATTGGACATAGTACACAAAACCACAGGGAAAGATCCTTCTCTCGGTGCCTGAATTCTTTAAACACTAAGGTTGCCATCTTGTTAACTCATTCGCTGCCATTGACGGCTATAGACGTCGAAAGATCGATTTTTTCTGAGCTGGCAGTGAATGAGTTTGTTAGCATGTTAGCATTTGAACGATTCTCTTTCACTCTAATACCTTAGCACAGGGCACAAAGTTAAATCCTTAGCAATCTACTGTTGTTTTCTTTACTTAGGATGCTATTTTGCCATATAATAGCCAACTAACTGTTAGCATTTTAGCAAAGGTTGACTTTTAGAGACATAACTTTAGAACAAAATGAGATTCTTGCATTCATTTAGTGCCCTTTCCTGTCCCCAGTGCAGAGGTGGCTTTTATCTATAATGTTTTGTTTATTATGTGACAAATGTTTTAGCCAGGAGGTTTTAACTTAACCATCTTATTAACTTGACAATAAGGTTCTGAAATGGCTGAAAGGGAGTGAAAAGTGGAAACATTGTAAGCCATCCGGTGAATGAACATGGGATGTCAAGAAGACAAAGGTGGTCTTCATTAATCCAACTTTTTTTTGTTTTTCTATCTGTGTAAAGGGTAGTATTTTAAGAGCAGACGCGGATCGGTTCATTCAACAGCTGTGCCCCACCTGGGGATGACTGTGTATAAGTGTGGAGTTTGCATGAGGGTGGATGCTGTTATTAGTTCATGGTCACCTTCCCTTCCTGGCAGCCAGTAACGCCTGCGCGGAGTGTGAAGGCGGGCCAAGCCACACACACTTCATATGTGGCGTTGCTGTTTACGTCCCACGGTTTCATTCTCAGACTATATGGATTACAGTGCGAGCCAGTGGAGCTGTCTGCTTGGGATATAGTGTTGGAAGTCAGATATATTGCCTTGCGCAGCTCTACCTGGGAGAGCCGAGGAGCTCAGAAAGCTGATCCTCTTCCTTGGCTTATGATCTGATACTGTATGTTTTTACTCTCTCAGTGATTTGACACTGCAGTGCATGAGGCTAAAGCATTTCAAGAAAGTGTGTGCACAACCCTTGCCAGCCTCATCGGGAGATCTTGGATGGGAAGGCCTGAAACGTTTCTAGAAAAATAATAATAACATGGGTCCAGCTCCCTCTGGGTTGAAATCCCAGCTAGCGCCAATCACAGGGGCAAAGCTGAATTCCTGTCTGGAGATGCCAGAAGCCGTTAGTGTGAGCAGCAGTGTTCACTCACTCAAATATAACAGAAGGGATGGAAGATGAGGAGGATTCTTCTATAGAAGGAAGTGCTCAACTAAAACTAAAGCAAAGAGCGAGAGGTATTCATTGGCTGTCAGTTACCATTACCAGGGAGGCTTGGTTCTTTATATACTTCTGCTCCTCTACAACAGTCCCTCATCTTTTATTCCTCCCTTTCCTGTTTGATCTTTGTGTCCATCATTGAGTGTTTGAATTTGCCTGATGTTAGCACAAATGTCTGATAGAGTAGCAGGTTGACCTCACTCGAGCGCCTCTCTGTCTCTAGTAGTGACAGATAAGATCCTGTTAATGTTACAGTCGTGGATGGAAATTGAGCACAGAGGGACCCTTTTCTACAGAAGCAAGGTTTGGACATTAGTTCATACTCTGAGAGAGATAACCGCCAATAGACCATTGGAAGTCAAACAAAATCCAGTCCAGGAGAGGCTGTTCAAACTTCAGTTTGTTCCGATTTCAAATAAATCCCCTCCATACAAAATATACAAATCAACAGATCTCTCACAATGTGGAAGAGGCAGCGGCTCTACCGTAAGTCTTTCCTGGAGGCGCTACTCACATCATTTCTAAGGGTGATCCCACTCACCCTCTGAAGCAAACTCTTATCTTCATATGGAGCTGAAAAACTCATCTTTATGGATAACACTTTTTATCCTATTTATCAGCATTACCATTTCCTCTTTGGCTTGGTGATTTTTGTTTGTTTTGTACTACTGTAAGACTGAGTTGTCCGCCAAACCATTTGAGTTAGGATGGCCCCCCCACTTGAATTTTACAATACATTTATTATTGATTGTGTCGTTTGCAGTTGTGCAAAAGTGCATTTGATCATACTGACAGCTGTTCGTATAGCTTAATAAGGTCAACAAAACATTTAAATTAGTATTAGATGTTTTGTTTACAAAGGTTTGACTTTACCTGACACGTTTCTGCAAATTACTGTTGCCTTTATGAAAGAGTCACATGATGTCGCTTCATCCAACAAACTCTTGTCCACATCTATATCCAACACAAATTTAAGGAGACACGTTTATGTATGTCCCAAAGTTAACACAACAACACTCACTAGCTAGGCTCAGCTAGTCACCACAACGCAGCTACAAAGGCTAACATAGCACTAGCTAGTGCTAGTGCAAGATCTTTTGGACACCAATCGAATAAAACTGTGTATGTGTATGTGGAGTATTCATATTTTTTATTTTCATTTTCACATTTATTTTTATATTATTTGTGGGAATGCTGGAAGCTTGGACAACACAAATGCAATATTGAATACTAATCATTGTAAAATTATTTCACATCCATTACTTTTGTTGTCATTTGTCATTATTAAGTTTTTACTCCATTCTAATTCAAAATTCAAATTCAATGGTATATACTGACGTATTCACTACAATTATATACAATGTCACAGAGTCTTCTACGGCAGCAATGACGCAGTGGTTTGAGTAATTGCCTGGCACACCGAAAGACCCGGGTTCAAAACCCACTTGGGCAACTTTCACCTAGCACAATGGAGTTTTTGCCAGTGACCAGGAGGGGATGGTTCGAATTCCGCCTTTGACAGATTGCATTTCAGGTATTATTTTTATTCATTCATTTATCTTTAAACTTCAATTAATACTTTGTAATTTTCACATAATTTATCTTTCAATTTATTTCATAAGCATTCAACTTAGCATTCAGCTATTAGCATTCAGCTTTCAGCATTCCCGCGCAATTTCTGCAGAAATTGTACTTAGTCTTGTCATTCTTCTTTTTATTATTATTATCATTATTGTTCTTTTAAATGACCAATTATTTCCGGTGGTCCACGTATGCTACAATATATGGGTGCTGTTTTTATGGCATTTTGTTTAAAATCTTCTGTGCAGAACGCGCTGACGGCTGTTTTCCATTCTTAAAAGTGTGTGTTGACGCCTCTTGGCTGCCACCCTGAGAGCTGATTTAGACCATGTGATGCAAGAAGGAGCCTCGAAGGTTGTGTGGTGTGTATGTGCAGAAAAGGGTGCAAATAGCGTTCTGTTACACCACAGCCTGTTGCGCTTTGTTGATTGTCCTCCTTTGCACTGACGTCATTTGACATTCATACCTACTTTATACCCTACAAATTGGCTGATCTCGTTACCGTTCAGCCGGTGGGACGCAGAAGATTAAATTCTCAGCTGTGTAAGAGTTGACTGGATGTTATTTATCCCTGAAGCCAAAAGGGAGCTCCCACGTGAGCACAAGTCATTCAGGGTTAATGTGAAATCCTCCTTATTCCTCCCCATACAGGATGATTTTAACCCTCAGCACATACTGTAAGTCTTGCTATGATTGCTGCCCATTGAGGATTTGGAATTATTCAGTCATGGTCACAACTGACAAAGCATTATTGACCCTAAACTTGACCCAGTGTAGCAACGTCGACGTGCATATTAGTTATTTTAATCACTGCTCCTCAAAACAGCCTGATAGTCAAGTACCAACAGCTGGCAAACTGTCATCTTGCAAGCATTGCGCATAAAGAGTGAAACCAAAGGAAGTCATCCAATCAGGGGGGAGCCTGGACGTGACCTGAGGTTACAAATCTTTAAGAGGCGGCAAACAGCATTCTGCATGTCCGAACCCTTGTCGAGGCTTAAAATACACCATTGTTCCTACTCAAGGTGTGTTATCGACACTCCTTCGCTATTGTTCCTCCCCATCGCCTGTATCCACTCGGCTTCTATTCTTAGCTCCATTGTAGTTGAGATAACAATGACATGCTAGCTTTTGTGGCATGACAAGAGTTACAGGTGTCAGACGCCACAGGAAAGCCACAAATGTGTCGCGCTAGTTGCTGGTGTTGGGATAATTTTACACTTTGAAATCACTCAAGTGCTTGTAATATCTGTTGAAAAGTGACAAAAAAATTGCAATGTTGGTACATATTTTCTGCCAAAATTAAAATAATAATTCCATTTCACAAGAATCATGAACAAGACACACTTAATTACTTGAGTGGGTCACAAAAAAATAAAATAAAAAATACATGACGTAGTCTTGAGTTTGACCCCCTGGGATCTTAAGGATTAACTCCACAAGTGTGTTTTTCTTTTTCTCTGGCTTTTTTTGTGTCATTGTGATGCAGTCGCAGTAGGGTGCAAATGTGATGGTGACTTCCAACCCTCACGTAGGTCAGTGACATGCGGTCAGGGCAGGCAAGGTAGGCACTGCCTGCCCCAAGCTGAAATGAAAGTTGAAACCGTTTGGATTATTTTCTTTTTTTTATTATTTATTTAATTTCAGAAAGCCTACACTACCTATAGGTTTGAAAGTGACAACATTTGGTGATTTTCATACCTCAAGCAAAAATGCTGCAAAAATTATCCTCCTGAAGGCACACCGCTACTGTGCTTCCACCAGGCCTGTCCACGTAGCGATGTATGTTCGCGCATGCGTAGTCAGTTTCCCAGTAGAAAAGTCCTTTACGCAAATAGGCAGATTGCTACGCAGCCTTTTTACGTCGCTGGATTATTTCTATGCGAACGTACGTTGGCACAGTGCATTTGTGAATTCAAAACACACTTAGTACACAGCAAAGCGGTAAGCTTTATAGCTTTTTATTGTAAGGATTTTTTTCTTGTGTAAAAATCATGTTCGTTATATCTACTGAGCTCATTTTCCCTCTTTTCAGTAAATGCACTACCAGCTCAGTGCTCTAGTGGTTGAGTGTCTGCCCTCAGACTGGGAGGTTGTGGGTTCAATCCCTGGCTGGGTCATACCAACGACAATAAAAATGGAACCTGTTACCTTCCTGCTTGACACGCAAGCTGAGTTGGCCAACTGTAAATGAATACATATGTATGTAAAAAAAATCAATTCAATACTGTATTACTTTTTTTTTTTTACTCTAAAAATGCTATTTTCAAGACCACTGTGGTTAGTATGGACCTAGCATTATTTTCTTATTTTTCAAAATCTTACAGGTAAATTTAAATAAAAATTTTGTGTTCTGTTTTCAGATAATTTTGCTTATTTTAAGTAATAATTTTCTTATTCTACTAAATCTTTTCTTACATTTTCAACTGTCCTTTTCAGAACAGAACCGAAACAGAATTCTGTTTCAGTTCATATGAATATGTGAGTGGCTCAGGATGCAGTCAGCGTTCGTTCACTGAGAGATCTAGGTGTATTTCTCGAGTCTAGGTCATCAGTGTTAAAGTCCCTGGAGATCAAAGCAGAGCAGACAAACAAGCACCTTAACAGCAGCTGAGTTCCGTCACCACTTGGGAAGAACAAGCAACATGAAACTATTAAGTAAGTGTTAAACTATAAAACATGTTCTTCTTGAGTCTCTTTATTACAGATTTTAGGACAATGAAAACCACGCACAAAACAGTTATATTTTACCAGATGTTGCTTAGTCAATTATTTGTTTTTGTTGTGAGCTTCAGATACACAGCCACTGGAGTAAAGTGGAAAACATAAAGAGCCACAGTCGCCTGCACTTTCAGCTTTATAGAAAAGGGCAAACACACAAATACGAGAACACTGGCTAGGAGCTAAAAGCAAGAGGTGGCAAATTCAGGTCCAGAAAGTAAAAACCCTATCACAGTTTGGCTTTAGCCCCTGGTGCTAGCTAGCTAGCTACTAGCTCACTAGCAGGTAAACGAGCACCATGGGAGCTAGCTAATTAGCAGCTGAGGCTAAAGCCAAACTGTGACAGGGTTTTTACTTTCTGGACCTGGATTTGCCACCTCTGGAGCTAAAGTAGGCCAAAACTCATGTTCATGTTCGGCCAACTCAACTGCAGCTCAACTGTCAGTCACTAGGTCACACCCCATTAAGGTAGACATACCACACTATTACAGTCGTTCATCTCTCTCTTTCTCTCTCTCTACTTTAGCTAGCAAATTGGTTTGGCCTTTGTCGTCCACAAAACACCACCTGGATGGTCTGCATTTGTTCACCTGTAATTTAATCTGACTGGAACAAAACAAGGCAGGTATTTTATTCTCCCTGTTTGAACAAAGATCCTCTTATGCCATAAAACAGCCCTGGACTTCGCCAATCTCTAAATGGACCGGATGTTTATAAAGAATTCTTCAGAAGTGTTATTTTTTATTATTATTATTATGTTTTACACCTCTCCATTATCAAGTGACGAATCGAATCAACTCATTGTCCTGAATGACTGAAAACAGATAAGGACCTTCCTGAGATGGTGGTTTTGAGTTTGGGATATTTGTGGCGTAGTGGTTCACATTTGTTCTAGGTAGCGTCAGGTGAGATAATAAGGCGCAGCTGGTCCCCATCAGCAATCAATCCTCCTGTGGAAGGGCGGCTGCAAGACTAGGATGATGCCAGATGATTCTATCACTGTGGTGCATGCACACGTATACATGAATACACACTTCTTGTATTCCTGTACCATTAGGTTTTCTGGCTTTTTTTTGCCCGGTGGCTTGTGACATTACAGCTCCATCTGCATAAAGTAAAAATCTGTGATATAGAAAAACCACGTCAATATACATATTTTTTTTATATTTTTCGGCCACCAAACCATATAATGTCATTTAACAAAAGGACACTAGCAAAACACTATAGAAATAGAATAGATGTAAATAAATGTAAATAAGCAGATATTAAGATAATAAATTGTTCAAACAACTGTTGCTTTAAAGCAACACACAGTGATCCCCAGCGCCATCTAGTGGTCAAAGTATAGCATTAGAAGCACGTAGGAGCACGCACACTACGGTGGCTCAGAGAGACCACATTTCTCAAGCCTCCCACCGCTCATCGGTGAGCAACGGCGACTTGGCAGCTCTTGTGAAGCCCGGCGAGCGACGCTGAAAGACTGAGCGAGCCGGAATGAGCCGGAGCAGCTAACAAGAGAGTTAGTCAGAGTCATAGGCTGGAGTGGCTAACAAGAGCGGCTAGCGGGAGGAGCTAGTAAAAAAAAAAAAAGCTTGTAAAAAAAAAAAGAAGTGATGTGACGGATCTGAATCACAGGAGTTAGTGATGACCACCTACAGGCCTCAGCTGTGGAAGGTAAGCTGCGGTCGACCCATTAGATCCGACACTCGATGCAATACCACCTGTGCTAACCACAACCACGAAGTTGTCCTTTGGGCATCTGTAATAGGAAGATGGCGATGAAACATGGCAGCTCTAGTAAGGTGAGACTACAGCCATGTAATATAATTAATAATTACTAGACCCTTGATTTTATATATATATATATATATATATATATATATATATATATACATACATACATTTATGTGATACACCATTTGCATACTATTGACATAAACAGTCGTTTTTTATTATTATTAATTATTAGTTCACCACTAGATGGCGCTAGGGATCACTGAATGTCCCTTTAACACACACGCAACACATAGAAACAGCACATGCAACACCACTCACAGACATTCATACGACGGCGTATTAAGGCCACATATATATATATTTTTCTGATGGGGGCAGGGGAGTAATATTAACTCCCAAATTTGCCACTTTATGAAGTGGCACTTTGAAGTGGCAAATTTGCGAGAAAAAAACTCAGAAACTTACGAGAAATACACATCGCGTAATCGTCGTATGTTTGTGCCAATACTTTTCGGTCGGGTTTTCAAATGCCCAGCGAGAAAGACGCCTCGCTTTGCGGAGGTCCACACCCTAAAAATCAAGCATTTAAGTTAATTTGTTAAAATAAATATTTACTTGTACATTTGTTTCCAGAATTATTATTTACACATTAATAATAAAAACAATTGTACAAGTATCTAAGTTGATGTGCCGAATCTGCTGCTCTCCGTCTTTCACTTGCACTTACCTAAAGAATGCTAGCTTCTGATTGGTTAGTGTTAGTCAGCTGATAGGGGATCAGGAAGTGTCGCTCGAGCTGCCGTGTATGACGAGTCAAGTTTAAATAATGAATGAATCTGTCTTCATCCTGCCTTTTCTTTTTATAAACAGTGTCCCAAAACAACCAACGAATCTTCACATTAGACTATTGCTACGCTACGTGTATTTGTGGTAAGTTTCTGAGTTTTTTTTCTCACAAATTTGACACTTCATAAAGTGGCAAATTTGCCACTTTATAAACATGCAAAGTTTTTCCTCGGAATATTACCCCCCCTCTGGAAAAAAAACTAACATATTTGTGGCCCTAATATGCCGTTGTACATTCATTCTCCTTGCTCTGTGGGAAAATAAATATTAAAATGGCTAAAAATGTTAGGCCACCATGCTGCCCTCCCATACAACAAAATGCTACTTTCTCACTAATTAATGTGATGTGGCCTGTTTCCAGCAAAAAAATTAATAAATTGGGACCATTTTAAGTTCCTTGTTAGCGTACACAATTAGAGTAGACATACATCATGCTAATTCATATATCCTTGAACCCGCAAAGAGCACAACAAAACATCTGCAGTGGTCTTTTTCAGGACTGGCCGCCAATTGTGATCATGCATCCACATGTGCCTCCAATAAGAAGTGGCAGTAAATGAGGGTCAGAGTTGACTCTGCTAAGGCTGCCAAAACATCAGAAGATCGAGATAAGAATCTGCAAAAGTCAATATTAGTTAGATAGGAGATATGAAGACAGAGACATCTCCAGATCAGTGCAGCGGCCCTCAGGACGTTTCAAGCTGGGCCCCGCCCTCATCCCTCATCTATTTAACTGAGCTTGTACTCTTTGCTATCTAATCCATCTCATCTGCTCTGGTGATGTCGGGCTGCTCCTGCTCGCCCAGCTGCCTGCTCAGGAATCCACGTACCACCTTTTCTCTGAGCTCTGCACACAGATTCGAACCTCAGAATTATGAGGCAGCAATATTATATTTATATTTAGAAATGAATGTTACAGTTGGAAAACTGACACATTTCCTGCCAATATCTGACTGTATATACTGTATGGTGCTGTACATGATTTACACTTCAAGCAGGCATTGTTTAAGCTACAGGATGTATGAAGGCAGATTTCCAACAACATAAAGCTTTTGGATAGTAACAGTAACTCCATTTAAACATATTTCCCATAAAGTCCTATAGTGTCCTTTAAGGCTTTCCAAGAAAGCCAATTAATTTGACGTATTTCTCTACATGCATCCAAAACACTCAATTCTTATCCAGAGCAAGGTTTATAGATACATTATCGCCATTGAACATAGTGTGATTTATATGTTTTACTTAGTAAACTGAGAGCATATGTACTCAGAGCACAGATTTTTAGTGAAAAGTTATTTCCCAACAGGTCCACTGAAAGAGGTCTTTTTTGGACAGAAGATTCTGATTTCAGTTTCCTACTGATAATAAACTTGAGGAAAGACAGGAAGTATCAGGCACAAGTTCTGGTTGCTTATTTATGGAATATACTCAAACAGTTTAAGATTACGTTGGTCAATTAAATTGAAAACAGCAATGACTTGAAGAAATATGGTGGTTTTGGTACAAAAAATACAGTGATAACAGGTAAGGATGTATTACTTTTCACAATATGTATTGATTGATGAAAATTATTTAAAACCCACTGCAGTTAATGCAGTAAGTCTAAGTGTTCATGAAAAAAATAGACAGAGGTTTTATTTTATTTTATAAGTACACCACCAGTCAAAAGTTTGGAGACATTTCTCTATTCAGTAGCGTGGCAAAGTGTTTCAAAGCTTTAACTGGTAGCGAATATTTAATACTATTGTAAGCCGTTGTAACATGCGCAGTTTGAACATTACCATTGCGCCTAAGTATATGGGGAAAATGTACTTAATGAGCACCAAGGTTATTTTAGTTAACGAAAAACTAACAAAACCATTAAAACAAAAATTCAAAAAACTTTTTCGTTAACGAAATAATATTTTTATGTTTTAAAAAAACGATAATTAACTGACTAACTAACTGAAAACCACATTTTATGTTTACAAAACTAAGTTAAACTATAATTATAGATCTGCTTTACCAACAAACAATGCAGTTAATACCTTCTTATAAAGCAGCTTGGAAGGGGCAGGAGAAAAATATTTTCTTGTTAAAGTTAAAAGCTTGTTAGCTACATTTGTAGAATGAGTCATAAAATCAACTCATGTCAAAGAACTTGTTGCCAACTCTTTTAAAGACAGCGAGAGGGCAAACTGTACACAAGTGTTGTTAAGTTGAGCTTGAACATGTGTTTGCTGGCAGTCGCTGTAAAATTCCCATTACAACATGTGCATCGCCCACAATCACATACTTGGCCAAAGATGGCCTCAATCTCACCCACTATTACTACAACAGATACTGTTGTGATTGATGGATGAACAAGAATGGATGGAATGATGCAATGGAAAAAGGGGTGATGGCGTCATTAAGATGCTTTCCTGGATCGATCAATGACAGTTTCATGTGTGCATAGATAGATGATGGTGTGACCTGAATGACTACATGCATGATGGACAAGCGACCAGATAAATCCTGGCAATACATCGACCCAAATTTAATTCTCCTTAGACGATCTTCTACAAACTCTCCCTTCTTCCATATTGTGTCGTCCCATTAGTGTCAGAGGTATCTCTCGCTGCCCCCAACATCTGGCACTCTCTACTTTCCTCCTTCCCACTATGTTGTTTTTGTGTCATACAATGTGTATAAATATTGCAGCAGTGCTTTTGGAATAGTTTTCACTAGGGTTGAACGATTATAGAAAATAATCTAATTGTGACCCCCCCCCCCTCCCAAATTATTTATTTTTAAATGCGATTGCGAAATCAAATGTGATTTTTTTTTTTCAAGGTCCTTTTCAATGAATTTTTTATCCAACAAAAAGTTAATTATAATAAACAATAAAGTTAACTTGGTGGAACAAAGAAAGAAAGTGGTCGGACGAACATGTATAATATGAATTCACATGTATAACAGAACGTATGGTGTTCCACAGAGTTCAATTCTGGGGGCTCTGTTGTTTTGATTGAATCTATTGCCCCTAGGCTCTATTTTAGGAAAACTGTGCTAACTGCACGATTGTAATGCCGAGTTGAGCAATTCTAATTTAGCACAACTAGCTATCTAGCGAAACTGAAGGAACACTTTCTTAAACTGCATGGAGATGGGGAACACAAGAACACAACACTTTTATGAATTCAAGGTGAAGAGAGCCAGATGCGATGAAAAGGCTACTCTGCCTGTTTGTTTTGTTCACCAGTACACCTTATACCTAGGACTTTAATATGAATATAAAATAATAATAATAAAAAAGTAAAAGCGCATAGGAAAATGGTGGGGTTCAGTCCCTCCTACAAGGTTAAGAATTACTGGTATAACCTCAACCTAATAGAGAACCAATAGAGAATTCTTGAAATAAAGATCTATGAATGTGTGATTTTTTATTTTTTTATTATTGCCACCCCTAACCAAAGGTAACAACCCAAAAATCTGAAGTCGTTCAAGCTCTATTAGCTACTGTGTGTACAAAGGGAGAAATAATACCCCCTGATCTCAACCTTATAGAGAACCAATAGCATTACTTGAAAGGAAGATCTATAAATATTTGTTATTTTTAATATATCATATTTTGGTTTGTCTCTCAAGTTTTTTTTATCCTACCAAACTGTCAAAAGTAGCACCACATTCCCATTTTCAACCCTGCACTGATATCTGAATAACAGTAGACATGAACTTGCTGCAGCTGGCAATAATGAAGCAGAAAATTGAGGCAACATGACACCTCGGCATAATAACAGTGACATGTGGAAATATAGCAGAAATTAGAAAAGTGTTTCTTTACTACCTTCGGCAACATAATACAGGAAAGTTGTGAAAACTGTCCTGATGTTTTTTCAGCTAATGTATGTACTGTTTTGTTTTGTTTTTTGCACATTATTTTCTTGTTCAATATGTCAGGCTCATTATTTGCTTATAATCAGATTATAATGAGGCACAGTGTTGGTTTACAGCCGATATTTGACTTGTCAGATCATCAATGTACACTCATTCTGCCCAAGGCTTTTTCGTCATTTGGCATTACTGTTATGAACCGGGACGAAATCTTTGGAATGACAAAGGCCAAAGGAACATTGGATTAAATGCATCAGTCTCTTTCCAGAGGCCTTACATGGAGTCATGTTAAATATGACGAATGCTGTTGCGCTGCTGCTGCAAATTTAAATGACATTTATTCAACTTACCAATACAACAGGCCTTTTTTCCCCACTTTCTCTAAACCAAGATGCCAACAATATTAATGGAAAATATGAACGATATTCAAGTTTCCACTTCCCAAATGGTTTATTATGCATTACATGAATTTGTGTTTATCATACCTGAAAAGGAGCTTTGTAACAGCTGCATGGCACACTGTGCTCTATTTCTGATTTGGCCATTTATAACCCAAAAGTATACTTTTGGGTTAGCCGCAGGTAATGCGTGTTTTTTCTGTGCACTCTCTGACGTTGTACACTGTTCTACAGTATGTATCACTTGTTGAAATACGCTTCCTCTCCATGTGCAGGTTCAAACTTGGTCTTATCCAGCTGGGTAATCCTAATATTGAGGAGGAAATTCTTGCTCAAATATTTAACCCCAAATGTTTTTACACAAAGAAACCAACACTGTTTGTGGGCATTAACCGGCACATTTTATCTCATCCTTTCCTTCCTTGCTGTTGGTGATAAGCAACTGACCAGCAAATCTTGGGAGTAATCCAGTTAGTCAACAAAAAACAAGGAAGCTGTTCTTTTGCCACGGCATCATCATGGAAACGTCAAAGTACACATCTGTCACATCTGTGTACGGCATCATCACCTGTCATGACAGCACCACCATCAACCCGTTGATGTTGTGCTATCAGACATTCTGGACCAACTTTCAAGAATAGCAAACTGTAAACTTGTTAGACTATCCGCACATTCAGCTTCCAAGCATAACCGCTACGTAGCAGGACACAGCTTGAGTGAGTGCACATATACTCGGTTTGTTTCAGTGTTACCATCTCATTTTACAATTCCAATACAGTATTTGATATATGGTGCTAAACACAGCTGAGAATGATGGGAATGTCATTAGTTGCACTATTTCTAGGGGTGACCTGATCTCAACAGGAAGTGACCCCGAATTTGCCTAATATCAACAAGAAGTGACCTTATCTCAACATGAAGTGACCCGGAAGTGGCCTAATATCAACAGGAAGTGAACTGTTTCAACAGGAAATGACGTGGAAGTGACCAAATTTCAACCGGAAGTGACCAGGAAGTGACCTTATTTCAACGGGAAGAATAAAGAGACTTTGGAACATTTGTTTTTTGAATATGTCCAGTAAGACATTTTGGGAAGCATTTCAGTGCTGGATTTCGGAGGACAATGATTCACTAACACTGGATTTCAAAAATATTAAGTTTGGGATTGTAACATAAGACAGAACAAGGGAAATGATGATCAATACTTTGATAATAATGGCAAAACAATTTATTCACAAATGTAGATTTATTAAATGTCGACCTTTGTTTTTGATTTATTGTAAGGAAATTGAAGAGTTTGAAAGGACATTGAGGAGGGTGAAGCCGAAGCAAGCCTTGTCGGTATTTAATAACTTAAAAAGTTTACTGTCCGATTAGACCTTTTTATTTTATTTTATTATATATATTTTTTGAGTGTTTTCTTTTTCTTGTGTCTCGTTTAACAGCACCTTTTATGTGCTCAGTTTGAATTGTGAACTAATAAAGAAAGCAAAAATATATATACAAAAAAATCAACAGGAAGTGACCCAAAAGTGACCGGATTTCAACAGGAAGTAACCCGGAAGTGGCCTAATATAATCAGGAAGTCAATTTGGGTTGCTGGTTTTATGACTTGTGACTTTGTTGGCCAAAAATGTATGAAAGGCTCAACTTGAACTTGAACTCCATGACTCAACTTGAAATCTTCTCTACATTTGAAAAAAATATGTATTTTGTTATGTAGTATACCTTTTGTTTTTGAAACAAGTTATAGTTTTTTGTGTCATGTGTGACACCAGTCTGTTACAATGGACGAGGCCTGAAGCTGATTGGTTGAGTAAGCAATTTTCACGGAGGACACTTAAAAAATGAATACCTTTGGATTCAAGGATGATCGTTTTCATGAATCCATGAAAGACATACGCAAGATTTACAACTCAAAGGTAAGAGACACATATATGACGTTTAAATTCATTGTCAGATGTAAGTAAGATAGCTGTGTGAATTGTGAAGTTAGGCTGGCTAGGTTACTTTAATAGTTTAGCTCACCAATAGCTGTTCAAATATCTCCATTTTGCTAAGCATTTAATTTATATGCCAATAAAGTGATGAATTAGACGACTGTAATCTTGAAACTATACACTCAAACATGCTATTCTGATTTAAACATAAGCATGTATAGGCTCCATATATTGGGTCCTATATAATAGAGTTGGCAAACACATTGACATCATAATCAATCACATGTTCGCCCACAAACAGTATAACGTAAATACTTATCACAGTAACACTGTTAGATACAAACATTAGTAAAAAAACACATTCTTCTAAATTACAAGTATATATACATTAATTTCATACCCTTTCGTCGTTTAAATTTTAGAACTATAAACGTACTTGTTTGCGTTATGATCTGTGAAAAAATATTTTATTATCACTCCAATATGTCGTGATTGAACAGCAATGTCCTACGACTTGAGGCTTGCGCATATGTGACTTACTCCCACCTCTGCAATAGTGTTGCGAGCAAGAAAAAAAAATCTACATGCTACTACTTAGTACTTCATTGTACATGGAAAATGTTGAAAAGGTTGCAAAGACGCGCACATAACATAAACCTGGGAGCCAATAAAATGAAAAACAAATGGTTACTCCCATTCCATTGTTAAAGTATCAAAATTTGCATTTATTTACCCCTTGGAATGATGACATGCGATACAACCAGACATTATTTCTAGAAACAACATAATTACATGTAATACCTTTCTTTAAGTCTGCCATTTATCAAACTGAAAAGGTCTTTGAGTCTGTGTCTTATTTCAGTTTTAGACAGATAATAACAGTAACATTAATGTCATAACACCACCGTTTTGGATTGTGGGGAGCGGATCGGTATCTATTTCAAGGAACAGAAATGGACTGCTAATATGAAAGAGAAATTTGTGGATTGTCTCAGATCTCTTGTTACAAAGAGACAAAAGACAGAATCGCTTGGCCACTCAACAATATATGTCCTGACATCTATGTTCTGAGAAGAAAATTGTTCAATTGCTTTTAATAAATGCAACACATATGCAAAATTATGCTGGTCAGGATGGATAATAATTACAAAGCTAATGGTTGTGCAGAGCACTTGGTCTGTGTGTGTGTGTGTGTGTGTGTGTGTGTGTGTGTGTGTGTGTGTGTGTGTGTGTGTGTGTGTGTGTGTGTGTGTGTGTGGAGTTCACTTTCTTCACTCACAGGCAGCAATAAAGTTATAACTTCATGCCTACTAAATTATCCGCGCTTGACTGTAATGTATTTGTAAAATGTTGGAAAGGAGGCCTCATGAAATGAATCAAGATGCCAGAAATGTGGGAGACATTTTATTCATTTTGGGATTAAAAGATTCAAGTCCAAAATGTAACTGGTTCCAAGGGCTTAATGTTGCTACCGCGTTGCAGCTAAATTCGTCATTTATTGACTAAATGCTACTTTAAGGCCAAGAACTTGAGCCAGAATGGCCAGTGGCCAATGTTGCAATGTCTGGAAATGAAAGACACATAATGAAAGAGTAACTTTTATTAGACAGGATTGTTGTTTTTAATAATGCATGGGGTAATTTGGGAGGTGGAAATGTTGTACTGCACTGTGAAAATGTTTGATAAACAGGAGAAAACATAAAAATGCCCAATATTAAAAATAGTTCCCCAGAGTAAAAAGGTATTTGTTTGTGATATGCTTTGGTGAAAGTTAGTCAAAGAAGGTCCAAATGGTTTTAAAAGTCAGGTCACTTTGCATCAACCTTGTACCACAAACGCCAAAAGATCTTACCAAGCAACTTCTCAGGTCTACACAGTTTCTAGTACACAGTATGTTTTTCATGTCTGTTCCTAGGTCACCTTCTGGGTTATGACCATCTGGGGCACTTAGAAGGCCGGTCATTTTCGGAAGGCATGTCACATGGCCGTAGTGTCCTAGTTTGTATTCACATTCACAATAGATACAAAAGGCCATTTTAATGAAGAAGATGATTGTTTTGCAAAAAAGTTGCCCCATTGTACCTGAGCATTTTCCTCAATGACATCCAGCCTTTTAACCGTAAAGCAAAATCAAGAATAATACAATTCTAAAGAGTTGGACCTTCATCCATATGCTACTCCAAATTCTTAGCCACTCAAATGCAGAGCTAAGAACTGTATCCAAAAAATCTGCCTGGATTTTGGTATTTAACCAGTACACATGAAGTCCAAGATTTTGGATTCCTATGACATTCTCTCCAGTGCAACAACAAGGACTCAAAAATATTATGAGAAGTGGGGATTTACACCGTGTCGTCACCAGTCCGTCAATACCAAAGGAAGGTAGAGTCCATAACTGACGGACAGAGGTGGCAAATCTCGGTCCAGAAAGTAAAACCCTGCCACAGTTTGGCTTTAGCCCCTGATGCTAGCTAGCTAGCTCCCGAAAAGGTAAACAAGCACTATGGGAGCTAGCTAGGGAGCTAGCTAGCTAGCACTTGGGGCTAAAGCCAAACTGTGGCAGGGTTTTACTTTCTGGATCTGGATTTGCCACCTTTGCTGACAGATTCCCTTTTTTTGCTGGCGAACTGAAGACTAACTGTAACTTTGAAACACGGAATAGCCACCAACAGAAGCAATTTTCGTTGTTCAATTGTGCCTAGTCTGATCACCAGTCAATCACAGGGCACATAGATTGAGTGGGAACTGAATCCTCACTGCTTGAACACAAGTCAAAGGAGTGAACCACTAGTACAACGTCAGTGACTGAGAAGCAAAGTTAAGGTTGTTAAATCTCTCCTCACTGACAGTTGCAGACTTGACAGCATTAACACCACATCCACTCCATAAAGCCATTGAACAAGAAGGCATCCCTGAACAAATCCATGATTAAACCGGTTAAGGGTCAGTGACACTGTTACTGATTTGTACAGTACAGCAATCAGCATTGGCATCCCAATAGAGCTACTGTACATAGGGTGCAAAAAAAAAACGTTGTGAAAGGATGCTATCCATTGACTTCTTGGGAATTAGCCCAGACTGCTCTGGAAATCCAGTTAAACTATAAAGTGGTGGGACTGAATTCTGAGAGGGTCTTCAAAACAGAGGCCTTCCATGTCTCTCGGTCCTGTTAAGAAACTGGACCTCGAGGCCCTCTAGAATAACAAGGAAAGCCTGCAGCAAAAATAATCCTCCCCACACACAATAGGGGAGTATGTGGACTTTGTCTGCGACACAGCTCTGAAAAATGTGCAGAGTGATAAGAACGCTGCCCTCTTTATCATAAAAAACAAGGATACCGGTCTTAGTGAGCAGGCTTACCAGACTATCCATTTGACTTCCTGGCAGCCGAGGGCTCTGGCGGCATTCATCACACAACTGGAGCAAGTAACAGAAACCATACTGATGGGTCTGAGCGGCCATTTGCGATTAGAAGCAGCAGGCACAACAAATATTGTTGCCCTGGTGACCGCGTGCATATCTTGGTGAAACAATACTGTATTGTGGGATCATGATTTGATTTTAACATATGTGCCAGTTGTCAGAAAACAGATTGCAAGCAGATGGTATGGATTTTCTGGGCAGTTTGATTATTTATATACTTTGGCCTAGAGTAGTAGGGCTCATAAAAAAGTCATATTTGGTATATTTTCTCTTATATTTTGATGTAAGTTTACCGTGAATTATTTTTTAAATAAGAATGAATAAATATACTGTAATTTTACACACAAAAATAAATAAATCTGACTGTAAGTCAAGCAAAGACATACGGATGTCTTCCATTCAATTGAACTTTTTTTTTTTTTATCACACCTATCGTAAATCACAACAAACAAAATTTATCTTCGTAAAACATTGACTTGATATTCACACTAAAATAAGTGCAATTTCTGGAGAAATTGAGTTGGAACGCTGAAAGCTGAATGCTAATAGCTAAATGCTAAGATTTGAATGCATGTGGAATGCTTATGAAGTAAATTGAAAATTATGATCTTCTGGTTACTGGACAATGCACTTTACCAACTATGCCACCGAGCAGTATCAGAGAGCTGTTAATGATGATAAGTTTTATGCATGGAAGTGGGCGTGGAAAGTGGGAATTTTGAAAAAGTTCAATGTCAGTCCCATTGAAAATTAATGGGCAAAAGTTGACATTTAACGTTAAATTGTGCAAATACTGTAAGTAATCTGGAATCAGACGATATATACAGCGTAAATAGGAAGTATTTGTGTGGAGTGTGGAGAATAAAAATCACAACAACATATGCATTCCCACAATGACATTATAATTAAAAACTAAATAGAGAGAAATTGGGTGAAAGTAGCAAGGGGAAAAAGTAGTGTCATAGTTTGGGAAGGTCCCCAAATTAATTGCATTTCTGCCATGGAAATCTGCCCGTAGAAGAAAAACAGCAGAGGACGCAATCCCAAAGGTTTCTGTAAGTTCATGATGTACTATGAATGTAATAATGGGGAATGCGTACATTGATGGATTTGAACATTTCTCTCCTAATACGAGAACATCGAATGTTGACCATCTGGCGCTCATCAAAACAAACCTAAAGACGAAAGTCTAACCTCTAAGGTCAAACACAATCTGTTCTGAGATGCTGGTTGCCCTCTAATTTGTTCAAATTTGCAACTGTCGGTTTCCCATATGAAATATCGGACAATGGATGATCTTTTCAAAAGTCAAACTGTCACTTTTTTTGTTTTTTTAAAGCCATACAGGCAATGTTTTAGGGGATGTTGTCTTATTGTCACTTACGTAAAGTCATAATTCATTTCCCATTGTGCAACAAGCTCCATTTCATGATCTATGATTGGGATTTTTTTTAAATTATTTTTAGCATTGCCATCCTTGGTACCATACAACTGAAAACACACACACACACAAACACAAAACTACTCTGGAGTCTTTCATGTGTTTATGTTCTGTAAGACCGAAATGTGAATCCTGATCTGTGATTGAATGAGAAATCCAGGAGTTGGGCATAAGTGGGAGAAAAAAAAAGTTAGTATGGATAACAAAAACGTCTCTTTCAAAAACAAAACTAATGGTACACTCTGATGAAGATTCAACTGTAAACAGGCAAGACCAGAATATAACTGTAAATTTATTGTTTACTCAAAAAATACTCACCATTAAAATCTAGGGAAAATGACTAACTGCTCATTTTGGACATTTTCACATAGGGGTGTACTCACTTTTGTTGCCGGGGTTTTTGCTATTAACTCTTTTACTGCCACACGTTATCCAAAAAATAACCCCGACTGTGCCAGCCGATTTCGAGCATTTTAACTCATCTTTCAAGGCAAGCAGAATATTGTGTACTTTAACGACACAAACATGCTGCGTGCCAAATGAAAGATCGCGTTCCATTCTTTCATTAAAAAAGTATGTTTCAACCTTATTACGTTCTTTAGTAATCACCATTTGAAAATAGGTAATTTGAGTGACATTGAGCGAAAATTGAAAAGAAAAGGAGAAAACAAGCTTTTTGTGAAAAGATACATTTTCTGCACAACAGTACTTTGACACTAATATTTTTTGTTTAGTGACACTCTGTGAATTAGATTTAATGTGACAAAGGCTTTGATCATTCACGTCATCCTTGAAAACGTTCTATTTCCTAAGATCCGCCATGTTTCATTGCAATTGCATACACTGGCAGAACATTGAAAAAAGATACAATGCTGCCATCTGCTGGTCATAGTTAGTGAGTGTTTGTGATTTCACAAGTCTATTGAGTAGGCAGCGCTGCACAACAACTTCCACTGCACATTCTGAAAACTCCCATCCCCCCTTAGTAAACGTCAATTTACGTTTTTGGCGGCATTACTTTGGATTTTAGTAAACGTCATTAAACGTTTTTGGTGGTAAGAGTTCATATCTGTAATTTGAGCTCTCTCTCTCTCTCTCTCTCTCTCTCTCTGTATCTATCTATTTTGAAGTGGAACAATTTGATTCGTTAATTTCAATGCACTCACAAACGGTATTTTAAATCAAAACTGATTTTCTGGTTCAAATTGGTTTTTGTTACATCATAGCATTCATTAGCATCATAGGGTATGTTACTGACTACGTATTATGTAACTCACATACAAATAAGGCTGACTGTCACTTTAAGTCACATTATTTTGTAACTTCATGCTTCCATGGGTGGCAAACAGAAGTAGAAGACTCCCTGCCCCAAACAGACGTAAAAACGGGCTAGATTGTTCCATTGTGCGTTGTATGAAGACAATTAAGGAGTCGAGCACTCCATTTGAAACATCCATTTTGGAAGGATCTCTCTGAGCAAGGTGTTACCGTCTTGTTGCCCATGATTAAGACAACACTAACTGAGATAATTGTTGTAATCTGGAAATGTAGTCACTGTTAGAAATAAGCGATTTAAGGTTAAGAACCAAATGTGTTTGCTGGAGATTACAGAGCCAGCAGCAGCATGACTTCAAATTTATTTGAACTCATAGAAAAGCCTGGCTTGGTTCTCACCTAAAAATGTGGCAAAAACTGCACGGCTTGTCTCATCAGGGTAGAAACCGTGTAGAGAATCAACGCCTCATTGATTTTGTTAAAGTTGTTTGCAAGCACAAGTTCGGTGAACTCAGAGACAAAGATAAAACAATACAAAACATCCCCCCACGCCGCGTTAGCCATGTGAGACATGAACATTTAGGGACATGTAGTACTATGAGAACAGAAAAGGACACAGATAATGAGGAGATGGCTGAATGTTCCGTGAAGAAGCCACCGTAATTCGAAGTAAATTACACTGTAAGGGGGGAGAAAAGAATGCACCAAATTAAGAAATACTTTTGAAGTCAGACCATGAAACAACAAAATCAATCAGTCATGGTTCCTCATATCCTCATACAGCAGTGACGACAGTAATTACGTGTAAGCGTGCAGAACATTTATGACGCATTCATTATTGTATCCATTTAGTAATGACCATCTGACATTTATAAAACAGTAACTTTATGGCCAATGACTTCTGCTATTCGTATTTGCAAAGGAGACATGCACAAGCCACAATATTCATTATTCAGTGCAACTGTTAAACCTGATCTAACCTTAACCATGCTTTGACAAATCTTCATCTTTCGTTCTCTGCCCAATTTGTTCTTCAAAACCACCACGTGTTTGTCGTTGATGTGTCACACAAGGAAGGACATAACAGAGGCAGAAAAAAAGAAACAATCACAACGTTAAACACAAAAACGGACTTTAAAGACTTTAAAAACATTCAAAACTATTAGAAGTAAAGAAATAAAAGTAGTTCTATTTTTTTTAATTACTAAAAGACCATACTGTGAAATTGATATATAAAAAATATTTAAAATAAATTAATAATAATAATAATTTTAAAAAAGTAGCGTTTTTAACCTGGGTTTAAAAGCATTTACACTTTGGGATGGTTTCACTTCGGTTGGTAATGGTACCTTATTCCATTTTCGTGCAGCATAACAGCTAAATGCTGCTTCACCATGTTTGCGTTGAACCCTGGGTTCCACTGATTTACCCAAAAGGTTTACTCGAGATAGAAGCCTCGGTAAGTTTCTTCTGGTCTGCTTGAAGCAAGTAACCCTTCAAGTCTAGAGATGTTTTAGTGATTGATTTAATTGTTGAAAGTCAGTTCAGAGTCTATCAGCACCCCAAGATTTCGGATTTGGTCTTTGGTTTCTAAAAACGGTGACTCCAGGTGTTTTCTGAACACAATTCTTTGTTCTTTATTACCAAATACATTTACATCGGTTTTGTTTTGGTTCACCCAGTTGTTCATTTGCTCTACACAACACAATAATTGAACTATTGTCATTTCAGGACATTGATAAATATAGATGCATTACATTAACCTGGCAAGCCACACCCACTTTCTTGAACAAAAGAAAGTTGGTCTGCTCACTCGGCCATTGAAAGCGATTTCAGCCCGGCTCAAAACGAACCGTACAATCCAATCCGTTTATTTGCTGGACAAACGTATTCATCGTGAGCATCGTCACTCTTCAGTGCCAAAAGTTTATTATCACACGAATCAAGTTTTTACTGCCAAGTCATTCAGTCCTGTCTCACTTTGAGTAGCCATGTTGAATTTACTCCGTATCCGCCCACCGCTACCGTTTACTCATTGACTTACAGTAAAATAAAAAAAAATAAAAATAAAAATTGAGGTTCGAGGAACAGTCTCACAACCTTCAGCTTGGGAGACTGCCCCTCTATCACCTGAGCTATGCCACTCATGCTGTTTGTTTATACCCAAGAGGAGCCCAAAATCATAATTTTTGGTCTTGGAGTTACGAAGATTCCAGCTTACAAAAGCGATATAGGGAGCAGATCTCCCAACCTGAAATTGTGGGTTTCAAATTTTGTTTTACTCTCTTCCAAATGTAAATTTGACTCTATTTAGAGTGGGCCCAAATAGGCTCAGTTTAGAGTAAAATTTACTCTACAGAATTTACTGTGTACTTATAAATATTTAATATTTCATATGTACGTCCGTGTGTTTACTACTCTTCCACAACAACCGTCCCACTTTTATGACGTCATATCTGCTTTTCGCTGCTTGGATCTTTTCACTATCTGTTTGGTAAGGTTTGCCGACAGTGACCAGACAATTCCACTGGTTACAGCGATGAGTCTGGTCTCCAGGCTAGCATATCATTTGCATAACCATGACAACTACCATTTGGATTCTCAAGTATTTGACCCAAAGCCAAATACATACAGATATACAGATTGAACAAAAGGGGGTCAAATACTGAACCTTGAGGGACCCTACTTGTGATGGCCATTCGCTCAGATTCAAAATTTTACAAAATAACGCCTTGCCTCCAAATAGGACCTGAACCATTTAAAACCCATTCCATTTATTCCCACCCAAGCCTCCAACTTGTTCAGTGGAATATTATGATCAACTGTACCAAATGCTGCACCGAGATCCAATAAGACTTGCATCGAGACCTTTCCTGCATCAGCGTTCAATCTTACATCATTTAATACTTTAATAAGAGCTGTTTCTGTACTGTGATGAGGTCAGAAACCTGATTGAAATTCATGAAAGTGTCCATTTGAGTTCAAGAAATTGCTGCATTGATTAAAGAACACTTTCTCCACAATCTTGGTTAAGAAAGGAAGGTTTGAGATGGGTCTATAATTTGCGAACAAGGAGACATCCAGTGTTCTCTCTCTCTCTCTCTCTCTCTCTCTCTCTCTCTCTCGTTTTTTTAAATAAATAAAAGGCTTCACCCACATCTAATATGCTATGCATTGGAGAAGGCCAGAGGCAAAATAGTCACATATTAAGTTCATAATGAATGACTACTAAAAAAAAAGAAAAGCCCCATAAAATGGTTTTAATATCGCACAAAATGTAAATCTGCAGACTGTAAGTGTGAAAGTGCACTGGAGTCTTTGTTCTGTATGAACCAGCCACTTTCCATTACGAAAGCTGCTGGGGGGAACCAACAGGACAATCTTCCCACTGATGAGACGGAAACCTTCCTCTGGTTCAGGGAGTAATGTTCTATTTACGTGCTGGGCAGATTTTTACAAAACGTGCTTTGCCCCAAGCAACTCCTTGGAAAGCTCTCCTCTGCTACCATCCTCTTACTCACACATACAATGCATGGATCCAAAAACTTGGATGCACCTGTGACGCACAAGATGAGACAATTGCATACATGAGGTCATTAGCGAGGAGCGTTGTTTAACAACCTTGAAGATTTCCCTCCTAAATGCTGCTATTTCAGTGATAGCACCCATGTGTGTCCCATTATCAGACTAAGGCAAGCGGTAGGCTACATAACTGCATTCTTGATCAGCCAAAACGTAAGGAGTTCAGAAATAAACAGCACTAGTCGTTGTTTAGTGAATCCATGCATCCATTTTCGATTGCGCTTATCAGCCTTAGCGTCGCGAGTAACTGAGACGCCTTTCCAAGCTGACCTTAGATGGTGTACGCCCAAGACTGGTTGCACATATACAACCAACCCACACTCACATTCACATCGACATAATGGGTGACTTAGAATTTCCAGTTAATCTATGAAGCACCGACACAAGGTGGAAGATATGCAAACACCAGATTCAGAATGACCTGGTCAGGTCCTGAAGAAGAACCACTCTCCCAAAAGTGTCTACTTGTGATGCTCTCTCTTAAAATGTACTCTTTAGCGGTGTTAACTGACATTTTACAGCACCATACTATGTGATCAATCATACCCAATTGGCATTCATTGCAGCCTGGTAATTCTGGAAGAAAAATCCCTCCATCTGTGGGCCCTTTTCAAAGTTTCTTATTTCCCTCCAAAATGGAGTTCTGAATTTTTCGTTTCCCGGTTGGATCAGAATTTTTGGTCAATGGATGTCACCAATCTTTGTCACCTGTAGGCCAGTAAAGCCCATGTTGACTCTTGTGATTAAGGAATATACAAATAAACTTGATAGAATACATATTTTTGTGTGAAAGCAATTTTTATTCCTTCCACTTATTTGACATGCATATCCTTTCACATAATTCATTCACCTCATTCCATTTTCAACATATTCCAAAAATTCACGCCATGGGGGATTGTATTTTTCTCATTCCAGATATTAAAAAAAACAACAACCCAAAATGCAACATCTTTCACCGACAAATTTGTAATTTAAATCATTCACTGGCAACAATTTTCAACATGCCAAAATTATACACATACCAAAAATTCCCAATTTTTCACCCTTAATAAATTCCTATATTAGGACATTATTCACTCTTCCCTCAAAATAACTCAACTGATTCAAACCAACCCAACTCATTCCAAGTCATTGTATATCATTCCATATGATTCAAAATAATTGTAAATAATTCCACAACATTCCACATGCTCCAATGTTTTTTTTCACGCAGCCTTTCGGACTTCACACACAATTTCTCTAGAAATTACAAATGTCTAGTTGTGTGAATGAATCTAGTTAAAAAAATATATAACTCAACAGTTCCATTGTCACATAAAAATGGAAAAACCTAAAGCAAAGCGAAGAGTAGAAGGAATCCCTCAGATCAGGTTTGGGCAACTGGCGCTCAGTGTGGCATGTGGGGGGGGGGGGTTGGTATACCATGCGAGTCCTTTCAAATCACATACAGCACGAGTTGTAAAAACTGGAGAAACAGGGCGGCAGCTATACAGTGGATTTCAGCATATGGTGTCTTAAAGGCAGTTTGGATAAGGTCAATCTGTATAGGAAATGGATAGATGGATGTTTTACTGGTTTATTGGGTGCACTAGAGTATAACTGAATAGGCAGTTCTGTGGGATGCGTTGAGCGGCGAGGTGATGAGATCATGACCATGATTGGGGGCACCGTCTTTCCTTAAAAGCACATTGAAAATGAGCCTGTAGTCAGAAAGAAGAGCAGACATGATGTAATCCATGAAAACACATTGATGTTCAAACCTGTACATCATAGGTCGCAGAATGACTTCCATAAAGGAGGGAATTGGATCATCCGGTACAAATCTAACCTTTCCCTTAAACGTTAATGATACGCCTTTACTTATTGAAGTTATTGTTCGTGACTTTCAGCTGCAGGCAAAACGTTGTTGTGGTTCATTGTGCGATATATGTCGAGTATTCTCGTGCTTGTTGGTATTCCAGGTGTCAGTTGCGTCAGCCATCCCTCCTGATAGGTAATTATAGAACATCATCAAATCCTAAAAAACAACAACACAATTGTCACACGAGTGCAATGACATCACTGCGTTTCAATTGAGCTCATTTGTTCAGTTGATTTATTGCTTGGAAAGAGTAGGACATCATTTCATAAGGCTGCTGCAACATGTGGAAAATGGGTCAGGGAAAGGTTTGGCCACAAAGCAAAGGTTTTTATTGCTGCAACTGTATTGAGGTGACTGGGATCTTATCCAAATAGTCCAGTTTAGGAGATGGTTTCCACAGCTGAGCCAAGCTCCAGCTTATTGTCGACCGTCCAATTGCAGTTACCGAGCGGGCCAAGATGAGTGGAAACATCCAGGTCTGGACTTTGACTTGACACTGGAGCTGTGGAGTCTCCTTCTCTACTTGTAACATCGTCCCCAGGCACCTGTTAAATCCAGCAATGAAGCTCGCTCGAGGCACTGTATGAGGTCCCAACTTGCTAATGAATGACAAAGTACTTTCGAGCTCTGTGTTGACATTAAACCGCAGTTGGGTGCTCGCCAAAGCCGACGCTTGACTATACTGCACTTTTGTGATAAGACTTAAATATGAGGCGGTCACTGGAGGACAACAAAGTGAGTGAGTGCTATATCAATGACAATCCATGTGCTAATGAATAAAACTATGTCTGTCAATCAATACCGCTGCCTATGTAAATACACCATATGCAACACAGCAACTGCATACAGGGAGTCTTCGAGTTAAGTTTCCCACAGCACTCACGACATTTTTAAGTTATTTAAAGTTGTGTTGTTGTTGTTGTTACCTCCAGCAACGGACGTTATCGGGCAGGTCGGCTGGCCATCAGGCGAGTCATATTTCCGTGTTTAAGTTTGAATTAGCTCCGCTCTGCCGTCCGTCAGCAATGAATGTCCGTGCGGAAAAACAAAATATTGGTTCCGGCCAGCCCTTGTGGGTCGGGCAAATCTGTTTTTTAAAATTACTGCACAAAATATTTTGATGTAAATATCGACTTTTAACGGTGAAATCCGATGTGAAATCGAAATTCGGGTTACATCGCCAGTGTAAGAACGTAACTCGAGGACTGCCTGTATTAGACAATATGTATTAACTGTTATTTTGCCTGTGTATTAACTCTTTCACTTCCAGCCATTTTAACTGAAGCAACCTCCTTCCCTCTCGGCTGTTTTACTGGATTTTGACAGATTTTGCAAGGCCCACATAATATTGTGTTCTATTACCATAAAAACATGGAAAACCAAAAAAAAAGATCAGAGTCTCTTCTTTCATCAGGAAAAAAATATATATTTGTATCTGTTTTGCAGCATTTAGCATTACATCATTAGTCACAAACCTGTTGAAAACACTGGGAAAATAGCTTTTTGCAACATGGCCCTGGTTGATCTCTTATACTCTGCTGCCACCTGCTGACCGTTTTTTTTGCAATAACTATCATTCTTTAAGCGATCTCTTCATGTCAGAAGCTGCATCAAAGCCTTCTGTATGCTTTAGAATAAAAAAGCATAAAAACATATAAATATGTTTTTGGGACTATGGCAACATTTAAAATATATATTTTTTTATAAGTTTTTGGAGCAAATGAGTGAATTACTAAAATTGGACATGAGCACTAATAAGGAAATTGTTCAGGACTTTCATTATTGTTACATTCAGAAACAAACACACAAACAGTGGTGTAAAGCCCAGAGGCCCGCGCTCAAGTGCAGACTTTCAGACTGGTTACGCTGGTGTGTATTTTGTGAGGTGTTTCTGATGATGAGCAGCCCTGCAGTAGTGAACTGCTTAAGACCAAATATGATGATTGCTATGCAAGCCTCATAAAGCTCACACTATAATAACAACCTGCAAACTGTCAAAGTCTCAAAGTGGCCACCTGTGCAGACGCATGCCGTAATGACGCTGAGGTCCCACTGCTGGTCTGATGACATTACATTCCCACAGGGAAGAATTGGCGTTCGAGACAAAAATGGGACCGCATATTTAAACAAACTTCGAAAATCCGACTGACTTAAAACAGAATTTAAACTCCCGTCTGTTTGACTGGATTTTGACTGATTTTACAAGTCCCACAGAATATTGTGTTCTATTGCTATGAAAACAAGGAACCTACCAAAAGAAAGATTAGAGTCTCTTCTTTCACCAGGAAAAAAACTACATTTCTATCTGTTTCCATTTGGCAGCAATTAGCATTAGAATATACCTGTAGCTATGTTTCATCATTATTCACAAACCTGTTGAAAACACTGGGGAAAACAGCTTGTTGCCCTGGTTGATCTCTTATACTCTGCTGCTACCTGCTGGCCGTTTTTTAAAATAATAACTACCAATGCTTTAAGCGTCCTTTTCGGGTCAGAAGCTGCATCAAAGTGTATGTTCTAGCATACCATCATAATACTTAAAATAGAACGTATTTATATGTTTTTGGGAGCAAATGAGTTCAAATGAATTTTACACATTAATTAGAATTAGATATGTTTTAATTGTGTAAAATATGTTTTGCTATTCATGGTCTGTGTCCTTATTGTTGAGTGATGTTGGGCTCCATTTTGCCCTCGAATTCGCAACTCAGATCTCCCAAGTTCAAAGGGGCATTCCCGTGCACATTTCCGTTTGAAGTCGGAAAAGTCAGACTTCCCACCTTCCTTTTGTCCTCAAATGCAGCATTAAACCGTTATTTTGACTTATGACGTAAACTTGGAATTGTGAATACTGGTAATTATCACCAAGACGCATGTTGATGCTGAACAATAGAGGGCCAAATAATGATCCCTGCGAGACTGCACTGATGGCATTATAATAGTCAAGAGGTCACATGGCCATGCAACATGGCGCGTTCTCAGTGAGAGATAAACCTTTTAAATACTATTATCATAGCAGTCTGCCTGTTTTTATTGTTATTTTCTCTCTCGATGAAAAGCTCCGCTCCTCCGCTTTCAGAATACGTTGCTAGCACAGGGTAAAAAATAACCCAACTACGGGTCAAAAATGGACCGATCCTCTACTTGGGTCAATTTGACCCAACTTTGAGTCAAGAAATGGGTCTTATAGTACAAAACAACTCGTAAATATTGCTCAGATCCTTTACTTGGATAAAGAAATTGGGTCATTTTGTATGAAACAACCCAGAAAGTGGGGTCAGACCCATAAAGTGGATCGGTCTATTTCTGATCCACAATTGTGTTACTTTTGACCAAACTGTTTTTAGAGTGTGCGCCACTATCCTCTCTGACACAGCGCTTCCCCCTCCTCCACACATGAAAATCTGCTATCTACATATGTGGTATCGATGCAACGCTCCGCTTCTCCGCTTTCAGTAGCCGTTGGAATTACGTTGATAGCGTTGACGGTTGAGGAGTTACGGTGATTTGAAAAACATGCTTATTTTCCTGTTGGGAACGACAGATAAACCAAGAGCGTGCTGAGCCTGTAATACCAACACACGCTTCGAGGCATTCTAGTATGTTATGATCGACGGTATCAATGGCAGTGCTGAGATGGAATAATAGTATTGGTGAGGTGACCGAGTGACTAGACTCAGTCCAGTGATTGGTCCTGAATCCGGACAGAGAAAGTTCATAGATTGCTAGCAGCCATGAATTTTCAAGATAAATGGAAGATTTGACGCCATTCTATAATTACAAACTCTCCAGGGTCAAGGTTGGGTCGTTTGAGGAAAGGTTGAGTAACAGCTGTCTTTAATGTTGTTTATTAATCAAACTTAATTCAGTCAAGAAAGAATTCCTCAGTAGACGAGAGTTCATATGCAAATTCACTGTTCACATTCAAGTCTCGGCATCGAATAATTACGAAAGGACCTTCGTTGTGGTGTCATATGTGTTTTGTAACTTCACCCGGTCATTCAGAGCGATAATGCACCGTGGCGCAAGATCTAGCATGGCCCCCAGCGATAATTTAGGAGCATGTCAAGAACAAAAGGTTCGCTTTGATAATATTAAACTGAAACGGATGGGGAGAATGTAAGACAACGTGACCGGCCAAGTTCACGTGTTTCATATGATTTGTCGGCATAAGCACTTTAGATCAACTTATGTAGCAAAAGAGATCTGAAAATCAAATCGTAAATGTGTCAGTAGAGAATAATCTCTGGTGTTGCAATGGCCACATGGCGTCACCTACTGCACTACTGGTCAGAAGGGGACCGGCAGTGGTGGCAACAAGGAAAAGTGTGAAGCTCACTCGCAATTGAGTACAGCTTTTTGACATGATCGACAAGGCTTGGCAAAGATCCAGAGTCACTTTCAAGTGATGCCTGGACTTTGTGCAGTGAATGGTCTGCTGCTGCCCCCAGTGAGAATATTCGTAGTCTCTCCAGGCTCCCTCAAGCAGAAGCCGCTTGGTAACGAAAGCTGGAAATTGGGGGTTCATCCGGTCACTCATTTGCATGAAAAACAGCCGCCATCTCACATGGGCTATAACGTGTGCTATAATTCTTTATCATTATATTATGTTGTTTAAAATGAGTGCGTTAATTTTGAGTTCATTTAAGTTCCTTTAATGCCACAATTTTTTTTAAGGCACAATAATGGAAAGCCTGTACTGGGGAACTCCAGTTGCAACGCAGCAAACACGTCCACGTCAACATTTAGCAGCAATAAATGTAATAATAATGTATATATTTGTGGAGGCTGGGGTCAAGTTGTAATTTACAATTTTAAAAATGTGCAGAATTACACGTTACTTTATGTTATAGATTAGATAGCTCTTAATATGAAATAAAATGCACTGAGCCTGTCACCAACGTCTTACAAATGGAATTATGCCATCTAGTGGCAGAAAAATGAGCAACACAAATCAATATTACACTCTTTTTACAGTCCAGTACATCTTTTTAATTTTAACTCAATCTTATGAATTATGAAATTACCGTATCAATGACTAAAAGATACAGCCGTATTTCTATTAGTTTAACAATTTTTTTCGCTTTTATGTTAATAGTATGAAAACTTTGAAAAAAATATTTTATTGTACATTTAGAACAGAATTTGGAATAAATCATGAGTTAACTATTGAAGTCATGGGATTAATTATGATTACAAAATTTTAATCAAACCATCACCCTGATACCCAACGCAGGTAATAGCCCCCCCAAAAAAATGTTGCCACAAAGGGTACACTTTTCACCCAATGAAGTATAATGAATAATAATAATAATCAGATCAGATCCCTTTTAAAAAGAGAAGCACAGACCAATGGACTGCAAGTCTTTAATAACAAAAAGGAACCCATACAAAAGTATATGTACATGGTTACTTACTGAACCGTCTTGCAGTTTATGGAAGTGACCTTAATACGGTTCCTCTTGTCATTTTACATACGCGACCTCCTGAAGTCCATTGAGACAGGACTGGAGCTGAAATGAACATGTGGGCTGCCGGTGGAGGATCTTCACACTGCAGATGTCCACATCAGGACCAACAACATGGTTGTGATATCATTTAACAATATTCATTTGTTTTAACTTAGGGCCTATAACACTATTTCATTCATCCCAAAATAAAACACAAACAACATATGCGGGGCATAAATAAGCAGACTTTTTTCTTCTTCTGAATACCAGTGCAAGGAAATATTCAGATCACTGAGATAAAATCTCAGACGAATGAATTGAGATCATTAACATCACACTTGCAATAGAGCCTGAGTCAGACATTCCAACCACAACATTTAAGGTCTACTAAATATGAATCAGTGTATTTCGATATCAATGTCAACATTGGGGAAGAACGACATAAAAAAGAAGAAGAAGAAAAAAAACACAATCATGACGGTCCAGTGAGGTCATCAGCGGGCAGGTTGCCATGTCGACGGGGATGCTAGCAAATTCCAGCCACCACCTCTCTTTCGTAATCGCTCAAAAGGTCGTAAGATAATGTGAACATCTCGTTGGCATGCACACGCCCGTCACCACTGCCATGCAAGGCCTGGCAAGCATCTTCATTGGCATACACGCTCATTGGTATCGTTCGGGATGGGTGTTTACAATGTGTCCTTGATCAACTATAATTGAGATTTATAAAATATTTTAATGGGAGGGTGAATCTCTCTCGCAATATTCCAAACTCCTGTTTCCATGCAAGTGTTTTTGGTTGCCACAATTGGTTGAAAACAAAATTAATCACATGATTGACCACATTTTTAAACGATCAATGAATCGCTTACATTTGCCCATCACTGGCGGACACAGTTGTCCGAGATTACAAATGTGTTATGTGTGCTGACGATTTGCCCGTTCAAGAGGAAAAACAGTGGAGCATGCAAAAACCGGTCTGGTGGTAGTTAAAGAGGAAATCAACCCCACAATTTACAATAATATGTTTTAAACATGGCATTATGATTAATATTGCGTTGGTGGAATGTGAGTTGAGCAGCAAAATCCACCTGTTTTTATTTACCTCAGGCCATTTTGAGGACCCAAACTGCCAAAATTAAAAATAAATAAATAACTAAATAAATAAATGTGAAAATATAAATGTAAATAAAAACAACTATATATATATATATATGTATATCCCTAAATAAATGAATAAAAGTAAAAAATAAATACAAAAGTAAAAAAACAAGATTCAAAAAATGAAAATATAAAAATAAATATATAAATAGAATTAATATCAATCAATCAATAAAAACGCTCTGCTCTCACATTTATTTATTTCATGCTGCTGACGCTCTATCAGGTCGAACTGTTATTCAAATGAGGGGGGTGGTCCTAAGCGCGTCTTGGGTTGGGCTCCAAAGTCTTCTATTTATATATATATATATATATATATATAGATATTTTTTGTATTTATTTCAACATTTATTTTTATATTTATTTTTTGAATCTCGTTTATTTATTTGTACTTTTATTTAGGGATATATAAACCAAGATTCAAAAAATGAAAATAAATATAAAAATAATTAAAAACGCTCAGCTTTCACATTTATTTATTTCATGCTGCAGACGCTGTCAGGTCGAAATGTTATTCAAATGAGGGGGCGGTCCTAAGCGCGTCTTGGGTTGGGCTCCGCTATCGCAACCTGACAGAGCGTCTGCATCATGAAATAAATAAATGTCAGAGCAGAGCGTTTTTGTTTATTGATTGATATTTAATTCAATTTATATATGTATTTCGATATTATTTTTTAAATCTCATTTTTTTTCAATTTGGTATTATTTTTACTATATATATATATATATATATATATATATATATATATATATATATATATATATATATATATATAGTTGTTTTTATTTATTTTTTGTATTTAGTATTTTAATTACAGTATATTTTTCATATCCATTTTTTTATTTTCACTTTTATTCATTTATTTATTTTTTAATTTTGGCAGTTTTGGTCCTCCATAGTTACTGGATGAGTGCATGTTTCCTGTTCACAACATGATTACATAGGAGATATGATTCATATTGAGGACAAATTATTTTATGAATAATTAAAAAACTTATTGAATTACGTGTATTATTGAATCAATTGTTAAAATATATGAAGGCCAGCTTTAAAAAAAAAAAAAAGCCAGCTGTCCCGATACTTGCACTTGGAACTGTATTTCATTTTAAAATATGCTATTGAATTTGTTTATAGTAAGTGCAAATTGGTCATTATTCCAGAATAGCTCCACTATCGTCTTCTCACTTCACATCCCTGACCAAAATCCTTGTGCAAGTTTTTTTTCTTTTTCTTATGCCTACCTCTCTCCTTCAGTCACCTGCCTCACTTGTCAGAGTTTTTGCGCGGTCGCCGGAAGCTAGACATGTTCTCATTCAGTGCGTAGATGCGTCTGGAGAACTCCTCAAAGCCGGCGACGTCCAACTCCCCCAGCACCTGCTCGTCACATTCCACAGCTACCGCTTGGTCCACGGGAATGCAGCGGTAGTCTTCCATCCGGGTCCCCTCGGCCAGCTCTAAGCCCACCCGTAGTCCCATTCCCAGGCCCAGGTTGGTGGCCTCGGTCCCCATAATCTCCTCGGCTTGCTCCACTGAGCAGCACGGACCGGAACCTGGAATCGGACCTGCTACCCGTCTTGCCACCAAAGAGCCGTTCATGACGCCTGTGTGCTCATCCTCACTCGTGTCCCCCAGTGTAGAAGAGCTGCTGGGCTTTTGCTCTTCAGTCTGATCTTGGTGGACTTCCATCTCTCTTTCAGTGCTGTTGCATATCGCCACCTCAGCAGCTGGACCTCGATGCTCCTCCATCTTTTTTCCCTCCTCTTTGGGTTCAGTGGTCTCCGTGAGGTCAAGTGAGGCCATTTTGGCACCCAGGGAGGAAGACAAGAGTTGTGGCGAAGATGATTGCATTGTTTGGACTATGGTGGCTGGCTCCTCCCTCACGGCCGTGCCATAACTGGGCGGAGGATTTGTCTTGTACTTGTCAGCCTCTGAGCTCGCTCTCTTCCGCAGGCCACGGTCGGGAGAGCTTGTGTGCCGTGGGTCGGCCACTTCCGAGGCAGGAGGCACGCCCAGGTGAGACTTGGCTGGCACTGGGATGGAGCTCGAAACATGGTGGCGGTCACTGTGGAGGAAGGAAATACGAAAATCAGCAATCGTGCACACATTTCTTCGATTTAGTCTCGGGATGTTCGATACCACATTTTTTGAGACCGACATGATACTCAAATCTTCAGTACTCACCGATACCGATACAAAGTGCTGATACCATTACCATTAGTACTTATGATACATAAAACTCCCCCCCAAAAAACAATGACAGATATATTTAAAACAAAAACAAAAAGACCTATATATCCCAATTATAGCAAATGTACTTAAAATTGCTTGAAATTAATGGCAATTATATGTTTTCACAAGTCATTTTGCGTAGAGCACACAATAAAATGAATATCAAAAAATTGATAAATTGAAACAAATAATCCAGTGGCCAGAAAAAAAGGTCCCAATTAAAATATGTGGTTGTACAACTTTAAATACAGTAAAGTGCAAATAATTCAATTCAATTCAATTATATCTCGTTTTGAAATCCATGCTTTTAATTTGGAAGGCTTCTCTGTATTTCCGTTTCCTGTTTCATGTTCTCCGTTCATCATTCATCTCATAGCAGTGCAGTAGTCAATGACGATATACTATATAATATACAAAAATGTGTCTGCACTTTATAGCTAATTAAATTGTTGAATACAACTGAAGACTTAGGTGCTTTCTTACCGGAGCCCCCTGTGGCGGTCAATAAATGCAAAATAACCATTTCAGCCTTTAGTTCCTGTAGTGTTGTCCACATTAACTTGTTGTACTTGTAACGAATTACACTGACTGAAGCGGCCGTGAACGGCACGCAGCTCTACGACGTTAACGAGGCAATTAAGCGCACGGCAAACGTACACGAGGCAATTAAACATGGCGAAGTTATGTGAGTCTTTACTTCCTGACCGAAAAACGGCCTCAAGAACAGGGGCCGATACCTGGTATCGATACCTGGTATAGATACCGGCCCATCCCTAATTTAGTCCAATTTCAAGATGCTAAAACTCTGTCAGAGGAACAACAGCTGCATTCCACTTTCAAACATTTATGAGCCTGCACTTTCGCTGTCATCCACAAGTGCACAGCAGGCGATCACCCAAGTATGCCAGACATTTTCCGCTGTAACAGATAACAGACCCGCAACCTCGCCTGAGTCGTGAAGCCATAAATTCACTTAAATGGGGCCCTCCCTTTTCTGATAGGCATGACCATTTATAATACACCAGACTCCTTATTCGGACCATTCGGCTAGCTCTTAAGCGGGTTCAAAGGTGAAAAAGATTGTCTTTGTGATCTCAGAAGATTCATGTTCGCTACTGAATTGCCGCACTCTTTTCATTTGGTAATGTCCAACAGAAATTGCCGCCGAATATGGGAGCACATGTTGAGTAATGCATTGAATGTGTACGTGTTTGATGGATGAGTTCACCATCAAACAAATGGCAGCCTATTTCAAAAGGGCCCCTGATATTGACCTTGAAACCCTGATGAAGAGACTGTGACATGCAGAACAATTGCGAAGAATAGAAATAAAGCATGTCCACTTCTATGAGCAAATTGTCATCAAAGTGTCCATGAAGAAGTAAGGTTTACAGTCATAACATAAAATAGCTGAAAATGTTTATATGCATATACAGTATGAAAGTTGCAGTTCAAAGTTTACATCATTTTATGCAGTTAAAGTTGTATGTTGGCAACAGTGTTTGCTAAAATTGAAGATTTTACTATGTGAATTTTGAAATTCATAAAGAATTTTAAAATAAAATAGGTACTGCACTGTAAAAAAAAAAAAAAAGTGTGACATTGATTTGTATTGGTCATTTTTCTGTCACTACATGGCATAATTGCCATTGGTTATTTTTCTTTTGATATTAAGAGCTGACTAATTTTTAACATAAAGTAACTTGTGAAATTCTGCACATTTTAAAAACTGTAAAGCATAACTTGACCCCAGTCCCCACAAATATATGCATTGTTATTTAATTTATTACTGCTAAATAGTGTTACAGTGACTCCTTTACACAACATGGATGCTTTTATTTTGTTAAGTTCAATACGGATGCGCATTGTAAAATGACGTAACTTTACTGGAAACGAACCATAATCGTGTTCTTTTCATATTATGAGCTATCTAATTTTTAACATGAAGTAACTTGCAAACTTCTGCACATTTTTAAAGTGGTAAAATACAACTCGACACCAGTCCCCACAAATATTGCATTATTATTTAATTTATTACTACTAAATTGTGTTATAGTGCCTCCTTTTCAAGATGTTGATCGCTTTTATTTTGTTAAGTTCTCGGATGCGCATTGATATTAAGTGACGCCGCTTTACTGCAAGCCACAGACGCTGGCGCTCTGCTGCAAGCGAGCCAAGGGCACTTACGAGCTATTTAGATCAAGTGGCTTGGAGTCACTCCAATTGACAAGACAGCGTCCATTCGGCTCTCATAGGAATTTGAGAGTGCCCATGGACACCTTATGGAGGGCTGGAGCAACCTAGCTCGTTGCAAACGGCTAACCGAGTGTGTTCTTTCAAAGCCTAAGAACCGGCAGTCGTGCTACACAGTCCAAATGGATCCACCACTCAAACATTCTGCCCCTTAAACATTGTGTATTGTAGCTGCAGTGCAGTACAGTGCATTTCTATTGGGTGATTTTGACGTGGACGTTTTTGCTGCGTCGCAACTGGAATTACCTTCAGTGGAAACTTTCCAAATAAGGGGCGGTCATTAATCGAGAGTAAAAACAAACAAACTTGGTGCCGTTAAAGACATTTCAAGTTAACGAGAAATCAACACGATAATTCTGACACCCTTAATATATATAGATTTATATTTAAATCATGCATTGTAAACACTAGAAAAATATGGATCAACAAATGGATGAGTTTCATTTTGGTTCTTGCTCGTACGGTTTTGCTTACTAATAAAGAACAGCGACAAAAACAACTTTCTTTGCAGAAGTAAAAAATCAAAATCAAAGCACTGACAATAACAGATGTTGAAGGGCGGGCATCCCATACTCATACTTCTCTGGCTCTCCAAATCATAACCACGCACTCTTTTTAACCAAGTCCATCTATGTTAAATTCAATGGAAAGGAATTAAGAGAAATGTCACAAAGTGTCACATATTGTTTCGGGAATTGAAAAATGTACTTCAGAGTCAGTCTGATAAAGAAATGGAAAGCTTGTGTTTTAAAAACTTGTTGCCATACCGAGCTGGGCAACTGAGTTTATTATATAAGATAGAATATACTGATTGATAACTCAACTTACTTAATAATAATTTTAGTAACAATCTAATCAGTTCTTCCAACCAATGACAAAGTCCACATCTTCAGAGTCTTCATCAATTCTCTCATGCCCGCGACCCTCACAAGAGCTTCGGAAAATGGATGGATCGAGCACGTACTCGCACGCGCACCATGAACAAGCCTGACACATATGCTGCAGTTACGCTTTGGGCCAGTGGTGGCAGTCACGAGTAAAAAAGTGACAAACTGCACAAAGATCCTTTAAAGAAATCCCGAAGTAACTTGAGAGAAAACATGAATGAAAATGTGATATGATGAGCATGGTGTTATTTCCAAGCTAATTTTGTCAAGTGTTTGTTGATTTAAGTAAGGCTCGGTATCAATTCTAATTTCCTCTATCGATTTGATTTCACTTCACAAGAGTACAGTTCGATTCGATTTAGATTTTTTCCGTTTCCATTCACTTCAATTCAATCCGATATTGATTAATTATAGAACATCAATTCTTGTTAAATGTCAAAGATAAGATAAAAACTCCACAAACATTATGATCTAGTTTGTTAATCAAAGTAAAATGTTTTATAATCACTTAAGTGTTACACAAACATTGAAAACAGTAAGGATGATATGAAAATATTTTCATAAGTCTAATTCAATAATTGTAAATATTAATCACAAATATTCCAAATTGTCTTAAAATGCAATAAATTAGGTCATTGTAAGAATGTAATGTAAGAAAATACTTTTAAATTCATTTGAACAGTAAATTTCAAGAAAACAGAAAACTTGGCCTTTAAAATTCTCTATGTTCTTATGAATTTATAGGAAAAAGAGATTCATTGTTTTATGAATTGATATCAGACTCAATAAGGAAAATCTATTCCATATTGATTATTCGATTTTTTTTTTTTTTTAAACACAACCCTAGATTTAAGGCATTTGTTATCTTAAAATACAGTATATTCACAGGGTGGTCCAAATTTTGTTCCATATAAAATGCGCAGTTGTGCTTTGCTGACTCGGGTTGAATATTTGGAAATCAATGTTGCATGGTTTAACTTTGTGGTGTGGTTTAAAAAGTGGTAGAGGAAATGTATTTAGTTCTTTAAACTCATTCATCTTTAGTGGCCTGGAAAAAACGCCCAAAGGCATTACTGTGATTGTTGCCAGGGTGAGAAGACATACCTTAATACAGTCTTTAACCCAAAGCTCCAGAGTGCACCTAAATGGTGGCATTTTTACACTAAAATTGGAGATAGTGCAACTAAAAATTTTATCTACTCGCGACAGTGCAAGTACATTTGCAGATTTTCTTCTTTTTTTTCTTTCTTTGTAACTGAGAGGAAAAAGTTCAAGATGGCAGTAGGAATTCTAAATTTCCAAGGTAGTTTTGAGGAATTTAGGGCACAAAAACAATCGTGCCAAGAATGTCAAATGCCCAAGTATCTTTTTAGTCTTATAGGGTTGTCCTAAAATACTATCCTTATTTATTTCTGAGTTGTGTTAAGAGTGGATTTGTCCCAGTAATTGGGTTCAAAAAAGGTGTGCTAACTTATATAATATAATTATATTTGATTTGGGAGGAGTTTTAGTTTTAGTGTTTTTGCGTAATATAAGCATCTGCATTTGAACTTCAGCAATAAGCAGGCTATGTTGACAACATTCTTGGCAACTAAATGAGATGAGTAAGGCTTGGTGGTGAGAAAAGATTGCGGCTGGAAAAACTGCATCCAATTTAGGTTATTATAGTTTATTAGGGAAGTTCTTGGCAAGCATCTTTAACCCGAATCAAACATACTAAAGTGCTTCAGGTTGCATTTTTATCAAGAGGCCGAAGTGGCTCAGAGGGTGAGAGAGTAAGAGAGTGAGAGACAGACAGACAGACAGAGAGAGTGAGCGAGAGATAGAGACAGACAAAGAGTGTGAGAGAGAGAGTGAGAGTGTGTGTGATTGTGTGAGTGAGCGAGTGAGAGAGAGCGTGTGTGGGAGAGAGAGAGTGTGTGTGTGTGAGTGAGTAAGTGAGTGAGAGAGACAGACAGGCAGAGAGAGAGCGAGAGAGTGTGTGTGAGAGAGAGACCGATAGAGAGTGTGAGTGAGAGACAGAAAGAGTGTGAGTGAGCGAGTGAGTGAGAGCGACAGACAGACAGAGAGCAAGAGAGAGAGAGTGTGAATAAAAGAAAGACAGAGAGTGAGTGTGAGTGAGTGAGAGACAGACAGACAGAGAGTGAGAGAGAGCGAGAGCGAGAGTGAGAGAGATTCTAGTTTGCAACTATACTGGACTGCATCCCCATGTTAGTAGCTTCATCTACTTCGCTTGCACTTTTCAATACCTATGGCCAGTGAAGCAGCAGCGCAGTGTGAAGGCTTTTTAATGGCCAACATGTGTTTATTGAGTCTTGATTGAGCAGATGACATGGGAATTAGTATAGCGTTTTGTTCCGGTTCTTGTTGTAAACAACGGCACACACGCAGACCAAGCAGGATGCATGCTTTGATCTCATCTATCTTTGGGCCCTTCCACTTCCCATTAGCAGGTAATCAGAGGAAGGGCCGTTTGAGCGCACCAACTTTTGATGGCTTCTCTTCTTTCAAAACAAAAGATTATTCAATTAATGTGTGTAATACATGTTTGAGGTCCCTGAGAGGGAAGTGGAGATGAAAGACAGCTTTGTGCTCAATAGGGCAGGGAAGTTGTCAACAACGGTTTCATTTAAGCATTAATGCCAAGCTAATAATGAAAAACGGCAACATCATGACATCTCATTTTGCCTTAAAACTGAATATAGAAACAACATGTTTGCAGTCAAGCACCACTGAGTCTTGATGACTGGTGAATTGACTATAAAGGGCACTAATGGAGTGATTGTGAACACAGCCCTGTCCATAGCCTCACCAAACTCCCACCACAACGGAGTTTTTGCTTCAGCCACCAATGAAGTTGAATTCCCCACTCTCATCGGATCCAACAGACCAACAGGTCATCAGCTGAGACCTGAGTCCCTCTCCTCACTGAGTGTCCAAGATATGCGGCTGCAAGTCCGATGATACTACCAAAATCGATCATCTAACTGCAGACACTAGAGTTTCCTAGTGTCAAATGTACATAACACCCATATGTTAAAAGTCCAAAGAGAAAGCCTCACTGGGGTTTAGGTAGGGCGGGGCAATAAATCAAATTAATTCGATTAATCGTCATTTTGAAAATCCAATCGTTCAAAATTGGCTCAGTCGTAAAATTGAGTTTTGTCTTCTGGATTATTAATTCCTTCACTACTAGCCCGGCAGTTTTAGTGGATTTGGATAGATTTTTCAAGGCCCACAGAATATTCTGTTCTATTGCTATAAAAACATGGAACTTAACTCTTTGACTGCCAGACGTTTTCAGAAAAGGGATGCCGTCAGTGCCAGCCGATTTAAGCATTTTGACTGATCTTTCAAGGTCCACAGAAAATGTTCTGTTTGGACTATGGAAACACACGTACTACCAAATGAAAGATTGGACTTTCATCTTTCATCAGAAAAAAAAAGTTTGTTTCTACCTTATTCCGTTCTTTAGTAATCAACAATAGAAAATGGTTAGTTTGACCCAATTTCGCCTGTTTTGGACCAAAATACGGAGAAATCAAGCTTTTAGTGAAACGATATTATTTCATGCATTCTAGTGAATTTTACACTTCTTTTTGTCCATGAATGATGCCACAAACACCTAAATAGTGCTTTACTTCAATAAAACACTACCACCAAGAATGAAAAAGTGTTTTTTGATAGCAAAATACGTTTATTTACATTCAACAGTGTAACAATTTGACAACAATTTGGCAAACTATTTACAAATGTGTGCAACTGTGGTGCTATTTACAAATATGTGGATGTTTCAACAACAGTTTTTCTTTTTGTAACACTCTCCTGCGTGCAAGAAGACGCAACAGCATTTTCACAACAGATTGCCTCTTCGCGTGCTCCACTTTCTTGCAGGCCGTTTTTTCCGGGGAATAGCAAGTATATACTGCAGTGTGTGTTGCCATCAAGTCTAATATCAGGATCATGCTACGGTTTCGTTACGTCTCGCTTCCTCGTGTCCTTCAGTTGCTACACCGGGTTGTAAGAGATGTTTTGATCCATTTTATCCACTCCATTCATGGTGGCATCGTAGTCCAGAAACAGTGTCTTCTCCGTGATCAGACTGTACCCGCTCCTCCGATGAATATGCATTGGACTCGGGGTACTCTTCATTGTCCGACAAAATGTCCGCATGTGAAAGCTCCGGCGTTAGCAGCGGTAGCCGCGCTAGCCGGTGAGGCTTACTACGTGATCATAACAGTCGCGTCAAGGCTTCCAACTTTGGCGTCAAGCTCGGAGTCATCATCATCATCATCATCATCAATCTGCATTGGTCGATGCCAACTCTCCATCGCCCGATCGAATGTCCGATTGTGTAGAAGTACCCGGTCGGCTATTGTGCGCGTTTTCCGGCCTTAGCAGCGCTAGCCGCGCTAGCCGCGCTTAGCCGGTGAGGCTTACTACGTGATCATAAAAGTCGCGTCAAGGCTTCCAACTTTGGCGTCAAGCTCGGAGTCATCATCATTGTCGACATCAATGCGCTTTTTAGTATTGATTGATGCTTTCCGTCTTTGAAAAAAATGCTCAAGCGTGAGCTGCTTGCAACCAGTCGCCATTGTTGCATCATCATTCATTGTCTCCTCAACACTCTAGCTCCGCCTCACGTCTTCTACTGACGCCCACGGTGGGCGGCCCATCCAACCTTGTGTAAAGAGAGTCATCGCTGCCCTCTAGGGGCCAAAACGAGTCTTTTACTAATCAGATCTGCCTGATACTTTCAGCACAGCTGCCCAAGGCTTTCCTGCACCCGTTTAAAAAAAAACAAAAAAAAAAACATAGGGGACGTCTTTTAACTCTTTGACTGCCAGACGTTTTCAGAAAAGGGATGCCGTCAGTGCCACCCGATTTAAGCATTTTGACTGATCTTTCAAGGTCCACAGAAAATGTTCTGTTTGGACTATGGAAACACACGTACTACCAAATGAAAGATTGGACTTTCATCTTTCATCAGAAAAAAAAAGTTTGTTTCTACCTTATTCCGTTCTTTAGTAATCAACAATAGAAAATGGTTAGTTTGACCCAATTTCGCCTGTTTTGGACCAAAATACGGAGAAATCAAGCTTTTAGTGAAACGATATTATTTCATGCATTCTAGTGAATTTGACACTTCTTTTTGTCCATGAATGATGCCACAAACACCTAAATAGTGCTTTACTTCTATAAAACACTACCACCAAGAATGAAAAAGTGTTTTTTGATAGCAAAATACGTTTATTTACATTCAACAGTGTAACAATTTGACAACAATTTGGCAAACTATTTACAAATGTGTGCAACTGTGGTGCTATTTACAAATATGTGGATGTTTCAACGACAGTTTTTCTTTGTGTAACACTCTCCTGCGTGCAAGGAGACGCAACCGCATTTGCACAACAGATTGCCTCTTTGCGTGCTCCACTTTCTTGCCGGCCGTATTTTTCCGGGGAATAGCAAGTATATACTGCAGTGTGTGTTGCCATCAAGTCTAATATCAGGATCATGCTACGGTTACGTTACGTCTCGCTTCCTCGTGTCCTTCAGTTGCTATACCGGGTGGTAGGAGATGTTCTGATCCATTTTATCCACTCTATTCATGGTGGCATCGTAGTCCAGAAACAGTGTCTTCTCCGTGATCAGACTGTACCCGCTCCTCCGATGAATATGCATTGGACTCGGGGTACTCTTCATTGTCCGATCGAATGTCCGCTTGTGCAGCTCCGGCGTTAGCAGCGCTAGCCGCGCTTAGCCGGTGAGGCTTACTACGTAATCATAGCAGTCGCGTCAAGGCTTCCAACTTTGGCGTCAAGCTCGGAGTCATCATCATCATCATCATCATCAATCTGCATTGGTCGATGCCAACTCTCCATCGCCCGATCGAATGTCCGATTGTGTAGAAGTACCCGGTCGGCTATTGTGCGCGTTTTGCGGCCTTAGCAGCGCTAGCCGCGCTAGCCGCGCTTAGCCGGTGAGGCTTACTACGTGATCATAATAGTCGCGTCAAGGCTTCCAACTTTGGCGTCAAGCTCGGAGTCATCATCATCGTCGACATCAATGCACTTTTTAGTATTGATTGATGCTTTCCGTCTTTGAAAAAAATGCTCAAGCGTGAGCTGCTTGCAACCGGTTGCTTGGTCAAGCCACAATGGCTTGAACCAGCCATTGTCTCCTCAACACTCTAGCTCCGCCTCACGTCTTCTACTGACGCCCACGGTGGGCGGCCCATCCAACCTTGTGCAAAGAGAGTCATCGCTGCCCTCTAGGGGCCAAAACGAGTCTTTTACTAATCAGATCTGCCTGATACTTTCAGCACAGCTGCCCAAGGCTTTCCTGCACCCGTTTTCGAAAAAAAAAAAAAAAAAACATAGGGGACGTTAAACATCTTTTAACGTCCTCGGCGCCCTTCCCTAGGTTTATGCTAAACGTTTTATAACGTTTATGGCAGTCAAAGAGTTAACGTCCTCGGCGCCCTTCCCTAGGTTTATGCTAAACGTTTTATAACGTTTATGGCGGTCAAAGAGTTAATAAAAAAAAGATTAGAGTCTCTTCTTTCATCACAAAAAAAAGTATATTTCTGTCTCCATTATGCAGCAATTAGCATTAGAATATAGCAAAGTTTCATCATTAGTCAAAAATCTGTTAAAAACACAGGGCAAAAAGACCTGGTTGATCTCATAATCTGCTTCCACCTGCTGGCCGTTTTTGTAATAACTACCATTGATTTAAGCGACCTCTTCATGTCAGAAGCTGTATCAAAGCCTTCTGTATTCTCTAGCATAAAAACAAAACAAAACATGAAAAACGTATAAACACGTTTTTGGGACCATGGCAATATTTAAAATAGACCGTTTTTATACGTTTTTGGGAGCAAATGAGTTAAAAGCTGATGTTCTTATGTTCTGTTTCTGTGAGTTGTAATTTCCTCTTGGCAGAATGCTGAACTGGTGGTTGACAACAATTAAAATCGTAATCGTCCTGAATGACGGGGGGTCTAGATTAAAATTTTTGGCCATATCGCCCAGCCCTAGGTTCAGATCAGGGGTGCATGTGGTTGAGGGTTAAGAGCCCAGTAAAATGTATATTATTTCTTAAAACTCTTTCCTTATATACGGTGTTGACTTTTTTTGTCTTACCATCGGACAAGCAAGCCGTGTTCCAGAAAGTTCTTCAGGTTGGGTAGTGTTTGCTGCAGGTCTGGGGTGGTCAATCCATGTTGATATCTCAGCTGTAAGAAAAAAAAAAAAAAAAAATCAACAACGTACAATAACCACAAGCATGTCACTGTGTTCTCAAATAAACTCCCACCCACAGAGAGGGCGCTTTACACATTCCTTCACCTTGACACAATTCTTCTCATAACAGCAGGCTATTACTTTTCTGGATACACAACGGACATCCTTAGCTGATAACAGCCATGTGAGGCAATGAGTAAGGTGTAGGGAGACACCAAGTAAGATGTGGGTGGCATGAAAAAACAAATGGTTAAAAAAAAAAAGTGAATCACAGTTCAAGCACTGTCACATCAAACCAATCCTTGACCTGCAAAGTTTATTTGCTCGATATTACTGAGCAGGATAAGAGCATCATGACACACGTTCTGAATAAATCTCAGAGGCCCACATTTACAGGCCCACACACAAACACACACTGTCTATTCCAGCTGACATCTGTTCTTTCCACTCAGGTGCCATAGCAACACCTCTTCTCTTTACATCTCCACTAAGACTGATTGATCCGATTTAATAGGCTGCTTACTCATGAGCGCATAGCTTAGCGGCAAGATTCAAACAAATCATCAGAGATATAAATAGATGCACAAATGTTTTTTTTCTTCTGGGTGTTGGTTGACATAATGTCAGCAGGTATTATCCAGTATTATGAATATAATGGAACTTCTAAGGTCACACAATCCATTCAGAGATGTAGATAAAAATAGCCCTAAAAATATTCAAAAGGTCAAACTGTCAAATTGAATGTCCTTAGGTTTTATGTCTAATCAACCTTGACCTGACCTTGGACAATGGGTGATTAATTTTTGAGTCTTTTGAGTCTAATACTTAACACAACTGAAATTGTACACTCTAAAAAAGTTGGGTCAAAAATAACCCAACTATGGGTCAGAAATGGACCGATCCTCTACTTGGGTCTATTTGACCCAACTTTGAGTCAAGAAATTGGTCTTTTAGTCTGAAATAACTCATAAATATTGGTCACATCGTTTACTTGGGTCAATTTTTTTTTTATATCCACTACAAGTCTTCATGTATGTTGCATAAAAACTCTTGCCATCACAGCATCAGACTACATCAAAAGCAGCTCAGACAGTGAAATTTGTTTCAAAGCCCACTTGGTGATGAAATAACTTAAAATCTACCAGAACACAGAGACATCATTCATGTCTCAGACTAACCCGCAGGGCAGAGTTTTGCCCACATGGCCACCTTAACAAAATTAGGTTTAAGCCACAGGACCAAGTTTAGAATTAGAAACTGGAGTCTGGTCAAAATATGAAACGGGACAGTGACAAGATGGCTCCAAACAAATATGAACGCAGTAATGCAAGAACTACCTGACAGCTAATATTCCTCAAGCTCCTTCACAGTGGACACATTCAAGGCAACAAATACAAATCTCTATCTGTATGCATTCACTGAATGTTTTTTTATTGTTATTGCAATTTTTATTTTCCACACTTTTTTTTGCCGTGTAACAGCTCCCAGATAATACTTCCGATGTTCACAGTTCAAATTTCAACTTGCTTCAAAAATTCCCACCTCTCAGGATATATATCGTCTGATTCCACATTACTTAGAGTATTCACACAATTTAACTTTAAATATCAACTTTTCCCCATTCATTTTCAATGGGACAGACATTGAAGTCCCACTTTCCACGCCCACTTCCATACATAAAACTTCTCATCATTACCACCTGTCTGACACTGCTCAGTGTAGCAGTTGGTAAAGTGCATTGTCCAGCAACCAGGAGTTTGTGGGTTCGAATCCCATCTCCGACTGTACGTTGCAAATATATCCATGACTGTTATGCTAAGTATGTTAAGTGATATACATGTAAACAAACCATCATATCTGGAAATGCATTATAATTTCACTGAAATAATTAAACATGTGTGCCCATTCAGCATTGCTTTGCACAAAACGTTTAAATATGAATACGCCAGACAGCCATGAGCTACAACAATTCACTTAGATCAGTGCTGAGAGAAATTGCCAGGCTGACGGAAGCGAGGCTGCCAGTGTGCGCCTACGGCCCCTTTGACCACCACCAAAAATTTGCACCTTCCATACACCAGTGTGAGTAGCACTGGTGTGTGTGAAGTGCCTTGCCCAAGGACACGACGACACATGACTTGGGGAGAGCGGGGATCGAACAGCCGATTTTCTGGTTACTGAACGACCGTCTCTACACCCTAAGCCACGGCTGCCACAATTTCTCAGAAACTGCACTTAGTCTAGTTTAGATTATTATTATTAATTAGACAGTTAGGTGTCAGCAGTGTCACCCGGCCACCATTGGGCAAATGTTCAACACTATCCCAAGTTTTAAACATTTAATAGAATCAGTCATTTGAAAACAGGACGCTCGTCATGTTCATCAAAAAATTGAGCACAGAATGTGTAGCATGTCCTCTGAGATGGTATTACCAAAATCAGAAAAATCTATGCGTTAAAGTGTAGAGCGGAGCATATCCCACAAAATGCTCAGGATAATTCCACTTGAGCCCACAAGTCATTTCTAGTTTCCCTTTCATTCATTTTGCTAAAAAAAATGCTAGCGGAGTCCTTTTCATACATGTCCGTTACTACTTTCAAACTGCCCACAGGATTCTTTGTAATGGAGCTAACCAGATCGTGGTGAGAAATTCCCATGTCCCATTGAGCGAAGCTGTAAGGTGAGAGGTTGTAGTTGGAGAGAGGGTGGAGTTGGGGCTCCCACTGGCTCTTTTCACATGATGACATAGTGAAACAGATCCGTCCAGGTCTCCTCATGGTTGATCACATCTTTGTGTCTCAACACCTTCCCTGTTTGGTTATTCAACGGATCTTTCTCAGGGCTTTGGAGATTCCAACATGTGTGGTAGGCAATCAGTTGCTATGACCGTGAGGGTTTGAATGAACAACGGGTTTACCATATTTGACTCATCCTGATTACAAAGACAAGTAACACAGAGCATATAGCCCATTCCTACCAATCTGCTCACCAGATATAAACACTTCTCAGTTGAACAGAGCCGATAGTAAGCAATGACTTTACAGTACATGGCATCCACCCAATCTGCCTATGAGTTCTGTATCCTAAACAATAACAGCCTGGCTTCTGCCACGTATTACCGTTTCCCTGAGTGTGTCACTATCAATCAGCCCCAATGTGAATGTGGGAGGGCTGAAAGGAAATTTGAGGTTAATTGCTGATGATGTGGAGAAGCAGAAGGGGCCCAGTAACAACGCATACTCTTGCATCTTTTCACTCAAGATGGACCAAAGGGCAATTCTTGGGTGAACATTTCATATTGTATTTCACATGCAAAGAGGTTAAAACATAAGGCACCAAATCAAATTTTGGAGTACACTTTGCGTGAATGACCTACATTAAGTTGAAATATCCAAAAGTGTGTGACCAGTATGCCTTTGCCCAAAGGGGGATTTAATAGTGCATAGATTTTACAAACCCCAGGGAGGACAATCAAGAGCGCATTAGATCCAACAGCTTGTAGCAAAGCCAGGTGTTCCTTCAGCAACCACCCTTCTGGTCAAGGACCATGAACTTTACCCAGACACTACTCTTCATACAGACGTGATATGAGCGAGTGGAGACTATCGGCTGTAATATTTCAGTGCTGTTAACAGATTGCATACCAGTGTGTACAACCTAAGGAATGCGCATGTGTACTGTATACTAACATCTGTAACTTGTTGAATCTAAACTAATGGTGAAGTTATTTTGACTTGATCTATATTATTAACTTACTTGCTCCCAAAAACGTATAAACACGTTCTATTTTAAATACTGCCAGGGTCCCAAAGACGTTTTATATATTTTTCTATACTTTGATGCAGCCACTGACCTGAAGAGGTCGCTTAAAGCAATGGTAGTTAAAAAACGGCCAGTAGGTGGCAGCAGAGTATAAAAGATCAACCAGGGCCATGTTGCAACAAGCTTTTTTTGGCAGTGTTTTCAACATATGAATAATGATGAAACTTAGCTATATTTTAATACTAATTACTGCAAAGCGTAATCAGATACAAATATATGAAAGAAGAGACTCTAATCTTTCTTTTGGTAGGTTCCATGTTTTTATAGCAATAGAACACAATATTCTGTGGGCCCTGCAAAATCAGTCAAAATCCAGTAAACCCAGCCGGGAGCGAAATGGGTTGCTTCAGTGACAATGGCTGGGAGTAAATGAGTTAATACACAGGCAAAATGACAGTTTTAACATAACAACATATTCTCTAATACAGGGAGTTCTCGAGTTACCTCCGAGTTACGTTCTTATGCTGGCGATGTAACCCGAATTTCGACTTAAGTCGGATTTCACAGTTAAAGTCGATATTTACATAAAAATATTTTGTACAGTAATTTAAAAAAAACAACGTAATTATTTCGTAACCAATATTTTGTTTTTCCGCACGGACATTCATTGCTGACGGATGGCAGAGCAGAGCTCATTCAAACTTAAACACAGGAATATGACTCGCCTGATAGTGAGCCGGCCTGCTCGATAACGTCCGTTGCTGGAGGTAACAACAACTTTAAAATGTCATAATTATTGTGGGAAATTAACGAAAAAGAAGGTGTTACGGACTACGCACAGGCGCCTTAAAGTCGAAACAACATAGATCGCGTACAACTTAACTATGGGTTTAGATTTGTGAATAATGATGAAACTTAGCTATATTATAATGCTAATTTCTGCAAAACGGAAACAGATACAAATCTTTTTTTTCCTGATGAAAGAAGAGACTCTAATCTTTCTTTTGGTAGGTTCCATGTTTTTTTTAGCAATAGAACACAATATTCTGTGGGCCTTGCAAAATCAGTCAAAAGCCAGTAAAACAGCCGGGAGCGAAGGGGGTTGCTTCAGTGAAAATGGCTGGGAGTGAATGAGTTAAGCAATAGTTGTTCATGTATTCAGAATACCTTGTTCATTATTCATTTTTCACTCTAATTTAAAAAGTACCATGCTTTAAAGTGATCAATATTGGCCTTTCAATGTTTAAAATTTTCAAAAGAAGTTGTTTGCTTGGCACTTGAAAGTACTTACACTCAGGGCACGTTTTGTTCATGATTAAACTCCAGCATCTATAATCACAAGGCAAGAATTTACATGTTGAGTTGTTTTCTTCCCAGACGAGACTACCGGTGCCAACGGTCTCATTTCGGCAAGCTGGTGAAAAGTTTTTCTACAGTTACTTGTATAGTCATGCTTTTGTTTTAATCACACACATTTTGGTATATAGTTCGCCAAAACATACACAAACTCAGGATGTTTGGATCAGCATATTTTCATTCGACACTAAACTGCTAATTAGTCAACTGGGTCAACTCCATCAGTGATATAAACCACTCAGGGTGCAAACATTGTTTATCTGCTCTGTAATCTTTCTCTGATTACGAAGCAAAACTCAAGTATTTTCATAACATTTTTAAAAAGAAAAAAAAGTTGCCTATTTGTACATTGTATATTTAAAATGTTTATACATAATGCAAACAGTTTGACTCATTGATAATGATTTTGATAAAAAGAGAAATTACAAAGCTAGAACTCACAAGTACTGTAATAATATCCAATACTGTCCTTAACATACTAACAAGTTCGGGTAATTGCATATAGTGTAGTTGGGATGAATTTGACAGGTTCACAAGTAGACATGGAAAACAATGTCGTGGAATTTTGACCAACCACCTGTTAAAAAAATTCCTCAGATGAATTTATTTTTAAATATCACCTCTAAGACTGATCTAGAAACGGGTGAACATTGTTTTTATGTGCTTCTTTGATTTTATGGTAAACATTATGTGTGTTGGTTAATCAACGAAATTGTTCTGAACGGGGAAAAATAATGTCAAATATAATACCTAAATGACAATACGATACGATGCATACAATCAATGTAACAAATGTTACAAAAAGGCACAGCTGGGAATGAGAGAGAGGATCTTCGGGGGAAAAGAGAACTACATAAATAAATCCTTGATAATTTTCTCCTTCCTTTTTGTTTTTCAATGCTTGCATTCAAAGTTTTGTAGAGGATAAGAAAAATATCATATGTCTATCAAATTATATAAATATCTAAGCATTACATAATGAGTTTATATTTTTTGAACTTAAGGTTTCATACTAAACTCACATATTGGGCCATGGTCAACAAACAAAAACAAAAACAACAATTGTCTGAAAAAAAGAAATCTTTGAAAGTTCGATGATGTGTTCCAAGTTGGACGCTAGGCAGCTGCTATCAAGGGATGTGTTCACTGAGCCGAGTTTCAATTACGCAAAAAGCGAGCGGCTGAACGGGCGAAGTCCTTGTGAGACAACGCAGCTCGTTCATTTTGTTAGGAGATTTGACAGATGAATTGATGGAAGCAGAGCTTGAATCCTCCGTTGGCAAAGCTTCACTAAAGGCAACAAAAATGAAGACAAAAATTGAGTGGGTAGTGCACTACTGAGGCGATTATGTACGGAAGAGGATTGGGGCCAGTGAAGATTTATTTAAAATAAAAAAAATAAAAAAGGTTGGAAGGATTCTGACTTTATGCTCACTTTAATCACAGAATTCTGACTAATGTGAGAATTCTCACTTTGAGTCAGAATTCTCACTTTGAAGTGAGAATTTTCACTTAATTCTCAGAATTAAGTGAGAATTTTCACTTAATTCTCAGAATTCTGACTAATGTGAGAATTCTCGCTTTATTTTCAGAATTCTCACTTTAATGTCAGAATTTTGAGTTTCAAGTGAGAATTCTCACTTAATTCTCACTTTAATGTCAAAATTCTGACTTTGTTCTCAGAATTCTTTGAAGTGAGAATTGTGACCATTCTCACTTTAAAGTGAGAATTTCCACTTTATTCTCAGAATTTTAACTTTAAAGTAAGAATTCTCACTTTATTCAAATTCTAAGAATAAAGTGGGAATTCTGCCAAACTTTTTTCCCCCTCTCTTTTCACTGGCCCTAATCCTCTGCCGTAATTATGTAAATGTGTTTCCAAATTATTTAATTTGGTGGTGATACGTTTACAAAAACACTTTTTTTTTTTTTTTGCCTCCATCCATGCATGCATGTTTTAAACCTTCTTCAACATGTGGAATGTAATAGTCATTGTACATCCGGCCTCCTTTTGAAATTTTCAACAAGCATTTAATCAAGCAATTTTTAAATATTCCTTCCTTACTCAAAACTGTTAGACTTCATTTAATAGTGGTGCAGTGGTGCACTCTGTCCTTTAACACCCGTTGTTCTCCCCGTCTTTCTGGTAATGTAACACAGGTGTGGTGTATTCACTGAGCCTGTCTGAGACAAATTCAAACCAGATTGTTCAGTCGCATATCTTGTCGTTACACTTGACAAAGTATCATATTGCTGCCAAATTTAGGCAGCAGATTTCCATAATTATGGGAAAGCTTGTGTGAGATCAATAGCAAATTCAGTTAGAGAGATCTCCAATGACATCAGTCACTACCGTCAAGGCTGCAGTCCTAATGAGTTCTGTTCATGTTGTGATTGTTTGTTTGTTGTTTCCCCCCCAAACGTAACCTATTTGAAAAGTCTTAATCATTCAAGATGATTTTGACCTCAGGTTTATGACTCTCACCAAAGAGAGACGCTGATGCTGAGCTACTGCAGTCAAGTAACCCGAAACCAACATGGCCTATGTGAAGTCACACAACTGAGGGCAACTTCCTGTTTGCAAAATTGGCATACCACACCATCATCAATCCTCCATGGCAGCCCTATAAACCCTGTCTCAATCAGGCACGGCTTTGAAAATATGCAAAGTAAGTGCTTTGTAGTATTCATGTCAAAGAACTTTGCGCTAAAAAAAGTCCATCGCTGTTCAAACACTGCAGGGAAATGAAGGATCAATGCAATGCTTTGTCATTGATGTTGGCATCTGGAAGAAAATAAAGCAATAACATTGCCTGCATACTTATTGACAATGCTGGCAAATGGAGATGGGCATCAAAATTGATTATTAGGAATTGTGATGATTGTGTAGAATCAAATATTAAAATTGCTAACTAATAGTGTCTTGAGTGGATTACCATGCTGATTCAATTAGTTTGCGGTCTAAAGAACAACAACAACATGACATCAGCTATGGGACGCTAAGCAACTTCTTTGTAGACCTCTGCTATGGTACAACTCCTCTGGGAAGCATTACTCTGCTCAATACAACACTGTCATTGAAACAAGAGATCAAAACAGAGAGAAACTCTCATTAATTTTAAGATTGCATTTAAATACCAATATTTAGGTGATAGTGTTTTGTTTTCTCATAAATTGAATAAAAAAAAAAAGTCAACTGTCCATTCCAGTTATATTAATGTTTTTCCTCTGGAAAAGCAACATTGTGGTATACTTATAAGGACCAACTATTTTTATGCATGTGCAGTATTTCCATAAGGCCCCTATGAAAACAGTGTAGCATATAGGGAGGATGTATATATGGTTTGTGGGCAGGTGCCTATCCTGTCTTCATGCCGCTAACCATTTTGCTCTAAACTCCTTGTGAATGGACGTACTATTTTTGTTTCCACTATATTTTGGAGGTTCATGATTGACATTTACTGCATTAGCAAAGAATTGTATGTATATAAAAATATATGGCTATTGATTAGGGATGTTTGATACCACTTTTTCTTTAGACCGATACCGATACTCAAATCTTTAGTACTCACCGGTACAGATGCCTAGTGCCGATACCATTAGTACTTATGATACATAAAATTTCCCCCCCCAAAAACCCAATGACAGATCATATTTAAAAAAATTACATCTATATCCCAACTTTAGCAAATTTCCTTAAAATTGCATGAAATTATTGGCAATTCTACTTTTTCAATTTGCTCATAAAAGTCATTTTGCATAGAGCACACAATAAAATATATATTTTTAAATCCATAAATAAGATGAAACAAATAATCCAGTGGCCAGAAAAAAAAGTCCAAATCAAAATATGTGGTTATACAACTTAGAATAGAGTGAAGTGCAAAGAATTCAATTCAATACAATAGTGCTTCAAGTAATTTAGTAATATCTACCATGTTAAGAATTCCTCAAGCTGTTTAGTGAGTGATGTTTAATTAGATCTTGTTTTGAAATCCATGCTTTCAATTTGGAAGGCTGCTCTGTATAGGAATTAGTGTACATAAAACCCAAAGGGAAACAAAAAAACACATTACAAATATAAATGTAGTGTGTATAAGAGCTATAATTAGCATCTGTGATGCCTGTAAACGGCACCGTTCTATTTTTAGCACCGCAGCTCGACAACGTTAAGGCAATAAAGAACACTGCGAAGTTACGTGAGCTACAAACATATGAACCAAAGATATCGGTGCTATTACGCAAAACAAGAGTACTTACTTATTCTCAGTAACGCACACAGAAATGGCGCTGCCGGAAGTAACGGTATGAACAAGTGTTACCTCAAAAGGAGACACACAGGAAACGAAGGAGACGGAACAGTTGCTGACCACAAAAAAAAAAAAAGGCCACAAGAGCGGGGGCCGATACCAGTAACGATATCCGTCGCGAGTACCGATACCATGAAATGTGGCCTGGTATCGACCCGTACTCGCCCATCCCTACTATTTACAGTGTGTAAGAAGTATCTATCCGTTTGTGAATGTGTGTGTTCAACATGTGAGTCAATTGTGTTCTCAGTTTGTCACAAGATAGTTTTACATCCGACACAATACTGTCCTGTAAACATCAGTTACTTCCAAAAGAATACCTACCAAACCACATTTTCTGACCGGCCCTCACACAGCCATTATGAAGTCAAAATAAAATAGCCGATGCTTTAATTTTGATGCACACACGAGTGGTACATGCGAGTAAAGGCAACAATGCACATGTCGTGCAAGTGCAGGTTAGCCTATGACTGTCTTTGTAGTCTGAAATATGGTCTGGTCCCTCTACGACCTATTCGTATTTGACAAAATAAAAAATGAAAGTGTTTTTTTTTTTTTTTTTTTTTTTAAACAAACAATGTTAACTGAAACTACACCAGCCTTAGTGTTCCAATACTTTTGGAGAAAAGTATGGCCAAATTCCCATGTGGACTATTAACTGCATTATTTGCTTGCAATCAGATAAGGAAAGGTTCCTGTAATCTGTGATTAGACTTGGTGATCCAAGATCATAAAGTTCTCCGTCTCGGTTTGTCACAGGTCTCTTAATTTGTTTGCATTGGAAACAACGATGAGATTTTCTACTTTATTCCCAGCAGCAGCGTTAAACACGTATGCGTAATGTAAGAACCCTCAATGTTTTCAGAACACTGCAAAAACTCTATTAAGCAAGCAAAGTGACTGTTTTTTTAAAAGCAATTTATGAAAGCCACAGACTGATCAAAATGGGAAAAAAAAACTTATTTTAAAGATGATTGTGATTATATTTGCAAACTACATTCAAGGCAATGATGTTATAACAGAAATATAGAATTAATTTTGCTAAATGTTGTTGTTTTCTACATCAGTCAGCCAACAAGATAATTAGCAGCTCTTTATAATCAGCCAAGAACTGACACAAAAAAACAACAACAACAATCACACAACTACACCCCTTGTACTTAGTGTAAATTGCCCCTTTTTATGGTGATGGCCATGCCAACCAGTTAACCACAAAGTGTGGAAATACAATTACAAGGATTGAAGTGGAATTTCAATAAATCTTTGGAACTCTCTTATTACAGTTCACTGGTGGCTTCAATACATACGATATAAAACAGCCACAGCTTGAACCAAAAATCAGTGACTTATGAAATGGATCTTCTGTCATGTGGTAAATGGGATCGAAATGACTATATAGATGACTGCTTCACCTTCATTCAATAGGTCAGGCTTGGGCTGTTTGATTATTAAGAAAATATTCCTCACAATTATATTGGTAATATCTGAAATCACGATTAGGACGATCATTTATTTTTTTGGTACAAAACAAGAAAATGTTTAAACATAAAAAATATTAAGACAAATACAACTATTCATTTTCTGTAGATATTGCGTGTGAAGGCTGTGAGGATGAATGAAAACTGTGGAATGATTTGGAATGATATTGAATGGCATGGAATGCTGCAGAATAACCTGGAAAGAGCTGAACAGTTGAAAGTTAGAACTGTTTCAATTGGTGAATAAATGAAGAAATTATAGCAGAAAAAAACAGTACGGAATGGACTAATAATCATCCCTAAAGTAAAATGAAACCATTGAATGTTTTGAATGTCACTTTGAAATTATATAAATGTGAAATGATTAATCTGCCATTAGAAATAAATGGGGGAAATTAAGGGTACAAAATCAGGATATTTGGAATACAAAAAATGGAACCTAGAATGGCATGAACATTGGAATATGTTAAAATTGGAATGACACGAAATGGATGAATTATGTTGGAAGTAAGAAGATGCCAAAAAATGGGCGAAATAATAATGATAATAAGTTTTAAGTATAGGAAAACAGCATTCACACAATTCTTTGAAACACATAATTATGCAATTTCCTTTTGGATGAAACAAAATTGATTACATTTGTTATTTTAAAATAAAATAAAAAGGTTCAAATGCATAAATTTAAACAACTCAACTCAAAATTAGTATTAATAATCTTTTTTTTAACGATTATGCTGATTTTGTAAATGTGGAGTGTAATCATTTAAATTCTAATTGAATTTTGATTAATTGCACAGCCCTAAGTCAGGCACATCAGAAAACTTTTGTCAGAGACATAACTACTGTAGTTGTGCTGGGTGGCTAAATAAACATCATGCCAAAGATGTAAAACTGCCTAACCACACTGGGAAAGCCCTACATGGTGCCTCGGTAAAAAGATAACTCAAGATGAAATTTCAGAAAACCACTGGTTAAGTAAATCATTTTTTTCCTATACAGACTATTTTCTCAGTGCACAGGCAGTCTGTATTTTGCCAGATTTAATTATTCCCGACCAACAAAGAGATGGCCAAGTTTCTCTTCCCACAGCTCCTCAAAGCCTGAAACAAGGTCTTACAAATGATGTGTTATGTTTATCTGTTTCTGTAACATGCATATAAACACTGAAAAGATTGGATTACTGCAGGCCTTATCTGATACATGGTGTTTGGAGAGACTTAATTTGGGGTTCTGGTAAACAAAAAGTGCATTGTTGAATTGATTATGATGAGGGGAAAATAAATAAAAGGAATCGTGAACAAAACTGTAGAGTTTTTACATTCCCTTTTTCCACGTGATCATTCTTTGGAATGTACTGAAAAGTGAGTCATGAAACACAAGACTCAGCTGGACACAGAAGGGGAAACCTGGAATAGTTCAATAGTCTAGAAAAATCCTGCTAAGGCTGTCAAGCCCCACCTTTTCCTCTCAGAAGTAGTGAAAATGGTGATAAATGCTTCAGACATTCCAAGGTAGATTTCTCTTCCAGGAGCAATGCTTTAGGGATCAAATAGCACATTATTGTGTTGTTTCCCACATACGTACACTACTAGAGGTCCTGGGAACAAATTCTAATCTTTTTTGTACAGTTTCTTTACAGGTTATATAACTGATTACAAAGGATAACTGCAAACACTACATCTGTCAGAGATCAAGTCAATAATTCTGTTTTGCTGAAGAATCTAACACATTCACCTATTGTTTCCTTTGATAAAAACTACTAAGTATGCACCATTTCTAATTCACAGGCTAATCGCTTAACCTATTCACTCCAGCAACCCCCTTTGCTCCCAGCTGTTTTACTGGATTTTGACTGATTTTGCAAGGCCCACAGAAAATGATTTTCTATTGCTATAAAAACATGGAACTGGAAGATTAGAGTCTCTTCTTTCATCAGGAAAAAAAAGTATATTTGTATCTGTTTCTGTTTCGTAGAAATTAGCATTAGAATATAGCTAAGTTTCATCATTATTTACAAATCTGTTTAAAAGAGTAGGGGGAACAACTTGTTTGCTACTTGGCCCTGGCCGATCTCTTATACTCGGCTGCAACCTGCTGGCCTTTTTTGTAATAACTACCATTGCTTCAAGCATTCTCTTTAGTTCAGAGGCTGCATCAAAGCCTTCTGTATGCTCTAGCATTAAAAAAAAAAACATTTAAAAAACATAAATATGTTAATATTTACAATAGAGCAAATGAGTTAGCTAAACACAGAAACACTAACTACAAAAATATTTGTCTGATGTGTTTTGCATACTAATTTATCTCATCTCAGAATGTGAATGGATGTTTTGTTCTTTGTTTTAACATCATGTCAAAAAGCATGTGATCTTCCTTTTCAATCCACGTCCATGATAAAAGCTCAATTTGCTCTTCATTTGACCCTTTCTAGCTGATGTCAACACTGCTCATTAGTAAGTGAATAAGCAGTCGTATGTAAAGTGTGGTTCTGTGGCGGTTCTGTGGGGGTTGGGTTTTTGACTGTTATGAGTGTTCTTATTGTTTTTGTCTGTGGTTGGTGTTTTTTAGTGAGAACTCTGGGTTAAGAAACCCTGAAATGTGGGAAACAGCGTTTCAGAAAGGGAGGTAATTGAAACCAGAGAAAAAGAGGTAAGTCTAGCCTGTTTCATAAAAAGAGGTAATTTAAGCTCTCGGTCAGTTACCGTAGTAAGATGTTCCATGAACCAAACTTGGTCGGTAGCATGTTTTCCACAACGAACCTTGAGGTTTTCTCTGTCCCCGCCTCCTTCCAGACACATTTCCTCATTCATAAAGTCCGCTGCGGCGAGTTTTTGCATAAATACGCCTATAGTCTAGAGCGTTAAGTCCACTTTTGTCACGAACATGGCATGTCCTTTTGACAAAGACCCTATTGATGAAGGTGCCTATTGCGCAGGGAATTAAATATTTGTTGTGAAATTGTTATCAGACCGCGAATAGATATGCTGTCATTTCCGGACAGTTATCCTTTTGAGCAGTACCGTTTCACATCACAGTCCATCCCCTACATACACAACTTAATCCGTCCTTACATTTGCAACATTACCAACCGTAGTCATGCGCTCACATCACTGCATATATTGTGTGTTGCGCTCCGTTTTTGTCTTAGAACCATTTGAATAATGTTTTTATGTTTCATTTAAAGTCAAGTGCGCTTCTCCCCCACAGGATTGCACCCAAATGAAATGAATTAATGAGCTACCAATCAACAGGCTTCCCTTGTAATATTATTGTGATTGCAAAGGACTACATTTAAATTTACGCATTGATCCGACACCCGAGCAGCAACGTTCTCGCACGCCGCCTTCATCTATGGGGAGCCGCTGCGGTGTTGCACTTTTTTTCTAAAGACATGTTCAAATTTGCCATATGATCGCATTAAGATTTTCAGTTGACAGAGGTAAAAAAACCAACAAAAAACGCGGAAGCAGAGGGCGGCGGCGAGCTGTGTGCTTCCCCGTTGCCATGGTGACTCGACAAATCGGGGCTCCAAAGATGTGGACTTTTTAGTGTAGTGGCAACGCCAGGTGAAGCAACTCTGCTTCACCAACCTCAATTACTCAACTACCTCAATTCAGCTGTCCTGGAACCGAAAACGCAGCGTTTCCTATCTCAGGGCATGTCAACTCGCTGTTCAGGGTTAGTCTCAGTGTTTGTTAAACATGCTTTATGAAATGGACCCCTGATTTCTTCCCTTGTCTCGTTATGTCTAACCACATCCACCTGTGTGTGTGTCTTCCCTTCCCCAGGTGTGTCTCATTAGTGTTGGTGTATTTAGTCTGTTGTGTTTGTCCAGTGTGTGGGTGCATTGCCTATGTTGTGTGTGGAAGTTCATGTGTCAAGCCTTCGTCACAGCAAAGTCGTCTTCATCACCGCCAAGTAGCCTTAGTCACTGCCAAGTAGCCTTCGTCACCGCCAAGTTATCGCCATAGCTAGCCAAGTCGTCATCGCCACAGCTAGCCAAGTCGCCCTCGTCACAGCTTAAGCTAACCAAGTCGTCCTCGTCACAGCTGACCAAGTCCTCCTCGTCACAGCCAAGAAGCCATAACCCCAGCCAAGTCAAGTCACTCCATAGCAAGTCAAGCCAAGGCAAGGCAAATCAGGTCACGCTCGTTCCAGTCATGGCAACCAGTCTACTCACGTCCTGTCCAGTCATGGCGAACAGTCCACTCACGTCCTATCCAGTCATGGCGACCAGTCCAGTCACATCCCGTCCAGTCATGATTGTCTGCTCACCTTTCTCCCTATGTTCCTCATATTGCACTTCATTCCTGTCTCACTGCCTTGCTTCCCCGCGTTTGGGTCCAGCATCCCTCAACCAATCACACCCATCCTGACACTATATAAATGAAGTACCATTTACCATTCATTCTAAGGTCTGGAAATTCTCTGCTTTGTTGTGCAGTTCATTCACTTCAGCTATTGGGTTACTCTTTTGTACTCATGAAAAGTAAATTTGACCAACAGTCACAGAAAAGTTCTACATTTGAAAACTCACAACATACTATGTCAAAGAGCAGATACAAGATGATTAAATTACATGGTATCAAACCAGGGTGCAGGATTGAGGAACAGGTTATACTATAGACATTTTAAGTTATAAATTTTATTCTTAGTCACTTTTCAAGTAAAGGCAACCGTCTTTCCAAGTAACCTCACTGGGAAATATCTCGGGCCAATAACCTCTATTTCTGCGTGTTTCCACATTCACTAACATCTTATTAGGCTTCCCCATGAGTAATAGCCATTTTTATAGAGCCACAATTGCCACTCTTAATTGCAGATGGTGCTCTGATGTAGGCACCAGACCACCAGCATGGCATTCTGCCTGGATATCATGGTGTAAAATCACCCAAAGAACATGGAAGACTTTCCCCAGTAGACAGAAACAAAGATGAACCCTGTGCTGACCCGGTTAGCCAGCAACAGATTTGCTGTGTTTTAGTTCCCAATACTTGGTTTCCTGCACCTGAGGCCCACAAAATATGATATATCATGTTTAGTGACCGAGAACTGATTGAGCTCAGCCCATACTCCCAAAAACCAGGATATTTTGTATCGCATCGTTGTCGTCTAAGCAGCCCCACATGGCTATTCCACAACAATATAGCCAACTATTAATTGGAACAGGGAATACCGAAAGTTACCATAAGCCAACAAGGATAAGGTTGATGTTTCAGTTTTCTTCTGGATTCAGCCATAACTTGACAAGTAGGTATGTAGAAAGGGTCTTGGTTCACCATACTAAATTGTGGCAAGATATTGCATTCTCAGTAAATGAATAAATACATACATAAAAAGTCATGCTCTGTTAAATTTTTTTTTTATATATATATATATATATATATATCCAGCATTTGATAGTACCACACACACACAGCAGATTTTACAGTTTTGATTAAAAATAGGATTGAAGTGGCAAGATTTCAGCCCAAATAGTCCTTATAGCCTAACCTATCTTTAAATACAAATGAACACAAATTGGCAATATGGCAGGATGTTAATATCTCGTATCCAGGAAAAAGAGCAAAGTACTTCTTTATTAAAAAGTGATACCAATGATTAAAAATAGTGCTGTCACTATCAAATATTTTTAGAATCGATTAATCGACTAATCAGATTTATTTTAATTTTGCATTAAAGTGTATTACAATTTTTTCCCCCTTGATTACAGTTTATCAACCAGTGATTGGTGGTTATTTCGTACTTCGTATTTGTACAGTGATAAAAAAAAAGGGGGGGGGATTGATGTTGTACTATGTTACCGGTTTGGTCATTGTTCAAGTAAAAACAGATGTTTGCAAATGTCTTATTTTGATTAAACACAGAAGATAACCTTCTTTCTTTCATGAAGGACTACATAAATCAGTGAACAATTGCTGTTGATATGCTGAAATCTGAGGATTTGGACGATTACTTGATTATTAAAATAGCTGTCGATTAATTAAATAATTGATTACTTAATTGATTAATTTTGACAGCTCTAATTAGAAATGGCTACAGTCACACAACTGAAGTTAACCATTTAATTTTGATGCTGAATTTCCTCTTTACTTCAGATTTGCAGACAGAAATCTAACAACTGGATTTTAAAGCTTTTGGCACATTCTTTTGTACAACACAATCTTACTTTGAACTCTCAACACTATACCTTTCCTTGGCTTATATTAGAGGAAATGATTTAAATATTCGCAGTGGAAAAATAATAACTATTATTATCAGCCCTAGTAATGAGAACTTCTAACTAATGAAACAGAGAGATGTGTCACAAAAATTAATCTCTCTGCCTTGCAGTGGGCACTAATTCATTGACTGTCACATGTCTACTACTTCTATGATCGATTGTCATAATCATATGCAACTGGATTATATGGATTATAGATGTGCCACTGTTAAATTGCTGAGTAATAAACCTGGTAAATCATTTTTAAACATTCAAGCATTGCATTGAATGCACTGTTTAGCTTGTAAGCCATTCAAATACAATTTTAGGGAACAATATGGATGAGCTTCTCTTGGCAAGGTAATTGAGTGTAGCTTCAAAGTATACAGTCAGCAGAGATGGCAAATCCAGGTCCAGAAAGTAAAAACCCTGCCACAGTTTGACTTTAGCCCCTCGTGCTAGCTAGCGAGCTCCCTAGCAGGTAAACAAGCGCCTGGGGAGCTAGCTAGGGAACTTGCTAGTTAGCACCTGGGGCTAAAGTCAAACTGTGGCAGGGTTTTTATCTTTCTGGACCTGGATTTGCCACCTCTGACAGTCGGTCAGTAATCCTTAAAATAAAAAGCATATATTATTCATAAATTCTGAGTTAACAGCCTATATGCAGTATAGACTCCATTTCTCTAACTATAACAAGATGTTGAAAATAAATACAAAAAAAATCCAAGACCATTTGCTCATCCTCAAATTGTACAGAGTCAGATACAGTCATTTGTAAATGTGCACCCAAAGTTAACTTGTTACCATTGGGCCACGTACCACTCCATGATTGATTTAAAGTTACAAGTGAACCTCCAGTACATGCCTTATGGACCCTTTAACAATCAAGCAAGAAGATCTAGCGAGAAGAAATATGCAAGTTAGAACTTTTCATTACGGCTCTGACACGCCACAGGAAAATGGCTCCAACTTTACACTATTGGCAAGTGTCACCTGCTATACAGTGGTATGCCTTCATCTACTCTTGAAAGTCTGGTGCCCAGTCATCTTCTAAAAGCATAATTCCCACCTTTAAACTTGAATAGCGGCGAGCTGTCATCCTTTTTTTTTTTTTTCGTTATCAAAGGCATACACCATGATGGTATGATCTCAGACAAGTCGACTTCATGAATCTTCCATGGGGTGCCATCAGATGTTAACTCTTGCTGAAAGTTTAATTTAACCACTGATAAAAGACACATGTTACTGCCTTGAAAATTAAATCTTAAGCAACAATAATTAGTTGCGATAAATCAAGAGTCAAATGTTTTCATTTGATAAACAACAACATTAATAAAGCAAAACTGAACACACAATCGCGTAAATGATGGTTCAAAGGAATCTTGTAGCAAATGAGATCCAGACAGACGGACTTACAGACTCAGCAGATCGTTTTCACCTCTCTCCATAAAACCAATGCAAGATTCAAACGTGGGTCATTCTAAAACAGATGTCGAGCATCATGTGTTACACAGGTGGATCCACATGTGGAGCTCATGATAACTTGTGTGGAACAACAATAACATATTTTGTTAATACCATTTGTTGTTGTGTAAAGTATAAACAACAGGAGTATGTTAACCCAAAACAGCTCAAATATAGCTCCTTACACAGCAAAAGAATGCCACAACAACTGTCTAAATGTTCTTTAGAAGTGAAACGTTTTGTATGAACTGTTAATGGACATTACGTGAACATCAACAGGAACAGATTGGTCAAGAGTTCAACTCTCCACTAAAGTTGTTAGTTTTTTTTGGGAGGTGATGGGAAAAGTAGAGAAGCATATCTTAACTATAATTTTGGGACTCTGGAGATTCTTCTTCTCCAGACTTCTATTGAGGTGGATTACAACATATTGTGGTACACAGCGCTACCTACTGTGAAGGAGGGACATAACAATTAGTAGGCGCCTGATACATGCGGTGCCACGTGATATGTCAATCATTTGGCGGCTGTGGGGTCCAGTTTCATTTGAGCGGGGGCACGTGCCACCCCGGCCTCCCCCTTGGCTCCTCCAGTGCTTGTACAATAGTAAATTTCAGGTCTTTACAGCTACAAAGCTATCATTCAACATTATAATTTTAAAGAATGTAAAATGCATGTAAAAAACAACAACATATGGTTTAAGTAAATTGAGATAAGGATAAAAAAAACAACAACTTTGAATTACTGGTACTTAACTCTTTTACTGTTGAACTTTGATTTTAACACGAATACATGATGAAAGGTACTGTGAAATCCCACCTTTGTCTGTCAATCGATCAAATGATTACATAAACTGTATACGTAGATTTCGTTTATCCTAAACTGCATCCTCAGTACAATAAATGCATTTCTCCCCCTAAAATGTTGTCTTCAACGTTTTATCGTGTGATTTGCATTCATTGCACTGGACGTGTGTTGATGTTTCACCTGAGCAATGTTCTTGTTGAGCAAGTAGACACCATATTCAAAATGAAACCGCTCTCCTCGGGGATACAAAGGGAATCTGTGAATGACAGGAGAGAGAAAAAAATTAATCAACAAGACTTCAGCAACTTTTCAGCTTTTTATTTTTTTTATTTTCTGCAAGACAAGCTGACACCTTCAGACAAATACTTGCAAGCCAACTAAGCATTGGCAATTTTACTTTTGCTATTACAAAATACTGTATAACTCTTTGACATTTTACAATGTAAGCCAATTTCACTGCATTACAGGATTGTTGCCTGTTTGTATTGCTTGCTAATTTTTATTATCATCAAAAAGAATGTTGATCTTTGCAAATAATGAATGTTGAAAGTTTCAGTTCATGTAGCCAGCAGCGTTTATGATAGAGAACCTTTGCAGATGTTTGAAGAAGCTGGCTCTGCAACTATGCGACCTCCACATTAACACTACCCCAATATCCTGTTAAACTGTAAAATCAAACTGAAGGTGGAAGAGTCCAAACAACCTGATCATTCAGACCATTTCCAACAAATAGAAGCTTTCCTATCTATATAGTGGGGAAATCCCATTGGTGCCAGCCAGATGGACTACGCTGAACCTGAACAATATGCTGACATTCATAGTTGGAAAATTGCCGTTGTTACCAGGAATTGTCATCCTTTTCTGTTATTACCTGCATATATCTGATTATAATGGGTCAGATAATGCTGACACAAGTTTGCATGTTTGCACCAAAACACTTTTGAAGACCTTCAATTATCTCCACAAGGCATACATTTGTCCAATCTAAACTCTGAGACCAAATGTTTCACCTTAACCTTGGCAGTAACCCAAATCTAATCAAACCCATAACCTTTCAAACCCCATAAGAACTGTACTTTCAGCTTTGTAGCAATGAAAGAATAATGCTTGCACTCAGTGGTTCTTAATCTGGGCTCGATCAAACCCTAGGCGTTCGGTGAGTCAGTCTCAGGGGTTCGGTGAAGGTTGATTGGTGATGACACGCCACGCTTGGCCATCCTCAGCTGCAGGTGATCACGGGACATGGCTTGGCCTCTCTTTGCTGCAGGGAATTTGGTGCGCTCAGTAGTCGACCTGTGACTTTTGTTATAGTAGGTCATGTGATTTCTTGACTATTTTAATCCCTTCATACTAACTATGTCGAGCAAAAGCAGAACGTGATCGAATGAATATGTGCAATGTGAATTCACATGCATAACAGATTGATTGGTATGGTGTTCCACAGGTTTCAATTCTGGCGCCTCTGCTGTTTTCATTGTACCTGTTGGTCCTGGGTTCGACCTTAAGAAAACAGCGGTGGATGTTTTAAAGTGCTCTATAAACATAGAGTTGAGTGATGAGAGTCAGCGTCCTGACTGCTGATTTGTAATAAGTTCAGCAATTCGAGTCTTACAAAATTACTTATCTAGCAAAACTGAAAGAACACTTCCTTAAGGGTTATTACACCATTGTATAGAAGCTCTTTAACACCAAAAACCTTTACTGAAAAAATATTATTATTTATTTATAATTATAAAATTAAATTGTCCAAATTGTGCAATTTCAGTCTCTCAACAGTAAGTATTGTCAGATTTCTGTAGTCCTTCGTCAGAGTAGACTGAATATATTTTATATGTAATAAAAAACATATATTTTTACTATGGAAAACAATGACCTAACCAGTGACTGAATTAGTTTCAAAAAGGTTGATGAGTGCAACATCAATTCATCTCATTGTTATTGCTGAATGATGTTTGGTTGGTTTTTATTACTAAAAAACACTAAAGGAACAATAATAATTGGTTAAACAGTAATGGGGGGGTGCTTTTGTAATACACTTTAATGCAAAATAAATTTGCATCCCTTTATTCGATGAATTGATGGAATCTATAGAATAATCGATTCTAAAAATAATCTATAGTGACAGCCCTATTAATTATGAGAGGGAGTAGTGTGGCGGTGATGTGGCTAACAGTCATTGTTGCCTTACCATTTTTCAATCACAAGGTACATTTTTGTGTGAAATCATGAAGCCCTGCAAGATGCAACAGTTTGACACAAAGGCGTTATTCACACGTTAGCAGACGTGTGAGTGAGCATGTGTGATGTGTGTCTATATTGTATGTCTCCATATAAGCGGGCACTGTAAGCCTCGTTTTCTGTGTGTTTGTGTCTTCCCCCCAGGCTTCAGGTCCTTTTGTTAATCCTGTGAGAGCAAACTGAGGCTCTTTACCCCTTTTACTATAACCTGCGGCAGGAGGATTGTATAGAAAATAAGTAGGACTTCACTGGACTCTTCTGTCTGCCATGAGATCGCGCTCATGGCAGTTTAAAGTTGCATACCTAGCAAAGATTCAGATGTTCCTGCCGCCTGATAACTCTTGACATAACTTTTCAGGGATTGCCACTTAAGTTTGTCAGACCGTTTCAAGGCCTGCCTGGACACTTCAGGCTACATTTACAGTATAATGTAAGAGCCAAAAGGTTATAGAGCAGAGCTCTATATTAGTGTTAGCTAACAGTTTTATCAGCAGTCCTGTGCACAAATAGGTGGTCATTTGAACATTTGTTCGAGTGGGCGTGGCAAATTAAAAATCCAATCATAATTTGCCGACCCGGATCAAATGGTGTGATGTCATTGGAAGCTGTGTTTTGTTTTTTGATTTTTTTTTTTACATGCAAGTGCACTTTTGACAGTTAGCTACGGACTTAAACCAATATTTTATTTTGAAAAGTGATCGGATTCTCTCTGTTGACGGACTCTTAACGCAAGTCAAGATGCTAATTATCTCAGTCGCGTAGCGCTGATGCTAATCGACAAGTTAGCAAAATGAGTAAGAAACAGACATATTTGGAAAGTTTCTTCTCAACGGCAAAAAGGCCCAGTGAAGAGACAACACAGGAGCCTATGACCAAGAAGAAAAAGAAAGGCGCATGGACTTAAAGCTATAAGTGATTCTCACGCATGATGGCCCGCTCTGCGGCGAGCGACTCTTAATTTAGTGTTATAGTGAATGAGTTACTCATGGACTTTTGTTCTGTGGTGCCTTATGTTGGCGCATTTAAGGAGGGTGCTGCTAATATAGTTACATAAAAATGTGGCTTCACATTTATTGTTATATCTACAAAGTAATCCAGTTTTTGTGTTACTCGTATCATTCATAAGCATTACCATAGTGAACTCCCCATATTAAAGCGTTGTTGTTACCCTTGTTATGGTGTTTGTGCTGCTAGTACAGGTACATAAAAATACAGTGGATTTGAATGTTGTTGTTGTAGCCTTTTATTAATCAGCCGCCAAACAGCCAAGCAACCTCCCCCCCAACTGGGTTGATGGTTCGCAAAGGTTGTGAAAAAGGCTGGGGACCACTGCACTAAATGTTAGCGTAGCTCTTGCGCGGCGCTAACTGGTATAAATGGAGCAATTAGGGAGCGTGTAATCCACTAAGCACGCGCAGATGGGGAAATTCAGTGCTAACTGCGCTGTCAACCGGATTGCGCCGGGAGTTTTTGCGCGTTCGTAAATTAGGTCATTTGCATGCCTGTGAGGGGGGAGGAGGGGGGGTGTAATGTTTTGCTTTCTAAGTAGAGGAGTTAATACTCCTTGCACAATCTCTGACAACGAGAACGCCACTGCCACCTACTGTAGTGCCAGAGTCCCACAGTAAAGGATGGCTGTGAGCAATCGATCATTTGCATGAGGCACAACCACTACTAGTAAGTAAATAATTTGAACCAGAGTGACAAGGGGATGTTAACTGTGTTGCAATTCTTATTGCTTTGTGTATTTTGGACAAATTAGAAGAATGTAAAAGTAAAATAACAACACTTGGAAACTGTCATAAATGAAAAAAAGCATAATCTCCCAGTTCAATAAAACTAACATGTTGATACTGTGAAAGCTGTGAAATTAAAAGATGTTTCAGTTTTAACTCAGCCATACATTTAGCCAGGACCCCATGCAGAAGGTCATGTCTCAGCACTAGGAAATAGCTAACAGAGAGAGAAAAACACTACACAACAGGCATTCTTAACTCATTTGCTCCCAAAAACGTATAAATATTTTCTATTTTATATATTACTATGCTCCCAAAGACTTATTTATAGGTTTCTTATGTTTTTTATGCTAGAGCATACAGAAGGCTTTGATGCAGCCTCTGAACTGAAGAAAATGCTTGAAGCAATTGTAGTTATTACAAACACGGCCAGTAGGTGGCAGCAGAGTATAAGAGATCAACCAGAGCCATGTTGCAAAAAGGCGTTTTTCCCCAGTGTGTAAACAGATTTGTGAATAATGATGAAACTTAGCTATATTCTAATGCTAATTGCTGCAAAAGGGAAACCGATACAAATATACTTTTTTTCCTGATGAAAGAAGAGACTCTAATCTTTCTTTTGGTTGGTTCCATGTTGTTATAGCAATAGAACAGAATATTCTGTGGGCCTTGCAAAATCAGTCAAAGTCCAGTAAAACAGCCAGAAGCGAATGGGGTTGCTTCAGTGAAAATGGCTGCGAGTGAATGAGTTAGTATCACTACCCCACCAAGAGATAGGTTATGCTTTCAGATGAAGATGCATGAAAGGAAAACAAAGTCACTTCCAAGACACGTAGAAAATACATGATCACACAACGGCTCTGTCATAGCTAGGTGATTAATGACTGCTGTCCACTGTGTCTAAAATCGCACTAGAAAGACTCCGGTTCACCAGACACCAGGAATTCCACCCTGGGACATCCAGTTCAGTCAACTATAATATTACACACCAGTGGGGAGTGAGGAAGGAAGTGTGAGGGTGAAGACACAGCGGAAGCACTAGCATAGACATATGCAACTTGGATGGAAGCACACGATTGTGATGATCAGGTCCAACAGATATCTACCAAGAAACATGAGTGAAAAGGTGCAAAGCTATGTAACAATCAGAATCATTGAACGCAAACCGTACAGTTGTTACATGTATGGGAGAAATGAAAGGGAAAGCACAGAGCGGAAATGGAAGACCTTTAATCACTTGGCCAGTGGCAGCTGCGTACACTGAAGCTGTCCTCTACATTAAACACTGTTAAATTAATTACATTTCTGGAGGAATATTCTGGGGGGCGAACAGTGTGATGTTTATCCGAAGGATTGAGTGTAAAATAAACATAAAACACTGAAAATTATGTTGCTCTAATGTGCACTTGCAGCTGGTATGTCTGTTTTATTGTTATTTTTAGATGTGGACGAGCTCAACATGTCCACCTGAATATGACAAGAATCAGCACACCGACTCAATCAAGCTGCCTAAAAGACCGTATTCAAATTCCGCATACAATGGGAAAGGACAAATAAAAACAAATTTCAAGTAAAGAGTATAGCTGTACTGTTTTGCCTCTTCTAAAATACTGGTGACAAACCCACTTCTAATCAAGCCTTCAACGCTATCTCACCAGACATTTTATGTACACAGATATATATCGTTACTGTCCTGTGAAAAACACTTATTCCCTTTTATTTATTGATTTATTACATTTTTGGGATGTCTGCATTCAGTTTCATCCCATAAATGTAAAGAAAATGACAAAAATGGACATAAGTGTGTTCCCTCGTTTCTCGTGGGTTCATCTTTCGCGGCCTCGCAGATTTTTTTCAGCATGCATTATTATTATTTTTTTTTACAGCTTTCTTTTTTTTTCATTTTTCTTTTTTTTACAGTGTATGCACACTGCCGTCCGTCGCCATTGTCAGACTGCTCAGCGCGCCGCCTGCCACCCTCCCAATGGTGCACGCAGACCCGCGCTGGGGCCACAACGCTCGAGTGGAGTTTCTGGGGCACCATCACGATGCAGTCCCGCTGTCAAAATGGGTTTACGTGTCCTGCCTCAAATCTTCATCATTAAATTTAAGATTGTCTGTCCCGAACCATGCAGTTGTGCCCGTTGACGGCTAAGCGCGTCATGCGTCCACTCGAGTGGAGTTTCAAGGACACCGCGGCGTTGCAAAATGGATTTACGTGTCCTGCCTCGTATCTTCATCATTAAAATTAAGAGATAAAGGGCCGACAAACGACGGATTTTTACCCGGGATGGGAACCACCGCCGGCGGGGTAACTTTTTGAAACTCCTCTATGTCCTGGAGGTCTTTGGCCGGCCGTATCTCCCCAGTCCTACATCCTACCAGAGACATACGGGTAATCGTACTAGTGTTAGTCTGAAAAAAAAAAGTGATCTTGAACATCCCTACTCAACTTGAACTTTGTGAAGGCATTCTATGTACATTTGAAAATCTCTATTTTAAATATCATTTGTAATGTATTTTCTAAATATATTTCAAAAGATGTCAAGCTTTGGGGAAACACCATGTATTTTGTCTTGTACCATTTTGAAGCAGGAAATGTATTTTGTCATTTTACAAGAACCCAGAAAGAGAAGGGCCAAATTCATATTAGCACATTGTGCCATTATGCAGCTTTGATAAATAGTATGTAATATAGCAGTTGTAGTTGTGTGGGTGCAAACCACCAGAATTTGTCATCTCTATTTCCCCTCTGTTAGGAGAAAGGCTGTAAAGAAGGAGATAACTATACGGGTGGGTGGTCAAACTTGGCTTCACTTAGGTTGCTGAAAATACTGTGGGAAGACTGGTTCCTGGCTGACCTGCTATCGTGTATACAAAGACTGAGCTCGCCACATGTCAGCTTGCCTGCTTAAGAATTCCCAATGACTATTTTCAACATTATAAAACTACAATTGCAACGTAAAATGAGACCAAGCCAGTGTATACATACTCTAGTTTTAATCGTCGCATGCTTTTGAGATTTCAGGTGTTTTTAATGTGTAATTTTAAACAAGACAGAGGTAATCATCTAAGCCTGCTTATGGCAGTGGTTAGTATATAAATCACAGTGAGCTGTAATTTTCAATATCTGAGAAATGATTACAGTAACCATCTGTCAGTGAAAGCTCTTTTAATGGCCGTTGGTGCACTTGAGACTCCAGTATAACCGTTTTGCCATTTTGATCTTTATTGTTTAAAGTGTCTCCTGAGTGTGGTTGCTGCTTGCTCTGTCATACTAAGTTTTCATCCCAGTTCTTAAGAATATCCAGGGGTATCCTGACCCCAGCTTCTACAACAGTGTTCAAACTTGCTCTATTCCTTTGGTTGTTTACTTTTATATTTTACATACAATCTCTTACAAAGGACATGCACTTTTTTTTCACAATTTAAAACAGTTCCCAGGCATGTTAACTCATTCCCTCCCAGGCATTTTCACTGAAGCAACCCCGTTCGCTCCCAGCTGGTTTACTGGATTTTGACTGATTTTGCAAGGTCCACAGAATATTGTGTTGTATTGCTCTAAAAACACAGAACCTACCAAAAGAAAGATTAGAGTCTATTCTTTCATCAGGAAAAAAAGTTTTTTTGTATCGGTTTCCATTTTGCAGCAATTAGCATTAGAATATAGCTAAGTTTCATCATTATTCACAAACCTGTTGAAAACACTGGTTAAAAGAGCTTATTCCAACATGGTTCTGGTTGATCTCTTATACTCTGCTGCCACCTGCTGTCCATCTTTTGTAATAAGTACCATTGCTTTAAGCATTCTCTTTAGTTCAGAGGCTACATCAAAGCCTTCTGTATGCTCTAGCATTAAAAAAAAATAACATTTAAAAAACATAAATACGTCTTTAGCATGTTAATATTTACAATAGAGCAAATGAGTTAGCTAAACACAGAAACACTAACTACAAAAAAAATTGTCTGATGTGTTTTGCATACTAATTTATCTCATCTCAGAATGTGAATGGGTGTTTTGTTCTTTGTTTTAACATCATGTCTAAAGCATGTGATCGTCCTTTTCATGTCAGGAGCTGTATCAAAGCCTTCTGTATGCTCTAGCATAAAAAACTTTTATTTTTATTTTTATGTAAAAATACGTTTTTGGGAGTGCAGGACAAAGTACTAAAAAACATATTTATAAGTGTTTGCGTTTGAATGAGTTATTCTATTCTTCAGTCAAAATTTATTTACATCCACTTTATATGCTTTACATGAAATGATTCAGTTTTGGGGTTGTGGTTCTGTCTCATGGAGTTCACCCGCTGTGCTACTGGGCCAATGGACTTTCATTACCATGACGACTAGTGTTGGAGCAAAACTGTTGCGACTAGGCGAGTGGTGCATGTTCTCAAACAGCCCAGAGTCTGAAGACAAAGATGAGTAGGAAAAGAGCACTGAAAGACAGGCCTTTTCAATTGTTAAAGCAGCACTTCAACACCAATTATGTAATGTAATGAAAAGTAATTTACAGTACTATCAAGCGATCTTTTTTTTTTAAACTAATTAATCCCTCACGTTTCCATAATTAATCACGATTAATCTCATTTTTCTACTTCTATTATTTTCTACCAAGCTTGTAACAGATATATTTACACCGTAAAATATTGGAAATAATGTAAATTCATCATTTTGAATGTGCTGTGCAAATGGTGCCTCTAAGAGACATGAAACTGTTGAAGCCCTGGAACAATCACTGCTTTTCTTTGAGTTCACAAATTCTGCTCGTTGGCCTCCTACCACTATTATTCATTCATACAATAAACCTGACTGAGCCTACCTCAACAGTGTGGATTTGTGTTTCATCAAAGTGGTAATATGCGCATTCATACAATTTCACTTCACATTAAATACATTTTTTTATATTTATCTAATTTTAAATGATTACCTTTATACTTGAGGCTAGATCTAAGCGCTGTCTGCGCTTGCTATTGAAATGGCTGGCCACTGTTCTCAAACACCGGACATCTGGATCGCATCTTTCCAGATCACCCCCAAGCTTTATCTGGGCTCTACACTTGAATGAAAAATGTGGGCGCAACATGTCGTTAGGGTCCACTAACTTCAGAAGATCAGTCCGAGTGCCAGAGAGTCAATTTTCACATCTCTTTTTCATACAATGAAAGAGTTTTTCAAACAGTGGCCTGCTTCAAAATACCGGAGGACAATAGAATTGGGTTCAAGCCTTGCCTTGACTAACAAAGTTTTGACAAAGACATGATTGTATTTGAAGGCAGTGTAAAATTATTCCCCAAAAGGGAATAAACTAATTTCTACTACTTTCACCAGTACTTTAACTTTAACCCAACAACTCTTTTGAAGAGAGCATTTGAAGTAGGCTATGTTAATGTTGACCACAGTCAAACTGAAAACGAATTCATGGCCCCAAACTCCTTTTGTCTGTCAAGAATGTCATTATTTCCCAGTGATAAGCAAGGAAGAAAGGGGGACAAGGAAAATGGCGCTGACTTGTCTCTGGACATGAGCAGGTGAAAGGCGGAGCCAATTTAACACTGTGGAGGTGATCTATAACTCTAGGCGATCAACTGTGAAATAACACCTTCTCTACACACTATTTAACTCTGAAAAAAACCTCGCAAATTTGTGAGTTTATAAATTGGCAAATTTGTGAGTTTATAAAGTAACAAATTTAAGTGGCAAATTTGCGAGACAAAAAACTAGAATTACCCGTAGCGTAGCTATAGTCTAATATGAGGATTCGTTGGTGGTTATTGGGACACTGTTCATGAAATGAAAAAGCATGATGGAGACTGATTCATTCTTAATTTAAACTTTACTTGTCATACACGGCAGCTAGAGCGAAAACACTTCCTGATACCCTCAGCTGACTAACACTAACCAATCAGAAGCTAGCATACTTTAGGTAAATGCTAGTGAATGACAGAGAGCAGCAGATTCGACACATCAACTTAGCTACCGTACTTGTACAAATTTTTTTTTTTATAGAAATATACAAGTAAATATACATTTTAACAAATTAACTTAAATGCTTGACCCTCAGGGTGTGGACCTTCGCAAAGCGAGGCGTCTGTCGCTGGTCGTACCCAACACTTATCTGCTAAAGCAATTACTATCTCCTTATTTGAAAACCCGACAGAGAAGTATTGGCACAAATATCCAAGTAGTACGCTACATGAATTTTTCGTAAGTTTCTGAGGTTTTTTTCTCACAAATTTGCCACTTTATAAACTCGCAATTTTTACAATTTTTATCTCGCAAATTTTCGAGTTTTTTCTTGGAATATTGTCCCCACCCTAAAACATTTTTTTTTATATGTGTGATGCAGAAATCTTAAATAACAAAAATCTAATAATTGGGTCCTTATTGAGAACGTGACTGCAATAAACTGACTGCTTGCTAATCCTGCCACACTTTGAGAACCCAATCGCATGTCACCTCACTTATCTCAATTGACTGCCTCTTTCCGACACTTTAATCACCTGCTTTTTTTCTCTCTCTTTTTTTGCATTGTTAGAGCTGGCTAGGTGCTTTCCGTCTGGCCACACATCATTTTGTAGTGTGAGCACGCCCCGCTAGGGCCCCTGGGGTCATAAACGCGCACAGGGGGGGGGGGGGGGGGCAGTGGGGGCGTGGAACTTTCCTGTAGCATTGACCCCACTCATGCACACCAAATGGCACTCATGGATTGTTGTGTCTGTCAAGCAGACAGCCTAAAGGTTTATTTTTTATGCTGGATCCTTGTGTGAATATCCTGTATGGAGGAACTAGAAGTGCATATAGTGAAGCGAGGGAGGTCACATGGGAGTTTAAAACAACTGATCCTCTCCAGCTGTTGTCATGACCTAATCACACACACACTGCAATGGCCATTCAATCATTGAGTCTGATAATGTCTCACTTTTTCCTCACACACTTACTCCCAACTGTTTGCCTTATTATGGATGACAAATGTGGATGTACAAGTGTCAGCGCTTATCTACAAGCTAATATACCTTGTTGTAGGAAAGGTTGTGTGAATTCACAGTAATGTAGTGTTAATGTTTACTGGGAAAAAATAAATAAATACTTTCGTAACTAATGTTTAAAACAGGGACACAAGCGTGCAATTAAAATTGACAAGAATTTAAAAAATACATGTATTGTTTAGAAGCATGTTGTAATAAACAAAAGGGTTCATTCATGCAAGGAGAAATCTTACTCGTAAATTGTAAATGTTAACTTACCGAAATTTAAATAAGTCAGTGCCAGTACACATAAGATAAAGTGCAGACACATAAAAATATGACTCCAAGAGGGTATAAAACAGCTGTTGCCTTGATGCATGGTTACTAGATCAAAACATCTATAAACAATAATTTAAATAAGCTACAAGTTATGTGCACGAACACAACATTTTATGACTACAGTAACAATCCTGGCAAAGTCCCAGGAAAGACACACACACACAAAAAAACCTGAAGTATTATATTCTTCTTGTCAACAACTGTGTGACAGTTTTGGGAATAAAGTGGCACACTAAAAAAATTGCACTCATCCAACGTGTATGGTGCAGTTTTCCAGTTTGACTGTAACCAGCGTCTCTAATTAGACAATTAAACAACAACAAAAAAACTGTTAGTGTAGTTGATCGACCAAATAGTAATTTTTCAAAAAGTAACGACTCTTGTGTAGCCCAATATAGCGTAGTAAGAGTGGTGTTTCTTCTTCACACATCTACTCAAGTAAAAGTAAAAAGTATTGTGTGGTATAACTACTCTTAGAAATAAGTTTTTATCAAAAAGTCACTCAAGTTAATGTAACGGAGTAAATGTAACTCGTTACTACCCACCTCAGGCATTAAGTAACATCCTGAGAACTGTTGGCTAAACAACATTGTTTTGGTATTAAGAAAGAATGACTAGGATTTATTTAGGTATTTTTGTTATGTTATGCCCTCTGGTAAAAATTAGACATACTGTAATCTTAACTGATGGTTCGATTGCTCTGTTGACTGTTTATCTGTAATAAGCGGCCGTATTAAGTATATGCCAGACTCATAGTGAAATTAATTTACAGGTAATAGATTAGTGGTTAGGAAAATCGGTTTCAAATTGCAAGTCAATGAGCACTCACGGACATCTTTGGTCAAATATGCTTTAGAATAAATGTTTGTGATTTGAGGTAAAACAAATGGTGACTGAAGTGGTCATCTTTTATAAAATGTATTGTTTATACATTGTCTACTTACTCTCTTTCCTTCTCAGTAAGTCTGTCAGTGATGGTGTCCTTAATGGAGGAGCGTGAACCCTTGTGGATGACTGGATACCGAAGCGGGATTTGCAGGAAGCATGAGATCATCAGGACCAAGTGTGCCGTATAGCCCAGGGCAACTGCCACGCTCCCATCATCCTTTGCTGCAGAAAAAAAAGAAAAGATAATCCAACACTCTATTTTGGTGGGTAGTATCAAGAAATCAAAGATCCAACTTCTATTGGGCAACATATTGTACATATCAAATGTCAAAAGTTTAATGCAGTCTGTATTTTACCATATCCAAAATTTCTAAAAGAATAGTCATCACTGTCTGATTTGAAACAAAAACGCCACCAGCGTGTTAAATAAATAAATAAATCAATCAATCAAATAAAGCAGGCACAACTAAAGTGGCCAGTAGAATGAGGGTTTGCATAGCTTGTTTTGTAATCTAAAAATAAATTGCTTTGCTTTCATTAACAGCAACAGGCAAAAAAAAAGAAGAAGAAAAAGGCTCGTTTGAGTGCTTTTGGGGGATGGTTAACAAAAAGTGTAATATTGCGTCAGCTAGCATACAATTATTCAGGGGCAAACCCTAAGGATGCAATGAGAGACTGACTGACCTCGTCATGAGATGAGTTGACAATAAAGCTTGGTTGAACGTTAGGAAGTGATGTGCCTTCATGCAGAAGCACTTTGACAGCCAGCAGGATTAAGGACTTTGAGTGACCCTGACCTGGGTTCTAACGTAGAACATCCACCCCTGTAGGCCAGTAAAAAGTGGCTAACAGTTCTGTACTTGATGTGGCTTTTTCTGGGGCAGACCTCACACACAGAGCAGGGGGTCAAGAGGTCAAATGGAGTTTAAAGGCATCTTTATGCATGCCTGCATTTTGCAAGAAGTCTACAAGGCATATAGTCTCAAACACAAACTTAAAATTGGGGCTGGACATTTGACTAAATTTATTTGATAAATTAATCACTGAATCATTGTCTGAAGAATATTTAACTCATTCACTCCCAGCCATTTTCACTGAAGCAACCCCCTTCACTCTCGGCTGTTTTACTGGACTTTGACTGATTTTGCAAGGCCCACAGAATATTCTGTTCTATTGCTATAAAAACATGGAACCTACCAAAAGAAAGATTAGAGACTCTTCTTTCATCGGGAAAAAAAAAGATATATGTATCTGTTTCCGTTTAGCAACACTTAGCATTAGAATATAGCTAAGCATTTTGCAACATGGCCCTGATTGATCTCTTATACTCTGCTGTCACCTGCTGGCCGCTTTTTGTAATAACTACCATTGCTTTAAGCGACCTCTTCAGGTCAGAGCACCCAAAAAAACGAATAATACAAAAAACATATAAATAGGTTTTTGTGACATGGCAATATTTAAAATAGACCATTTTTATACGTTTTGGGGATCAAATTAGTTAACTCATTCACTCCCAGCCATTTTCACTAAAACAATCCCCTTCACTCCTGGCTGTTTTACTGGATTTTGACTGATTTTGCAAGGCCCACATAATATTCTGTTCCTTTGCTATAAAAACATTAAACCTACCAAAAGAAAGATTAAAGTCTCTTCTTTCATCAAGAAAAAAAAGGATATTCCGTTTTGCAGCAATTAGCATTACAATATAGCTAGTTTTTTAGTAATTGAGGGTTTTTTCAAAATTGTCCTGGTTCATTTCCTATGCTCTTCTGCCACCTGCTGGCCATTTGTGTAATAACTACCATTTATTTAACCATTCTTTGCAGTTGAGAGGTTGCATCAAAACCTTCTGTATGCTCTAGCAAAAAAAATAAAAACCCCATTAAAACGTCTAAATACGTCTTTGGGGCACGTAAACATTTAAAATAGAACATATTTATTTGTTTTGGGAGAGCAAATTAGTTAATGAATGTTCTGAAGTTCTGTTTCAATGCAAGTGCCATTTTGAACAGTATAACATGTTAGCCTTATCACCAATCAATTCCACAATCCACATCATCAACAAGATTTTTTAATCCATTATTTGATTATGAAACCGATACATGGATTTGTCTGGCGTGGTGAAACCTAATGTGGTACCACACATCTCACACAACAGCAGTCAAGGGGATATCAGGAAGAAAGCAAAGCTAATGGTGAGTCAGCCATTCAGTGCTCGCCGCACACTGCATCACGTCCAGGCCACGCCTTTTGTAAAGATGATGCAGAAGAAAGCCCGCAAACAGCTGAAGACAAGCAGACTAAGGACATAGATTACTGGAACCATGTGGTCTGATGAGACCAAGCTACTGTAAACTTGCGCGTTTCATATACACACCTTTGAGATGACTACCGCCTTGCTAAAGAAACTGATTTTAAAAGTGATTGGCCAGCTCCATAATGTTGTCATGGAGTAATGGAAGAGGAATGCAGTGGTGAACACCATGTCCAAATTTTGTTTTAAACAATTTTCACTGCGGGGTGTACTTAGGATCCCCCCCAACCCACCCCAGCAATTTGGTGTGTTGCGCTATTTCCAGGAGACTGTAAATTGAAACCGTTAAACCAGCTATGTAGAAACAGCTATATGGCCAAATCAGCTCTTTGCTTGTTACACCATAAGATCCTATCAATTGTTGGTAACGGAAAATTATTGAATTATCTAAAATTACACTACGATTTGAGCTACCACGAATGTCCCAGCGATGTGTGTGGTCATCCTTGGTCAGTGAAATGACCAAGAGCGTGGTGGTCACTCTGTCAGAGCTCCAACTTTTCTCTGTGGTAAGAGAAGAACCTTCCAGAAGGTCAAACAACTAAACCTGTAAGGTAGAGAGGCCACACAGAAGCCAATCATTCGGAAAAGGCACACACACAGCAGCCCACCTGTAGTTTGCCCAAAGGAAACTGAAGGACTCAGACAATGTGAGACAAAATACTCTCTTCTCAAGGACTGAAATCCTTGGCGTGAATGCCAGATGTAAAGTTTGGAGGAAAACAGACACTCCTCATCACCAGTACCGTCCTTAAAGTCAATCATGGGCGTGGCATCATGAGATTGTCATTATAGGGTTTTGTGTGAATAATTTTGAGGGGGGAAAAAAGAGAAGAACTCTTTTTAGTTTTAGAATAAAAAAAAAATGTGAAAAAGTGAACATTTACCGAGTTTATAAAAAACTTGTTTGAAAAATAATTCTTACTTTTGTGATCAAAAGCACCGATTTGAATCTCAATTACCCTGGGATTACACTGCTTGCGTGTGCATTGCGTCTCCGCTCCGTCTTGACTGCGTGCTCCGGACATGTCAATTTTATGGACAAAACTCACCGGCTGCGCACAGCTGCGGTCCGGCAACTCCGTCGCCGACAACTTGCCGCCGTGTCTCGCATGATCGTGCGCGATAATGTGGCATTAAAAAACGACAAAACACACAGAAAGTGTGCTCAACAGAGAAGCAGAAAGAGAGGTGGACTTCCAATTGAATTTACCGTCCACTCCCACAGCTACTACTATGACGTTTCTTGCAGCATCAATTTTTATGTTGTCTAAATAAAAAGGATGTGCCGTGTCATATATAATCCACCTCCATTATAAATCTCTCCTCGTCCATGTTCGCTGCGGTGAATTAAGCGTTAAGCATTATGACATTTTGCTGACATGATTGCAAAATAGGATCTGGCGGGTATTTTATTTTGAGAAGTAATTGGAATTTTTTATTTTGAAAGTGTGTCAGTCTTCCTGTCCCGTTCGATGTGTTCTGTGCTAGTTTGCCATTTGACGGAAGCCGACGCAAAAATAGAAAATAGTTGTATCCGTGCGACGGGCTCCGGCACGACGCAGCTGGTCTGCAGTCGATCAGCAGCGCACACGCAGCCGGTGTCATTTGAACAAGCTGATAGAATGGAAACGAATTGGCTGCACCCACGAAGAGGAGCGGAGACGCAATGCGCACGCATGCGGTGTAATCCCGGGGTTAGGCTGTTTTGGCAATAGTTTTCAAATAAACAAAAATTATAGCAATTTTTGATCAATCTATAACAGTTTCACACTTTATTTTACCATTTATTTTTATTTTACCATTTATTTTTATTTTACCATTTATTTTTATTTTACCATTTATTTTAAGTGTGAAATAGAAAAAAAATACTACCGATGTAAGCTCGACTTATTTCCGATCAAACGACGCCCGCTTCTGGTTTACGTCACGCCCACTTCCGGTTTAGTCCACACCCCCTCCGAATACAGATACAGATAATTTTGATGGTTGAACAGATACAGATAGTGGAATACTCGCTCATCCCTATGGTTATGTCTATTCGAATAGATTTTTTTTTTACTTTGGTAGTTTATCTTTTGTCAACCATAACCTTTTATTCCAGACTTTAAAGCCTCTATTGCAGAGAAGAGGCAGAGTGTTTATAATCCAGTCTCCAGCTCAGCCTGTAATGCACATTACTGCCACCTGCAGACATTCATACTTCATAGTCAACCCCCCACCCTACCCCACCCCGATTTTCCCATGGTAGGATACATTTACACATATTAAAACTGCATATCAATAGTTTGACTTTTTTTTTCTATGTTCTTCAAACATCAATGCCTGTAGCAAAGTCACTCAAAATTGCTACATCTTGAATAATGTTGCGTCCATATTATATATCTACATTAAAGGCAGCATGGTAGCCAAGATAAAATATTTGTTCAGCATGCCTTGCTGCAGCTCATCCAAGTAAAACCATGAAACACATGCTGGTAGATAATAAATTACCTTGAAAGTCTTCAGAATTTGGCAGCTTCACTCCGCAGATAACATAATCTGACTGAGTTGCCTGTGGAATTAAATAACAATTTCATTTTTAAAACAATTACCAGGCATGCAGTATTTCAAGTATTAAATAACAATGATTTTCCCTCACACTAAAGGTATGGAACAATATATGATGTTACAGTAATTGGGGGAAAAAAATGTCAAGGGTGCAACGTGTAACAGTGTGAGCTGTTTTCTTTCTGTAATTTGACAATAATAATTCAATATGACAAATTATTGAACAACGGCTTTGCACTCACCACATCGATGGGATAAATGTAGGAAAGCTCAGAGAGAAGCTGGCGGCAGCGAAACGTAAGCTGGGCATTGAACTTCAGGAACTGTTCTCTGGGGAGATATAAACCGAAACAGGGGCAACACAATGAGTGATTGCTTAACAGATCACCTTCAAACTAATACATTTTGTGGTAACGCTGCATTTGCTTGATTTTGACGTTAATTAGAAATCAGATGATTTGGAAAAAAAATTATTTTAAAAAATGGCTCCAAACTATAACTCGATTATTACAATAGTTGTCCATTCATTTGATAATCGATTACTTGTCAATCAATCGATTAATTTTTGATAGGGAAAGACCGATTATCGGTGCCGATATTCAGCATCTTGACAAATATCGGTATCGATATGAATAAAATAGATGAAAAAAAAAGAAAACTTGATCTGCAATCTGTCTTAAGTGGGATTTCAGAGAAATTATAATCCATTTCTTGATATGATAATTGGTATCGAACCATCGAATGTACTAGAATGTGGTCCAAGCGGGGTCTGAACCCAGGTCCTCCGTTGTGGAAGGCAATAGCTCTAACCACTGACCTAACTTGACTTGTTCAAAATCATGGCTAACGGCGTATTTATATTGAAAAGTGTCATCTGATGCTGAAAGCTGGTTACTGGACAATGCACTTTACCAAGTGTGCTACTGAACAATATCAGAGAGCTGGCAATGATGATAAATTTAATGTAATTAATTAATTTTATTCATACCAAGGTCAAACTTTTTATTTGGTGGATGGATATATTCTGGCTAGACATGACACAAAGTTGCAAAAGACAAATATTACATATCCCCGACAATAGCTGAAATTTTGGAGGTGCATCATTCTAAAAAGATCCTGGTATCTTATCATTTCACTCTTTTTAACGTGCGGCTGCTTTGCAGTCAAAAGAGGAGACAGATTAGAGTGTAATGGTTTCATCTCAAATCACTCAAAATGTCCAACGGTCTTTGCCTTATCTAATCATTTAAGCCAAGATGCATGCCCTTCACAAATCATTGTCCATGAACATGCAACCATGTTGCCCGCGTACATGCTTGTAAAGTCTGAGCTTTCAAGTCTTCATCTGCCGCTAGGAGGGAGTTTGTTCAAAAACCTAACATGGAATTACGATATTGAGAAAGCTTTTGTGTTTGACAGCAGCAAAAATAAAAAATACCGTAGATATGCAAAGTCCTTGTCTAAGCGACCCTCAGATAACACCTGCAATATACTGTATGTATGGTACAAATATAATGTTTTTGATCAGTATGACAAACACATTTTTGTTTCTATATCCAGTGAGTCGTGTGGGCAGGGAAGCTAGTAAATTAGTTTCTCTAACCATTCACCTCTTAAAACAATAATACTAAATAAAGAAATAAAGAAATTAGCCACACATTTGTTAAAATTAAAGGACATTCAATTTTAGCCCTTATTGACATCTTAACTATTAGGGGTGTTAAAAAACATCAATTTGGCAATATATCACGATATTACAGCGCACAATTCTCGCATCGATTCAAAATGCAGCTGAATCGATTTTTAAAGCTCAATTTTTGATGGAAATATTCAACAAAATATCTTAATTAGAATTAGGGTTCACATTTTAAGCATGGAAGAATGATATATTAATGTAACATTAAGCCTTAAAATTTGATTTCAATGCCGTTTAAACATGAAACAGATTGCATCCTGTTTGTTAAATACAGTGGATCACAGTTATAAGCCTGAAGTAGATTTTCATACAAATCTTACAGTGTACATGTACAAGTTTACTGATTAGTATTTTCTAAATGTGAGTTTAAAAAAAGCGCAATAATTGACTTATAGATTCGTATCGGGATTAATCGGTATCAAATCAAATCATGACCTTTGAATCGTGATACAGATCGAATCGCAAGCTACTAGGCAATTCCCATCCCTATTAACTATAGTTTTAAAAAGACAACCTGTTTTTGCAGTGGACAAAACAACACACCCAATGAATTCCAGTGTGATGTAGTAAGAACAATCTATAATGGCATATTTATTTGGAAGTAAAAATGCACTGGCAAGAGGAGACTCGGACACAATGCCATGTGTGCAATTTTCTTTGCAAATCTTTAACAGACATTTAAATTTGATGATAAATTTAATCTAATTAACATCATGTACTATAGGTCCAAGGAATTGATATTAGGCAGATGTGCTAGTGTTGATGTTAATTTCATGTTTTCTGGCCTTGAGGAGGCTTTGGTTTACCATCTGTGACTTCTCAGACGGATAAAACCGTATCCAGAGCAAACAGCCGCCGCACAAGGACCCCGAGGCCAATTCAAACAATAATTTTTTTTTTTAACAACATGCAAACTCTGAATTGAGAACAAATATGAAGTGCCAAATGTGAAAACACCTCCTTGTTTATTTAGCAGTTGCATTTGGTGCATGATGCATGCTGTAATCTCAGTCACTAAGCAACGCATTGAGCAACATCCTTCAGTATGCCCATATTAAAATGATGGGTAAAATATGAATTCCAAAGTGTCTTCTGTGCTGAAATATATATATATATATATATATATATATATATATATATATATATATATATATATATATATATATATATATATATATATATATATATATATATATATATAAAAAAGGGAAATTACAAGTTCACACATACCTCTTGGCTGTACATTCCTTATGAAGCATGGTTAAGGATTCCTTCTCTGCCTTCAGACTTTCATGTTGAGTAGAATACACTTCCGCTAAGAGATAATATAAAGAGGGGGGGGGGGGGGGGGCTTTTAATGAGTGCATGTTGTGTTACGTCTTGGTACATCTGAACAACCAGGTAGTGTTTAATTAGTTGTACTCGAGATCAAATAAGTTTTCATTGTAAACAAATCCATTTCCATCTGGCAACAGACAAACCAGACTACATGCAACGTGCAAATAAAAAGTCAGAGAGAAAGCTGTATATTTTGATGAGACACCTGCTGTCGTTGCTTCTTCACAATGACAAGGAAGGTTTAATAAGTCTCCATTGTCGTGTCAATGGCTTGGCAAAGTTTTATGAATCATTCCTCGTAAAGATTCTATGCTTCAGACTTATTTGGTAGTTACCTTGATATCCTAATTAAGTTTGGACAGACCACCTGATGTCAGGTTGTATACCTGATATGGATGTCATCATCTGTCTCACTTACAAACTTGGTACCTACCATGCTGTTTTGGTAATGTCACGTAATGTTTTTCTTTACATCATAACAGTGAGACACTGATGCAACTTTCTCTTCTTTGAGCATACGAGGGAACATTCTTGTTATAACCTTTTTTCCCGACACTTAGGCTGTTTTCCATAAGCCTTAGGATATGCAGATCATTTGGGTACAACGGCGTATTAAGGCCATGTATATATATATATATATATATATTTTTTTTTTCAGAGGGGGGGAATATTTCTCGTAAATTTCTGAGTTTTTTTCACACAAATTTGCCACTTTATAAACTCGGAAATTTGCCACTTTATAAACTCGCAAGTTTGCACGTTTTTTTTTCTCGCAAATTAGCCACTTAATGAAATGGCAAATTTGCCACTTTATAAAGTGGCAAATTTGCGAGTTTTTCCTCAGAATATGTACATACACGTGGCCCTAATACGCCGTTGTATTAAGTTAATTATTTCCTTAACTTGACTGAGCAACAATATTGCATGGGCATTTCTCTTTACAATTTGACATCACAGTATATTTCAACGAGCTAGCTTCTAAACTGAAAGCACACCAAGGTGTTTGTTAGTTTATCATTTCATATTTACAAATTTTGCATACTGCTTCATTGCTTTAAGTTTATTTATTTATTTATTCACATTGTGGTATTTATTTATAATGATTGATGTAGTTAGTTGAAGTAATCAACTCAGAACTTGGAAGTGTACAGAACACTTCCATATAGAGTGTAGTGCAGTAGTTGCACGGTTCAAACTTCAAAATGCAAAATGAACTACAATGATTACAGTTTTAATAACACGGTCATTTCATTGCTCATGCAGTGAGCTAAGAGTATCTTACATGGATCTGAGCTTGAGCAATAATATTGTAAAGCAGAACCAGACTTCTACCACAAAACTAGCACCCAGGGCCATTCTGCTCTACATTGAGCTAAAAGTCCCGCAGGAACAGAGGTGTGGGGGGGGGGGGGCGTTCTTCTTCAAAGAGACAAAGATCAGACAGGCCATATCTCTTATTGCACTGTTGCTTTCATGTAATTCCCAGCACTGCCAATCTCTTCTTCCATCTAGTCACCAACCTTACTGGCACGGAAAGATAAAATACAGCAATATACGTGCAGTTCTCTTTAAGAACTGGATATGTGTAATTTGTATTATTATTTTTTTAAATCCTGGTATTTAGAACCCAAACTTTACTGTGAATATATAATGAAAAAAAGCTGTGCCAGCTGCTGTTATCATTATCGTGACAATAAATCAATCAGGAAGCCCACTAAAATCTCTTTAATAAGAACAACTTCAGGTCCCACGTTGCTTTGCTAGATTTCACAGTGTGAACAACTGTACTGCAGTGTTGTGCAATGTGGCCTGAACTCTGCGACCTCTGTAATAGGCAAGGTGTAGTGGCACATATGCTGCTGCCTTCCATGCTGATGTCATGGATAATATTCCCGGTACGTACCTGCAACTGAAGCAACCCGTGCATCCACCATAAAAACAGTCCCAAACATATCATATGCATGACCCACTGTGGAAAACCCTGATGGAATAAGCCGAAAAATCCCAAAATCTTCAGTCTACCATACTTAAGCCCCAGTTTCTCAAAGAGCTGAGTATTATGAGCTGTTATGTCTTCTCAGGACATTTTGGAACGTTTTTCCAAAGTGTTTTGCAGTGGAGTTCCATTCGACTTCCACCCTGTACTAATCTGAGATCAAAACCTCTGGCTAAATCCAAAAAAGAAAATTAGTTAGCCAAATTAAAAAGTAATTACAAAAACTGGCCATTAAAAAAGACACACACTTTTTTTTTTTATACAACAAACAAGTTCAAGAGTTATGTGGAGCATTTTAAGATCATGAGACCACACTGAGTGAGAATTTTTTTTTTATACCAAATTCCACCAATCGTAATGGCAGTAAGACAGGAATCCTCCATCCATCTATCCATTCATCCATCCATCCATTTTCTTAACCACTTATTAACTCCTGCCATTTTCACTGAAGCAACCCCCTTCGCTCCCAGCTGTTTTACTGGATTTTGACTGATTTTGCAAGGCCCACAGAATATTGTGTTCTATTGCTACTAAACATGGAACCTACCAAAAGAAAGATTAGTCTCTTCTTTCATCAGGAAAAAGAGTTTATCTTTCTATCTGTTTCCGTTTTGCTGCAATTAGCATTAGACTATAGCTTCATCATTATTCACAAACATGTTCAAAACACCGGTGAAAAGAGCTTGTTGCAACATGGCCTTGGTTGATTGCTTATACTCTGCTGCCACCTGCTGGCCGTTTTTTGTAATAACTACCATTGCTTTAAGCGACATCTTCAGATCAGAAGCTGCATCAAAGCCTTTTGTATGCTCTAGCATTAAAAAAAACTTTTAAAAAACGTTTAATTATGTTTTTTGGGACCACTGCAATATTTAAAATATAATTTTTTTTATCTGTTTTGGGGAGAAAATGAGTTAATGAGTGTAAATACTTTGGCCTCAGTAAGGACCTGCTGTAAAAAGCAAATATGTGCCACCGAGCTACTGATAGAATGGTATAAAATGTGAATAAAAAAATATTTTCTTAACTTTTACATTTTTTTTTAATGCATATCATTGCTTCCCAAAACTGTAACGAAACCTTGAAAAACAACACAACTGACATTTATTGGCCAGGAGCTCTGACTGTGATCCAGAGCATAAGAATATCTAGTGTTAGCAATCATAATAAACGCCATTCAGGGCCTGATTTATGTTGTCTTCTAAAGCTGAAAGAAAGGAAATGAGAGGAGTGTGACCCCAACAAACTCACCATTCAGGAAGGAGGCGTGAAAGCCTTGCATTTAAAATTTACATCTGTGGAAAGGAGGGAATGATTCTCTCTCGCCTAAGCTTTCTTTTATGAATTGTGTGCAAAATATGCAGGAGACCTCATACTCGCGCACAAGTCTGGAAGTCAAGGAAATTAACAGAAGTCTGTTCTACCAAGTGGATTAGCAGGCACCAAGTGGGCTGTTAAAACTGTCATCATGATAATACAAACTGCTAAAAGTTTTGTTTATTATGCTAACAATGTCCAAGATGAAAAAGTGGGATCACATTTAACAGGCATCAGCAAGTCCGTAGCAATATTCTCATTGTTATTTCACTAAAACATGGGCAGCTGACGCTCAACTCATCTTTATCTGCTGGTTCTCATGCAGGCATGCAACACACACACGTATGCAGAAACTTCACAAGATGTTTGGGTTTTCGAGGCCATTTGTTTTGAAAGAGGCCAGCTTCCTGGGAGTTAGAATTATTTGCTAATGGGCCCTTTAGCTACGTGAGAAATGTGAAGACCACACGGCCAGGTACAGATTAGAGGAATAGAGGTTAACAATCCATTCTGGATGCCCTCGAGGGATATATCGCATAACACTTACACAAAGTGCAAACTGTCAATAAATCGTACAAAGAAATCTGAATTTAATTTGCGCTGTAATGTGTAATGATTTAAAATTAAACACATGGCTTTAATTGAATCATCACTTGCACTAAATAATTTGCATTTGTACCTAATTCTATGCTTCTTAATTTTTGTAAGGTAATAAGACTCTTCAGAGGTAAAAATTCAAACAAAAGCTCAAATTAGAGTCTTGTAGAGCTACAAAATGTCATTTTAAACCACATCATACACACTTTTTAATGTCTGTTTGAATAGAATCGGGCCCGAAAATGTGCTGCTGAATAAATAGGGCAACACCCGTTTTCCACAATTATTAATGGAGCATTTTCTCAAGGATGAAACTTGTTGAAAATAAATGATTTGGATGTTTACGAAAACATACAGCATTGTTAAAAAGTAGTTATGAACTACTGGATAAATAGATACTTCTACTAGATTCTTTAATGATCCAAAAAGTATATTCCTATTTCCTACTTTCACATTATATGAGCAGAAGAATTGCAAAATAATTCTTTGCCCGTTTCTTAATGAAAAATTAAGATATTAATTAGTGTTAATTTCATCAACGAAAACTAGACAAAAATAATTTCGTTAACACACATTTTTCACCGGACTAAAACTAGACTAGACTAGATTAAACCCCTCATTAATAAACAATAACTGGGACTAAATCAGTATGCATTTTCATCGACGAGACGAAAATGTACCTCACTTAATAAAAACTGGACTAAAATCTATTGACATTTTAGTTCATGAACAAAAACGAGACTAACATTATATGATTTTGTAAAATCTTGTCTGCTAATCTATCACTGTGACACTGTCATGTGACATACCCTCTTTCAAATCTGCAGCTAGCGATTGCAACATGCAACAATAATCCAACGGCTATAACGTTCCAACAATAATGTTAATACGACCGCTAACTAATGCTGGCTAATTTACTAGCTCATAGTTTTTGATCCGAAATGTTCAATATGCTGACAAAAGATTGACAGGAGTAAAATGATTGTCCTGATTAAGACTAGACTAAAACGTTGACAGTTTGGTTTTGTTGATGACAACTAGATGAAGAAAAAAAATGTTTTCTTGGATTAAAATAAAGATTAAAATGCTAGATTTATAGTCTACTAAAAATGTACAAAATAAAAATGGGATGAGGTTGACTGACTATGATAAAAACTAACAAGCGTGATTGAAACTGGACTAAAACTGAGACTAAATTTAAAAACAGCAGATAAATGCACTGGGACAAGGACAAAAGAGATTTTTAAAAAATTGAGGATTTTTAAGCACAAAGGAAAATTCTTGTTCAGTTCTTCATCGTGAATTTGTGTGCGTCTGTGTTTTGTTTGCTTGTATGTGCAGACTCCATGTTAATTATAAACATACCAACTAGGCAAAAGTACACCTGTAAGAAGTCAACAGGATCTCGCTGACGTATTTAATAGTGGTTGTAAAATCAAGTAAAAAAAAAAAGAAAGAAAAGCTTTAGGACTGTAGGCGATCCCACCATACACTAACACAAACTAGCTTTTATACTTTGGTGCGAGCATACCTGTGCACACCTGCACAAGTATTTTGGTTTATGCATCAGTGTGCTCACCAAACCAAGCAGGGTGAGCCATGCCCTTTCATTAGCCTTCTACTCCCCAATGAACATCAACAGACTGCAGTAAACCACTTTTCATCTCAAATAGCATCAAGGCAGGAAATTGGGGAAACATGACAGGGTTGAGTAGTGCCTGGCACATAACGCCTAAATCACAGGTATGACAGGATATATTAGATTAAGTGTGTACTTGTGCTTTCACATTCCATTCAGTGTATCTATTTTGTTGCGTCTGTCCCCGCTACCCATTATCTTGAAAGCTTGACATCCTCTCTTGGTTTGATTTCCTGCAATTTGTCTCCATCACACTTGTGTTGAGCTGTATTTAGCCCTATTTCCTACATAGCCAAACTCCAGGATTGACCCGGAATATCTTGGGCAGAAAATGGAGCTACAGCACGCTGGAAATGAAGTCTGCAGTTGGGAGTATGCCTCTCCCCCCTCCCCACCCCTTCTTTTTTTGTTGTTGTCTTATGACATCACAGTAGAGCTGGAGGCAAAGAGATACCCTTTTAAATATCATTAAAAAGTGGAATACCTTAACTCATTCACTTCTAGCTTATTTCACTGAAGCAACCCCCCTTTGCTCCCGGCTGTTTTACTGGATTTTGACTGATTTTGCAAGGCCCACAGAATATTGGGTTCTATTGCTATAAAGTATATTTGCATCTGTTTCCGTCTTGCAGCAATTAGCATTAGAATATAGCTAAATTTCATCATTATTCACAAACCTGGTCAAAACACTGGGGAATAGAGGTTGTTGCAACATGGTCCTGGTTGAGCTCTTATACTCTGCTGCCACCTGCTGGCCATTTTTGTAACAATTACCATTGCTTTAAGCGGCCTCTTCAAGTCAGAGGCTGCATCAAAGCCTTCTGTATGCTTTAGAATAATAATAAAAAAGTTTTGGGAACCATGGCAATATTTAACATAGAACGTTTTTATACGTTTTTGGGAGTAAATGAGTCATTAATGGATGCTTCCACGAGCGGTTTGGGTGTTCAAAGCTATGTTCAAGCGCAACTCAGCGATGTGATGTGAGGTTATGGCATGAAAGATACTAGAACATATCTTGCTACAAAGTTTCCAGATGTATGTAAAGTATTAAGATTGCAGTTGAATGAAAACCTGTTTGCCTACAGCCTGTACAATCATCTTACCTTTCTTCTGAAGCTGTGCCGTGTCTTTCTGCCGCACATCTATTTCTCTGCCAAGAGCCTTCCTCTGCCGCTGCAGTTCACTATGAAGCACAGCTAAACGCAGCTGCATGCACTCCCGCTCTTTTTTCTGCTCAGAACAATTGAAAAAGGAGCATAAAGAGAGGGAGAATAAGTAAATATACAAGATGTGGTCACAGCAATTTGTTTTTAAAATGTTTTTGCCATTTCAGTAAGATATTTAAGGCACATCTGCGAATGTCTATCCATACCGTTTACCCTGTTCCGTTGCGAGTGACACTAGGAATTGAGCCCATGCCAGGTGCCTGAATGTCAGTTAAGTAAAACGCCTATGTCCCACTTTATGATCAATAACCCGGATTGCATTATTTACAACTTAATTTTAGCATTATCCGCTTAGGATTTGAGTTGAGCGTCAAATGTATACTGCATGACAAAGCAGACAAGAGCACAGTTTAGTCATCTGTACCCACATCTTAGTCATCTTTACCCACAGTTTACTAATCCGTAGTCTAGAGTTTAGTAATATGTTCCCACAGTTTTCCTATTCTTTACCCAGAGTTTAGTAATCTGTTCCCACAGTTTAGCACATCAATAAGAAACACACAAATATAACAGATACAAGTTAACTTTTGGGAAAACTAAGATGTGGGTACAGATTAGTAAACTGTGGGTACAGATTAGTGAACTGTGGGTACAGATTAGTGAACTGTGGGTACAGATTAGTGAACTGTGGGAACACACTAGTAAACTGTGGGTAGAGATTAGTAAAATGTGGGTACAGATTAGTAAACTGTGGGTACAAATAAGCAAAAATTTAATTTCATACGCTGACACCAGAAGGGATCTGTACTTTTTCATCCAATGTATGAGAGTAAATTAAACGTGTATTTTCACTATTCACGGGTTTGTGGCAACTATAAATACATTTTAAAATCTTTAAAATGGCCTCCGGTCATTCTGGTTTGAGTTTGCATGGTCACACCATGCTTGTGTGTGTTTTCTCCAGGTACTCTGGCTTCCTCCCATATTCCAAAAGCATGCATGGTTGTTTAATTAAACTGTCTGATTGAATTGACTATAAATTGTCCACAAAGTAGGTGTGATTGTGAGTGAGAATAGTTTGCTGTAATTGGCTAACGACCAGTCCAGGGTGTACCCTGTCTCTTGCCCAAAATCAGATGGGATAGGCTCCATTACCTGCAACTCTAATGATGACAAGCGGTATAGAAAACGAGCGGAGGATGATTTGCTAAAGGGATAACCTAATTTTTGAAACATCATTAGGTGTCTTCAACAAGACAGTGTCTATAATGTCACACAGCTGTTTTCACTTATATTTACTGAATATACTTTCATGCCCGGGACTGTTTGGGTAGTTTCCAACTGTCCTTGATTGGCAGGGTGTGTGACCTGTATGTACCATGGTTAACCTGCCTGTCACAGTCATATTAAACACCAACTAATCAGGCTGCAAAGAACCTTATCTCCCCCTTGTGTAACTAAATGTGTAGTGCAGAGACAAGAAACAGGCAGATGTGATTTAACTCATCTAAAAACATGCTAAATTAGTGTGCTACTATTCACGATTCAAGAAAAAAAAATCCCCTTTACTTTGTTAGTAGACAAAATTAGGATGCTTTAATGTGAAAGTCCTGTTCAATGCGAACAATTCTAGGATGACACATTAAAGGACTACAAGGACCATTTATATATTTAGAAAAAAAAAAGCGAGAGAGATTTACAGTCACACACACACAATGTTTTGCTTTGTTTTTGATCCAGTACCTTGCCAACCTTCTGTGAAACCCACACACATCTACTTTGATAGGGATCGTAGCCTGGATCAGACAAAGATTATGCTTCTTCTTAGAGACTTCAGAAATGTGCAAAACATGCCAGTTCAAAAAGTAAAAATTGCACAAAAAAGATTCAGTGTCTCCATATTGAAATATGTTGTACACAATGCTTTTTAATGTAAGCCATCAGTGGCTTTGACACAATCAACTTTGAGCAGCCTAGTTGATGGGTAGCGCATGTGCATGTGTGCGCGCGTCAGTAAGACACCACGGGTGCCTGTGATTCCTACTGAACATCAAACAGTAATGGGTCAGCTGTGTAAATACACAGCAGGCGTGGGGGAAGCATGTTATAACCCAGGAGATTAATGGCACAGGGTGGGTGATGGGGTGAAAGGGCCATGCGCTGAGGGTTGGTGGCCACCACTTTGTGCTACTTTGATCTAGGCTCTCTCTATGATGCTCAGAGTGTAGTATGAAGCTCTACAAAGGCAAAGAGGGCAAACCTTAGAAGAGCTACACAATGCCGCACTCATTCCAAGTTGGTGGGCTTTTCCAAAAAGGTAGAAAACAAGGATTATGTGATGTATTAGCTGATGTCAGCTCTGAATGGGGTTTTAAGGAATGTTTTAATAAGCAGGAAATATCAGAGACAAAACTTTGAAAGGGCATCTTTGTGACAAAAGAATGGAGCCTCCATGTTGTGGTGCAGCTAAGTCGAGCCATTGTGTGGAGGGGCTTTAGTAAGTATGAAGGTCTGGGAGAAAGGAAAGGAAAAGAAATGGGTGTTATCAATAGTGATGCAGTGTGTGATGGAAAGCAATAGCTACAACTGTCTACAGAGAAATCCTAAGTGTTCAAAGTTAGTTTCTGAAAGGAAAACTACTGTACAAGTAGTGTAAAGTTCTGACTATAAACCAGGGCTTTATGCCACAGATTCCTGTGTTTTTAACAATGGTACAGCTCACTTGCTCATTTTCCCCAATCCTAGGAACGTTACATTTTTGTTTATGCTTAGCTTTTTAACTCATCAAACCTGTGTTTACTGTTCATGATGAATATATCAATGAGTTCCACTTCCATTTTGAATTAGTAACCAACTGTTCAAAACTTTTAAACAAAACTGCCCAAATTGCAGCATTCAGATCAGCATTCACAGCTGATGCGTTCAAGAGCACACCCGAGATCATGCCAAAGCCATTGAAAAGTGCAATTAATCCACCGAAGGCGAGCTATGTGTCACTGCGTGCCATACTGGCCACCATTGCTGATGTGTCAAAAGTTGGGGAAATTTAATTGTAGATGAATGATAAATGAATAAAAAGGAAACTTGAACTGCAATCTGTCTTAAGGTAGGATTTGAACCATCGCCTCCTGCTCACTGGTCAAAGCTCTGCCGCATTAACCACTGGGCTATTGCTACCATAGAAGAATCTGAATTATAATTTCATATATAGAACGGAATAAAATTGAAAAAACTGTATGACAAATGACATAATAAATGTGAAATAATTTGACAATGATTATTATTCTATATTGCATTTGAACTAAAGAGGGGTCCAAGCAGGATTTGAACGCAGGTTCTCCGTGGTGGCAGACAATTGTTCTAACCACTGAGCTCAGTGAATTGTTGTAGCTTATGCCTCAAGGCGTACTTCTTTTTTTTTTTATTGTACAAAGCTGAAAGCTTGCATTGAATTAGAATTTTTAACATAGAGCGGACTATTATAGGAAAAAAATTAATGACAAATGACACCCACAACTAAATAATGACTGATTTTGACAAGTCAGGTTAGAAATTTGTTTCTCCAAAAGGAAAGTCTAGATTGTGCAGGATAAAAACACAAAATTGTCACTGCCTCGGGCCACTTTAACAAGCAGCAGAGGACAGGGGATTCTTATGAAGCCAGTGTTTACAATAAACACAACGTCAAACCAGGGATCAGAGCTTCGCTTTCACAGCTGTGTAGCTACCAATTCCAAAAATGTTGGATACGCTTTCTTGCGTTTGCTTTGTATCCCACCAGAGGATATGACATGGGGGAACATAAACAATGGATCTTGGATCCATTTTGACAGATGGACTATTTCTCCTTCTCCATTGCTCAGTTAAGCAACCAAAACGAAAAGAAACAATAACTGGTCAGCGTGTGCGTGAAATTACATCTCGTATTAGTTTGGGTGATACAAGCTCTTAAATCCTGTTGAGCTTTTAGTGCAACAGACTCAGCAGATGCTTATTAGTACAAAAGCAGAAAGCACCTTATCGCTGATCGCAGCAATTACCACCCTCTGGTAACAACTCACATCTTTAGATATTTTCTCAAAAGAAATGTGAAATGCAAGTTATTGTACTCATAATAACCAATTCACAAATTGAAAAGTTGGGGGGACTGAAAATAAGCAATGAAGTTGCCTATGGTTCACCGTTATCAGCGCGATCAAAATTATTGTTGGCATGTGACCGCGCTCACCCGCACTGTGCATGTTGCTGTTGTCCTCAGCTTCTCCTCAATCTCTTTCCCAATCTTCTGCACTGTCACTTGGGTCTGTTTGATGGCTCTTTGGGCCGTGTGGAGCCTGTAGTAAGACACAAACAAATGTTCAATGTCATTGTTTCATCAAACCACTAAATGTATTCCCTGGATGGTTACAGTTTAAAGAGTAACAGTAAAAACAGCATCTATAATGTCTTGGACATCTGATAATTAGTAGTCATAGTGCCATAAACAGAGACACATTTTGTATTGTTGCAGACTAATAGATTTGTAGATGGACTTTATTATTGAGACTTCCACGAACATATTACTGTCACTAAAGGTATATGACAAACGATAGTAACGGTGACAGGAGTAATAGTTTGGGTCAGAGCATTGCTGAGAATGAAGTTTTTCTATGGTATACTTTGATTAAGTGATGCAGAGCACCAAGTTGGCTTTGGTGCGAAAGTCTCATTTTACACATACTTGAAATCTGCTGGGATCATTTTAAAAGTCATCAGTGAATGCATTTGTTTTTTTTAGGATGGATCCTGCAGCTAAGACCAAATGTAATGTTATATATCAAATGTAAAAGGTAAATGGGGCTTTTGGCAGGACAACTGCAGTAAAATAATTTCAGATTTTATGCCCGCACTTTTTAATCGGTTTGAGGTGACAGTGATGACAGCTGAAGATAGTGATTTGGAACATCAGGGTAAATATGTTTTGACAGCTCCGTGTGTTTAGGTGATTGCAACTGGAGAATCTGATACGGCCTTTTCACCCCAGGTGAGAACAGTTATCTGCTCGCTCCTTCACGCATGTCGGCCCCCATCGCCTTTTACCATTTGCCTTTCGCCAGCCTTTCAAGCACAATGACAACCTATGAACTAGAGTGAGGCCAGTGGATCGCTCCTTCTATACCCACAGCGCTGCAATTACTGGGCAACTGTCCGGAGAAAATACAGTATTCTCACTGACATGGCAACTTTCTTTTTCCAACACAATACAGACACCAAACAACTACACCAAAGGGGGATTTACAGGAAGTTATGACTACGGCTGTGCACTCGACCCTTGAAGGAGATAATCATCTGAAAAACAAAAACATTTGGTCCTTTGACAGTGACATTCGATACAACAGGGTGTCAGATAAAACCTAGCCTCGCGAAACCTTTAAGTGATATACACACACGCGGATAAAATTGTTGGTACCCCGCTGTAAATTAAAGAAAAAAAACTGTGGTCACTCAAATCTGACAAAATAATACGTGAAAATTATTATGAAATTATTATACATATTATAAATATTAGGGATGGGAGAGTACCAATACCAGGTATCGGGCCAATACCAGGCACATTTCATGGTACCAGTACTCGCGACAGATATTGATACTGGTATCAGCCCGCGCTCTTGTGGCCATTTTTCAGTCAGGAACTGTCAGAAAGACTGGGGGGAACAAATGTTTTGTTCCGTCTTGTTCGTTTCCTGTGTATCTCCTTATAAGGCAAGACTTGTTCATTTCATTACTTCTGGCAGCGCCATTTCGGCGTGCGTTACTGAGAATAAGAAAGTACTCTTGTTGTGGGTAATATCAACTACTGTATATCTGTGGTTCAATGGGTGTTATATATGTTTGGAGCTCACGTAACTTCCCCGTGTTTAATTGCCTCTTTTACGTTTGCCGTGCCTCATTAACGTCTTAGAGCTGCGGTGCTAAAAATAGAACGGTGCCGTTCACGGCCGCTTCAGTCAGCATAATTCTTCTAAGGTAATGTGGACAATCCTACAGGAACTAAAGTCTCAAATGGTTATTTTACATTTATTGACTGCCACAGGGGGCTCCAGTAGAGAACATAAGTCTTCAGTTGTACGCAACAATTTAATTAGCACTGAAGTGCAGACATATCTTTGTATATTGTATAACGTCATTGACTAATGCATTGCTATGAGATGAATGATGAACAGAGAACGTGAAACAGGAAACGGAAATACAGAGCAGCCTTCCAAATTAAAAGTAGAGATTTAAAAACAAGATATATTTCACACACAAAACAGCTTGAGGAAATATTACGAAATTACTTGAAGCCCTATTGTATTGAATTGGATTATATGCACTTCACTGTATTCCTTAGAAAGAAGTTGTACAACCACATATTTTGATTGGGACTTTTTTTCTGGCCACTGGACTATTTGTTCAATCTTATTTATTGATATATTTTTTAAATTCATTTTATTGTGTGCTCTATGCAAAATGACTTTGTAAGCAAATTGAAAAAATATAATTGCCATTAATCTCATTCAATTTTAATGAAATTATATATTATATATATATATATATTTTAATCTGTCATTGTTGTTTTTTTAAATTGCATATATCATAAGTACTATTGGTATCGGCACTTGGTATCTGTGAGTACTGAAGATTTGAGTATCGGTATTGGTCTAAAAAAAGTGGTATCGAAGATCCCTGATAAATATGTATATATATGCATATACACATGCAAACATACATATAAATACTGCATATACACATACCAGTAAATAAATACAAACATATACATATAACTATATATAAATAAATACATAGCCCTACTGTACATATACATACAGTAAATAAATGAATAGCCCATACTCATGCAAGACAATTCATTCACAGCAATTAGATGTGATACACAAAATGGAGTGTGGAATAAAAGTTGTGATAATCGGATCACTGGTTTTCAAGCAAAAGAAAACACTGGAGCTCAAAGCTGTAACCAAATCCTAAGGGAAAGCACAGGCAGATTGCTCAGTGTTCACACTGTGCTGCTGTTACAAGTGAGTACTTTACTTAGTTAGTTGTGCTGCGGTGTGCATTACAGCAGCATAGCGTGTATTGCAAATCACATGAGTCCTATCCAAATTAGCTTTTTTTTGTTGATAAATCCACAAGTCAAACACTGGATATGCTCTTCGTGGCATACATCTCAGACACCTGGGTTTGTTTATGAACTTCAAATCGTGAGATTTGGCCAAAACCTGTGAGAACCTTGATGAGATTGTACGCAGAGAGCAAGGAGATTATTTATTTATTTAAGAAAAGACAATGAAATTATAAATAATTGAATTATTGGACACAAATTATTGCACAGAGCAATATCGTCTTTAATGTCAATTACACATTAAATAATGAGGCATCATGACTGTGTCGCAAATTGACAATTCCTGTACTCACAACTTGAGATAATTATGGCATTAGGTCAGGAGTGCATCAGTTACAGTAATTTTGGGCGCAAAAAAAAAAGGTGCACATACAACAAACACTAAACAGGTCTGATTGTTTAGGGCAGAAAAATTGTTATTTGCTGACAAGTTTTGATGATAAACAATATATAAACATTTATTACTCAGCCACAAGGATCATTTCAACATGCATCTTTAAGTATGTTTATGTATGTTTTGTCACTGTAAATCAATTTCCGTGTCTGAAGACAAGCATGCTGTACAACAAGAATGTATGATTTACTTGGAATCATAGAGTTATGCAGAATGGAATGGGACAATGGACAGTGAGTGTTGGGGAGCACTGTTGGCGAAACATACTTTGTTGGGGGAGGGGGGGTTCTTTCAATATTTCCCCAGTTAAGCCGGTTTGATATCCAGCTTAGTTAAGTGCTGGCATTATGTGTGAACTACTCTCACACACACCTGGGGCCTCATGTACTAAGACTTGCGTGGCTTTCATACTAAAACATGTCGTTCGTCCATTTCCAGAAAACGCTGCACGCATTAAAAGAAAAAATCCAGATGTACGAATCTGTGCGTATGTACGAATTCAAGCACATTCCTTTCATACATCTCAATCAATGCGGAAATGTTAGAGTACCAGAATCCTCCTTCTCCACGCCTGTGCGTAAATATGCAAATTAGTATAAACGGCTTGCGGGTGGGAATGATTACGATGCATGATAAGATAATCACATTATAAAGCATGAGGCAAAAATGAAAAAAACACTTGTAGTAGAGGCCCGAAAAACTACGATTTTTGGAAGGCTGCCTTCGGAAGTCAATAACAACCTCCGTGATGAAAGTGCCTTCCGAGTATCTCGGCCGTCGCCGTTAGTGGCTGAATGCTGAAGGGGCATCAAATTGTAATCGTGGAGGCTTTAAGTTAAATTTAATACAATAATATAAGACAACCCTCCGCCGCTGATACCGGATGAATAACGTGTTTAAGGAGCATCTGATTGTGATCGTGGAGGTTTAAACTTGGAAGACGCGCATGAACCGTATCATGTACCACTATGTGTGTACAGTAAAGTGATTACAGTACAATAAAGCAGATGGTTGAAAATAAAGTTAAAGGGATTGTAACACTTATTTGTTTTGTATGAGTACAGAAGTGCAATAATATTTAATGAAGGAAATACAATGTACTGGGTACATGTATATTTATGGTCTAAGATCAGAAGACTGAAGTTCGACTGAGGGAGGAAGAGTGGAAATTTTTAAAACACAGACCGGAGACTTCTATGATGCAAAATATGAAGTGTATTGACAGAATATTTACAGAATTAATCAAATCCTGGATCCAACGGAATGAAAAAGTCCAGTAGCACACAGTCCATGCGAATCAATGTTGAATGCGATTCGCTCCCAGTGGACCTGGCAGCATGGGTGTGTGCATTGGTGAATGTGAGGCTTTGAAAAGTGCATGGGCACTATAGCTATATAAAAATAAAAATAAAATAAAGCACTATTTAAATAGCAGTCCAGTCCTTTCAGAATCCAAGAATTCTGCGCTTCCAACTTAAAGTGGAAGTCAACCTTAAACATTTCTTGATAATATTATGTTATATGTGACCTCACTAGTCTAAACATGACATTCTGATTAATATTACATTTGTGGAATATGAGTTATGAAGCAAAATCCAGCCGTTTTTATCCATCTCAGGGGGCAGCCATTTTGCCACTTGCTGTCGACTGAAGATGACATCAATGTTGCTCAGGGCTCAGGCAATGACCAATCACAGCTCACCTGTTTTCTGAAGCTCCACTGTGATTACTTGTTACCTGAGACCTGCGCAACATTGATGTCATCTTCAGTCGACTGCAAGTGGCAAAATGGCCGCCCCCTGAGATGGATAAAAACGGCTGGATTTAGCTGCTTAACTTATATTCCACTAACACAATACTAAACAGAATACCATATTTAGACTAGTGGGGCTGCATGGAACATATTATTGCCCCCCCCCCCCCCAAAAAAAAAAAATTGGGGTTGACTTAAAACAAAAGAAAAAGATTGGAGAAAGCCCATTTCCAACCAACATCACTCACCTCACACTACTCTTGACTTAAAAAATGCTCTTTCAATGGACAAGAATTACCATGCTCTTAAATTGTCTTCCAAGATGAATGAAGATTTGATAGTTCTATAGCCGATACTAACTTTTATTTTCTGTTTATGTAGGTGTAATGGCCAAGTGTCCCAATAACTATAACAATAAACAACCAATAACAATTTTATTTAATTTTTTACAAGCAACATCAACTTCATAAATAAATATGTACAAATGTTTTTGCTCCGCACACAAGTTGGGCGTAGTTTGGCAAAATCGCCATCTGATTCATGACATGTACGTACCGGTCCATTTTCTTGGTACCACTGTTTGTATGTTCATGAATCAGAATTGATTCTAAATGATATTTCGTGCCCGCAATTGTAATTTACATAAACCCCACCCTTATTTCCCTACAAAAGGGCATCCGTTTTGACGCGACTGAGCTAAAATGTGAAGTTCCAATTGCAAAACATGGTCCCAAAACTTGTACAACTTCCCTATTTAATATTACTCCCGTTTTCAAAATGTTGCTATCATTGGAGAGCTTGTTAAATTTTACCCAGAAACTGACAACATATTATTATAACATCAATTATTTTGTAATTAATTCCAAAGTTAAAGTAGAGTATGCTGCACACAGTGCCTGACTGAAGATAATGCTGTCTGATATATTTGATTAATCATTCTGCAATTTTTTAGCATATCAACATACCGAGCCAAGGAAGAATTTCAATAGCTATAAAGAGCTGCAGATCAGCAGCAGGAGAGACAAAGATAGAGCACCGTAACTGTGCTCAATCATGTGGAGTCCCACTGGGTGTGGATGGAAGAAGAGAATGGTATAAAGAAAGCTAAAGACTAAACTAATACCACAAGTTGTAAGGTTGCTATGGTCTGATCTCATATAAACATAAACCAATGCTACTTCTAGATGGAAGAGAAGAGTTCAACTGGCATAGCATAATTCCTTTCGTTTTATTACGCTGTGAATGCATTGGTCTCGTTTCAAAACCCTTATTTAATTCTCATTTAGTCTGAAAATGTTAGTGGAAATCCAAATGACAGGATGGTTGTCTTATTTTGATAGAGTCTAACTTGAACCATGCAAATTTGCACTACCTTAGTCAAAATGTGTGTAATTAACCTAGTACGTAATCTTGGCTATATTTACCCGAGGGTATTCCTCTGGGAAGCCCTGTGGTTACTGTAAGTAGTGCTTACATTTTATTGACACTGAAAAACAAACTAATGTTTACCAACAAAAGCCTGTACAGTATTCTGAGTCATCAAATAGTGAGGCAGGATTCCACCAAAATACTCAACAAATCAACATCTCCCTCTGGTGGTCTCACTTTGTGTTGCATCTACTTTTTCCAGTCAAGTATTAAATCACCATGCAAATAGGATAGCAATCATGTACTGTATTTTCCCAATTGGACAAAAAAATTATTTCATTTACAGAAACAACATTAATTGTCAATTTTTCATAGTGTAGTCTTTCCAAATTGGACAACTGGGGCAATGGTGCTTCACAACTCTAAGTGTAGGCTATTCTAGCCCCACCCAACAAGCACAAACTCATTTGCAAGTGTAGCTATGAGTTTCTTGGCCTGAAGAAACTTTCCAGGAATTCTTAGAATTGCCTTGTGATTGGCTTATGACCCGTTTAAGGGGGACCACGCCTCTTGCCCAAAGTCAGTTTGGATATGCTCCAGCTTACCCGCCGTAAACTATAGAAAAATAGAACATAGAAAATAAAATAAAATAAAATATAATAATAAATAATAAATGAATAAACCCTAAAAATAACCTAAATAATAAATATGAAAATATAAAATATATAAATAAAATATAAAAATATAAATACATGTATAAATAAATATATAAATAATTAATAATAATCAAATTCAATTGCATAAGCCTGCTATAGATCACAAAACCCAGCCACGGTTTCCTTTCTACTTAATGAGGAAAGAGTCAATCATGTCGTGCGAGACAGCAGCAAAGGCTTCAATATACACGACGACAAGTAAATGAAATTTGTGCCATTAATAAAATGAGTCTATTACAACAATATTGTAGGATTAGTGTTACTGTTAATACATAATTTAGGGTCACGGGTGAGCTGGAGGTACAAACGCAACACTTTTGTTTTGAGTTGGACTCAAAGATCTAAAAAAAATTCTTCATACACAAAAGGAAATTTCCCTCAAATATTGTTTGCAACTGACTGTGTTATGCCAAGCTCAAGCTACGCAACTTTTTTGTCTTTTACGACAGTCGCGCTGTCAGATTACCCGATTAATTCGTTCTGTGTCGTGGACCGGACGTGTAGTCACATTACAAGTCCGAACCCGACACCACCCGATCATCGTGTGCTGTAATGCCAAGAGCACCACGTCGGTACTGGTTGTCGGGGAGGCGGAACAAGAAAAGCGGCAGGAAGGGTGCGTTTGACTGCTCGGTAGTTATCAAACACTGAAATATTATATTGTGTTTGTATGATTTGTGCAATCGATACTGCTTAAATATTTATTCCTATTTGACTTGTTTTAGTACAGTGCATTTGATACGCACATTCACTCCAAACCGCCCTTCGAGGGGGAGAAAAGCCCGGCCCGACTTCTATAAAAAGATACTGTATATGTCTGTCCCAAAGATGTTCCCATCCCTACTTATGCCCAAATCATACTTAAAAAAAATATTAGAACGACAGTCAGAATATTTTTTTGTAGGCTACTCTACAGGTCGCCGTTTCTCTTCTCTCTCTTGTCTCGCCGTTGCCTAACGATGGCAATGTTGGGAGATGCATGGCTCCCGTCCATAAAATCAAAAATAATGTGACTTTTGATATTATTAGAGTGTGTTGCTCATATTAAATGGCAACAAATGTGCACAATGCGTGCGCTATATGAGCTCAAGCAGCAGCGCCGCAGCGGGGTATTTTTGTTGTTTTTTTGGGTTCACCTGTCTGGCCAAGTCCCATGAGATATCCAGGGGGGGAAATATATTAAATAAATAAATGACTAAATAAAAAAGGAGCTAGAACGTGCGGGTCAGTGCGTGATTGACGTTTTGCTCCCTCTGGCTATTGGTCAATGCTGCGGAACCAAAAGGACAACGACGTAGGTATGTCACATTGTGCGACAAGACGAGCAGAAATTCTGACATGCTAGACAACAGGCGACCAATCGTTGTACGTGTCACACTACACGGGCGACACTACATCAAGACAACTCAAAATCGTTCACGACATGCCCCGTTTGTCCGCGACATGTCGCTCGGGCCAAAATCAGCCTATTTTCTTGTAGTCAAGACATAAGGCCCTGTTCACACTGAAGCAAAAACGGCTTCGTTCCTCAAAAGAATCTTGTACACACAGAAACGTTTCAAGACGTGCGTGTGTCCAAAAGACGCCGCTGAGGACGTTTAATGGCTGTCTGTCTGTACGTATACGTATAGTTTATACAGTAGTCTGCCCATGAAATGGGAGTAAGATGGCCGCCCTGTCGTTTCAACGGCTTGCACGGGCGTGTATGGGCTATCGCAGTGGTAGGGTGTGTGTAGGGTTCCGAGGCGACCGGGTCGCGCTGGCACCGGCGGGGGGTGCCCCGGCCTGGACCAGGTTGAGCGGACGTGGGGAAAGGGGAGGCCGAAGCGAGGCGGCTGAAGCGAGCGAGGTGGAGGCCCCACGGTAGGGCTTCTCGGCTCGAGCCACCGGGGCCACCGACAAACCGCTTGCCGCGCTGTCGCCACCGACTGACCGCCGGCCGCCTCCCCGACCCCGGGGCTCCGGGCCGCGGCCCGGCGGGGAACTCCCGCGAGCCCCCAATCCACGGTCGCCCGCTGGAGAGGCCATAGGCCTAGACTTTTGAAACCACGGGCCGCCATCTTGGGACTTCCAAGAAACATATCTCGGCATACGCATTTCACTGCAAAATGCCTCCATGTGTAGCGATAAACCGCACAAATCGCCAGTTTAAAGGCTGTGGGCAAACATTTCACTTGTAAGTATGGTTGAAATAGAAAGATGAAAGAAAAATATGATAAAAATTTTTTAAGATTAAATAAAAAGAGAGTATCATACCTACTACGGACTTGTACATATCATATCATAAATACTACAAGCCATCTGTCTAATATGCTGTATTTGCTTTAAAAGGCAGCAACTTTTTTTCATTTTCTTTTCAGCTATTTATTGTTGTTAAAAACTAAACATTTTCAAAGAATGCTGATGTGATTTTTTTTTTTCATATCTCCAAGAATAATCGTAAAAACTGTAAAAACCACGTTTTTTTCTCAGACTATAATTGTACACCAAAATCTGAAACCGTTGCACCCCTAGTTCAATCCTCTGGCAATTAATCTTACCTGAGCAAAGAGAAAACACTGTAGGAATTTCTGACGGAGCTCTGGTCGACCTGAAGTAGACTATTTTTCTTGCGCTCCGAATGATCCTGCAACAGAAACATGTCAGCCATGAAATGAGGCACACTGTCACAAGTCATTATGCAAAAGCTCTCTAGAAATGGACTAATACTGTACCTTATGGTCAAAGTCAGCTGCATAGTAGCCATCATTCAACCCAAATATGATCTCATTTGTATTCCTGGATCGAATCTGTGGAAATAGTAACAATACAAACTTAACGTACAAAGTCATATTTCTTTAAAATGTTTGGGTGAACAATTATTAGTGCTTGTCGTTTTTATAATTTATTGTAAAATATGTTTTTTTAATAAATGCACAAAAATATATCGCACATATATCCCACCAATAAAGTTTACAACTCATACGTTATAGTCTCATGTGTGGTGGCTGACCTGCTGTCCTGTGTATCTGAGGCCATCGAGATTGACCTTCCATTCTATGAGGAGCTGGTACTGTTTCTCCTGTCCTCCCCAGATCCTTACCACAAAGCAAGACACTGAGGTGTCCAAAAGGTCAGGCAACATGCCAAAGTCCAGACTCCTCCAAGTAGGATTCTTTAAAACACACAAATACATATAGATCATCAGTAGCATATCTCTTTAACTTGCATCCAATGTTCCCTCTAAGCTGCGCGCGTGCGCAATCGCGCACTGCCCGCACATTCTCAGCGCACAAGAAAATCTATCCAGCGCATAAACAACATCAACATAACGTATTAATTAATATCTAATATTAGACTTAATCTAATCTAATTAATTCGCCCAATAATATTGTTTTTTTGTTTCTCACTCAGTGAGTGACAGGTGTCCAGCCAATGATACGATACGGTTCACTTACGGTACGAAGCCAATCATGGCATTGACGGTGCTTGCGTCTGGGCCCTGCCTATATGCGCCGTGCAGGTTAGCTAGCAGGTTAATAGATGCTAATACAAACCCCGCATCATGGCGAAACGAACAGGCAGCGACACATCCACTCACCAAGCCACAGTAAAAAAGAAATGCAGTTATTTTAAGATGGAATGGTTGTCGGAGTATGTGCAAATTGAAGAAAAAGCGGTGAAATTGGGTGAGATTTTTTCTTTTTCAAGTGAGAAAGGTCTACTCTGCAAAACATGCAGCGATGCCAAAGTAGCAAGTGAGTTTTCAGAGGGAAAAATGTGGATTGAATGGAAGCTGGACTATCTCAAGCGTCACGTTCAGTATAAAAGTCATTTAAAAGCTGTCGAAACTGTACGAAGACTCAAGATGGGACAGGGGATTGGTACATTATAATAAAGCGTGCATATCTGATGTTGCTCACAGTAGTCCTCAATTTGCTCAGGGAGCTTGTGTGTATGCCCAGATATATGAAAAATTAGAGGGAACATTGCTTGCATCCATCCATTTTCTGAAGCGCTTATCCTCACTTCTTTCACCAAAAGTATGTATTATGCAATAATGTGAGAAAGATAAAAAATATTACCCTAGTGTGAATATTTGTAGGGCCTGACCAATATGCAATTTATGAGGTAGATGCCAATACCAATTTTTGGCAGAAAAAATACAGGTTACCGATTAATCTGACGATTATTCAAAAATATATATTTAATGCATAAAATTATCCCACCCAATTCCTTTTCAATGGGTGTCACTTACGCACAAACTTTCGCTATTTAAATTCTCTGCTTTAAATGGCAAGTCCATAGTATGACCTTATCAACAAATTTGTATGACGTATACAAGATTATTGTTAAGATTTATGTGTCAATAATAAAACTATTCTTACTTGTTTACAACTGCTGTAAAGCATTAACCTTTTCTTTTATATATTTTTATCTTGTGTTATTTTCACAAGTCTTGGGACTTATTGTCCTAACCTGGGACCTCGGGGATTGTATTTCGTGCCATGTCATGTGGAAATGTGACTTAAGACCCCCCCCCAAAAAAATATCTGAATGTTGAGAAAATAAAGTCTTTGAATTCTTCAAATGTCAACTTTAAATAAAACTTGGAAGGACAATAAGAAAATAAAACAATAAGAAAGTGAAATAAGAATAGAATAAAAACTAAAATAAAAGCAACTGAAAAAACAGTAAGAACCTGTGCATTTTGGCCTCTTGGGGGCAGTGTGGTGCCGTGTATCTATTTGTGTACACACTTAAAGTGAGTACAGAAGAAAGTTACTAGACTGGACTCTGATTGGATTATATTAAAATAAATAATTGTTCACACATTAGGAAGAATTCGTGCATTTGCGTAGTGTTATCTTTTTTATTTATTTTTTTTTTTTTTTATTATTATTTTTTTTTAATAAATATTGCGTAGTGTTATCTTACCTGTGGGTATGTGTTCCCACAGCATTTGTGTGTGAATATTCGTTATTTGAAAAACACAAGTTCCTGTTGGCATTTGAATTAACTCCCTTCGTGTTTAGCATTAGCGCTAGGCTAGCGATGTCTTATGTCTTAAAAACGAAACATGTTTTGTATTTAAATATACAGTGAATGTAATTCAAAACTTTCGGTTTTCTTCAATGATAACGTTTAAGGGAAAATAATTGTCCGATTGTTTTGGCCGGTGTTTGAAGGGCAATAATCGCCGCCGATTATAGTTTTCTGACGTAAATCAATCATTAAACATGTCTTTAAATGTGTAGAATTATAAACTGAAGATATATCACCGTACTCTCTTAATTGTAAGTGCACAAAAGTATCTATTAATGTAGTAGTAGTTATGGCAATGATTTTGGCCATGATAGCATTAAGCACTGTATATATTAATAGCATTTCTTTTATATATTATTGATTATTTTAGGCCGCAACAATCATAAAAAATGCCCGTGAAATCCTGGAGGGACTGGCTAGGACTGCCTACAAATTACCTATAGATGACATGTGTGCTACAAATCACCATATATCCAGTATTTATTTTATTGTTATTATTATTCTGATTGCTGTAGTAACTGGCAGTGGTAGAACATACATCACCACTCCAAATTTAATGAATTATTATTATAATATATATATATTATGTATGATATATCATATTATGGAGTGAGGCATTTTGTGTGTGTGTGAGAGAGAGAGAGAGAGAGAGAGAGAGAGAGAGAGAGAGAGAGAGACAAATAAAATACAAAATTAATGAAAACACCCTATATAGCCTTGGGCAGTAGGCGGGGTACACCCTGAACTGGTGGCCAGCCAATCGCAGGGCACACAGAGACGAACAACCAACCACACTCACAATCACACCCATGGACAATTAGGAGTGTTCAATTAAACTGCCATGCACGTCTTTGGAATGTGGGAGGAAACCGGAGTACCCGGAGAAAACCCACGCAAGCACGGGGAGAACATGCAAACCCAGGAAGGCCAAAGACCGGATTCGATCTCACGACCTCTGCACTGGGAGACGGACGTGCTAACCAGTCAACAACCATGCCCCCCCCCCCCCAAAATAATGATAATATATATATCCAAATTGTTTGATGTAAAACAATTTTTAGTAGTGAAAATAGTTACTTTGCCTAGTAATGAGTTACTTTTATTATGAAGTAATTTCATTACTAACTCAGTTACTTTTTAAAGCAAGTAATCAGTAACTATAACTAATTCCTTTTTTAAGGTAACGTCCCCAACACTGTTCTACAAGGAATGGAGATTTGATGAATTACTTAGGCCAGAGGTCAGAATTAGTGAGAGTCACTCAATAGGAAAGCGTAGAAAGCCAAAGCTGAATGGAAACAAGAAGATTCGACAGGAAACATTTCTCAAGAAAATTGATGGCAGGATTGAGACAGAATACTAGAAAAACTTTTGTCTGCAACAACGTGAAATTGTTTGAGGGGAAGTGGAGCAGAGTGTTGAAAAGAGTCATGACTTCCTGTCGTGTTTTACAGTTTTGTATCCCAGGGGGCACTGAGTGAGCAGCATGTCTGAAATGAGCTTGTGTCAGCTCATGACTCAACAGCAAGGCTGACAACACTGTGTACAGTTGTAGCGTTGACTCGGAGTAGTATTAGAAGGTCAGCATTATTTTTCACACAAAGGAGTATTGGGGCCATATTTAAATAGTTTTTTTTTTTTTAATTAATAGTGAAATATAGATACAGTATAGTTAAGATAAATAGGTTGGAAAATTATTGACAAATGAACTCATTGACCACCAGTCACTGGGATCACATTCAAAGGCCCTTTGACCCTTCATGACCACATTCTTATCACAACTGTGTCAATACACACACACACACACACACACACACTGTGATGTCCACCAAGTTTGGTGTTGAGTAATAAAATGGGAAGGAAAATATTGTCAAAAAGTGACTTATGCCAAAAGCAACAGTGGTGTCTTGAGACTCAAGTGACCCGACTTGTGAGTTTTCGAGATACGAGCAGTCATTGGGGGGCGCGTAGCTTCGATTTTCCAGCAGAAATTTGACGCGAGCCCTGCATGGCTGCTCCAAACTCAGTTCAATTAATTTCACAACAAGTAGCAGTTTGGAAGATACTGATTATTTTTTCCAAAAAGGCTCTTGAAGCTTGTTTAACTCATTTGCTCTCAAAAAAAAAAAAGTTCAATTTTAAATATGACTGGTATATAACTGAAGAGAACTGTTGAAGCAATGGCAGTTATTACAAAAAACAGCAGGTGGCAGCAGAGTATAAGAGATCAACCAGGGCTGTGTTGAAAAAAAAACTAATTTACCCACAGGTTTGTGAATAATGATTAAATTTAGCTATATTCTAATGCTAATTGCGACAAAACGGAAACAGATACAAATATACTTTTTTGCTGATGAAAGAAGAGACTCTAACCTTTCTTTTGGTAGGTTCCCTGTTTTCATAGCAATGGAACATAATTTTCTGTGGGCCTTTCAAAATCAGTCAAAATCTAGTAAAACAGCCGGGAGCGAAGGGGGTTGCTTCAGTGAAAATAGCTGGGAGTGAATGAGTTAATAAATAAATAAATAAATATATATATAAATAAATAAAATAAAATACAAAATGTTTTAACATATAACAGCATATGCATAAAGCCTAATGTTGTAGATGGGCTTATTTTCAGCATTGTGTTTACATTTTCAGGGACTAAGGTTAATTTTGTTTGGAAGTGGCACATTTTTTTATGTTATGATCTGACAATTCTGTTGTTGCATATTAATCCCAAAGGGCATATATTTATCAATTTATGTTAAAATTAGTGATAGTCGGGAGTCGGCGCCGCCGATATTGAGCATTTTGACATATATTGTATCGGCCTTTTTTTTTTTATCTGACGGCCGATAAAAGATCTATCTAAAACCATTTTAATCTCAGGGAACTTTTTATTTAAATTTTCAGTTAACTTTATAAGAGATGCTGCTGACCCTGGGAAACCTCTGAACCTTTTGTTTTTGTTTGACATGAAAAAAGAAATGTGAAGGTTTAAGTCAAGATTTCAGGTATTTTTTAATTTTGGAGAGAAAAAAAATTACTGTAGAAAACTATAGATAGCTATGGAATTGTTTAAGTTTCCATTTAACTTTTTAAGACGTACTGATTACCTTGGGAGCTCCCTGAACATTTTGTTAGAAATTTAAAAGAATGTCTAACAATTACATTTTGAAAAGTCTGAAAAATTGTACAATAAACATGCTTTAAGACATTACAACAAAGTCAAGATTGGCATTTGTATTTTGTTTTTTAATTGACGCCAGTATCCCCCCCCCCCCCCCCAGAAAAAGAATATCGACTCCAAATATCGTTTATCGGCCTCCTTGACTACTAATAATCGGCATCGTATCAGCCCTGAAAAAAACATCGGTCTATCTCTAGTTAAAATGTCCAGACATTTTGATTTTATTGTAAGGCCATATCACAGAGACGTACGTATGTTGTCTAATTAAATGCTTTCTTGCAATGACCAGTGACACACATCCTCAACATGTTCAGAATACAAATATGTGTGAACTGTAAAAGCAAAGCAAATACTCACCAGTGAGTCACGTATGACTTCACTCTTGTAAAAATCTAAAAAGACATGAAGGGAAAAATTTATGAATAAAAAGGACACAGATGAAGGAAAATCAGTCACAGAAAGCAATTCAAAGTTTTTCTGTTTAATTTGGTGTTGTTAAATTTGCTAAACAAAGTATAACTATTAGGCCGGCTAGTCAAATTAACACTGACCACTAGATATGCGATCTCCTATACAGAGATGGAGGGTGAAGTATGTGTCCAGCAGTGGAGAACCATTCTTATTGACGATGTTTCTTGCTGCGATGCTCCGCAGGTGACGCAATCGTCTCTGTTGGACACACAGGGGGAAAAAAATTAACAGCATTAACATCAAATCCAATATTTCAAATTTAATTTTAGTTACAGGATGAAATAATGGCTAATTTCAAAACACAGAACCATCAGTATGTCCTGGGACAGAAGACAAGAAAATCAGTTATTAATGGAGGCATGACATCTTTACGGTGAAGCTAACCAGGTTGCGATCATAGCACAGAAAAGGCCCTATTTGACAACACTTAACTTCACCTTAAAATAATTATATAACAAATTAAGGACAGTGTTCTAAAATATACATTGTTATAGGAGTTATAATTACATTTTCATAGTAGGGCAGGGCAAAAAATCAAATTAATTCAATTAATCGTCATTTTGAAAATCAAATCGTTCAAAATTTGCTAAATCGTGAAATCTAATTTTGGCTTCTAGATTATTCAAAGCTGTTGTTCTTATGTTCTGTTCGATCCAGATGTTATTGTGAGGTGTAATTTTGCTAGCTATGAATGTTAAGTTTATGTTAAAACTGATTTAGAATCAGTATACATTATTGTTGTCTGAAGATTTTGCACAGGAATTATTTTTTGAATAAGTGAGACAGTTTAAATAAACATTTGCTGGGTTTATTAGATTAAAATCGATTAAAATCGTAATCGTTCTGAATGACTGAGAAAAAAAACGAGATTTTATTTTTGGGCCATATCGCCCAGCCTTATTTCATAGTCATAAAAATACCATGTATATGTCGATCCCCAGGTCAAGTTAATCTGCAATGGTCAAATCGAGGAAACTGGTTCAACCATTGTCAAAAAACTGCTATGCCATGCAAGTGTCTGGTGTCAACTAGTCTTACATAGGAAATGAGACTGGGGACAAAAGAGTGGATCATGTTCCTGGCTTTGGGCAAATGTGTTCACAAGGGTGGACAATGTCCCTGGTGACCACAGAAACGAATAGCACGCCTGCAGTCATACTGAGATGAAATGGAAGTCATGGGATTCCCTATACGATTAAGAACCTCAGACACAAGAACACTGATTGTTCCATGTGGGACTTTCAACCGCCGCTTAAAAAATGTCAGTACGCCTGGATGAATGTGAACCCCAGGCAGAGACAAATGGTTGCGACTGCAGTGTGAAACTGCTGCGAAACGGAAAATCACTCCAAAAATCAAGCTTTAAGAGAGCTTATGATGAACAGCAAACTTGGTGTCCTTAAGGGCAAGGCGTGAGACCTAAAATGAGACTTAAAATGATGAATGCGACAACGCAATTTGGAGGTCACAATGCATCTTGGGAAAACTGGTATCATTTCTATTAAAAAAATGGTGTTGCCCACTAGATCTCTTGTTTCGCCGCTTCACAATGATTCAACTTTTTTCAATTAACATTCCTTGTCAGTTTGTGTGAAGCTAAACATATTTGGAATATTGGCCGTCTGCTCTGCAAAACCAAATCTTCACGCCATACCGCTTCCTCGACTTTTGTTTTGAAGACCAGCTAAGACTCACAACAAGATTCAGTCAAGAGCCATTCATATTAATTCTAAAGCCACCCATCACTGCACACTTTAAAAGGAACTTAACAGCTCGTAAGTAATCATACTTTAAACAAAGTCATTATTTACATACAAAATGGCCTCACTCCAACACAGGCATAATATTGTCCAGGGCAGGGGTGCTCAAGTTTGGTCCTCGAGAGCCCCTATCCAGCCTGTTTTCCATGTTTCCCTCCTGCAGCAGAGCTGAATCTAATGATCAGCTAATCAGCGAGCTTTGCAGAAGCCTGATAACGATCCTGATCACGAATCAGGTGTGTTAGTGGAGAGACACATGGAAAACAGGCTGGATAGGGGCTTTCCTTCTCAAACATTTTAAAACACGCCTCTTATTAGGGGTGTGCCCAAAAAATCGATTCCTATAAGAATCGCGATTCTCATTTAGTACGATTCAGAATCGATTTTATTTAAATTATTTTATACTGTCTTGCCTTTGTCTGTGTGTGCCTTTATTTGGAGCGCTGTTCATGTTATACCTGATTTGGCCACTTAGGGGCAGTGTGGTTCCATGCTGTCTGATACACTGTAAAGTTGTAGCCACATTAGAGAGTTGAAGGAAAGTCACGATCAAGTTATTCCAATAAAAGTTGTTTTTTTGCAGTGTGGAGACGTTCTTTTGAGTGATAAAAGTGCCGCGCTAATTAGCATTAGCGAGTCAGACTGGAGTAGGTTATTACAATTCCTTGCACATCTATAGATTGAAGCAAAAATCATTGTCAATCAAATCATTTTGAATTAAAAAAATCATTCTTAATGGAAAATCGATTTTGAATCTAATCACAGACCCAAAAATCAGAATTGAATCAAATCGTGAGACATTCAAAGATTCCCACCCCTACCTCTTATGGTAACTAATCAAAATACTAAGACACAAATAATACAACTTTCAGCTCGTATCTAATCCTTTACTATTATCAATAAACTGTAAAAAAAAATTATTAAGCGTCCCCTTTTTTTGCTTTATCACATCTAGATGACGAACATAAATACAAAGGGTGGGACTATTCCATGGTTGCATTTTGTATGGAGTACAAATGAATTATTTTTCATAAATCTATTGATTTTGATTAATCACATGTCAATAACATGAGGTGGTTGCAACTGCCAAAGGCACTGTTGATTCAGTCTCAACAAGATTTGTGGCCTGAACAAGAAAATGGTAGCAGCTGTAGGAGTGAAACTACTTCAGACTACGCAGACCCTCACTAAAAGGCACAACTCCTTATTAATCTGTTCGTTGCAATACTCGTACTGAAGAAACATTGCAGTTCTAGCCTGGCTGGCTGATTTTGCAAGCCAGCTCAGCACAATTTCTGCACTGCTTCAACAAGGTTTACATTTGCTGGACAGACTCTATGAACTGTACCGCGACTCGACTCGACTCTCTTTCCTTCTATTGTTTTCCCATTTTGCTACATAACATTTCATCTTAAATTGTTAAATCAATACAATATTGTTATTGAAAACAAGGTTCCTATGTTGAAAACTTTTGTGTCATTAAAAAAATTGAAACATAATGTATAACATAAATGATTTAACTGATTCATTGATCATTTCCCTCATGCTTAATCAAAGAAATATTACCAAATACACCCCCCTAACCTCCATTATAATCAAATCATCAGAAACAAACAAAAGATCATTTACGTTTTACTGTCATGCATATCATTGGAACAATACTGCTGTTACATCACATTATGTGTTCGAGTTAGTTAAAGATGAATAGGTGGTTTTGCCAAAATGGAGCGAGCATGGGAATCCACTCGAGGTGCAGCAGGCGCAACATAAGAACATGCTTCTTCATGCCATTATGATATTCTTGTGAATCAGTCATGCAAGTGAGCATGTGACATCAAAAGAGATTACAGGACAAATATGCAGAAAATGGTCATTTGAACTGTAGTTCTTTTCAATGCTGACTTGTCGTACAAATATATATATATTTTTTTTTGCCTATACGCATGTATCTATTAACGCAATTATACCCAATTTCACTCAAGAAAACAATTCAAGAGTGTGGATATGTTACAGAAGCACTAATATACACAGCATTCATTGAACTTAATCCATTTGACATGGGGTAGTATGACTGAAAACTGAGAAACTCAGTTAATGCTGCCCATGTGACTACAGTACACGTGAGTAATTTTTTTTTTGGGGGGGGGCGGAGAGAGACACAGACTGAGTATAAAGTATAGTATTTAGATTCCAAAACTGAGCACCGATGCGTAAATGTGTTATTTATGGAAACAAACCTTGAACATGCATGGGGAAATATAAATTATAGTTGAAACTCATGTAGCAATTGATGTCACATTGTGCATTAGTCGTAACACATTTCCTGTAATGCAAACCCAAGCAATTATATTTACAATCAGTAATGGAGTTAAAAGTATAAACCTGACTAACAAGTGCACAATACTGCCATAATATCCCAAATGAAAAACATTTGTATTCAGTCTTGCCAAAGATTGGCTGATGACTTTATAGCACGGGTTTACAACTTTTACACTGTCAAATGTCAATGAATGAAAAATAAACCGTAAACTGACTTCAAGCACATTTCAAGGTTTGTGATATTCTAGCGGAACATCAGATGAAAACTATTCAGGTTTTTGGTGATTATTAAGTGTAAACAACGAAGGAGCAATCCCCTAGTAATGACATATGCCACGGGTTTCCTTCCTGTCACTTGGTTGGGAGCACGAATACAAAGTTGACTTGCTGGAACGGAAGTGCTTCTCGCGGGGGGGAACAACAACAAAACCAAAAACGCGAATCCATGCACGCTTTGAAAACAACCCGGAAAAGCAGGAGTGGATGTTTTAGAGTACGGCACACTGTGTCACCCAAGCTAGCTACCTGCAAGCTAGCAGCTGTTAGCTTCTAAGCTAGCTTGACAGGCCCGCCTTACTCCTCCAGGCAGCGGTTGCATCTGACATTCTAAACTCCTACAACAAACCGAGACAGTCGTAGCCGAGTCGCCTGCTGGTCAGCTAAATGTTTGTCTGTGCCGGGGCGTGTTCAAATGCTTTGTTCTTACCTGCTGGGATGTGAGCTCTACGTGCAAGGCTCGGGATGATGAAGCTCCAGAGTTGGTAACCGAGGCGGCGGGGATGGCGAGAACCCGACCGGTGATGGAGCTCATTCTTCTGTCGGCATCTAAGCGGGTCGCCCTCAATCAGCGAAACGTTCCATGTTCATCATCTACAGATGCGTGGCTTTGAGTCTTAAAAGTTCGAGGCATCCACACGAGAAACGCACGAATGTTTTTTGTTGTTGCAGGTAACAAGCCACAACAGCTGTCAGCTAACCAACAGGACGTAAACAAAGTACTGTAAAGGCTATTTTGCTACACTGTTCGGAAATCAGTCTCCGGTTTAGTGCTGTGACGCCATCGCTTCTGATTGGCTAATATGTAACGTCCATCGCAAAGAAACAACAATCGAAACGCAAAACGCGTGTGACTATTGGTTAGTTTGTCTGTTTCTCATCTACAGTGGGCGGGCTTATGTAGAAATCTGTCAAAGCAGCGAAATATGCGGAAGTAGTCCTCTTCTTATCAGCGTGACTGCAGTTGCTGCATTTGTATGCGGTCACGTTACTTTGTACTGGTAACTTACACCTAGTATTTCGCTTTATTTATTTGGCCCATAAGAGTGAAACAACGAGAATGTATATAATTATTTGAGAACAAACTTATTGGTTGAACCACCACGTCCCTAGTTTTGTGAATATCAGGCAAGTAGGACCATGCAGTGGCAAAAGTACTCACACACTGTATTCAAGTAATAGATACTTTTGTAAAATTGTCTGGTAAAAGGAGTACTGTTTAGATCTGCCTCTTGCTCCCATAGCTTTGCTACATGCTTATATATATTTTTTTAAAAGGACGTAAATTATTTAACGATAGGGGGGTGGGGGGGTACCTGCAATTTTGCATAAAGAATTTGAAAGCGATACTTGGTTAAACTAAAAGTACATGTATTTTTAAAGAATCCAGAAATACATTGTGCATGTTTGAATATATATTTTTGAATATGTGCAAAGACTGAGAAAGGTGTATTACTCAGTTGTGGGGATATCAAGATAAACTATTTGTCACCCTTTAATTTTTCCTGATTTTTTGGGGGGGGGGGGGGGGGCGAAAAAAGAGCGCCTTTTTTCGCATCAGTGGCCATTTGCCACAATTGTATGTTACATAGAACTGTTGAGCATTTAAACCATTACAGCGTACATTTAGCTAGCTAGCTATGTCAACATCACAAAAAAATTAAAAAAAATTCTGGATGTAACTATTTACAGAAAAGCTTTGTCATTTTTTAATAAACAGTTAACTTTGTCTGGGGTGTCTCTGGTTGCTGCAAAGACTTTAAGCAGATATCTTTCTACGGATCCAACATATGTGTAGGCATATAGACAAACATTTATTTTAATTTTTTTTGAGAGAGAGCTCAGTATTGTTCATTCGGTAATTTTACCGATTCGACATGTCATCATCATTGCTCCTTTATTTTTTATTTTGTACGTGCGTGTGTGTGCGTGTGAGTGTGTACTCATTAATTCACCTAAAACCTATTAAAAATCCCATACCCTTCACTTAAACCGAACACTTCAGAATCCAGCTAGAGTCGTGAGGTTGTCAGGAGACCCAAGGAAGGATCAAAGAAAATAAAGTGAAATCCAGCACCGGACCAGACATCACTTACTACCCACCGGGTTACCAACCAGAGTCTTTCACCAACCCCAGAAAACATCTAAATTCCAACAAATTAGGGAGACCTCAAAAGACCAAAGGAGAGACTGAGGAAAGGAAGGAAGGCTAGATGAAGCAGAGTGCTTCCACCGATTCAACGACCAGAGGAAGAAGCAGATTGTGTTTGAATTTCGATAGATGCTGGTGTGGTGGATCTGGCATGAATGAAAACCTCCACCAAAAAGGGGAGCCGTCGACTCCGGCCAGGACAGAGCAAGCACAGCCCCCCAAGGCCCCGCAGGCCACGGCAGTGCCAAGGTACAACCCCTGGGCCCCGCAGGGGCCACCGGCCGGAGAGCAAACCCAGGAGCGCCCCCCACCCCAACTTGGCCCGCGCCCCCAGCCCAACACAGCAGAACGGGGCACGGCAAGCCCACCAGGCACCTCACCGGCCCACAGCCCCCGCTCCCCCCACGACCCCCCGCCCTGTAGGGTGAAGACGGTGTCTCCACCCTACCCCCCATCCCCACCAAAGTATGTGTTATGTGCCCTATGTGTCTATTAAGTGTATTGTGCAAAACTAGTGCAGTGAGTTAAGAGGAGCGACCAGCAGGGCCCATATGGGACCAGCCCGGCGGGGCAATAGGGCTCGCCCCCCAGATACTGGGCCCGCCCGAGGTGCCAGGAGGCCCACCGGAGCGGGGCAGGCACAAGACCCACACCCGCCCGCCCGTCCCCCGGAGCCCCGAGACCCCCTGGATGGAGCCCCCGGCCCAGGGGAGGGGGAGGAAGGCAGACAGGGGAGGGGGACGGGACGAGGGAAGGAGATGACAAGAAGGGCAAGGGGCGGCGGCAGGGCAGCAGAGAGAGGGGTGCGGAGGAGGAAGGGTGACGAGGGAGAAGGGACAGGGAGGCGGAGGACGGGCGGGGAGAGGGAGCCAGGCCCCGAACCGCCTCGCCGGGCCCGGAACGACGGACCGCAATGCATGGGGGTCGTGGGGGGTGCGGGGGTTGTGGGCCGGTGGGGTGCCTGGCGGGCCTGCAGTGCCCCGTCCTGCTGCGTTGGGTCGGGGGCGCGGGCCGTGTTGGGGTGGGGGGCGCTCCTGCTCCTGGGTTTGTTCTCCGGCCGGTGGCCCTGGCGGGGCCCGGGGGTCGTCCTTTGGCTCTGCCGCGGCCTGCGGGGCCCTGAGGTGTTGTGCTTGCTCTGTCCTGGCAGGGGTCGACGGCTCCCCTCTTTGTTGGAGATTTTCATGCATGCCAGATCCACCACACCAGCATCTATCGAAACTCAGACACAATCTGCTTCCTCCTCAGGTCATTGAATCGGTGGAGGCTGGTGTCTGTTGATCTCACTCTGCTTCGTCTGTCCTTCCTTCCTTTCCTCAGTCTCTCCTTCGGTCTCTTGAGGTCTCCCTGATTATTATTTTTTTGGATTTGTTGTAATTTAGATGTTTCTGGGGTTGGGGAAGAATTCTGGTGGGTGGCCCGGTGGGTGGTGTCTGGTCGGTGCTGGATTTAACTTTCCTTTGTTTTCTTTGGTCCCCTCGGGTCTCCTGACGGCGGTGTTCGGTTTAGGTGAACGGTATGGGATTTTTTCTAATAGGTTTTTGGTGAGCTAACAAATACACGCACGCACGCACGCACATACACATACTCACCCACATACAAAAAAATATATATATATATTTAAAAAATAAATAAATAAATAAAAGAGCAATGATGATGACATTTCCGAATGAACAATACTGAGCTCTTTAAAAAAAAAAAAAAAGAGGGAAAAAAAGTGATTTATGAGGAGGTTAGACCATTGGTCGATATTCAGAGTTTGTTTATTTTTCCAGTTAACAAGAATTGTTTTTTTCGCGATAGTAAGGGCTACAAGTGTTTACGTGGTAAGTCAGTTGTTGTTAGATCACCTAGCAAACACAAGTTTGGAGATAAAGGTATCCTACAGTCCAAGACAAACATTTCAAACGTATTGACAGTTGAGCGGGGGGTGTTGTTTTCAGCACATTTGAACGGACGACCTACATGCGGCAAATCCTATTCGTCGACAGGGCGACAGACGTCCAGCGATTACTATTTGTTGTTCATTCCTAGCCTGAAAATAGACTGACCGTTCAGGACACTCCCAAAATTCCTGATGGCTTGTTTGCCCCTGTCATGTTTTTTTTTTTTTTTTTGCAAAATAACCCTTTTAGTAAAAGAAGTAAATGTGGTTGTAATTTTTTAAAATATAGTTTCTTTCTTCCATATCTATATCTACAGCATATATTTGCAGCGCACAAAAAGTTGGGGATATTCATTTGGCGTTCACATAAAATTCCTGGGTGAACCTAAAATGTACAATGACCTTGGCAGTATGATTTAATTTGACAGATTATCTGTATTTTTTTTATTACAGAAATAAAAAGGAGAGAGAGAGAGAGAGAGAGAGAGAGAGAGAGAGAGAGAGAGAGAGGACTTCCAAAAATGAATGTGTAAAAATGTCCAACCTGCCTGTTTGAGTTATTGTACAATTTAACATGTCCTCAAGAGGGCGCCATCTGCCATTGTCCAATTTCAATTTATTACCCTTGATTAAGCGTTGCATGAGGTCTGCCAAGATATTGTATTGTACATTTGTAATCAATAAGAGATTAACAACGTTCATTTCCCCACCCCGCCATTTTCAATTTAACCCCGCCAATCGGGCACCAAATACTAGCGCCAGTACCAAGATGTGCAACTTTTGAATCGTGTGAATTAAAAAGTGCCATTTCAGTCAATAACGTCAATATTTATTTATTACTTAATAGAAATTACGGTGCCATTTTTGATTGCTCCATTAGTGCTGTTTTTTGGAAGGATATCGAAAATGATTTTATGTGTGAATCAAAACACAAGATTATATTGGATGGTAAAAACATTACACTTTTTGAATCTAAGAACAAAATAATCCCACTTTGGTTAATGTATACATAAATGTAAATTTCTAAACTTGAAACCTTTATTCAAATTGTTTTTGATTGAAATTGACCATTTTAAGTCTCTTACATATATAACGAAAGAAATGCCAGTAGATAATTAATATCAATGCTGATTTTAAAAAAAAAGAGGGAAAAAAAACCTCTTGGAGCTACCTAAATGTTATTTTTTGTTTTTTCTCCCCATTTATAATTTTTACTTTTATTTTATTTTATGTGATTTATGTAAATTGGATTGACTGGTATTTGTATTCTTCTATGTTCAATAAATGTTTTGTTTTTTTACAAAATCAATTACGGTGCCAAGAAAGAGTGCTCAGAGCAAAATGAAAAGTGATTGCAGTGCTCAGATAAGACTTTATACCAATCGTTAAAATGGTCAATAGACCATTGCATTGGTTTTGGACTAGGAGACCGAGGATTTTTGTTTTGTATACTGTGGTGCATGTAAAGGAGTGGAGAGTACATTTTAAGCCATAAAGTAATAAAGAATGAGTATTTGTATCTGATGTGCCCCCCAAACCCCAAAAAAGATTCTTCACATACATTTCTTCGGAAAATATACAAAAGTTTAATTTAATAATTTAATATCGTTCGGCAAACAATGTCATACAGACCTTTGCTGTGTGTTGTTAGTAGTTGTATTGCACATGAATTACACTGCAAATTCACAAAGGCAACCCCAGAGCACAGTCATTTCCAAATGGCAATTATGAATGAGTACAATATAACAATCGCAAGCCCAAATATTGTGATTTCCGGCAAAGTCCATACAACTTGCCTTTATCAAATATTTTTGAATGACACCCTCAAACACAATAGAAATAAGGCTTTAAGCAAGACATTCCCATCCGTTTTTCAATTACCACCCACTGCATGCTTACAAAAGTGATCTTCTATGCCTTAAACTTGAAAACGAGTAGAATAATTTACATTATTCTCTCTCTCGACTGCAGTCGTGAAACCTCCAAAAGCACTTGAGAATATAAACCACTACTTTACTTTTCACTACAAAACACATCCATTCAAACCTGAATACCACTTGGTCAATAGATGAGAATCAATATCTCATATTAAAAAAAAAAACATTTTCTTGTGACAAAAATAGAATTAGTGAGAAAAAGTGCATTGTAAATATTCATTTAAGAGACAAGCACAGACAGACTTATTTTCCTCCATGTTGAATACAATTAATACTTTATGGCAGTCTAAAATCAGATGCAGAAATGTTTTGCATTTTCAGCAGAAATCTCATGGAGAAGTATAGGCTTTCCTTAAGAAGAAATACAATACTGTACATGTGTTTGTGAGGACAATGTAGGTCTTTGGCAACCCCGTTATTCTGTGGGTTTGTGTATCCTATTATTATAGTGTTACACTTAATATGCATTGGTTGTGCTTTTCTAGTATAATTTTACAGAGCTTTGTGGAAATTATATAAATGCATGTATTTTGAAGTCCTTACATTCCCCTTTGCACTTAAGCATTAAGAAAATGTAAATATGCACACAAAAGGCACTTGTGTTAAGGGATTCCTCAGTATGTCATGTTCAATGTTGGTCCAAGCCACAGTGCCATTCTCTCTAACCTGTCGACCCCTGAGGATAATCTCGGCCTATTTGCTTGGGAGACGCTAAGCAAATGTGCTCATGTGTGGAGATCAGACTCCAAAGATAATCCAAATCAGGCACCAAGGTTGGACTGGGATTGGGAGAGATCTGAAGAGGGAGTCAGAAGATAAACAGTTCTCAACGTTTACAGTTTCCCCTTCATTCTTTCACTCGATGTGCAGGATGTCGCTCTCCATCAAGCCAAAACGGGTCTTGTACTTGTCAAACAGGCACTGGAGGGACTTGACATACATTGCATGATAAAGATCCACCATGTCATCGGATGGATGCTCTACTTTTGGCACTGTAATTGGCTCCCCAACTGCAATAAAGTGAAAAACATTTAGCATTGCAGTAAACTGTTCATTCAATTAGCAACTTACATTTGAACAAAAAGGGCTATTGTGCACTTACCTATTGTCGTGATTGGTTTGCCATATGGCACGATGCCCCAGGAGTTGCCAAAGAAGAGGCCGCATCCATGGAAAAGACACGGAGCGAAGCCTACCCATTTCTGCAACTTCTTCTGGAGAGCTCTCCAGCAAGTGCCCTCCTCCAGGATCACCTGCTTGTAGGCATCATTCTCCCCAAAGGAATACACTGGAACCAAGTCAGACCTGAGGGCACGGAGAAAAAGGCAGTTTCAAATCATGCTCAAATAGCTGGGGTTTTATACATTTTACAACATTATCCCCCACTGCACAAATTAAAGAATCATTTTAGTTCATTTATATGTGATGAACATCTGTCCAGCCTACAGGAGGTACAAGAATGAGAAAATCCAGATGGAAGTTGTTGTTATGGCTGCCAGCAATAACCATGCTTCTGATGTAGTCCCACATGAAAAGTCGTGAACGTGCAGGTAGGCTTGTTTTCTTTGCCAAAAGATTAAGTCTAAGAACTTCGATTGAATTATAGGACAATTTATGTTATTGTGTTACTGTATTAGGCAATGATAGATGACTTGTATAAGAAATTAATGCAAGTTCAAAACCATTTCCCCATTAAACCCCTACATGCTTTGGAAACCCCCTCCTCAAGCCGCCCCCTTATTGTGGTGGAGGGGTGTGTGTGTGTCCCAATGAACCTAGGAACTAAGTTGTCTGGGGCTTTATGCTCCTGGCAAGGTCACCAATGGCAAACAGGTCCGAGGTGAGGGATCAGACAAAGCAGACTCAACACAGCTTGTGCTCTGGTACCAGTCCTCTCGAAAGGAGGACTCCATTCCACTCTGGAATTTGCCCACGGTGACAGGCGCAGAGCTTGGCGCCTTAACGGAGTTTTACCCCGGTGTGTTTTTGGATGTTTATGCACCAAACCGCAGTTTTTGTGTCCCCACACTTTTTTGGGGGAGGAAATCCCGCACTCCCCGATCAGAACAGAAGCAGTGTTCAGTTATTTAGATTGCTCTTATCGAATGCCTCGTTAAAACAGAAGGGTGTTCATACACGTATTTGACATTGGGACACCTTAGGCCGAAGTTTGATGATCAACTTGGTGATTGTGTTATCCAACATGCAGTCTTGGACAGTTAGATGAAGAGAGGGGCGAAGCTTTGTCAACTGATCACCCCCTGGTGGCGTGTTGGCTACAACGGTGGGAGAAGATGCCGGTCCGACCTGGCAGACGCAAATGTATTGTGAGGGTCTGCTGGTACCATCTAGAACGTCTAGAGTGCGCTGTCCGAAAGAGTTTCAACTCCACCTAAATCAGAACTTCACCCACATCCTTGGGGGGCATTGAGTCCGAGTGGATTATGTTCCATGCCTCTATTGTCGTGGCGGCCGACAGGAGCTGTGGCTCGAAGATGGTCAGTGTTTGTCGTGGCAGCAATCCCCGCACCTGTTGGTGAGCACCAGCGGTAAGGGATGCCATTATGGTGAAGGAGGAGTACTATCGGACCTCTTACACTTCTAGAACTGTGAAGGCAGCTGGTAGGTAACAGCTGGTCAAGTGGAACGCAGATTCCATGGTCTCCAAGGCAAATAAGCGGCCGTGGGAGGAGTTTGATGAGGCCATGGAAAATGACTTCCAGACGGCTACGAAGAAATTCTGTGCCACCATCCGGTGTCTTAGGAGGGGGGAAGCAGTGATCCATTAACACTGTGTACGATGGAGATGGTGTATTGCTGACATCTACTCAGGACAATGCAAGTCGGTGGGAAAAATAGTTCAAAGACGTCCTCAATTCCTCAGACACACCTTCCTTTAAGGAAGTAGATTCTGGGGACTCGGAGTTTGGGCTCTCCTATCTCTGGGGTTGAAGTCATCAAGGTGTTTTAAAAAGCTCCTTGATGGCAAAGCCCCGGCGGTGGATGAGACTCGCCCAGAGTTCCTAAAGGCTTTAGATGTTGTGGGGATGACATGTTTGACACATCTCTACAGCATTGCATGGACATCGGGGACAGTGCCTCTGGACTGGCAGACCGGGATGGTGGTCCACCTTTTCAAGAAATGGGACCGCAGTACTACAAAGGGATCACACCCCTCAGCCTCCCTGGTAAGGTCTATTCAATGATGCGTCGGGAAGGGGGAGGAGGATCCATCGTCAAATCTCAGATTCAGGAGGAGCAGTGTGGATTTTGTCCTGGGTGTGGAACAGAGAACCAGGGGTGCAGGGAGTTTGCCCAATCAGTGCGCGTGTGCTTTGTGGGCTTGGAGAAGGCGTTCAACCATGTCCCTTGGGGAGTTTTCGGGAGTATGGTGTACCTAACCCCCTGATATGGGCTGTTCAGTTCCTGTACGATCGATGTCAGATTTTGGTCCGCACTGCAGGCAGAAAGTTGTATTTGTTTCCAGCGAGAGTTTCAGTCCTTTCAGTTTGAGCATTTACCAAGCTCTTATGTTGTAATGTCTGCATAACTGCATTTGTTTTCTAACTAGCTGTAATCTGCTTTAAAGGGTGAAACCATTGATAATCCTCAGTGACATAATAAGGATTGTTTAGGTTCTCTGGGGGCCACTACCGATAAAATGTGTACTACTGCTGACTGTCAGTATGCATGTCCCCTATAAAAGGCCACAACATAATTTAGATAACATTCCCTGTACTTTGAACTAATTCCTGCAAATGACATTTGAATGTGAAAGCAGATTGGGAAACTCGTGCCCTTGTGTGAAGCCCAACTCACCCTTTCTGGAGTGCCATTCTCACAAAGCCTTTCCGGTTCTTGAGAATGACAGAGTTCATGCCTGGTGCACTGTGTAACGACTCCGCCGCGCCTCCTACAACAATGATCACTGCGTTCCCTGTACCACTGCATGACAGCAGGTAGTCAATTGAGTTCTTGTTCACAGGACAGATACCTGAAACATGCAAGGGTGAATTATTAGAACCTGTAGCAACCAAAACCAAATTTGTAGTATTCTGATGTGGTCTTATGAAGTGGAGTCAGAATCCCACTTATTTCGGGCTCATCGTTTGTGCGGTGAAAAAAGTGTGTTGCTGTTATCACACATCTAATCTAAGCACACCCCTAGGTATTAATGGCAAATACAATTTGAATTGGTAATACTAACAGTTTAAAATGTAATAATTTCATCCCTAGGTCTATATACTTTCACATGCATATGATTGGGGAACACTGACCTAACGTAAACTTAAAGTGAGTGTGTATTGACTAGATCTCATTCTGGACAACAGGCAAAGTAAAATTAAGTAAACAGAATTTCAGCTGTGCAAAAGGTCAAAGATCCCTTGTCTCATTGATAAAATTATCAGTATTATCACCTGTTCCAAGACAGCATATGAAGACTCTGCAGCTGGTCGCATCTACTCACCTCCAGACATCAGGTAGTCCCGCAGGACAGGCATTCGGAAGTTCCCTGCCAAAGTTGCCAGGGAGGGTTTGATGCCTGGAAATTTCTTAGAGAAGCCTGTGGCCTCTGTCCCAAAGTTGCAGAAAGCTCCAAAACAGAAGATACCATGGGGATGGTAGCCAAAGATATAGTTCCGGTTGGGCAGCAGGTTGTGGGTTTTAATTAGCTGGTGAACAAGAGAACAAGGACTAATGAGGCGGGTTTCCAGAAAGCAAAGCAGGAATATGTGACGAGAGCAATGGTGTGTGATTCCAAAAATATACTTTGTATAAATGTGTACAAGTGAGTTCATGCTTCTGTTTTATCAGTATATATCATGGTAACATGATGGTCGAAAGTTTTTTTGGGGGGGATAATATACGTTTAGTATTTTTTTTCAATGAGAGTGGCTTCCTTGGAGAGAAAAAAACTTGTTTTTCTGACACATTTTTTAGGGGGAGCTTTATTTTTGTGCATTTTTTAAAATTTATTTTCAGCTTTTCTGGATATTTTTTTTGGGGGGGGGGGGTTAATGACAGAAAAAATATTCAGTATAACAGAAAACAAATATTCAGAAAAACAGCTTGGGGAGCTTTATTTTTTGTGTGTATCTTTAACTTGTTTTTCTGACAACATTTTTGGGGGAGCTTTATTTTTTGTGTATTTTTTATTTTCGTTTTTTCTGAATATTTGTTTCCCTTTTTTTTCGGGGGGGGGGGGGGGGGGGGGTAATGACCAAAAAAAATTCAGTAAAACAGAAAAAAAATATTCAGAAAAGCAACTTTGTATTTATGAAGACAAAACATTCATCAACTTAATTTATTTTTAAATTGCAACATTCTAATGTATGGCTTTGAGGTTTTTTTCTGTTTTTCGGTTATTGTTTTTAATGACAGAAAAAAAAATAATCCGAAAAACAGCTTGGGCAGCTTTATTTTTTGTGTATTTTTTTTAATTTTCTCTTTTTCTAAATATTTTTTCCCAGTTTTTTTAATGACAGAAAAAAATAAAATAAAAAAATACACAAAAATAAAGCTCCCCCCAAAAATGTATCAGAAAAACAAGTTGTTTTTTTAATGACAGAAGAAAAAAAAAAACAGTAAAACAGAAAAAAATACTCAGAAAAGCAGGGAAAAAAATAGTCACAGCAATACATTAGAATGTTGCAATTAAAAAAAAAAATGAAGTTGATGAATGTTTTGTCTTCATAAATACAGTAAACCACTTAGGGCATGTGTCCAAACTACGGCCCGGGGGCCATTTGTGGCCCACCATCCTTTTTCAGTGGCCCGCGACTTATACTAAAAATGGCATTTGACACAGTTAAATTTAAAATGTTTTAAAATTATTAAATTGGAGATGGTCAACGAAAGAAGGGAGGATGTCGGAAAAAAATAGGTTCCACTATTACAAATAAATTGGTTTATATACTGCAGCATTTTTCTAGATATGCAAAATCACAAATAAATTATTTGTACAATTTTTTTAGGACTCAACACAATTTCTCTTCATAATATATGTGGCCCTTGCATCCTTCTGATTTTTTGGATGTGGCCCTCAAATGAAAAAGTTTGGACACCCCTGAATTGGGGTGTCACAAAAAATGCACATCATTATATTGTATTTAATTCAAATGTAGAGACGATTTAGACCCAGCATGTGCATTAAGAACTAAGAAACTAGGACATCCTTATCAATGGATCTTGCTTTAATTGCTGTCATAAAATAATGACCCAGGATATACTGTATAGTGTGACCCTGTTCAGCCACGAACAAGACAACTTCATAGATATTGACATTTTCCATGATATGATGGTCAAACCAAACAAGACAGTGTGCCCTGATCTGTACAACAGACTTAAGAGCCTACTCAATGTGTACACAATACCATGCGAGGAGCTGATCAAACATTAGTTGCATAAGCACATTAGCAAATGAGATCACATTCATGATCCCCCAGTACCACAAGACTCCACCTGGATGTCATGGGGATAACAATGAACCCAAAGGAACACAATTCTTTGGGTTCTTCATATACCAGCGCTTCTCAACATTTTTCTGTTAAGCCTCCCAGGAAGAACACAGTATTTTGTACCATGGCGTATTAGGGCCACGTATAAATATATTTTTTTAGAGGGCGGGGTCAATATTTCAATAATTTTTTTTATAAAGTGGCAGATTTGTGGGACAAGAAACCCAGAAACTTACGAGAATAACGCATAGCATAGCTATATATAGACTAATGTGAGGATTCGTTGGTGATTAGTAGGACACTGTTTTTAAAACGAAAAGGCAGGGTGGAGATGGATTCATTCTCAAACTTTACTCGTCATAAACGGCAGCTAGAGCGACAACACTTCCTGATCCCCCATCAGCTGACTAAACACTAACCAATCAGATGCTAGCATACTTTAGATAAATGCAAGTGAATGTCAGAGAGCAGCAGATTTGACACATCAACTTAGCTCATTTGTATTAAAAAAAATACCAAAATGTAAGAATGTGTAAACAACAATTCTGGAAACATAAATGTACAAGTACATTTTTTAAATTAACTTAAATACTTAATCCTGAGGGTGTGGACCTTCGCAAAGTGAGGCGTCTTTGTCGCTGGCCATTATCCAACGCTTCAAAGAGTGAATGCTTAAAGCAGCACTAAGGAACTTTCGGTCTATGTTGATTATGGCGGTGCCGTATGGACAAAAACGGTAATGTTGTGCCTAAAGGAAGATCACATTTCCCATGAGGACAAGCACAATGCATCGGTTTTTTTTTAGCTCAAATTGACTTCAGTCTTTGTAATGAATGTGGAAAGGGGGAAGTGACGTATGCCATAAAGCTGTCAGCACATTTGTAGTTTTTTGTGTGTGGCAGTGTTCCTACCATCCTCCTCAAAGTTGTTTAGTGCCAGTAAAAATGATACAGACCTCACTCAGGCCATGGCAAAGGTACCATTCAACTAGTTTTAAGTCGATGTTTCATCAGAAGAGTTATGAAAATATTTTATTAAGGTTGAAAAGTTCCTTATTGCTACTTTAACATGGTATGGTTAAAGCCATTACTATCTCCTTATTTGAAAATTCGACCGAAAAGTATTGGCACAAACATCCGAGTAGTTCGCTACGTGTATTTCTCGTAAGTTTTTGAATTTTTTTTCTCGCAAATCTGCCACTTTATAAACTCACAAAATTTGCTACTTTATAAATTCGCAAATTTGCGAGTTTATTAAGTGGCAAATTTGCGAATTTATAAAGTAGCTAGTTTTTATCTCTGAATATTGCCCCAGCCCTTATACGTGGCCCTAATACGCGTCGTAATTTTGTGCCCTAAAGTTTCAGTTAGTTTTCAACAGAAACGATTTGAAGAGCATCAATTTACCTTAAAAAAATAAAAGAAAAAAAATTAATGAGAGCATCACTACCACCTACTGTAGTGGATGTGTAATTCCACTTTACGGTATTCTAGTACAGAAAAATAAAATTTGTTTTTTGGGGTCACAAAAAGTACTGCTATAGACAGCGACATTAACAGACATGCAAATTGTGTTGAGATCATAATTGCTTTTTCTAAGTGTCAAACGCCTGACTTCCTTTCAATGGTACTTTGAACTTTGTTCAATTAGCGTCCAGCTCATGTAAACAACAGTCAGTTGTTCACAATTGATAGGGGGGGCACGTACACAAAGTAATTTATAACAGTTGTAAGATTAACTTTTAAAGGCAGACCTCAGCAAAGATTACTAGACGTATGATTTGTTCTTTTTGCAACACTGACATTTCTTAAGATGGTAACAACAACACAACATTGCTATAGCAAGGTCCACATGGCGCGCACACACAAAGGACAGATCAATGTGATGGACAAAGTTCGACCAAACAGCATCACTTCAAGTCCATCCCCTTGGTTTCGTCAACACACTGCAAATACTACTTTGTGCACAATACATAGAACTCAACTGTCGAGATACCAAGTCATTGGTTATTAGTATCGACTTTGACTTCCTTAGTAACACACAAAGTCCTATTGTAAGATAAAACACTCACACTTTGGCCTGGAATGTACTATAATTAAATGTTTGCAACTGAGTATAATGTTTAAAAAAAAAAAATCACCCTTAGCCTATCAGGCAGGACAACGTTACGTCAATGTCTTAACAGACAGCTTGATAGGTGAACCTAAACACTGATAAGCTTATCTATTAAGTCATACCTGAGCATAACCAGAAATACACAACAACTTGCTCAGCAGTCAGTGTTGTTTTCTTAGTTCAAAATGATGCTTGGCTAGCCCACGAACTTCAGTGATTGATCAAGAGTGAGGTCGTCTCACTCAACGAGCAACAACAAACTGTTATTCTTACCTACCCTTATTGGAAAATAGTCTCGAAAGTAAGTCCACACTGTCCAACTTCTGACCCATGAAGATCTCCTGCCACCTGGTCATGGAACAGTATTACAATTATTCAAAAATGAATAAATTAATAAATAAACAAACTATAGACTGTTTATCATTTAATTCACTATATTTGTTATAATTCCTCTTGGAGAAATTCAAATGGGCATCTGGACCTTTGGACATGCAGCCTGAAAATCGGTGCATTGTTTTGTTACAGTAAAGCTCCATTTTCACCTTTCACATTTTAACAATTGGGGAGCGGTGTGGTTCAGTGATAGAGTGGTCGGCTTGCAATCCCTGAGGTTGTGAGTTCGATCCCAGGTCATTGTGACCATGTCGAAGTATCCTTGAGCAGGATACTGAAACCCCAGTTGCTCCTGAAGCTGTTTCATAAGTAGTAAGTGAATGAGTAGTCAAAATGTAAAGTGCTTTGAGGGCCTTGTAAGGTGGAAAAGCACTGTATAAACAAAGCACACCAAAAAATAATAATAATACAGATTTGTAAAATATACTGTATTTCTTCTGTTGTATATCGGTCAATTGTTGCCGTGGTATTAAGCATACGAAATGTAGGGTTCTTTGATTATTTGACAGCTACATCTCCCAACGCTAACCGCTATCTAGCCCTAAAGCTAATGTTAGGCAAAGTCAATGCCGGTTTAGTAAGCCAAGCTGTCGACTATTCTTGGTAATTAAATGAAACAGCCTCAATTTTACTTCTACTTTCCTTTGCACATAGTTAGGCGGTGAGAAATATTTGATTTGTGTCACAAATGTAGTTGTTTAGGATGGCCACTTTGTCATGGTGCTGTGTCTTTCCCACAGCATTCAAAGTTTGTTTATGCTCTCAACTTTTTAGCCTTCATCTTAGGACATCTAAGGAGCTTGGATACAGTAGCTGATACTAAATGAATATGGTTATTCAGAAAAAAAATTAACAAATGAAAACAAAAATGATTTTTATTTTTATTTTACTGATTCCGATGCAGTTATCAAAAACTACCAACGCTTCTCCTCTTGGCTGACTTATACTGTAACTAACTTACCGATTTGTTCCAAGTTTTTTATGTGCTCATTGCTTACTGTGTAGCTGTTGCATTATTTTCTTATTTTATTTTACTTGCTAATTTGCTGTTCATAGAAGGTTAGTCTGCACAGTAATGCGATAAAAGCCAGACTTTCAGTAAACGTGTAGTTACCCAAGCACTTATTCTGGTGTTGCTTCTATACATGTCACGTTAGCTTAATGGTTAGCATGGGTACTCATTCTCCTGTTTTTGCTTCTTGCGCTGTGTCTTGGTCACTTAGCTATTCCTCCTTTATTGATAGTAATACTTGTCGGAAGTTTGCCGCGTTAGCTAGCGAGCCGCAGCTCATAGCTGGTTGGACGCAAATTAGCTTCGCACCGAGCATTCCCCTGTTAGCTACATATTTAATGAGTCTCACCATGGTTTCACGACTTGGAAATGATGCGACTCATCCACTGATGCCTTCAATATCCAAATCACAATTCAAAGCTCCCAATTGATCCTGTAGGGGATTTTGTCTGACATTTGTCTGCAAAATGTCGACTGGCAAATTTGACCACGTTTACTGTTTGACTGGCTCGAGATTGTGTACATGTTGACATGCAGATATTTTTCAGTAGGAACTAGACCATGTTTTTTGTTGCATTTTTAATCTAGGATTCAATAATTCAATGTTTAGTTTTGTCAGGAGGACAAACAGAAGAATAGGAATGCAGTTTTCTCTACTTTATATAATATCTCATAGCTAGCTCATTAGTGTGATAGCACAAGTTGACTAAGACTTTTCCATTAGTTGATCAATTACATTTAGTTAAATGTGTTACTACTCTGTATGTTTTTTTTTTTTATCGTTCATTAAGACATACATTGATAGGGTCACGTTGTGTCATTCCTAAATCTTTACATTCATTCACATGCGAAAAGACACTCAAGCATTGATTATCAAACAGAGCAGCATCTTTGTACTTGCATCGCCCAATCAATTTTACACTTCAAAAACCACACCGCTCACTGGTGATATAATGATGCAATTTTGCCCCTTTCGTTGAAATTACAACCACTTTTGGTTTAAGACCACATCATCATCATCAGATCAGTAGCCTCACATCACATGTGTTATTATAACACTGAAAATACCTTGTTTTGGGGTGTTCCAGTCAACAATGAGCCAGGAGGTGTAAAGGGCAGCGATAAGCCAACAATCAGTGCAGAACATGTAGATTAGCAGCACAGTGCAGACTGCCCCTGAAAGAGGAGGGGGGGTTGCACGTGAAAAACCAAGAATGGGAACTCAAAAGTATACAATTATAAGAGGACAACATCCCCACAAGGCCCTAGCATTAGTATGCACATACAGTACAATACTGCAACTTAGTGATCTGGCCTACTTGGGACTAATGAGACTGCATGCTAATTCTTTAAATTTCTGTTGGTTTTCTTACAAATACCAAAACACACATACCCAAGGCTAGGAAGGTGATGACCCACTGCAGCACGGATATGGCCTGGAGATGTTTTTCCATCTTGGATCCACATGGCCAGAAAGCCAAGGGCAGGTCCTGCAGGGAGGATAGAATGCTGGAGCCGGTGCCTGGACGGAAATCACCAAAAAAGAAAATGACTGTAGAATCCTGAAGAGAGTCACAAAATAATCTATTAAAATCTTGGTGGTCATGTCACGTTCTAAATGAGTGGTCTAAGGAATCAGATGCAAGTAAACATGAATTCCATTAATCCTTTGCAGTCAAATTACAGTGAAGCCACAAAGTAACATGTGAGAAGACTACATGCAAACTACTCATAGTAAGATCAATAGTTAGAGTCAGGTCTGAGTGAGATTCAATAAGAACCTCCCTCCTGGAAGACTTAACTAATCCCATCAGTCCACACTGAAAATAACTCGGCACCAGGGTAATATACCTGCTAACTAGATCCCATGACTACTTAGTAAGGCCCGACCGATAAGTATTTTTTTAGGCCGATGTACATTTTTGACAGAAATAAATAATGGATTATGCAGACTATTAATTTAAAAGATAAATAATGCATAAAATAAATCCCAGCCCCCCAAATAACATTTTAGTAGGCAGCAATTATATGCACATTTTCGTTGTAAGTGGGCCTCCTTCATTTTATAATTTTGGCAATGTTGGCCATAATCAGCTGATTTAATCAGCCGGACTGCTTTAACGATACATTTTGCTGGTAGTTTATCTCTAATGAACTTGCTGATCTCGATCAAACTGGTTAGCGGACAGAAAAGTACACAAACATGGCATGTCCTCGTTTCACATATAGTGACACAGTCCGCACGTGTAGACTGAACAAATTTAAATGAGGCAAAGTACATGCGGCAAAAGATACAAGTTTGCATTGCTGCCCTTTAATCTTCTCTTCTCATGAAATCAACTTCCATATTTACTTGGAACAAATATTGTCATGTTTATACAAAGTAGATTTAATCGTGGTGCTGCTGTAAATTTGTATTAAGGATTACTCATGTCCCCCAAAACATTAATATTTTTTATATTCTTCGTTTTCACAGGCAAAAAATATCACAATATAAAACGAATCTTCATTGTATTAATAATTCTAAGCATGTACGATTTTTACAGTTGTTTACTTGAGTCAATTACATTTAAAGGGGTTTTAAGCATGTTGTGTCCAGGAATGGCAACTAATTAGTTTCACCGTGCAGTTCAGGGGCTCCTGCTAAAGCTTCCATGCACCGTGCTTACCTCTGAGCACGCCCGAGTATGCGGCAAGGATGGTCTTCATGCTTCTTGGTCGTCAACTGTCTGGGAAAAGAAAATCAGATGTTCTGTTTCTACGTGCTACGATGCTAAAAGGTCCAAGCTCACAGCTCCCCCGTCATGACTGATTTCAACTGCAAGGAGTTGAGACGGCCGGGCGGCATTTAATCACCGCGGGGAGGAGTCAAGCGCGCACCCGCCCGCGTACTTTCCGCCAACACGCACACCCACACACACACACGCACACGCACACACACGTGGAGCTGCAACTTGGCTTCACTTAATTCACTTCTTTCATGGAGTTACGTCATGTGGAGCCACCAGAGGCCCTAAACTAAATTCAGAAGTGTCAAATCCAGGCCGAGAAAGTAAAAACCCTGCCACAGTTTGGCTTTAGCTTCAAGTGCTAGTTAACGAGCTCCCATGGTGGTCGTTTACCTGTTCGCTAGCTAGTTAGCTAGCACCCATGGTGCTCGTTTACCTGCTAGGGAGCTAGCTAGCGCAAGGGGCTAAAGCTTAACTGTGGCAGGGTTTTTACTTTATGGACTTGGATTTGCCACCTCTGACAAAATTTGATTTATTTACTAATTACTGTCAATTCATATTCATCATTCCCCTTGAAAGATTATAATGAATAAAATAATGTTTTTAATTATAAATACATAAGTGTTACAACAGGAGCGAACTGGGTTGGTTTGCACAACATTTCAAGTTATAAAGAACTACGTAAAATAATCTAGGCAAATAATGAGGCCTTACTTTTAAAATTTGTTTTTCCTCTATTCTATTTTTTTTTTTTATCAAGTATAACTCAGGCAAAAAATACTTTTCCAATCCTGCTGACTAATAATTGCTCCTGTGAAAATACTATTGACTCCTCCAGTGTCACTTTCACCATCTAAAGTCTTATTTCAGGAGAGAAACGTGCTGTTTTGTTTAAGGATGGTCGATACCGCAAGTACTTAAATACATAAAAAATGTCCCCCCCAAAAAACAATGACAGATTATTTTAAAGAAAGACCTACTGTATATACCCATATAAAGTATAGCATTTTCCTAAAATTTGTATGAAATGAATGTAAATTTTTTATTCTCGAAATTTGTAGTTCCTGATTATAAAACATACACAAGAGGGCGGCTGATACTCATGTACTGATACTTTCAAATAAATCCCAATACCATTTTATTTCAAGGTACCGGTACTCGTGCAGGCTGCCGATATCAGTATTGGCTGCCCTCTTGTGGCCATTTTATTATCGGGAACTAAAAGCATACATGTCTGACAAACCATTAAAGGTGAATTCAAGGATTTTTTCAAAAAGTAGAAGCCAAACAAAAGTTTAAAAAACTGCACATGCGAAAGACCATCCTACCAGCTCTCCTGCTCCTCCGGGGGAAACGCCTCTCAAATGTCGCTAACGTGCGAGCTCATCTTCATCTTCATCTTCATCAGTGTCTTTAATCTCTGCACCCGGCCTCACTTTAAAGGCGAGTGTCCTCTTGTGGCTTTCAGCTATTTTCACAGTACGCGGTGAGCAGCTAGCTATAGGAACGAGCACACAACGTCGTTACGGCAGACTGATTGACAGGATCGAGAAACAATCGTTAAGATGATCCACCCGGAAGGCGCAGCAACAAAAAAATCCTTGAATCCACCTTTAAGATGCTCCCACCCAGCAAAAATTGCTTGAAATGACGTTGAAAAGACTTCATTGGCGTCCGTCCAAAAGACGTCTGAATTTGGTTGAAAAGTGAAAGGTGAAAAAAAACGTCATTTTCAAGACGTTGAAAAGACATCATTAAAAAGATGTCCTTTTACAGTCTAAATTTGGTTGAAAAGTGAACCAAAAAATCTAAATTTGGTTGCCAGGACATCCCTAAATTATTCATTAATCGTAATTATTACAATCTAATAAAATATTTAATCCAATAAAATATTTAATCACAAAGTCATGGCTGGATTTTCAATCAAGAATAAGACCTTTTTTTTTTTTTTTTTTAGTACCGATACATTTATTGTCAACATTGCTATAAATAACAACTAAATCGTCGTAGCCTCTGCACCCCCAGACCTTGAAGCGGCATGTTTCAGATGGTCAGCCATGGCATTATATATTTCTTGTCCTGTGGCCTTCCATCCAACTTTTTAAACACAAAGAATCAAAACAAACAAAAAAAAGCATTTATTCCTGAAAGCTGATTTTTTTGTAGATTGGCACACTTATGAAGGGCATAAAAACAAAAGTCAATGAAACCAGTAAGCTATGGCTATTAAATAACCACAAATCGATAGTGTCGTTATTGGGTTCACAAGGTTGACACTAAATAATTAACTAATTAATAGCCTAGCTACTAATTTAAGCGCGGTGTTTGAACACAATCACACAAACAATGAGCCATAACATGTGGTGCTAGTTATCCAAGCACTGTAGCATCATGTTCAGTTGAATTACACTGCCTACAGACGCGTTTAGCTTGACGCACGCCCTACGTTGAAGAATACATTCTTAACGCAGTAGTCAACATTGCAAGACCCCAAACATAATACTTACATCTTTCTCCTGTTCTTTTCTTTCTCATTTCTTCTTTCGCCTGTGTCCAATCCAATCCACTAACGTCCGCCGAAACGACAGGTGCCGAACGCAACATGTCATGGTCGGCGTCAAAGAGGCTATTTGGAAAATTGTATGAGCTCTCCAGCCTACCAGCAATCCTGCACCCATTACTACGTGATCCCAGCAATTAATTCCATTTCCCATTATCCCTCTTCTTTAAATCAGATAAATCTTCAACTATTTTAGTAAAGTAAATTTGGACCTCATTGGACAAGCAACTTAATTTTGGGGCTGAATTTTGACCACATTCGATAGGCCAAAGACAACTCAATTTTAAACGACAATTTTTGGGCTAAATATGGGCTATATTGGACGGGTTATAACACGACACAGTTTTCAACATCTATTTTTGGTCTATATCAAGTCTAAGACGGGCGGACCCGATTTATAGTGAGTATATGTGTAGAATTAGATAAATCATCATAGAAAATTGCAATTAATTTCATGACATTTTAAGGAAACATGCTATATTGGGATGTATAAGTCATTGTTCTTTGGAAAATGGTATGTGTCGAAATTACTAGTGGTATCAGTGCTTGGTATCTGTATCAATGACTACTTAAGAGTTGAGTACTCATACTGGTATAACACGTCAGAACATAATGTCGTCAGAGAGAAATGTTTGGATGGCCCATACGTCGCCATATGTGTGACGCATCAGTGTGGTGAGTGCACGTGCGTGAAAGCTACTTACGCGATTCTTTCGAGCGGACGCCTGGAAGAGTAAAAATAGTTAGGGGAATATATGGCTGGCCAATGCCTCACTTTTAACCGGCCAACATTGTGCTAGCAACAAACAAAATGGATTTTTCAAATGTGGATGCCAGACCTCACGACGACCTCGCTTAACGCTAGCTAGAATGAGGCTAGTAGCAACATAGAAGGACTTAAAATAGGACCAAAGAGATAAAACAGCCTTTGTTCTGCCATTTGCAAGTATACGGTGAGTAGAGGTTGAAGTAAGTTTAAACTAAAAAGGTTAACCTTTCCATATGTTGACGACGCACCGGTGTAGGCTTCACTCCAATGCGTTTGAATCAGATATGTGAATATGGCTTTGAAAACATATGATCACTATAAAGCACTATATAAGTGCGCTCCATTGACCATTTAGATTTTTCATCTGTTGGACTATAATGTGTTTATATATATATATATATATATAGGGGGAGAGAGAGAGACAAAAAGAGTGAGAGACAGACAGACAGACAGAATACTTACCAGCTGTCAAACTCACTTAGGCTACAGCTACCAACTAGGCATACTAACAGCTAGCGGCTAGCCACTTACGTCGGAGACTTCTGCCGTATCATACAATGACGGCGTCATTTAATTAGCGTTTTTTTAGCATCCTGAATTAGCGAATGAATATGAGTATGGGATAGCATTGTGTTGATGTTGCTCGCAACTACAATGTCAATCAAAACTACGATAAAGAAATCCTAAACGTCTAAAAGAGAATCACAATATTGAGGGGGGGGGGGGGGGGGGGGAACACACAGTCATAATTAGATTTTTTTTTTTTATCATTCAGCCCTAGGGGAAATGTTGCCATTCTAAAATGTGTGATTAGTTTGTGAATTCTTACTAAACATATCTGTTACACTACTGCGCCACTGATTAGTAGAGCCTCTAATACTACTAACCGTTAGTATGTGAAAGACTGATAGAGCGTATGATGATGAACTATTTCCCATGGGAGTTTTGTCCTTGGAGATACTTTTCCAAGCCTTCACTGCAGCAACCGTCATGCGCTGCATTATTTGTGTATTTGCTTGTCTGTTTATTTAAACATTGCAACACTTATTTTCATTGGCTAAAATTATTTTCCCTTTGTACCTCATACAGGTCATCAAAAAATTTGACCCGATGGTTCATATCGTTTGCCAACTTGCAGTGGTGGCAAATCCAGATCCAGAAAGTACAAACCCTGCCAGCCGAGACAGCTTTTAGACAGTCCTTGACATGAGGTGACAGTTGGGACATGCCTCCCTGTAATTCAGCAATCTGTTCTTCCAATTACACTTGGTAATTTCATAAAAAAAAAGGAAAAGGTTGGACCACTGAGTTTTTACAAAGCTGTGGATCATGTGTTTGACCAAAATTGTTGTGCCATCCTAGGTAGACGTAGTTATTCCTCTGGGGGAAGTCAAGGACTTTTCTAACTTATACAGATGACATACTGTTTGGTTATTTTTTGACTGAACACATTCACAGTCATCTAGTAAAAAAAAAATTGTTGATTAATTGTGAATATTGCCGTTGGACCTGATATTGTGTCCAGGGAATTGTTCTACAGTCTCACCACATGTTCATGTTTATGCAGGTAGTTGAGCCCATGTTTTCTTTTCATTCCATGAAAATCAAAGATAAGATTGGTGCTGTTTTGCACTTTGATCTCTTTCTTCAAAAATAAGTCTATAATGCTGTTACTCTGACCTCACACCAGCTCAATCAAGAGGAAACGCAACACTTATCAGTTATGTACAGCGTCACAGCGAACAGTGTGTGTTCAGATCAACTTTAAACACATGTTTTTGTTATTCCATGGTAAGGAGTGTCTCGCAATACATTTCATCATATTATTTACAGTATATACACGCAAATAACAAAAAAACATTTCAGTGTTATTCCTACATTACTGTCTGGTTTAAGATTAATCCACTTTATTGCCTTTATATGCCTTTAGTGCTCTTTTTCCCCCCCCCAAATTATCCTTCAATTTTTTATTTTATTTGGGCAACATTTTTCTTACTTAAACACACGCATTGTCCAGATTGTGTCGAAAGAGTCACGGGGCATCGTCCAGTCAGACAGACGTTCAATTTGGAAATATCCAGCTCAAGCCAAGAGCTCATAAAAAGAGCATTTGCCAAAGTTCACAGACAGCCTTATCATTTGGAGAACTGCTCCAACACCAGAGTCACTATTCTGCAATTAAATGATAACCAGAACACGTTTACTTGTTTCGATGATACCTCGCTAACCTGGTTATTGGTGGTGATCGTCTCAAAGGTGAAATGCAGTTGTTTGAAAATCATTGAAAATTTTATACATTAAGGAGATGTTTAACACTTTTTAACAGCTTTAAAGATAGTTTGGAATATTATTGAAGTACATTAAATATTACATGTAACAATACAGAAATACAGTTTTAAAAAAAAGTTAATGACTGTCGAAACCAAATGCACTCTGTGACTGTTTAGGAAACTATATTGGCAAGGACCAAATCCCAAAACCCAAAACCCAGACAAGTTGCCTTAACAGAGAGTGAAGAAACGGACTTGTGTAATCCCTTCACCCTCCAAAAAAAAAGAATCAGGCTAACTCATAAATCTGTCATCGTTGAATAGCAGGATAAAGCATGGCATCTAGTTGCATATCCAAAATCATTTTTATTTACCCTCCAGCTCAATGCCAGAACAAATATACAGAGCCAATTAAAGATAATCTTCTCAACTTTGAGAAATAAATAGCAATGCACCCTTTGTCCCGTTCAAACAAAGTTCAGGTGCATGTCTTTGTCCACGCCATAGTTGGTCTTGTGCTGCTCAAAGAGATTGCTGAGTTCGTCCATGTATAACTGGTGAAGGGCATCAAGCTCCTCAATTGTTGGCTTGTCGTTCTTTTCCACCCTGATGGGCCGTCCAACTGCAGACAAGTGACAAGTTGCAACAGGGTAAATACAAGATATTGTATGTGCTTTGAGCTTCTAAAAGTGTACCCCCAAAAGGTTGGTTGCTCATTGCCTTTTTATTTTTTATTTTTAAGCTAGCATCACCAAATATTCCAATGTTGTACAACACTTAAGGGTTTTGTACATTTGTGAGTTTTTGTCAACTAAAACTGGGCTAAAAGTAGCTCATAGAGTAATAACTGAAATGACTAAAAACTAACAAGCTAAAACTAACAGTAAAACTAAGATAGGCTTCAACTGACAATATTGGTAAATGGTCAAGCCAAGTTACATTCTGTCAGAAGTTTAGCATTTTTAAATTTTTGCCGGTCCAATTTTTTCATAACAAGCAGCATACAGCTTCAAAGCTCCAATGTACACAGTACATTTTGTGGAGTAAATTTAACTCTATTTAGAGTAGGACCAAATAGACTCAGTTTTAGACTAATATTTACACTACTAAGTGTAAATATTAGCCTAGCTCAAAACTGAGTCTATTTGGTCCCACTCTAAATAGAGTCAAATTTGCTCTACAAAATTTACGGTGTAGCGTTAATTTCGTTAATGAAAACTAAACAAAAATCGTAAAGACACATTTTTCACTGGACAAAAATGTCCTTTATTTAATAAAAACTGAACTAAAATCTATAGACATTTTAGCTGTTATACTATATATTGTGTGTGAAGTTATATTTTTTTCAACAAAAAAGATGAGAGAAAATTTCATGTGAAATATATTTTTTTCAACATTATTTGCTGACAAAAAATATATACAGGGGTAAAACTAGACTAAAACGTTGACAGTTTTTGTTGGCTAAAACGAGACAGATAAAATTATGTTTTCTCTGACTAAAATATTTATAGTCGACTAAAAGTTGACTAAATAAAAACGGGATGAGGTTGACTAACTACGATCAAAACTAACAAGCGTAATTGAAACTGGATTAAAACTGAAACTAAATTTTAAAATGGCCGATAAAATTAACACTACTTCACTCTTATTGTATGATATTGAACAATACCTGTTAAACAATAAAATCGGGTTGTTTTAACTGCACACTATTAGTCATCTACTCATCTCACAGCAGGAGAGGATAGTGCCTGATTTTTTAGACCTCTTAGGTGGAAAATCAGCCAAAAAATGGAAATCGGGCCCAATCTCGATCCCAGCTGATCAATCGGCGCACCCTTATTACTATATCTTTGTGGTCATGAAATATTTGACCCCCTGTCCTAATGTGCATAATTACCCTCACATATAAACTAGTTCATACTTTTGCAGGGCTACCTCACCCTGCAGTTAACGAGACGTCTACTGACTCTTCTGTCACCCATCTGAGTTTCTGCCAATATCAAGTTGGGAAATACATGAGATTGTAGTTGAGGATGTTGCCATCCAAGTTGGCTGGGCCAATGTCCAAAAGCCCATCCAGTGACATACTGTTGGCCGGCGTCATACATTGCAAGTGCCGTTGGCACTGGTGCCCACAGTCCATAGTTCAAAGCAGTCAAAGTCCAGCTTGTGCACTCACCGATGGTGTGGATGGGTTTTCTGTATGGCATGAGACCAAAGGAGTATTGGAAAATCCCACGAGCATGGAAAAGCGGAAGGGAGATACCCATGACGCTTTGCAGTTTTTCCTGGATGCTTCGAAGCCAGGTTCCTCTGGAGTTCCCCACTTGATCAAACACTTCATTCTCACCAAACGAGAAGACTGGAACCAGGTGAGCTCTGAAAAAAAGTTTCACGATAGGCTTTCCAGCTTAATCAATCTCAAATCACATGACAAGCATTCCCAGGAAATTCTATGTCTTGAATAAGCCTCTGTTGCAAAAGTTTACACTCAAACCGCAAAAGACATGAGATGAATAGACTGAGGCAATCTTGTCAGTAAGCCACAGAAGCTCGGAAAATCAGGCCCTCTGGTCTTACCCGTGCTCCATGGCCATTTTAATGAAACCTTTCTTCTTGGCCAAGAGGACATTGTACGTCCCTGGGTGGGCATCAAGGGCCTCTGGGGCTCCACCAACTGCGATCACAACAGCAATTCCGCCACCTTTCTGCCGGAGTGGATAACTGGCGCTCTCCTTATCAGATGGAATCAGACCTGCAACATTGCAAATTAGGTAAATACGGAATGTGTGGTCATGACATGAAAATATGAATGAAATAATATAGTGGAACCTGCAATGTGGAATGTCCTCTAGGTTGTACAAGCAAGCACGGACTGATTCATTCTGAGCATGTTTTGCTTTTGTTAGGTCTCTGTATACAACTATTCTACTGTCTTGTATAACATTGGCATAATCGCACAAAACTTCAATTAATTACATTCAGGGAAAATCAAAGGATTCGTCATTTTTGTGGCATTTTTATGACACTCATTCCAAAGAATGGGAAGCACCATAGAAGGGTTTAAAATGTGTTTTTGTCCAGTGTGGCCATGTGTAATATGTTATCTAAGTTAATGGAAAGTGTTTTTTTGTTTGTTTTGTTTTTGCCATTTTACAGAAGTTAATTTATTTTTACAATTAAGTGACAAATATTTTTTGTTGTTTTTTTTAAAGGGGAAGTTAACCCTTTTTTTTGGGTAGACAATAACATGTTCTATGCAGCTCCACTAGTCTAAATATGGTATGCTGGTTAATATTGCGTAAGTAGAATATAATTTTAGCAGCATCCATCTCAGGGGCGGCGATTTTGCCAAAATAATGTATTCACTTTATACATTTTTTGGTTGTAACATCTCAAGATCGCAAGAAGAAGCAGTTCACTAATTTGGTCATGTTTTTTGTGTGCCTGTAAGTGAGATATTTCTGGTCCAACAGCAATGCCAATCTGTTTCATACATTCGACAAATTTAATACCAATTGATCATAAAATGTTGTAACGTCTCAACTTTTTCCACCACTTATATGTATGTTAACTCGTTCAAACCCAAAAACGTATAAATACGTTTTAATAGTTTGTCGTGCGTATTTATACGTTGTTATTTTTTTTTATGCTCGAGCATACAGAATGCTTAGATGCAGCTTCTGACCTGAAGAGGTGCCTTAAAGCAATTGTAGTTATTACAAAAAATGGCCAGTAGGTGACAGCAAAGTATAAGAGATCAGCCAGTGCCATGTTGCAACAAGCTCAACAGGTTTGTGAATAATGATGAAACTTAGCTATACTATTTGCTGCAAAATGGAAACATACAAATATACTTTTTGTTTCCTGATGAAAGATTCGACTTTAATCTTTCTTTTGGTAGGTTCCATGTTTTTATAGCAATTGAACACAATATTCTGTGGGCCTTGCAAAATCAGTCAAAATCCAGTAAAACAGCCGGGAGCAAAGAGGGTTGCTTCAGTGAAAATGTCTAGGAGTGAATGAGTTAAAGGGGAAGTCAAAATATTTTCCTTACAATATGTTGTATGTATCCCCACTAGTCTATATATGGCATTCGGATTAATATTGCATTTGTGGAAGATGAATTACGCCGCAAAATCCACCCATTTTTATACATCTCAGGGTGGCCATTTTGACACTTGCTGTTGACTGAAAATGACATCACAGTTGCTCATATATGGCTCAGGTAATAACCAATCATCTCCCATCTGTTTTCGATGTTTGGACGTGTAACATTTGCAAGCTGAGCGTAAGTTATATGTTAGTGTAGTAAATGATACCAGTGTCATAGTGTTGAATTGTTTTTTTTAGAGCCTGAATACCAGAGGTGGCAAATCCAGGTCCAGAAAGTAAAAACCCTGCTACAGTTTGGCTTTTGCCCCTTGTGCTAGCTAGCTAGCTCCCTAGCAGGTAAATGAACAACCGGGGAGCTAGCTAAGGAGCTCGATAGCTAGCACCCGGGGCTAAAGCCACACTGTGCCAAGGTTTTTACTTTCTGGACTTGGATGAGTACGAGGACAGACATACAGTGTTGCTGCATCCCTAATAGAAAGTCAATTGAAACAGTGGAGCAAACCTGCACACATTATGTAGTCTCTGAAGAATGGGGTTCGAAACCAAAGAGGCAGCATGAGCAGGTAGTTAGTGAGGCCTGGAAAGAGTTGCTTGAAGCCTGTGGAGTAGGTGCAGAAGTTGGTAAAGGCTCCTGCCACCAGGACTCCATGGGGATGGAAGCCCAGGACATAGTTGTGGCGAGAATCCAGTTCAGCTGTCTTCACCAGCTGGGGAAAAATTAAAACATAGACATACAGTATTTTTGAACTGTTAGGCATCTTTTATGGTAATTTAATGGAAATCTGTAGAAAAGAGCATGTGCAGTGATTCCTGAAAGAGCTACACAGAGCTCATGCAGTACATGTGCCTCCTTATCCTTGTTTCACCTAAACAGTCTCTTAGTTTTGCTCTTTCCTCCCATCATGCAATTAGAAATATCTGACTTTCCATCCCATATAAGTGATTGTTGTAGTTGTTGTGACCACGGTTATTTTAGTTAACGAAAACTGCCCAAAAAACTAAAATTCAAAAAACGATTTTGTTAACGAAATAAAATAAAAACGAAAATACTTTAAAAAAAAAAAAAAGAAGAAAACTAACTGAAGCTACATTTTATGTTTACAAAACTAACTTTAACTATAATTATAGCGAAAATGTCCTTCGTTTTAGTCTTTGGTAATTAATTTAATGCATGATCCTTTGGGGATGATTTTAAATGTGATTTTTAAGTAGATTTATTTTTATATCAACCGGAATAAGGACGTTTTATTTATTTATTTTTTTAAATTGAAACATTGCTTAGGTGAATTATTATTATTATTTTTTACTTTTTACCATGGTGTTTATTTAATATTGCACACAAAGTAATACACATTAAAAAATAAAAAATAAACGAAAACTGATACTGAAACAAACTAAAATTAAACTAAAACTAAGCCTTTAAAAAAAACTAGTAAAAACTAACAGAACCACCCTGAAAACTAATTAAAACTAACAAAAAATAAAAAACTAACTAAAATTTAATTTCCAAAGCTATAATAACCTTGGTTGTGACATTAAACAGCATCATATTCATTTTTGAATAATGTATGCAAGGTTTGCCTACATCATAAAACACTATTTTGGCAACCCTATTTCATGTTAAAAATTTAAATATAAATATTATAAAATGTTGTTTTGTTTTGTTTTTGGTCACTGCAGCTACAATTGATATAGTAACAATACCTAACAGTGTCAATAAATAGATAGTGCATGCGAGATAAGTGGTTAGAGACGAGGGTTAGTTAGTACGTAGGTTTATGTGAGAAACATGTCAAGAACAAATCCTAAATTAAAATAAAGATAAATAAACGGAGGACTCATATTGCCAGTGGGCAGTAGCAATTCTTTCATATGAACTTCAGTCATATTATAAAAATGACAAATGTGAATGATCTCTTTGCCAGTTTAATATTAGTCATTATTTGAGGTAAACAGACCACAAAATCAACCCTGATTTTCAAAAAATAATGTGGCGCACATACATGAGCACACACTTGTAAAGCAGCCTTTGTGACTGATTTTATTCTTATGCAAGTACCTAATGTTGTGAGAGTGACACATGAAATGCAATTCATGCATCAAAAGAGGAAATCTTTATTTTACAGACTTGTTCAGACATTGCTTGTCCCTGGGCATTTAGCATACTTTGCACTGTACATTGAAAAAATATTGACCCAAAACAGGTAGTATTTTCTCTGACGATCAACACTGTAAAAGATGAGATAAGATATCTAACGTGAGGAGTGTTTACATGTTTCAACAATCCAGCTCAGAATATAGAGATGGCACTGAAGGTCACTATCAGCACTGAACTTCTGCCCTCTTTTGTATTTTTATTTTATTTTATTTTTTTATGTGGCACCTTTGTGGAAAAACAATCAGCCCCACTCGCTGAGTTGGAGATTAGGACAGTAATTCAAGGTTAAAGTGCTTTTAGGGTCACATATGATTGAGAGCCAAGATATCATCTCACATCTTTACAAGGTGTTTTTTGTTTACTTGATACCTTCCATATTCTCGATCCATTCTAACGCTTAATGGCAGTGCCACCTTTTTCAGATGTTTTCTTGTAGAGAGATTTCAGAGCTGACGCGTTGGTTTAGTTCTACATTGTTTGTGTTGTCTGGCACGAGCAAGTGGCCTCAAGCTGGGTTAATCAGTGGTTTGAGATCAACTAACAGATGCCGATGTTTATAAACAAAAGATCTAACATCAGGCATTTAGACTTTTTGAATTTCTCGTAGCAATTTTGTTTTATTGATATATATGTATATATATATATATATATATATATATATATATATATATATATATATATATATATATATATATATATATATATATATATATATATATATATATATATATATATATATATATATATATATATATATAGTTGTTTTTATTTCCATTTATATTATTTTTTGTATTTAATTTTTTTTATTATATTTTTTTATATCCATTTTTATTTTTATTTATTTATTTTTAATTTTGGCAGTAGCGGCCCTCCTTACAAGAGCAACTGGAGGTTCAGTATCTTGCTCAAGGATACTTTGGCGTGGACACAATGGCATGAGATTGAACCCACAACCTCTAGGTTGCGAGACGGCCTGCACTCTACCACTGAGCCATGCCGCCATGTGTTTGATGAATAATTAATCATTATCATGTCTTAAATTACACCTTCACATGTTTGTGGTGGATTATAAAACCTTGGGTCAGAAGTAGGCAGGCTTTTTATTTCTGCTGTCTATGATGGCTAAATACTTCACTGTGACTGCATACATACAGCATTTTACTTTAAATTGGTAGTCTTACCATTTCATATATTAATACCAGGCCAGATGTAGTGTGTATGTTTTTTAATGTTTAAATAACTACAACACAAATAAAGAAAGTACAGTTAATGAGATTTTTCTTCATTACCCAATATGCAGAGAAAAGCTCTCTGAACAATCTCTCCCTTTTTTCTCTCAAAAGTAGTCTTTAGCGATCTCACATCAGCTGGTTTAGCCAAACCTGATCACGGTATCATTAGAAACGGTGGTTTAAAGACACCAATGAAATGAATCGAAAAGAACACTCATTCTCTTTTGCACATAGTCAGATGACACTGCGGAGGTTCAAATGCTGGAACATTTTGAGATTATTTCCCAACTGTTGGAAATTCCGACTGTCACGTTATTATATTTTGTAATGTACAAAGTGTGCCCAAAAAGTTCCAGGACTGTTATCACAAAATAGATATTTAAACGAACATTTCCATGCTTCTCAAGCTAGAAGTGGTCATCAAGGTGACCAATTTTAAAGGTATGGATGACATCAAGTGCACTTGCCGATGAGAACGTGAAGGCGAGAAGACTTGGAAAGTACATTAGAGATGTTGATGGTGCCTTGAGATACAAGTTTAATTGGTTTTGTGACCACGCTCATATGTCAATTCATCTTTCCCCATCGAAATAAATGGAAATATCTTTAATTGTTCCAGTCCACCTCCAAAAAAAAAGTCACTCTATGATATTGTACTTTATGAAAACAGAATAATAACATAAACAAATAAAATGTAAAAAATGTTTTTTTTAACACTTTCATGATTTAATGATGCAATACTATTTGTTGCGCTGCTTCTTCTGGTGTGCCTGCCTTCCCCACCAGGGGGAGTAAGATACTGTCATGCAGTCATGTATGTCAAATGATGAAGAATACTTCTACCACTATAGGCCATGTAAACATACGCAAAAATACGAATATCGTCGCTGCTATGTGAAAAACACTTATGTCCATTTTTCTCCGTTTTTTTATTTTTAGGTTTTTGGGATGTCTGCATTCAGTTTCATCCTAAAAACATTTTTTTTAATGGAATACGTGTTTTTCACATAACAGCGACGATATGCTCTTAGGGTTTTTAGAAACCCGAATAAGACCTCTTTTTGTAACCGGACTTCTTGTTCATTGTTTTTGGCTTGTGTGCATGTTTTCTCCTTCTTTACTTATTCCTAGTCATAAGGAATCTTGGTATTTATAGTACAGGAACAACTTATGCGCGGCGCCGTCCCACTTTATAAGTCTGTGCTTCTGGCATGCACGTAAGTACTTGCACATAGGTAAACAAACGTGATGAAGCACACTTTTGGAGTCGGACTACTTTATTTAAATATAATATGAATTATATTATTTTCGAACTGAGTATTTCAATTGAGCACGATGACGACATATATTAGAATAACTCTGTCCGCTCAGGCATGTCAACTGGTTGTCCCAAATGTTTCAGAAACAGGAATTTTGACCTTGAAAATTATTTGCTCCCAAAAACATATAAATATGTTCTATTTTAAATATTACCATGCTCATAAAGACGTATTTATACGTTTTTTAGTGTGTGTGTTTTTTAATGCTAGAGAATACAGAAGGCTTTGATGCAGCCTCAGAACTGAAGAGAATGCGTGAAGCAATGGTAGTTATTACAAAAACGGCCAGCAGGTGGCATCAGAGTATAAGAGATCAGCCAGGCCAATAAAGCTGTTTCCCCCCACTATTTTAAAGTTTCCAAGAAGTCAAGAGGAAAACTTCTCTGCAATCTATTGTCTCATTTAAAACCTACCGACTATAATCACAACAAGAAAATTATTTACTTATTCATGTTTTTCATATTTTAAATTGGAAGTATATTGTTAGGGTATGAAGGGGTTAAAAAACATAAAAGTTGTGATTAGACAATGTAAAGCAATATTAGTTTAAAATGCACTGTTTGATTATGTGACAAACGTTCACTTTAAAACGTGTTAATGTGCCAAAACGCTAAATATTTTGCCCTTCGTAAAACTTGTACTAAAGTGTAAATTTCATTTCCTCATCTTGGGCATTATCCTTGTAAATGATGACTTTTTTAAATTGTAATGTTTTCACACATAAAATTACTTTATTTTTATAATGATAATATGTTTCTCCCTTTTCTTTTACATAGCTTTTATAATATATGCGAGAAACTGTACAGTGTGATGCTTTAAAACCGATAAAAAAAATAGTGGATTTGGTTTCCAGATTTAACTTTATGCTCCCCACAAACGTCTCACAAAGTTCCTTTAGTGTCAAGGTTCCAATTTAAAACAACATTATTGTAGCTCCATTGCCTCAACAGCTGTCAACTACAATAATTATTTATGCACTATTAGTGCTTGACCACAAGAGGAACACAACAGGCTAAACGAGGAATGAAGCATTACACAGTATTGCAAGGTCCCTGCTTGTTTTTTGGTCAGGACCAAGTGAAGATGACGTATGATGTATCTTTCCTTGCAATGTGTTCAGGACATCATACAAAGACAAATAAACCATGACCTGTTAAATTATAATAAACAATTGCCTCATTAAGAAAGGTGAACTGGCCAATGCCTCTGAACACTAAAAGTAAATGTTCAAAGAGATAATGTGAGAAATATTTAAATGCACTCATCGAAATCGGCGTCACGCAAAGGCATAGGTGAAGAGTGAGAGATGGAGATCAATAGCAGACTTCCTCTAGCTAGTGAAATTCGATCTCGGCGACGGTTGGCTGTCAAGTCAGTGGAAAACAGCCAGGACCGCATTGTGAAAGAAGGGCAGTTGTGTAGTAAGTGCACATAGCATTCCACTTCACGGAACTGATATGAATATAGAGTTTGGGCCATCTCACATAAGATACGACTCCAGACAAACAGATGTCAAACTGCATAAGCAAATGATGTAGCCACTCGACACATGGACAAGACCGTGTCAAAAGTTCTACTATGTTAGTTGTTGGACTGTACACGCTACTCCTAACGGGTAGTGTTAACTAGTACAATTTTGCTGTCACTCGTGGTACTGCTATCACACAGTTGTCAAGTAGCGCACAATTTTTCCTCACTACTAACATGTAGTTAGTTGTTGTACTAGTGCCCGAGTTGGCTGCTAGTATACAATAATGTCATACAATAGCATACAGTACGTGTTCTAGGGAGGGTTGGCCCTGCTAATACTGTAGTAGTAGTAGTAGTTGTAGTCAGGGGTGGCAAATCCAGGTCCAGAAAGTAAAAACCCTGCCACAGTGTGGCTTTAACACAGGTGCTAGCTAGATAGCTCCCTAGCTATCACATGGTGCTTGTTTACCTTTTTAGCTAGCTCCCATGGTGCGTGCTTACCTTTTAGGGAGCTAGCTAGCTAGCATCAGGGGCTAAAGACCAACTGAGGCAGGGTTTTTACTTTCTAGACCTGGATTTGCTACCTCTGGTTGTAGTAAATAATAATAATGATGAATAAAATTTTTAAAAAAAAATTAAAAAGGGGCTGACAAACTTCATTAAACAGTTAACCACCACAACGGACCTAGCTAAGCTAACAGTTAGCCTAGCTTTTTATATGTATTAGGCGCCTTCTTTTTTGACTTTGTGTTTTACTGCAGTTGAAAAACACAAAGACCTTTGACACCAAAACTAACAAAAACAAAACAAACAAACAAAACCTTTCACACAAACAGTACCTTATCCAATCACTGTCAAGTATAACCACTGCTTGTTATTTCCTGAATTGACATCATTGTTTGGAATGTCATTGGTTGGTTGCCCTTATTATTATCAAAAACTAGTGTCTCAAAACATTTGAATAATGGATCATTAATAGTTTGTTGCAATTTTTTTGTTGTTATTTAGACAGAACTCACTTTTGTAGAACCTTGCAGCTGGACCCGTCATACATTGGCCAAAATTGATCAGTAATAGTATTTGGTTGGGTTTATTTGGCATTTGGAATGAACACGCTAGATCCTTTAAAAGATGGGCCCGTTATGCATAATTGTTTGCCTTGGGACTGTGTAGGCCTTTGACAATTTCTGGACCTTTTCATGCAGTCAAAAAATTGGACACTTAAGCCTCTGTGTAAACCTGACAACTGTGCCTCTCATTTACAAAGCTAACTGTCGTCAAGCAATAGCCTCTAATTTAATAGTTGTATGCATTTTTTTTAAGTCCAATATTCATTTAGTACTAGCGATGAGGGGAAAACGCAACTCTAGCCTCCTCAGCATCATTATCGTTAAAATTAAAGTTAAAGTACCACTGATTGTCACACCCAACTAAGTGGGGCGAAATTCATTCTCCGCATTTGACCCATCCCCTGAGGGAGCGGTGAACAACAGCAGGGGCCGCGCTCTGGAATCATTTTGTGATCTAACCTCCCAATTCCAACCCTTAATGCTTAGTGTCAAGCAGGGAGACAAATGGGTCCCATTTTTAATAGCCTTTAGCCGCGTTTCCACCGCAGGACGTTCCGGTATGGGGAGGGGGGTAGGGACTTTCACAGGAACGGTCCTCTCAGCCGGCCCCGCTTGTGGCGGTGTCTCCACTGCGGAGTACGACCCATTTCGCGACATCACGAGTTTCGATCGACACGTAAGCGCCGTGCGAAGGTTTCTCCCGTGACGTCACCCAAGCACCGCGCGACGAAAATCACAAAGAGGAAAGAGAAAAACTTTAGGTGGTTGCTGTTTTTCTCTGCTTTTTATTTGATGTACTTGCCGTGGTTGAATGGTTTGAGAGGAGACGGCGTTTAGGCTAACAGTAGAGTGGAACAAATTGTTTTGGTGAAAGACTTAAGCCGAGAATCGTCGCGCATGAAGGTAAGATAATTTTTTTTATACTAAATAATTTTTAGCCAATCAGCGCGAAAGCCTTGATTGGAAGTTCATCGGGCAAGCGGAGTACCTACCCTCGAGTAGGACCTCCTCTCGTCCCCGTAAGTTCCTGCAAATGTGGCCCAGTTGGGAAGGCTCCTGCAGTGGAGACGCGCACATACGGGGCTGGCCCCGTAAATTTACCCCGAAGTTCCTGCGGTGGAAACGAAGCATTTGGTATGGGATTGAACCCACAACCTCCCAGTCTCAGGGTAGACACTCTACCACAAGGACACTGAGCTGGTATCGTTAGAATTGAAGAACTATGTATTATTAGAAGCGGTCTTATAGAGATAGTTACAACACCTAGAGATAATTCTAACCCGTCATTGATCTCTTCCATGACACTGATCCACTATCAATGTATCATTTTATTTTCTATCCTAAAACAATTAAGTTGAATTTGAATAATCAAGTGTCAACGAAAATGCAATTATTCAATAAGAATGTCACACAAATGGTGACACTGCAACTTTTAACATTCTTAACTGTCGTGCGGATTGAGTCCTGTGTGTGCCTCAGAGGTGAGTTTCTTCACATGAACCTGTTATGCCACCGCAAAGTGCAGACCTTTATTCTCTGTGACATACTTAGGATTTGGATTTATTGACGTTTTAGTCATCAATCAATCACATTAAAAGTAAATAGACAGTTTTTGTCACTCTGCATCTACTGAATGGCCATTGTGCTGCTCTTTGCGGTGCGCCCACCTTGGCACCTGGGTTCAGTATAAGACACCAAGACTACAAAGATATTGTACTGCTCATTGAGACAGCACAACGACTGAGCTTATCAGTATGGTACTACTATTAGCCATTCTTTGCAGAGGATAAAGAATACATGACATTATATTGTACATTAGTGTTAGCATTAAGATACGCTTGATGTGATTCTCTTGAAGTTTGGTTCAGTGAACTTCAACAGCGTATAGCCATTTACTATTTGTGCTGCATATCAATCCAGCAAAGTGCTTCAAAGTACTGAGTTCAGTGTCACCATACAGTGATTGTATCTCAAGTCTCCGCTTGCGAGCTAAAGTAAAACAATATACAAACAAAACAAAAACGCTCGAACGTCTGCTTGTCTTTCAAAAAGAAAACTTCAGAGTATTTACGAGTATTCCACAAAATGGTATTTATTTATTTCCATCAGTCTATTGTTTTCATTTCGCAGCATTTCTGTTGGCTGCACTGCTTTATGTCCAATCAAAGTTTGGTCTCAATGTGTTGCCATGTCGATCTAATCTACCCAAGGCTTTCAAAATCAATAGTGCTGCTGACTAATGTAACTTCTACTATATTAGAAAAGGGGCAAATTTGTCCTCCCAGGCCAGCAAACCAGCCATCGATGATGCCACCATTTTTCCGCCATCTGATCAGAGCAAGCCATGGTTGACTATCTCATTTTGAAATCTCTGGTAAGTATGTTATGTATTTTCTTGCAATGTTTTGTCACATTATTAAATGAACATTGAATCTGAACTGCTCCAGATGATGCACATGGCACAATTATGTGCTGTTCTACAGCTGTGTTGATGGTTTTGATTAGAGATAGACCAATATGGTTTTTTCAAGGCAATATTTTTTTCAATACCGATTATTACTAGTCAAGGACGCCAATAACCGATATTTGGAGCAAATATTCATTCCCACTAAACCGGAAAATAATAGCATAAAAAAAATTAAATACAAACTCCAGCTCTTTTTTAAAAGCATATGTTTATTAAACAATGTTTAGGGTTCGTAAAATATTGGCGTTAAAAAAAAATCTTAGTCAATCGACATCTTTGTTTTAAAACTCTAACAAAAAGTTCAGGGATCTTCCAGGCGCAGTTGCATGTCTTCAAAAACAAGTAAAGTAAGTTTTTTTCTTTTATTCAAATGATCTGAAGTATTTACTTATCTTAGTTTTAATTTCAAACAAAAACAGAAAGCGCAGAGAGTTCCCAGGGTCAGAAGCATCTATGAATATTTAAATAATTAGTTCCCTAATTTGGTTTTTTTCTCTGAACACTTTTTTAAATGGATCTATTATCGGCCATTTGATTCTTCAAAATGGCTGATGCCGCTATTCATCAAAATGCTGAATATCAACGCCGATAATCGACCCAGGCGATAATCGGTCTATCCATAATTTTGATAAATGTGGTGTGATAATGATTGATGATATTAACTCATTCACTCCCAGCCATTTTCACTGAAGCAACCCCCTTCGCTCCCGGCTGTTTTACTGGATTTTGACTGATTTTGCAAGCTCCACGGAATATTGTGTTCTATCGCTATAAAAACATACCAAAAGTATCTTCTTTCATCAGGAAAAAAAAGTATATTTCTATCAGTTTCCATTTTGCAGCAATTAGCATTAGAATATAGCTAAATTTCATGAAAACTGCTTTTTGCAACATGGCCCTGGTTGATCTCTTATACTCTGCTGCCACCTGCTGGCCATTTTTGTAATAACTACCATTGCTTCAAGCATTTGCTTCAGTTCAGCGGCTGCACCAAAGTCTATTGTATGCTCTAGCATAAAAACAAAAAACAAAACAAAAAACAAGCATATAAATATGTCTTTGGGACACTGGTAATATTTCAAATATAACGTATTTATACGTTTTTGAGAGCTAATGAGGTGGAAGCTGGGTAAATCCCCACTTACACTTACTTTACAACACTGTGCAGGCCAAAAGCGGACATTATTGGTCCACTTGCTGCCAAGGACACAGATAAAGACACTGGTTGGAGATTAGATTAGATAAATCCAAGCTGTTTTGTTCAGAAAAGCTTACCCGCAATACGGATACTGAATGAGTCTTATCATTAGCAGCAGCACTCTACATCTCACCTTGATGGGGAAATAATCCCGCATGTAGTCCCACATTTTGATTCCACACAAGTAAGGAACCCTACGGCCTCCACGTCCAGGAGTGTCATAGTCAAAGAACCACCAGACCGAATAGAGCACGCTGATCAACCAGTAACGAGTGAACAGCAAGTAGAAGAACAGGAAGATGCATGTGGGTGCTGAGGAGAGAAAGACGCGTACGTTAGTTACGGTATGCAGCCAATATAAACCACTGATAAAACTGCCACTGACAATTTTGATGTAAATATAGTGTCAGCCTTTTAAGTTATCCAAAAATAGAATCAAGTCACACATTCAGGCAGTATGGTGAACAAATTGTTAGCGTATCGCAAGTAGGCCATCAGAAGCTTCTGGTGGAGTGGCCTGAGGAGTGATGATTTTGACTGATTTCTCTCTATTGTCTCTTCTTTCATCAGGAAAAAAAAACCTTTATTTCTATCTATTTCCGTTTTGCAGCAATTAGCATTAGAATATAGCTAAGTTTCATCATTACTCACAAACCTGTTAAAAAAAACTGGGGAAAACAGCTTGTTGCAACTTGGCTCTTATACTCTGCTGCCACCTGCTGGCCATTTTTTGCAATAAATTACCATTCTTTAAGCGATCTCTTCATTTCAGAAGCTGCATCAAAGTTGTAGTATGCTTTAGTATAAAAAAAACATTTAAAAACAGATAAATACGTCTTTGGGAGCATGGTAATATTTAAAATAGAACGTATTTATATAAAAACAATAGTTTGAATGAGGTAACTGTTAGCCCCTCGAAAAGTTTCACAGTTGCCTCCTGATGCCACAGGATAGTGGAAAAGCATTACTGCTGTGGAAATAGGGGCGTCACTGTCATGATTCTGTTATCTGTGTTGTGTTTGTTTTATTTTTATTTTCCCTCAGCTGCCTGGGTAGTGGAGATGGGCAGAGCCTTCTACACACACCTGATCTCAGTGACAATCAGACAGTTTCTTAAAGGGGAAGTCATGTCAAAAATTGTCTTTACAATTATATGCTCTATGCAGCTCCACTAATATAAACAAAGTAAATTAACTAATTTGCTCCCAAAAACATATAAATATGTTCTATTTTAAATGTTTAAGTGTCCCAAAAATGTATTTATATGTTTTTTTAATGTTGTTTTTTATTTTTATGCTAGAGCATACAGAAGGCTTTGATGCAGCCTCTGAACTGTAGAGAACGGGTGAAGCAATGGTAGTTATTACAAAAACGGCCAGTCGGTGGCATCAGAGTATAAGAGATCAACCAGGGCCATGTTGCAACAAGCTGTTTTCCCCACTGTTTTAAACAGATTTGTGAATAATGATGAAACTTAGCTATATTCTAATGCTAATTGTTGCAAAACGGAAACGGATAGAAATATACTTTTTTTTTCCTGATGAAAGAAGAGACTCTAATCTTTATTTTTGGTAGGTTCCATGTTTTAGCAATAGAACGCAATATTCTGTGGGCCTTGCAAAATAAGTCAAAATCCAGTAAAACAGCCGGGAGGGAAGGGGGTTGCTTCAGTTAAAATGGCTGAGAGTGAATGAGTTAATATATATAATGTGAGTTAAACAGCAAAATACACTTTAAAAAAAAAAAAATCTCAAGGGGCGGCCATTTAGCCACTTGATGTCGACTGAAAATTACATCACACTGCCTAAAGGCTCAATTTGAGAAGGTCACATGACCAAATTTAAAAAAAAGGTGAGCCGTGATTGGTTATTACCTATATATGGAGGTAAATTTGGTGCAAAACTAACTTGTGCAAAAAATGTGTACCTGTAGAAAAAAGTCTAAATTTGTATCTGTAAAAGTCGTGATTTGTATCTGTAAAAAAAATGTGTGCCTGTAAAAATGTTTTTTGTGTCTGTAAAAGAAATGTGTACCTGTAAAAAAAAAAATTGTGTCTGTAAAATAAATTTGTACCTGTAAAAAAAAAATGTGTATGTGTAAAACAAATTTGTATCTGTAAAAACAAATTTGTACCTGTAAAAGTCATGATTTGTATCTGTACAAAAAAAAATTTGTACCTGTACAAAAACTATAAATTTGTATCTGTAAAAGTTGTGATTTGTACCTGTAGAAATGACAACTTGTAGTCAAAGAAGTCGCCACTAGGAGTCACAAGTGGGTTTTCTGCTGCTGTTCTGTGACGTGAGTTTTGCCCCATTTGTTGCGGTACAAATGGAGCAAAACTAATTTGTACTTGTAGAGCGCCTGATTTGTACTTGTAAAGAAGGGGGCAGGCTCTGGTGTAATGAAGGGTTGTTTTGACCAATCAAGTGAGAAGGATTTGAGCGGATTGGAGCGCAACCTCATTGGTTTAGCGAACGACGGTGGCGGGACTCGCGGAAGGATACAAGCAGGACACATCGTCGCCAACCAACATACATATTAAGAATACTTCTTAATATGTATGTTGAGGAAGAATACTTCAGTATTCTTAATATGTATGTTGAGGAAGAATACTTCAGTCGACTGAAGTATTCTTAATATGTATGTTGGTTGGCGACGATGTGTCCTGCTTGTATCCTTCCGCGAGTCCCGCCACCGTCGTTCGCTAAACCAATGAGGTTGCGCTCCAATCCGCTCAAATCCTTCTCACTTGATTGGTCAAAACAACCCTTCATTACACCAGAGCCCGCCCCCTTCTTTACAAGTACAAATCAGGCGCTCTACAAGTACAAATTAGTTTTGCTCCATTTGTACCGCAACAAATGGGGCAAAACTCACGTCACTGAACAGCAGCAGAAAAACCACTTGTGACTCCTAGTGGCGACTTCTTTGACTACAAGTTGTCATTTCTACAGGTACAAATCACAACTTTTACAGATACAAATTTATAGTTTTTGTACAGGTACAAATTTTTTTTTGTACAGATACAAATCATGACTTTTACAGGTACAAATTTGTTTTTACAGATACAAATTTGTTTTACACATACACATTTTTTTTTTACAGGTACAAATTTATTTTACAGACACAAATTTTTTTTTTACAGGTACAAATTTATTTTACAGACACAATTTTTTTTTACAGGTACACATTTCTTTTACAGACACAAAAAATTTTTTTACAGGCACACATTTTTTTTACAGATACAAATCACGACTTTTACAGATACAAATTTAGACTTTTTTCTACAGGTACACATTTTTTGCACAAGTTAGTTTTGCACCAAATTTACCTCCATACCTATACACCTATCTTTCAATTTATATTCAGAAGAGATTTGTGACTGAAAAGGTAAATTCTGTTATAAGGTAAAATTTGTGTATACATTTTCTACTAACCAACCCTAACCCTAACCCTGAGTTCTAAATTTGCAAATAAGTAAATCCACAAATGTCAAATCATGAATATGCATGAGTAGGTTGTAACTCATAGAATGCTTTACTCAGGTTCTGTTTGGCTCCCTCTTTTGGACACAAAGGTGGAAAGTTGACTTTCTTTGGTAGAAGAAACATAAGTGGAAAAGACTTCATACATTTGATGAAGAGTTTGAACTGAATCAGTGTTGACTACAAAAATAGAACAGTAACAGACTTGTATATTCAAAACATGTTGTGCTATTAATTCTCATTTCCTGGTGTCTCCAATGCACACGCCCATTAATTTAATTAAATACACTTACCTAAAGCAAGGAAGGTGAAAACCCACTGCAGCACCGCGACAGTCTGGAGTCTCCTCTGGAGGGGCACGGCGATGGGGGCAAAATCAATCTTCATATTGCTCCAAGGAAAGACAGGCAACTTGAAGAACCGCAACTGGTGGGAAGAAAAACAGGCAAGTAAAGCGGGTCCAAAGTCTATCCTCGATTTCATCGTCTTATCTCAGATATTCAATCTAGGGTTTGACAAATCAGCCTTACAATATCATACCACATCTGATCTTTGATCCTGCAAGGCATGAACTGGTCAGAAAGAACATTCGAACGTGAGCATATGATATATTAGCGCTAAGCGAAATGTTTCTATTGCCTCGGCTCTCTCTGTGGCAAAGGGCAGGTGTTGTAATACTGAAAATGTCAGTTTCTGTAAAGGCAGCCCCATCTGTCTGAAAGAAGAGAAAGCGCATCTCAAGATTAGCATAGATTATGATAATTGTACATATGCTGTGTAAAACGCTTTACAATTCAAGCACACACAAAAATGTGCATTTCTGTATTATAAGATCATCGCAGCAACCATAAAATAACCAATAACATGAGGAAAAAGTGGAGTAGGTCTTGTGCGGTGAAATCAAAACACTATTCTGGCCTCAGGAACAGGCCAGAGAATGACGATACATTATCTATAGTAAATATGCATAAAAAATTAAAATAAAAAACTGTTACATGTGAACACAATAAATCCATAATTTGTAAATGTGCACACATACATACACCTTGCCCATATTTCTTTAAAAAATCCCTCAAAATTACATATAATGAGGTACACGTATTATTTAATCCGACTCCATAAATATAAACATTGGCGGTGTTTGGGGGGTAGAGATTATATTTACACATAAAAACTACTTCCCAACCTGGTTTTAAGATTTTGAATTAACTGATTTACACATGCAATTGAAGGCATAAATACAAACATACTGTCTGTAGGTATAATTCGCATCATGAGTTTTATAAACTGATTATCCATCTGCTCATACCAGTTTGAAGGGTACCTTGTAAATGCACCTTGCGTTCATCAAGTTCCAGGATTTTTCAGTTTGAAACCGGAAGCTACTTTATAACTCAAAACAAAAGTGCATTCGTTTGCCTCAAATTTAAAGTTATGTTTTTATAATCATTTAGATTCTAATATGTCGTTTAGCGACAAAAAAAAGGGATGTCGAAAGATTGTTGTTTCCCCCATTACGGTGTTACGGAAACAAAAAATTCAGGTGGCGAACCCGGAAGTCGTCTTACAATGTTTAACTTGATGTTATTAGCCCCGGTTTGTGTTTCCGAATGCGGGTGAGGGCGGGGCCGTTTTCCCCCCCTTGCTGTATGGCGTGGAGTGATGTAGCACAGAGGATACGAACGACACCCGAGCGGAAAACACTCACTACAGCTGGTTTTTAAAGGTGAAATGATTGGCGATGCACGCGTGCACTTCAGATAAGTCCGATGGATTTGTGTTTATTTTAATCTAACCTAAATAGCAGCATTGGACTCAACCGTGCAATACCAAACACGGATACGGACTCGCATCCTTCGTAAACAGCATAGTGGAAATTATTGGTTCCATTTTGATTCCATCCGGAATTCGCCGCTTTCTCGAGGAAACGCAGCATGGCGTGGCCCTGCATTAGCAGGGCGTGCTGCATGGCCCGCCTCTGGAACCAGGTGGACAAGGCTGACATTGCGGTGCCTTTGGTGTTCACCAAGTACACGGACGCCTCGGAGATGCAGCACGTCCAGCTGCAGCCTCCATTACGGGCCGGGGTCGCCATAGAAACGCAGCCGCCTCGCACCCAGCGTCGCACCGCCGCCACAGGTCCGCGCGCGCCGCGGAGGTGCGTTTCCGAGGAGCGGGTGTGCAACTCGGTCACGAGGGAGGACTTTAAACACTGGACAGTGCGACCTGAGCCCAGCTATAAACCCAAGAACGAGTACCATGGCCCAGAAATACCCTTCAACAGCGAGACTCAGTACCAGAAAGACTACAAGCCTTGGCCCATTCCGAAAAGGTACGACCACCCGTGGATACCGAAACCGCCCGCCACCATCTCCGCGGGCGACGACCGGCCACTGGACAGATCCAGACACGGGCGGCAGCACCTCGCCAACACCGAAAGCGGCGTGGAGAAGAGCGCCATTGCTGACAAGGTGCAAGAGAAAGACCTCATCCTGGGCCACGAAAGGAAAAAGAGGTCGAGCAATAAGGCAGAAGGGGAGAAGAAAGTAGTCCTAAAGGTGGAAGGGGAAGGTCGGTCGGCTGCGGATGCCGTCAACAGGCAAATTAAACAGGAGATTGCAGCCGGCAGCTCTTATACGTGAGTAGAAACCTGCAGATCTTCTTGTAGCCATTTGGTGGTATACCTGTACAGTGATTTAAATAATAATAATAATTAAACAGTGAATTTATAATTATATTATCCTGGCTGGAACCCCCTCACAATTCACAGTTGTGTTAAGAAGCCATCACAATAAAAGTATTTTTTGGTGGGATCTTGGTGCCAATTAGTTGATGCGGGTTGAGGAGTTTCATTCATACGACGGCGTATTAGGGCCACATATAAATATACGTATATTTTTTCGAGGGTGGGGACAATTTTCAGAGAAAAAAATCGTTAATTTGCGAGTTTATAAAGTGGCAGATTTGCGCGTTTTTTTTTTTGTTGCAAGAAATACAGTAGCGAACTACAAACCCAATTCCCAAAAAGTTGGGACATAATACAAATTGTGAATAAAAACTGAATACAATTATGTGGAAGTGCCAAATTTCAATATTTTGTTCAGAATAGAACATAGATGACAGGTCAAAAGTTTAAACTGAGAAAATGTATCATTTTAAGGGAAAACAATGTTGATTGTAAATTTCATGGTGCCAACAAATCGAAAAAAGTTGGGACAGGTAGCAATAAGAGGCTGGAAAAGTCAATTGCACTTATAAAAAAAACAGCTGGAAGACCAGTTACCACTAATGAGGTCCATTGGCAACTTGATTGGAGTCTAAAAAGAGCTTCTCGGAGTGGCAGTGTCTCTCAGAAGCGAAGATGGGTAGAGGATCACCAATTCCTCCAATGTTGCGCAGAAAGATAGTGGAGAAATATCAGAAAGGTGTTTACCAGCGAAAAATTGCCAAAAGGTTGAAGTAATCATCATCTACAGTGCATAACATCATCCAAAGATTCAGAGAATCTGGAACAATCTCTGTGTGTAAGGGTCAAGGCCGAAAAATCCTACTGGACGCCCATGATCTTCGGGCCCTTAAACGGCACTGAACTGCAAACAGGAATGCTTACTGTACGGGAAATCACAGAAAGGGCTCAGCAATACTTCCAGAAAATATCGGAATGTGGCAAAGTGGAAACCTGTTTTGTGGTCAGACCAATCACGATTGGAAGTTGTTTGGGGAAAACTGGGGCGCTATATTATACTGACTAAAGAGGACAAGGACAACCCAAGTTGTTATCAGCCCTCGATTTATAAGCCTTCATCTGTGATAGTATAGGGTTCCATGAGTGCGTGTGGCATGGGCAGCTTCCACATTTGGAAAGGCATCGTCAATGCACAAAGGTATATTCCGATTGGAGAACAACATATGCTCCCATCCAGACATCATCACTTTCACAGAAAATCTTGCATTTCTCAACACGATAATGCCAGACCACGTGCAGCACCAATTACAACATCATGGCTGCGTAGGAAAAGGATCCGTCTGGGTATTGAAATGGCCAGCCTGCAGTCCACTTCTTTCACTTCTAGAGCACATTTGGCGCATCATAAAGGGGAAGGTGCAACAAAGAGAACCCAAGACAGTTGAACAGTTCGAGAGACGCGTGTTAGACAAGAATGGGACAGCGTTCCTATTTCTAAACTTGAGAAACTTGTCTCCTCGATCCCCAGACGTTTGCAGATTGTTGTAAGAAGAAGAGGGGATGCCTCACAGTGGTGAAAATGGTCTTGTCCCAACTTTTTGGAGATTTGTGGACACCATAGAATTTAAAATCAACAGTTTTCCCTTAAAATTATACATTTTCTCAGTTTAAACTTTCGATCTGTTCTCTTATGTTCTATTCTGAATAAAATATTAAAATTTGGCACTTCCACATAATTGCATTCAGTTTTTATTCACAATTGATATAGTGTCCCAACTTTTTGGGAATTGGGTTTGTTGGGTTTTCAAATAAGGAGATAGTAATGGCTTTAACCATATCAGGTTAAATATTCACTCTTTGAAGCGTTGTGTACTGCCAGCGACAAAGACGCCTCGCTTTGCGAAGGTCCTCATCAAGTATTTAAGTTAATTTGTTAAAATGTATATTTACTTGTACATTTATGTTTCCAGAATTATTTACACATTCATACTTTTTTTTTTGTACAAGTAGCTAAGTTTATGTGTCAAATTTGCTGCTCTCCGTCATTCACTTGCATTCACCTAAAGTATGCTAGCTTCTGATTGGTTAGTATTAGTCAGCTGATAGGAGATCAGGAAGTGTTGTCGCTATAGCTGCCATCTATGACGAGTAAAGTTTAAATTAAGAATGAATCCGTCTCCATACTGCCTTTTTATTTTATAAACAGTGTCCCATTAACCACCAACGAATTCTCACATTAGACTATAGCTATGCTACGTTTTTTTCTCTCCACTTCATAAAATGGCAAATTTGCGATTTTTTTCCTCTGAATATGAACATGGTTGCCAAAATATGGCAGAAACATGCAGTGCTTTATTACAGTTTTTGAATTACATCTCCCGGCACTTAATGAATTATCCAGCAAGTGGACAATTCTTACTGTTTACAGACATAAAATACTCCTACACACAAACTTATTAATGATCTTAACTGCAGAAGTGATTGTTGCAATTTTTGTCTTCCAATTCAAAACAAACATTTTGATTATTGATGTTCATGGAACACAGTACAATGGAAATATAGTATACATAACAGAGGTGGCAAACCCAGGTCCAGAAAGTAAAAAACTTGGCATTAGCCCCAGGCGCTAGCTAGTTGCCTCGCTAGCTCCCATGATGCTTGTTTACCTGCTAGGGAGCTAGCTTGCTCAATGCGCATTGTTGAAGCTTGTAGTTTATTAAATGTTAAGAAGTCTTTTTTTCCCCTTCATTTTCTTACCTTAAAGAGGGCCAACATTTTTCCTGTCAGTGAAATTGAAACAATACATATGATTATTGTAAACTATATGCACTCAATGTTATGACTGAGTTGCCTTAGGAAGAAGCACAGCTAATGATGTGATCTGATGTCATGTGAGATAAGTGTGTCTTGCGGTGCAGCTGGTTGCCGCGCGTGTGTGTGCGTGCGTGCGTGGGTGTGGGTGGGTGCGTGCGCGTGCGTGTGCGTGTGTGTGTGTGTGTGTGTGTGTGTGTGTGTGTGTGTGTGTGTGTGTGTGTGTGGGCGTGTGTGTGTGTGTGTGTGTGTGTGTGTGTGTGTGTGTGTGTGTGTGTGTGTGTAGTGGAGCCCAGGGCACTGTCCCCCCACATGGCACGGCACAAGCCCACCCTCTCCCCTGTCTTCCTCTGTCAGGAAAGCAGGTCAACTATGGGTTAATATTATGGATGGTGGGCACAAATCACACAACATGTGCTGAAATGGCTTCAGTGCTAATATGGAGTATGTTGGAAATGCAAATACACTGAAAAGTCACTGCATTATTTCACCTTAAAACATTCATGACTACTCTGCCATATGGTCCAATAACCATATGGAATCAATACTCCTATATTTATGAGTTGCATCAATAAATAAACGAGAGCGAAAAAATAGAAATTAGGCTAAAGAAACAAGCATTGTGATTTGTGGTTTTCATGTCATTTGACATAAAACAAAATATTCAGCCATAGTCCATTTGTTGTAAAATACCAAATATAGTGGTCATTAACTGATGCTTTTTTTTTTTCAGTAGCAGTGCCCCATTCATCACTGACACATTGCCTTTCCCAGCTAAGCTATTATTAGCTTACATACAACCTCAGTGATCATCTGCTACATTCTGTGCAAAATGGCCCATCCAGCCATCTATCCATTTCCTATACTGCCTGTCCTCATTAGGGTCACACACCAGCTGGACACTATCACTGTTGACCTCAGGCGAGAGGGAGGTTACACCCTGGACTTGTCAGCAGTTAATCGCATAGCACATATAAAATACTGTTCACGCTCATGTTCGCAACTATGTTGCATTTACAGTCTTAGGAGCAATTTAGGATGTGGTCCAAAAGTCGTGATGCCCTGAAAAGGGAGCATAGTTGGCACTTTATTTTTTGTATATGATTACTTAAGCACACATTTATCAGGGAAGTCAACCCCAATATGCTCTATGTGCCTTTACTGGTCTAAGCACGGCATACAAATTAATATTAACATGTGGAATATGAATTAAGCAGCAAAACCCATTTTTATCCATCTCAGTGGCCGGCCATTTTGTCACTTTCTGTCGACTAAAAATGGCACTGCAGTTGCTCAGCGCTCCGGTAACGACCAATCATGGCTCACCTGTTTTCTGTGTTTGGTCATGTGACATTCGCAAGTTGAGCTGTGATTGGTCGTTGCCTAAACCCTAAGCAACTGCAATGTCATTTTTGTCACGTTTCGCTTCTGTGGGGTTGGGTTTTTGTTTGATTTTGGGTGTTTATGTTCTTTTTTGTCTGTATGTTCATTGTTCAGTGTTTTTCGTCAAGTCAAGGCAAATCAGGTCCTGTCACGTCACGCTCGTTCCAGTCATGGCGACCAGTCTAGTCACGTCCTGTCCAGTCATGGCACCCAGTGAAGTTACAACCTGTCCAGTCATGGCGACCAGTCTTGCCACGTCCTATCCAGTCATGGTGACCAGTCTAATCACGTCCTGTCCAGCGATGGCGACCAGTCTAGTTATGTCCTGTCCAGTTATGGAGAGAAGTCTCGTCACGTCATCTCCAGTTATGGCCACCAGTCTTGTCAGTCCTCTCCAGTCATGGCGACCAGTCTAGTCGTGTCCTGTCCAGTCATGGCGACCAGTCTAGTCACATCCTGTCAAGTCATGGCGACCAGTCTAGTCACGTCCTGTCCAGTCATGACGACCGGTCTTGTCACATCATGTCCAGTCATGGCGACCAGTCTAGTCACATCCTGTCCAGTCATGGCGACCAGTCTAGTCACGTCCTATCCGGTCATGGCGACCAGTTTAGTCACGTCCTCTCCAGTTATGACGACCGGTCTTGTCACATCATGTCCAGTCATGGCGACCAGTCTCGTCACGTCCTGTCCACTCATGGTGACCGGTCTCGTCACATCCTGTCCAGTCATGGCGACCAGTCTAGTAATATCTTGTCCAGTCATGGCGACCAGTCCAGTAATGTCCCGTCCAGTCATAGTTGTCTGCTCATCTTTTTCCTTTTGTTTCTTTAAAGTACCACGCATTGCCTTATGTTCCTGCATTTGGATCCGTCATCCAATGACAATTTTCAGTCGAAAGTAAGCAGCAAAATGATCCGCCTCCTAAACGGCTGGATTTTGCTGTTTAATTCATATTTCACAATCGCAACATTAATCAGAATGCCTTGTGGGGCTACATTGAACTGATTATTGTAAAGAACATTTCCGGGTGACTCCCCATTGAAGAGTTAAACACTCCAAGAAAAATCATGAAACTCAAGAAAATGGAGTGGGGCTAAAACAGGTCAAACTTAATTGGTGAGACAAGACAAAGACAAGAAGGAAAAGTACCTGGGTAAAAGCAAAAACAAAAGGCACTCAAGGAAAATATAATGAAACAATGCTATGTCAAGTCAAACAGATCAACAATCCAATCCAAAGTCCATTCTCTTATGTGAATGTTGTCTAGTGCTCTAGTAAAGTCATATTTAAGATACTTTCAAATGCCTTATTATGCTCAATAGTGATGGCGAGAGACATCAGTTGCCTGAGCCTTTTGTTCATGTTCTCTTTTTTTAAACAGACAAAGCCTACTTTGTCATTGTGTGATCTGCAGTGACCAAAAGGGAACTTTTTTTCTTTTCTTTTTTACTCTTATAAAGTGAATAGGAAAAAATAGCATATGAATATTTTTATCATTGACAATGAAGCAGAAGCTGCAGGTTCATTGAGTTCACAAGAGACTTGATTTCCCACACGGTAGTGAACTCAAACCAAATCCTTTCAAAAGAGACTTTGCTCTTAAACATCCTGCTCTGTCTTCTGAATGAGGTTGTAGCCCACAGCAGCGAAGTGATTGCATATTGTTGGATTTTGAGGATGATCCTCTTAGAGAGGCTGCAAAGCGCCGTGTTTCTCCTGACAAGCAATGTGGGGTACTAAAAATCAGCTTCAGCAAGAGAGAATTGGGGCATAACACAAGAAACTGTGTGATATCTCTCTTCCCCAGAAAGTGCAACTGATTGTCCATAAAACTGCTTTGATTTTCATGCTCTGTTGTCGTTGAGCTGAGTTTCACATATTGTTGCCAAATGTAATCCGAAAATCTCTACTGATACACATTTGTTCCATCAAGTCCTTGTCGGACTGTACTAAAGCTGTTTTATGTAACCCATTTGATCTCATATTAACATGTGTGATTACGGTTAATTCACACTACATAAACCTTTGAACGAATTGTGTAAGATACTGACCGAGCCTTCTTTAAATATGTGAAAAGCAACCAATAGAAATGCTCAAAGAATCACCTGCATCATACCGTGTATCATAGGTGGCAACTCCAGGTCCAGAAAGTAAAAACCCTGCCACAGTTTGGCTTTAGCACCAGGTGCTAGCTCCCCGGTAGCTCGTTTACCTGCTAGGGAGCTAGCTAGCAAGCACCTGGTGCTAAAGCCAAACTGTGGCAGGGTTTTTACTTTCTGGACCCAGATTTGCCACCTCTGCCGTATATTACCCAAAGAGAGGCTGCTATCCGACAGGCCAGCTGAGAGAGTATTGACCCGAAGCCAGTCTTTATGGCCGCTGATGCGACAATAAAAAGAAGCTACAGCCGTCTTCTGGGTTCATTGATTCCCCGGAATACTCTAAGAGAAGCTGCCAGAGCATTATCGGCACTAGCACTCATGGAGGGAAAAATCCGCAAGTAATCAACACCCCACTAAAAAAAGCTAATATCAATTTTTATAGATACCAAACATAGTTTCAAAGCACTACATGAAGCTCTGTAACTCTGTAATTTTTACGTGGGCGTGTATGCTGCGTTGCGACTGGTACAGTACAGGCTTTCCAAGTAAGGGGGAGGGGGTGGTGGCTGTAGCTAGGGTAGCTGCTACCTTTTGAGAACACCATTGTGCTAACTCACTCTTTCCTAGTCATTTCTATTGTTCTAAGATTTGGAGGACGCATGTTCTAAAGTTGTGCTAAAAAGTTTGACCTTCATAACAGACATCCACCTCACTTTTGAGCTTCACTGATAGTGATTGACTGACTGTCTAAAAGTTACCGTCGGGTCTGCACATGCTAGTTAGGCTACCGTCAGCTCCTCTCCACAAGCTGTTGCATCGAGTTAGGCTGTGTTTCTTAAAAGACATACCTAGTGTGATTTCCTTAATGTATCCAATATTTGACAATTATATGACATACCGGTAGTTAAAAATCAATTTGAATGTGAATAAAGGACTAAATATTCAACTTGTCATGCTCATATTCTTAAACAGTATGCTCATTTTTTTTGTACAAGGATTGCGGAGATGTTTATTCGCCAATAACATAGCAAGGCTGTATGAGTCTTCCTATTATAGCAGCCCATATTGTGCCACATTCAAGCAGTGCTGCGTGCTGCGTGCTGGCGCGTTTCCACTCCTGTCAGCACTAGTGATTGGTTGCAGTGAAGAACCCTTTCTCCGCACATAAACTGCACCACAGCGGGTCAGCCCGGTCAGCAGCTATACTCTCAAAAGCAGGAAATATCACTATGACAAGAATAGCTTGTGATGCATACAGAAAAGCAAACATTCTCCCAAATAGAGAGGGCATACATTTGAAGCTAAGGGGCTAATGTAAATATTTTGCATGTTAATGGTCATTACCATCAACAAAGAAGTGTGAATTAAAAAATAATAATCCTGAAATAAAGTTCTTCAAATCCTTCTTGGAATTTATGATCTAAAAAGTTAATCATCTCAATACTTTTACTGTAAATGAGAATAAAATTTACAAAAACACTTAATAAACAAAAGTCAAAAAACAAAACAAAACAAGGGTCAAAGTACAAATAAATACTGGTAAGAAGACTTGACATCTATGGGACCGAACATTAAACAAGAATAAAGTGACAAGGACAATGAACCAACAAGGACTGAAAGAAAGCAGGGAATTTATGCTGCATTTGAGGAAGGTGGGAAGTTATATATCCTCATTAGATTCTTCCAGTTCCGTTCTCAAAGTTTCAAATAACTAATTAAAGTAACAATACATAAATATAAATAAATATTTGTTCAAAATCTTGTCAATTATGTTTTGCCATTCATGGTGTTTCTCTCCATGGGGCTCGCCATTGTCAAGTGTCGTCAGATTTGTTGGGGGTCCCTTTTTCCCCCCAACTTGGCAAATCGGATGTATGAGTTCAAAGGGTCGTTCCCGTGTTCACTTCCTGGAATGAAGTCAGAAAAATCCGACTTCCCACTTTCCTTGAATGCAGCATAAATACACACAAACTGACAAGACAACAAGAAGCACCTGGACACGTGGCTGAGGGAGCTGATTGGACGACACAAGGGAACAGGATGACAAGCACAGGTGGTGGGCATTAAAAAACTTGACGAGACAGACAGTGACAAGCGGGACACAAGGAACACGACAACTAAAGTCTAACCAAAGCCAAAAGCAACAAAACCGTTTTCTAGACAATAATCTTATTGTTATGTGATCGTTGTTATTTGTGTACTTTAGAGATTGTGTTGTGGTGGCCATGATGTGCTCTTCCACTCTGATGCACCTTACAACCTCTGGGTTGGAGGTGTTGGTATGCGATGTCTGCCATCCTGTGGTTAACACTGGTATGACAAAAATACAACAAAGATAATAGCGGTGTTTTCAATAAATTGATTTCTACAATGATTCAGAGGTTTCAAAATATGGAGGACCAAAACTGCCAAAATTCAAGATAAATCAACTTGCGACTTGAGTTGCTCGACAACAAGTGGAGGTGACAGTGGACAAGATAGTCGTCCATTGCTGGAGCTCTCCATGCAAGTCGGCGAGAATTCCTTGTTCGCCGAAGACACGCTTAAGACCGCCCCCTCATTTGAATGACATTATTCGTCTTGGCAGAGCGTCTGCAGCATGAAATAAATAAATGTGAGAGCAGATTGGCAAGTGACGTCAGATTTGTTGACACCCGCCCGGTATTTCACTCATTAAAGTAAAGCATTTAATGAATGTTTGCGTATCACATTTAGAATATTTGTTCATGTCAAAATATCTGGGTCATTTTTTCCCATTTTAAATTATGCACGTAATTAACTGATAAGAAAAAGAGGAGGATGAGCGTGTGCACTGGATCAAAAATGAATGAACACATAAACGGTGCTCTTCAAATTTGGCGGGACAAAAATGTTGATTAAAAAATACTTTTTTATTAAGCGATTAATCATGATTAATCAAAATTCTAAAATGTGATTAATCTGATTTAAAAAAATTATCTAATTTATTTTTACTTTTATTTATGGATATATATATATTTTTTTTTTCTATATATATATATATATGAATTTAATTTTGGAATTATATCCGTTTTTATTTTCTCTTTCAGTCATTTATAGGGGTGTTAGAAAAAATCGATTCGGCATTATCGCGATATTACAGAGCTCAATTCTCGAATCAATTCAGTTATAAACTACCGGTATGTCATATAATTGTCAATATAAATAAATACATTTTCATACAAATCTTACATTGTACATGAACAAGTTTACTGATTAGTATTTTCTAAATGTGAGTAAAAAATAAATAAATCACAATAATCAATGTATAGATTCGCATCGGGATTAATCGGTATCGTATCGTGACCTATGAATCGTGATACGAATCGAATCGGCAGGTACTAGGCAATTCACACCCCTAGTCATTTATTTATTTATTTAGTCATTTATTTATTTTGAATTTTGGCAGTTTTTGTCCACCATATCAAAAGACGATGTTGTCATATTTCTGAATGAAATATGATGACAATCCACAACACATATCAGCAGAGCGAAAAGGAGACTAGACAAGGTCTAGTCTGCTTTCAGTCGCTAAAATTGTCAGGTCTGTAAAAGAAAATGCCCTCGGTCCGCAAAAGCCTTAGGCACAATCTACAAGTATCTATAAATGAGTTGCATAGGAATCAATCGGTGTTTATTTTCATTGGTCCATATGTTTGTGAGTCAGCAGGCTGCTTTCCGGTTCATGTAGGATGACGAAAACAAGGCTGGTGTCGTTAATATGATTCTGGCGGGTGGACTGTCCTTTGATGCCATATTGACTGAACTCACCAGGTCCTCACCAGAAATTAATGGTTTATCCATTTGCAACTACACCACAAACTATTTAGAAAATGTATAATAGACATTTGTATTTCTTGTCAATAACCGTTTGTGTTTACTGTATACAGTACATGCAGTATATTCACCAATCTCACTGGCCATGAATAGCACCTACACTACAGTATGTTATTGTACAGGCTGGTGTATCACACTGTGGAACCTTTACACTTATACAAACAACACACTGTGGTGTCATCTAAATGTTTTATACCCTTGTCCTTGGATGCCATTGTATAATCAGTCTTTGCTCTATAGCCTCTTGGTCCATCCTGGCCCTGAAAGCGAGCCTAAGTCCTGTTATGTAATCACTCTGTCTGTGTGTGTGTGTGTGGGGGGGGGGGGGGGGGGGGCGTGTGTGTGTGTGTGATTTCCATCCCTCCAGTGCACTGATGGACGGTAGCAGTTCTCTTTTCACACAGCAATGTTCAGCCTTTGTGCTAGGAACAATTTACTTTTCACGGCATTTTAGCCCCCTGGCTTGTTTAATAAATGTTAAAACTGTGGCCATATTCGTGCCGGAGGAGTCATTGAAATGTAAATGTGTGCAAACCAACCAACTGAAAGATGAAGTCTGTTCTCACCTTATATTTTAGCTGAACTATTTACATGTTGGTTCTCCTTTAGTTGTTATGCTGCATGCACAGCTTTTGTTCGATTCATTTAAGAAAGGCTACTAACCTATTTTAGATGACCCAAAAGCAAGATGCTGTTGTGACCTTGTAAACAAGGGTGGGTCCACAAATGTCTTTACATGAAGGCTGTCATTGTAGCAGGTTTTTATTTCCATTCAAACCCAAAAACGTATAAATGTTTTTTTAATACTTTGTCCTTCACTCCCAAAACGTATTTATACGTGTTTTTTTTTTTTTTTTTTTTTTTTTTAATGCTAGAGCATACAGAAGGCTTTGATACAGCTTCTGACATGAAGAGGTCACTCAAAGCAATGGTAGTTATTACACAAAACGGCCAGCAGGTGACAGCAGAGTATAAGAGATCACCCAGGGCCATGTTGCAACAATATATTCTATTCGATATTTTAATACGAATTGCTGCAAAACGGAAACAGATACAAATATACATTTTTACCTTTTATCTTTTTTTTGTTAGGTTCCATGTTTTTATAGCAATAGAACACAATATTCCGTGGGCCTTGCAAAATCAGTCAAAATCCATTAAAACAGCCGGGAGCGAAGGGGGTTTCTTCTGTGAAAATGGCTGCGAGAAAGTATGTGAAAAAAATGCATATATATTTTTTTTTATATTTGCCTTTTTCCAAATTAAGGTCTATCGATTGTCACTCGCTCGGTTATTGTTCCCAAAGCAACCTCATTATAACATTCTGTTTTTAACCTGTGAGAAATTTATTCTTGGCTATAAATAGAACGTATCCCACAGTCACCTTAGTATTTATTGATTTTGTAGTCTTCGTCAGACATTTTTTTCCAATGATGCAGCAGGATTTTGGCCAAATATTGACTGTTTCTCTCTGTGCTTCAAGCTGCTGCCTAATGTAACACTTTCCTTTATTTATACTTTATTTATACAGTGACCAAGGATATTTAAATGTGCCTCACTGTTGTTTACAGTGTGCATTTATGACTCTGCCAGAGCCAAAGGGGAAGACAGATATTTGTCATCGGATTAGTCTAAAGCAGAGTTGAGTTTCTACCCTTGTAATTGGCGACCGAATGACTCCACTCTAAGGCCCCGAAGAAGCAATTTGTTAGTTTTGAGTGAAGACACAAATAGAAAAGTCTGTCTGAATATTGGGCTTTCATCAGATAGTGGAAATATCCATTTCTAGCAGCACGCAAAACACAGTATGAACATGCAGTCAGACCTAAGTAGTAAAGGTTACATTTTTAGGTTTCTACTTTCATGAGCGACCCAAGTCCGGCAGGATGCGCTGTTTAAATCTGCACAGAGGCATGTTAGACCAGGTGTTGGTCATTTTGCAGATGCATGCAAGCCTGCCAGATTTAAATGTAAAAAATAAATAAATCATGCATTCATCTCATTCCCGATAAATGTGGCGAACTTACATCTCCCATGCAGACATCTCCCATGGTGTGGAAAAGGATGTAGCGATCTGCACGTGCGTAAATCCCGCACACCTCATGTAACTGCGCTCACTATTGATCATTCATAGTTATGTGTTGGCTAGTGGGCTGATTTAAAAACTATACAAGTGATTATTAGAATGATATTTATAATGCATTCAATTATTTTATTTTTTTTACAGTGATTCAGAGGGTTAGATGCCCACATTTGTCACAGAGCCCTTAACCCTATAAAGCCAAGCATATCATATTAAATACAAGACATTTTGAGCCCTCTATTTAATGAGTATAATGTTTTCCCCCCCATTAAATCTCTGATGTGTATGATCTTAGAGGGCAGTATCACCCAGCTGATGGATTTCCATCGACCTTGCAAGATCGCCCCAATTGAAAAAGGAGAGACACCTCTACTTATTAATAGTGGGAAATGTTCTTTCAGATTTTTGGAAACACTAATATGTTTGATATGTCTGTTTATTATGATATTTTTTGACAGTTATAAATGTAGGAATTTAAAGTAGGGCCCGACTGATATGCATTTTTTGAGGCAGATGCCGATACCGACGTTTGACAGAAAAAAAATACCAATTACCGGTTAATCGGACAATAAAAAAAATAAATATATATATATATATATATATATAACACATAATGTTAAATGCTTTTGATGTTTTCCAAACATTGAACAGAACATAGAATCGACAATAAAATGGCATGGCAAGATCTTTTTGTGGAATTTATCGCATTCTGAAAAAGAGCTCTATTATCACCCTCACGATGAAACAAGCATGATGACCACTTGGCTTCTCTTCCCGCAGAACCGAATTTAAAGCTTATAGAGATGTGACGCCTGCACAGATGATCCGGGCCAAGTCCCAGTATCTACCTCCGGACGAGAAGACCAGGCTGGAAACCAGCTACAGTGCAACATTCAAGGGACAAGCCCCGCTGCAGCCGGCTGACAATAAGGCCCAGGAGAGGAGGAGGATACGCAGTTTGTACAGCGAGCCATACATCGACCCCATCAAACAGGTGAGCACTGGTCTGCTGAGTGTACCGGAGAAGAGCTTCAAACTATACACGTTTTCTTTAGCAAGAGCAAATTGCCTGTGAATGCATGATAGATCCCAGAGAGACTAAAGTACTGTTTTGCCACCATCTTGGGGCATCTATAGGCAATAACATTTTTGACAGGGGTTGACAATAGTATCATTGTAGAGGCCTCACTTTCTGGCGAGCTGCTGGATCAACATCTTCTGCCATCCAATTGAGCTGTTTTGGTACTCAATGCAAGTCTGGCATGAGTCATGGTGTGAATCTGCGCAGGGGCAGGCTAAACTATGGTTTTGGTATTTCATATTTAAAAAAAAAAAGTCGCGGAGGTGCTGGAGCCTATCCCAGCTGGCTCCGGGCAGTAAATGGGGTACACCCTGAACTGGGTGCCAGCCGATCGCAGGACACGAGTACCGATACCTTAAATTTGGACTGCTATCTGCACCGATACCTGGTATCGGTACTCACACATCCTACATTTTAAATATACATAATAAAGGTGATAATAAGAGTAATGCATTCAATGAAATATCTTTTAATGATTCAGATGGTTTGATGTCCGCAAAGCTCAGATTCAGGCTGCCTGCACCTCAATCAAGTTCACAAAAATTGCGTTCTGCGCCAATATTTAGGCATGTTCCAGGTGCAGAGGTGGCAAATCCAGGTCCAAAAAGTAAAAATCCTGCCACAGTTTGACTTAGTTCCCTAGCTAGCTCCCATGGTGCTTGTTTACCTGCTAGCGAACTAGCTAGCTAGCATCAGGGGCTAAAGCCAAACTGTGGCAGGGTTTTTACTTTCTGGACCTGGATTTGCCACCTCTGCACCTGGAACATGCCTAAATATTGGTCTACTTTCTGCCACTATATTGAGTGAAATACCGGGCGGGTGTCAAATCCTTTATTACCCCGGATTGTACATGTCGCAGAGAGATAAACCAAATTTCCAAACTGGCACATTGAGGCTGGTGTTGGCCTAAAAATCAGGATATGCAAGTTTTTATGCTCAAGAACAGCTGTGCTTTCTACAAATGTAAAGCCTTAAGTCTCAGCATTCATTAGGGATAGACCGATTATCGGGCGGGCCGATTATCGGTGCAGATATTTGGCATTTTAACAAATATCAGCATTGACCTTTTTACAAATCTGAAGGTCAATAAAGCTGGCATCTCACTGAGCGGTGAATGCTTGCGAACGTAGCGAATTTAGGGTTTTGTTTTGTTTACAGAGTCGCAAAGACATTTTAAACTTATTCGGACTATTTTTTTACTGTCTGCGAAGATCTTTTGAAACTTTGACGAACCCTGACAAAAAAAACAAATAAGCTACATTCGCGTGCATTTGTCGCTCAGTGAGATTAAGGGAATTTTTCATTTATGGATTTATTTAACTTTCCATTTTATAACAAAATGATGCTAACACTGGGAACTCCCTACACTTTTTAATTAAAAAAAAGAAGCTTGAAGCTTTCTGCCATTTTTGTTAGAATTTTTAAACAGAGCTGTCAATTCTTGTGTTTAAAATGAAAATATTTTCTCTTTTACTGCAAGTGAATATCGGCATGAAATATCGGTTATTGGTCTCCTTGACTACTAATAATCGGTATCGGTATCGGCCTCGAAAAAACCCCGTATCACTAGCATTCATACAATGACTGTTAAAGGGAAGTCAACCTAAAAAAGAAAATCTTGACAATGTGACCTCACTAGTCAAAATATGACATTTTGATTAATATTGCATTTGTGGAATATGAGTTATTAACTCATTCACTGCCATTGACGGCTAAAGACGATAAAAATTCCTTTAAACTATTTCTATTAGTTAAACATGTTTTTCCACTTTTGTTAACAAGAGTATGAAAACCTAGAAAAAAAGATTTTTATTGTACATTTACAACAAATAAAATTTGTGATTAATCGTGAGTTAGCTATTGAAGTCATGCAGTTAATTACCAACAAAAATTTAAATCGCCTGACACGATTTAAAAAAGAAAAGAAAAAAGAAAAGATTATTAAAAATTAGGGACGTCGGGCGATTAATTTTTTTTTATCGTAATTAATCACATGACTTCACTAGTTAACTCACTATTAATCACACATTTTATATCTGTTCTAAATGTACAATAAAAATAATTCTAGGTTTTCATGCTCTTGTTAACAAAAGTGGAAAAAATGTTAAACTAATAGAAATAGTTCAAATGGATTTTTGACGTCTATAGCCGTCAATGGCAGTGAATGAGTTAAGCAAAATCCAGCCTTTTTTTAATCCATCTCAGGGGGCGGCCATTTTGCCACTTGTTGTCAACTGAAGGTGACATCACAGTTGCTCAGGCAACGACCAATCACAGCTCACCTGTTTTCTGAAACTGAGCTGTGATTGGTCGTTACCTGAGACCTGAGCAACTGTGATGTCATCTTCAGTTGACAGCAAGTGGCAAAATGGCCGCCTTCTGATATAGATAAAAACAGCTGGATTTTGCATCTTAACTCATATTCCACTAACGCAGTATTAACCGGAATACCGTATTTCGGCTAGAGGGGCTGCATAGAACATATTATTGTAAATAAGTTTTTTGAGGGTTGACTTGCTTTTACTGTGTCACACTTGAACAGAAATGTGAAACAAATAAGGTATTTGAGCTCATGTCTGCTATCCACCGTCCTCAGGTGGACAGGTCTACTGTCCCTCGCACTCGAGCCAAGAAGCCCGGGGCCGCAGCATGGGGCCAGGGCAAGCCAGTGAAGAAAGCCAAAGATAAGCAGAGCACGCCACTGAGGGGCTCCAGGAAGGTGACCTCGGAGAACCAGCCCGTCAAGGAGAAAAGTAAAGAGATGAACAACAAACTGGCTGAAGCGAAAGAGTAAAAACCATTTAGCACCTTTCATATATTTTGTTTTTGGGGGAAAGTCAACACAGAGGCTGCAAAATAGTTTTTTTTCTTTTCGCTTACCATCCTCTTTTCCTTTTTGCTTCTGCTTTGCTCCCATTCACTTCCTCTCCTTCTCTTTTTGTACTTTTTGTACAACAATAGAAAAAGATGACATGTCATCGATCCATTGTCTAATTTCAATGATTGCAGTCACAAGTGGGCATGAGTGTTTTTTTCTTCCTCTGCTACTCCCACTCTGCTCGCCTCCATCTTCTGGTTGCTATGGCGACAGGCTGCCCGGCTTGCCGATGCAATGGATAACGCTTGCATGAGCCAGACCGCAAGCGCTTCTGGTGTTTGTCTTGATGGACTGAGAGGATGATTCGACTGAGTTTATCAAAGATTATCAACGAGTGAAAGTATTGAATAGAAATAAGATGAGTATCTTTGATAAATGTCACGCTTGGTTAATCACGTGTCTCTGATCCATGTCTTGTTTCATCTTCGCTGCTGTCCGTCGTCATGCTTTAGCTCTGACTGTATGCATGATCATAATTCTTTGTGACCTTGGAGCCCAGTTTTCTCCAAATTTGTCTTTAATGAGAAATTTACAGTTGTTTGTATTCCTTGCAGCATTTGCCTCATTGTGGGAATGCTGAAGAATTCCCCACATATGTTATTGTGATTTTTTAATTTTACACACTTTTTCGCCGTGTAACAACTCCCACATAATACTTCCGATTTACACCGTTAAAAAAATTCACACCTCCCGGCCCTGGGGTATATATGGTCTGATTTCACATTACTTACTGTATTTGCACAATTTAACGTTAAATATCAACTTTTCCCCATTCATTTTCAATGGGACTGACATTGAACTTTTTCTAAGTCCCACTTTCCACGCCCACTTCTATACATACAACTTATCATCATTACCGGCTCTCTGATACTGCTCAGTGGCGCGGTTGGTGAAGTGCATTGTCCAGTAACCAGGACGTTGCAGGTTCAAATCCCACCTCCGACTGTACATTAACAATATATCCATGGCCGTTATGCAAAGTAATATACATGTATACCCGCTGACTGTCATATCAGGAAATGCATTATAATTTTACTGAAATGATTACATGTATGTTAGCTTTCAGCATCAGATGACACTTTTCATAATAAATAAGCTTAAGTCAAGTTAGGTCAGTGCTTAGAGCAATTGCCTCCCACCACGGAGTACCTGGGTTATAACCCCGCTTGGACCACATTTTAGTACGTTTGATACCAACTGACTATCAAATCAGGAAATGGATTATAATTTCTCTGAAATGTTTCAATCCCACTTAAGACATATTGCAGTTTAAGTTTTCTTTTTATTCATTTGTCATTTAACTACAATTAAAAAAATAATAATTTTCACATCATTTATCTATCAATTTCCTTCATAAGCACATGCCTTCAAATATTAGCATTCAGCTTTTCAGCATTCGCAAGCAATTTCTGCAGAAATTGCACTTTGTCTAGTTCATAATCATATGGCTTTTTTTTTTGTTGTATAGATTAGTTGAGTACTTTTTTGCTGCCAGCAAACAATCTGGATCACTCTATCTGATTATGCATCAAAAATTATGCATAATATGCATATCACATTAATATTATCTCTGAAGGTCCCCAAGGCCTTTAAAATTAAAATAGCATCTTCAGAATTCTGGGAGGAGACAGTCTAGTGCAGCTAGAAAACAAAGCTCATAAATCAGCGTAACCACACACACCAGCACGGTCGTTATTAGTGAACCTGATCACTCCTTAAAACGACACAGTCATTATACGCACTCGGGCCATGGTGTGCATAACCAATGTGATTGGAAAAGCTCATTATGGTAATGTTATAAATAATATAAATTTTATTTGGTATGGTTAGCTTTTATAATATTGGCATCGTTATGTCGCCCATATTGTCTTGTTAGAATTAGATGTGTATGTAAGCTCATTTAATGTTGTCAGAGAAGTTAAATATGGTGGTTGCTGAATGCATGACGTGTATGTCGTGAAGCATACCAAAGCCCAAATTGTAAAGCCGTGACTTAAAAAAAAAAGATTATTATTATTGTGGTTTTAAAGAGTTTTCTTCCTGTCATGTGTTGGATAAAGAAGGCGACATAAGTAAGATGTTTTGTAATGTAGTTGTAACCATTATTGTATGCATTTAACCTATGTTAGCTATTGTACAGCCATCTTTCACAATACTCATGTTTTAAAAGGGAAGTCAGCCCAAAAATTGTCTTTACATTAATATGTTGAATGCACCAACACTAATTCAAACACGGCATTCCTGCGAATATTGCATTTGTGAAATATGAGTTAAGCAGTAAACTTTTATTTAGAAAAATAAAATAAAAAATAAAGATTTCCTAAATAAGAAAGGTCTTCATATATTGTACTCTTCTCTTGTGTTACCTCACATGTCATATTGTGATGAAGTTTGGGAAAATGTATATTAAACAAATATTGACCCAATTATTAAATTAAAATGAATGAAATGGTCTGAAAATGATTTTTCGTGCAGTAAACAAAAGCCTACCTTTTTTCATTCACAATTTCTTTAAATTAAGAGAAGGAAACTAAAACTTAAGGGGTTTATATGTTTGAAACATGTCAAGTGAGGACCAACATAAGATATAGATGTGTTTCAATTGTGGGTGTAAAATCGTGGAATGGTCTTGATGATGCGTTGAAGCTGTGTACTTCTCTGAAGAAAATTTTAAAATGTAAAATAATTCATGCTTATAGTGCCATTGATAAAATGTCAAACATTTAGGAATTATAATGTGAGTGTAGTACTGTATTTATTTTGTTTTGTTGTAATTCGATGTGATTCATGTGACTGCATACGATAGGCAATAACAAGCCTGGTGCTTCAGCAGATAATTTTTTCGGTTAATTCATTTGTTCGAAAGGATGTTTGTGTTTTCTTTTCTGTGTTATGTATTGAGCCAAAATAAACAAAGGTGACAAATCCAGGTCCAAAAAGTAAAAACCCTGCCACAGTTTGGCTTTAGCCCCTTATGCTAGCGAGCTAATTAGCTCCCTGGCAGGTAAATGAGCACCCGGGGAGCTAGCTAGGAAGCTCGCTAGCTAGCACCTTGGGCTAAAGCCAAACTGTGGCAGGGTTTTTACTTTCTGGACTTGGATTTGCCACCTCTATTATAAACTATTCATTCATTTACTCATTCAAAATCCGCCCATTTTTATCCATCTAAGGGGGTGGCCATTTTGCCACTTGCTATGACTGAAAATGACATCACAGTTGTTCAGGGCTCAGCTAACGACCAATCACGGCTCATCTGTTTTCCGAGTTTGGTCACGTGACATTCGCAAGCTTAGCTGCAATTTCTTCGTTTCTTGAGCCCTGAGCAACTGTGATGTTTTCAGTCAACAGAGAAGTGGCAAAATGATCGCCCCTCAGATGGATAAAAACTGGTGGATTTTTCTGCTTTATTCATATCCACAAATGCAATATTAATCAGAATAATGTGTTTAGATTAGTGGGACTGAGTAGAACATAGTAGACAGATTTGTTGTTGATTTTCTCTTTAAAACGTCCAGCTATGTACACAGTGGAACCTCTAATCCGCTAACCGGGACTAATATAAAAGCGATTTGCAAATCATCTTATAAAAATGAATAATTACAGTCATAATTACATCAACGACATTTAATTTTGGGATCATGCGCCATTGTTGTGCGGCTCTGAGAGGCATGTCTCGTCACATTAAGATTACGATCTGGCAAATCCAGGTCTAGAGAGTCAAAACCCTGCCACAGTTTGGCTTTAGCTCCTGATGCTAGATAGCTAGCTCCCTTAAAGGTAAACAAGCACCATGCGAGCTAGCTAGCTAGCCAGCTCGCACGTGAGGCTAAAGCCAAACTGGCAGGGTTGTTACTTTCTGGACCTGGATTTGCCACCTCTGATTTCCATATTATTATTATTATTATTATTATCAACTTGTACCAAGAAGTGAGGACGGTCTGGATAGTTTTTACCCTGCTTTTTGAGAACTCAATATTTAGTTTCCTGTTCCATGGTTGGCATCACATTTTCTTCCATCTTTACCATCTTTGGTACTTTTCTTTGGTGGCATCATGAGGGAGGGGTAAAAAATACACAAACAAAAAGCCTCACAAGATTGCTTGCAATCTGTGTATTTTTCCTGCCATTCAACTTTAGAGCTTTCACTGTATACACAGACATATATAGACTCACATATAAGCCAATATGTGACTATTTGTTTCTTTAGCTGGTGTCATACTGTCAATGCACCATCATGGGCCTTTGTGCCCCCTTTTATAGACTAGACACACACACACACACACACATTACACCCTTTCCACTATTCACTGTGCAATCATTACCACCACCATCTGTCAAAGCTGAACGCATGACCCATGGGAGCTGAAAGCCAGACTCATTTAAATTTTGCAGCCTTTGATAAGGAGTGTCACTTTGTCACATAACATGGGGGAGGGGGCCACGTCATGTAATCAGTGCTTGGCACGCCACACACCTGGTGCTGTCTTTGTGGTTATTAAGTAAACAAGGATAGAAAGTATGGTAAAGGAAGTTATGTCTTGAATTATTATTTTTTTGACTGTGACGTACTTGTGTCTTTGCTTGCTTATATTTAAAAAAACATTACAAATAAATGACCCCTCCCCCCCAAAATGCAAAATAAAAGGTGTCTTCTGGCTTCTTTTTTAGAGTAAAGCATTAGTGGTTGCAGGTATCTGTCAGTTTTTCTCCTGTCCCAATCTTTGTGAAACAATGGAAGAGAATTTTCCTTTCTTTCTATGCTTATCCAAGATTGCACCGCATTCTGGCATGACCACTAGCATTCTTTCTATGATGCATGTTGCCCTCGTGAGAAGAATATATTATTTTGGCGTTATATCTGTAATACTGATGCATCTCAATATATTTGTGGAAAATGTCATTCATTTCAGTAGTTCCATTCATAAAGTGACATATTATCGCGATCCAGTAGAGAGTGAAATAGTTTCAGATTTTATTTGTTATAATTTTGATGACAAAACCACCAAAAATCTCAAGAAATTATATTGCATAACAAACAAAAGATTTTTAACATTTGATAGGAATTGGCCCTCTGGGGAAAAAAAAAAAGGTCCTACATAACAGTATGTTGAATGGATCTATATAATGAGTTGCACTTTTTGAATCAAACTATTCAAATGAATTAACTTTATTCTAATTCATTGAGATGCGCATGTATTATATTTCAAGAGATCATGCAGCTTTACAACAACATTCATGTCAAAAGGGGTCTGGAAACGTATTCAAGAATAAGATGTCATGTGCTTGTTTAGATCTCTGCTTACTGCTTAATGTCCAGAAATACAAACCCCAATTCCAATGAAGTTGAGATGCTGTGTAAAACCAAAAACTGTCACTGTGTTACCTCACCTTTTCTTTTAACAATGCCCAATGAGCATTTAGGAACTGAAAACCAGAGGTGGCAAATACAGATCCATAAAGTAAAAACCCTGCCACAGTTTGGCTTTAGCCATTGATGCTAGTTAGTTAGCTAGCTCGCTAGCTCCCTAACAGGTAAACGAGCACCATGGGAGCTAGCTATCTAGCCCCTTGGGCTAAAGCCAAACTGTGGCAGGGTTTTTACTTTCTGGACTGGGATTTGCCACCTCTGGTGAAAACTAATTGTTGAATTTGTAGGTAGAATTGTTTCCTATTCTTGCTTGACGTACAACTTTAGTTGTTCAACAATCATATTTTGTGCTTAGGTGCCACACAATTTCAATGGGAGACATGTCTGGACTGCTGGCAGGCCAGCCTAGTACTCACAAGCAGAGGTGGCAAATCCAAGTCGAGAAAGTAAAAATCCTGCCACACTTTAGCCCCAGATGCTAGCTAGCAAACTCCCTAACTAGCTCCTCGGCTGCGCATTTACTTGCTAGAGAGCTAGCCAGCTAGCACAAGGGGCTAAAGCCAAACTGTGGCAGGGTTTTTAATTTCTGGACCTGTATTTGCCACCTCTGCTCACAAGCTACACTGTTGCAACACAGGGAGAATGGTTTGGTATTATTGTTCAAGTAAGTAGGGACGTCCCTGAAAAAGATGTTGCTTGACATTTCTCAAAACAATTTCAAATGTGGACTCGTCAGACCACAGCACACTTTTGTGTTGGCAGCATTTTGTGGTGTTACAACTTTTGTAGATTTAGCGTTAACTGTTTTCTAAAGTATTCCAGTGTCCATATGGCAACATCCTTTACACCAGTGGTCCTCAACCCTGGTCCTCGGGGACCGGTATCCAGTCTGTTTTCCATGTCTCCTACAGCCAACACAGGTGGGAATCATTATCAGGCTTCTCCAGAGCTTGCTAATTAGCTTATTTTATACCCAATCATGACATGCACCTGTTTCCAATTAACCTGTTCGACTGTAGAATATCCCAAACAGGTGTTACACAACATCCCAACTTCATTGCAATTGTGGTTTGTACGAAAGAAATATATATTCTTTCTCACAGCGCTGTCATGAGTATTTGGGGGATGTCAAGTTGAGATGATGCTGTGTCTTTGACTTCTCATTTGCTAATGAGTGACATTTTTATTCATTTGAAGGGTTGTGCTAAAACAACACCACTACATACAGCTCTGCCAGCCAATCCGAGATATTGGCTGGGTACAGACCCTAAAGCAGCACCTGTGGGGCTGTGCGCTACCCAATCCCAGGTAACCCTCAAAAGAATCACTTGGAAGACGTCGGCCGTAGATCAATGCCACTCATTCCCATTCATGACCATGGAAATGTCATTTATTTATTTATTTTTTAATCCCCCACCTCCCGAGATTTCACAGTGGCACAGGTGAACCACCTCCACAACAACTTAGATCAGAGTTACTATGTATTTCTCTTCCGGAGTAGTGGTGTTGGGGTCAGGGGGCTGCAGCTGCCTGCTGTCACCTCCTGCATGTAAGATTCCTTACATGGAACACTTCAGGTTGCAGCCTTGCATAAACCTGCTGGAATGCACGTAATTTTTATGTTGTCCACTATAATTGCATGTGAAATGTTCAATAACCCCCCGTAATTGAAGTCACTTTTGACCTGATTTGAGGTTTCCCATTACTCATGGTTACTCATGTAATCACATCACTCCAGTGGATATAGAAAGTGAACATTTCAGTGGCCACGCTTGCAACTCAAAACATTTAAAGGTGGAAAATCCAGGTCCAGAAAGTAAAAACCCTGCCATGGTTTGGCTTTAGCCTCGATGCTAGCTCCCGAAAAGGTAAACAAGCACCATGGGAGCTAACTAGGGCGCTAGCTAAAAGGTAAACAAGCACCATGGGAGCTAGGTAGTGAGCTAGCTAGCTAGCACCTGGTGCTAAAGCCAAACCGTGGCAGGGTTTTTACTTTCTGGACCTGGATTTGCCACCTCTGAAAACATTCATATCTCAAATCAAGAAAAATATTTACAACATTAGGCAAAAATAAACATTTAGAGAATATTTAGCAAATGTGTGACATTGAATGTCAGTGACAAGAAATCAACATTCGCTAGCTTCGCAAATGTTTGCCCCTCAATGGGATTCGGGTTTTAGTGACTCATTAAGATGTTGTACTAATCATTTTTATAGAGGATAAAGAACGCATGCGCCACCATCTCTGTTCAAATAAAGCGCGACTATTGATGCTAACCCTTAGCATGTCAATGCCGTTTTGCTGGTTTGTTAGAATTAAGCTCAGCAGACTACTAAGTCAAAGCTATGCAGTTGTTTACAAAGTACACAACGTGGAAATCTCTATGTTCATGTTTAGTTTGACAATACAGTAAACTTCTACTTTGTGTATTGAATTAAGTGAAGATCAATTGAGTTCATTGCCATTATACAGCTTTTGTATCTCAAGTTAGCCCTCTAAAATAAAAATAATAATAAAATAAAAATCAACTGGATGCTAGCTTGAATCGCGAAAAAATAAGTCGGGTCACTCGTATCTCAAGACACCAATGTTTTATTTTGGGTTTTTTTACTTTTAAAGTAGGGTGACCAGATGTCACAGTTTTGAGCCTTAGCATTAGCTAAAGTAATAATCATCGGTTACCAAATTGACTAATACTTAAACTGGTTACAGATAGTTCCTGGTGAGAATTTATTGTATATTTGATTAGCGTCAACACTGTATTGTCCTCTTTTTGTATTTGTGAAAATCTGGTCACCCTATTTTAAAGCTCCAGCCCAACTCTTAACCCAATTGAAAATATGTGGAGTGAGGTAAAGTTTGCGAGTTAACGCTTGCCTAAAAACCAATCACGCTGTCATTACAGCAAAGGTGCCTTCCGTCAATAACTCAAAATTTAACATACTGTCTTTTTTTGCGACATAACAGGAATTTGTATGTCACTAAAGTAGACTAATGCAGAAGTTATAATGTAAAATATTTGTATGAAAAACATTTTGTACAGTATGTGCTAAATATCACATTAGCTTAGCGCTGAGCTATTGAGTTAATTGGTCACCATTTCTAACCTTGAAATGTTTTATGTTGTGCCGTCCTAAAGTAAGATTTGTACGATTTCTATTTGTAATATATAGATCCACTTGAGTTATAAAGCTCCCGTTGTTTTGGGAAATAATGGATATCTTTACGATATTTTCTATATCCACTGCATATTCTGCATATATGCACAGTTGTTGATTGTTGACTTGAGTTTGTGACAGGGTTGGAATGTGTTCTCAAAGCATGCCCTCACTGTTTTTTGTTGGACCTGCAATTGAAAAGAATATTTATGGAGTGTTAGCTGGGATGTACTTTCAACTGGGGTAAGTACGAATTGGCTTGGAGAGAGAAAGTTTGGAGAAGGTTGTGTCAGTGCAGTGGTCAGTCTAAACGATTACTGATAAACTGACTCTTATTTGGATGTGATTTGTTTTTTAAATATTGTAATTTTCATCATGAACAGAACAGAACACCCCGAGACCCTCATTGCATTGGCCCCCTTTCGAACTTTTGACATCAAATTGCAATGCTAATGCTTAATTGTAGCCAAAACGTCTTCTTTTTTGCATTCTATTCTCCCAAAACCTTCATTTTCGCTATTCAGAGTTTATACTACATGTTAAGTAGTAGTTTTGATCTCCTCAAATGGGCGGTCGCAGGGTGCTCAACTCAGCCAGGAGACGTTGTTGTTCTCCTGAGACGAGTGTTTCAACGTGTCTTTGCTTTCTATCTCCTTCTTGGCACCTTAACCATGTGCTGCCTCCTAGAGATGCTCAGGGCGAGTTTGTCCGACCCGGTCATCATCGTTCCCAGGGTGCTGCTGGAGGAGAGCCAGAACCACTGCTGGAAACACCTGAACACCGACGCAGCAGCGGAGTTGTGCGATTTGCCCTCGATTTGAATCAAACTGAGTAGTACTGTGACAAACACACACACTCACATACATACACAAACATTTTTAGAGGGAAAATGCATGTTTGAATTAGTTTTTGGGTCTAAAACTAAACAGTTGTTTGGCCTTTGGCATTATTGAAAAGGTGCTATATAATTTGTTCTCTTGTTTTATGCATTGTATTTTGAAGCTGTATTGACAATAATCCAAGAAAAAAACACACCATGAAGTGCTAATATCACATCTATAGAAATCTGTATACAGTTAGAGTGTAAATAAAAGATCAACACTTGCAAAATGAAGTATTTTTGTTTTATGTACACTTTGTGGCAAGTCATTTTTTAAGCAGGAAAAATATAATAGTGTTGGTGGAATATGTAAGGTTAATAAGTAGGTTAGCTGAATCCTTTTAGAAATTCAATTTAAAAGAGTTGATTGGAATTAGCTGGAACATTTGGGGAAGTTAATGTACCATAGATAACGTTAGATTTGGGAAATAAAGATGTCAAACTAATTTTTGATTTTACATATGAATTGATGTTAAAACATAACGACTAAAATAGAGCTGTTATTATATCTGCCAGTGTGCATGGGACTGTTGGATGCAATTTTGGAAATGTCTAATTCTACAGTACCGTATTTTCTGGACTATAAGTCGAACTAGGCTAAAAATGCATAATTAGGTAGAAAAAACAGTAAGTCGCATTAAGTATATATAGTATATTATAGTATAAGTCTAGAGTGCCCTCTTGTGGCTATCTGTGAAACGATATACCACCGGTATATCTTTTTTATAGTATAAGTGGAAGAGCCAACCTATGAAAAATAGTGTGACTTATAGTCCGGAAAATACGGTACATATTTGTTATTACTTCAATTAGGGGATGAGCGAGTACCAATACTGTCACACCGCGGTGAGGTTGTCTTGTCATTTCCTGTTTTATTTTGAAAATTCTGACTCCTCTCGTTTCAGGTCACTTGCCCTTCCTCGTGTGGTGTCAGTGTCAACCCTGATTCCTGATTGTGTCCACCTGTTTCCCATTACCCTCATGTGTTAAATGGTCTGCGTCTCCCCTGTCTGGTGCCTAAGTGTACTGACACAGCGTGGTAGTTTTAGAACCCAGACGCAGAGATAGAGGTTGAGGCTAAAGCAGCTTTTATTAAACAAAACAAAAGCTCCTCATTGAGAGGGAAAAACAAAAGCTATTCAAGGTTAATCTAAAGGCGCTCCAAAAGGGAGGAAGTCTAAACTACAATCAAAACAAAATCACTCCTTAACTAAAACAATACTGTGGCTATTCAAAGTTACAAACCAAAGTTCTCTCAAGGGACAGGGCAACAAGGCTGTGGACGGTAACTGGCTTTAGTGGCTCTGACGAAAACACTTAGGCACAAGACAGGGGAGACGCAGACCATTTAACACATGAGGGTAATGGGAAACAGGTGGACACAATCAGGAATCAGGGTTGACACTGACACCACACGAGGAAGGGCAAGTGACCTGAAACGAGAAGAGTCAATTTTCAAAATAAAACAGGAAATGACAAGACAACCTCACCGCGGTGTGACAAATACCAGGTATCAGTATCGGGCCAATTACCAGCCTTAGCTCAAGCAGAGAAGGGAAAAGTACTTACATTTCTCTACTTGAGTAAAAGTACAATTACTTGTGTCAAAAACAACTGTGGTAAAAGCAAAAGTACTCAATCAAATAATTACTCAAGTACAAAAAAAAGTACTGTAGCAAACCCAGCCAGTCAATGGTAAGCATACTGGTGTTTTATTCCTTCCCTGTTCCATTTGACACACTGTAAGTGCTATACTGTAAACAAACAAATAATAAACATAAATGAGAGTCCTTAAAATTGTCAAATATAACTTCAACACACTTTCAGTTAAACATGTGAAAAGTTAGCAAAAACAGAAAGCTAGTAGCATTAAACCATTTAGTAGAAGCTATTATTAGCTTCACTTCAATTACAATAACATACAAAAAAAAACTCATTCTACAAGTAATTCACGTCATGAAAAATCACAATAAAACAAATAAACAACTTAAATACCTTGTCCCCATTCTAGCTAGGTGCTTAGACAGCAACAACGTAAAACGATGTTTCAGTCAGTATAATACGTTGAATCACGGACCTTTTTTGTTTTTTCTGTATCGTTTAGTTAGGTGTAAAGATAAAGACACCTCTAGTAGATCCCACTTCCTGGACTGACGGAAATGCGCCAAAATAAAAGCACATAACATTAAAAAAAATTACGACTCAAAAAATAAACCATGAAGAGAACAGGATATTGACATTAAAAGTCCAAAAGCATGTCAGATTAATAGAAGTCTTTTATGAGTTCGTTACAAGTATAGGCTCTGAAATGTACTTGAGGAGTAAAAGTAAAAAATATTTTTACCAGATGTTTCCTTTCACGTCAAAATTGAAGGACATTAGCTAATGGAGCAAGACTTATAGACATCAGCCAGTTGACTCTCCGACTTGCCCTGCATCGAGTCGACAGTGTTGAGCTCACTCTCTCATCTTGCTGGTCCACTCTTCGCTGACATGATTCAACCTTCTTTCATATTGTTGACGAGCAGCCTGCAGCATTCTTACCTAGCTCAAATGATCCTCTGTTGTGGCGGTGTGCATCGCCCTCATATTTAAGGGTTGTTCTAATCTAGACAATTGCACGTCATGAGCCAATCACAAATTGGGATGTAGGGGACAGTGTGTAATTTCAAGATACTGATAGGAAGGACATAATTAATTTTGTTATCCAAACTTCCATTGTATAACTTAATTTTGATTAAGCTAAATTAAGATATATTATGAACTGTTAAATATGACTATAAAGAGGAGATGGTCGTTAGGGCATAATGTTTCACATCCTGTTTTTGTTGGTTGTCTTCCAAGATTAAAAAAAAAAAGTTAAAAAATGTGTTTAAAAAATCTTTTTTTTAGCCTCTTATACGTCTGTTTGGATTTTTCTTTTCTGTCTGAAAATTGGGAAGAGTGAACAGATGTTTACAAGTGTACACTTCTGTCTTCTCGAGCATTGCAATGGTGTTTTTTTTTTTGCTGATAAACTCCATTAGGACAGTTAGTTAAGAATGGCACCGAGTGCACCTGTCGTTTCGTCACTTAAGGCTGAAAGTCGTTTAAACAATTCTTGCAAGCTTTAAGGTGTGCTCTATTCGGCGCCATTCAAATGACGGCTTTGTTTGGAAGCATTATTATGATTTTTTTTTTTTTACTTGATTTTCACGCATGCGCAAACATAATGCGCACTTCGCTTGTTGTTTGTTGGCTCGTCCTCCAATGAGGAAGTGCGCTATGAAAAAAAAATGATTAATTGATTACATTCTGTGCTGACTGACTGGGAGAGAATTAACAACCGTCTTATAGTGAAGCACAATATGTTTATGTGTCAGTTTTAAGTGATACAATCAATTTGGCACGTAACAAATAGCCAACATGTTTAAATTAGAACGAATCACGTCCTGCGTTCTTCAGTAAGATGTCCATATCAAACGCAGAATGCTTTATCGTCATAAAAACAAATCTTTTACAAGTTTGAGGGTAAGTGAATCAGACACACTGTTAGCTCCTGTTAGCTCTGTGTTGTAGCTCTTGTTAGCATAGACAAACAAATGTCACATTCCACGTTGCTCATCATTACTATGTGCTGCGTTCATTTTCATTTATAAAGTTTCATTGTAAGTTTTCACGATTTTTAAAAAAAAATATTATTGTGCAACAAGACACACTTGACCAGACAGGACACTGGAGGTCAGTGGAGGATGAATATCAGTCTCTGGATTTCTCTCTGCTCACAAATTATTTATAATGCGAAGAGCTTGGCTAAAAGTAGGGGGAAGGTCGAACAATACACAAACATAGATTATGAATTTCACTTTTTGAATTGAATTACTGAAATAAATGAACGTCTCACGATATTCTAATTTGTTTTGCAGCAAATTAATTTGATTTTGTAAATTCTCTTCTTGTTACATTTGAATGGTTAATATCATTTTCTTTTCTCCTTGTCCAACCCGAACACCTGGACAATTTTAAGCCTTATTTAATCTAACATGCACAAACCCCACAAGGCCGCCGGGAGTGACATTCGAACCCTGGACATCAGAACTGTGAGTCATATGTGCTAACCACGACATTACTGTGCTGCCAATTGGTCAAAATTATACAAAAAAACAAAACAAATAACAAAATCCATATACAGCTTCTCCTGTTCAGACTGGCTAAAAGAAATACATTTTTGGAAATAATATTGAACGGTACAGAAAAATGCAGCATTTCTGAAAATGTGATCTGCATTAAAAATATAATAACATTTTAAAAAATGTGGGTACTTTCGCACCAAACACGCGCACTCATTCATAATCACGCCACTGTCCTTTAGTGTGCTGACCTGTTGCCATGGAAACGGTTTGCCAGTGTTTTCTGTCGGTGACGTCGAATGCGTGTGCGTGTGTGCGTGCCTGTGTGACGTAAGTAATGAGAGCGCCAGAAAGGGATTGTGCTTTCACTATTTGAATCTATAACTATAGCTTCCCCTTGTGGTCAAATTATGATGCGACAATCCGAAATGGAAACTAGTCGGCCTACAGGGGGAGTTTACGACGGCTCACAGACGTAAATTAGTCGGGTTATGAAACAATCACTCATCCTTTTTTCTTTTTTTTTTTACATTAAAATTATGGGGGGTGGGTGCTAAGTAATAATACATGTCAAATTAAATTATACAAATATGTTACACTCAACACAAGGAAATAATTATTGCTTTTTTTCTTACAATATCTAACTGACAAAATATAAAGCCTGAGATCGTTAATGAAAGCCAAAAAAGATGGCTGAATTCCCATAAATTGACATTTATCTGAAATGTTGCCAAAATAATAAATGAACCCAAAACACATTTGCTTTGCTTTTTCTATTTCTTTCAACAAAACCAAAAATAACATTCTTCCAAAATAAAACAAAATATTTGTCAATGTAAGTTCTGATAAAAGAATGCAGTATAGACCAAAAAAAAAAATCACTTGTTGACATAACGTCATTTTACCCAGAATGCTTAGTTTGCCATTCTGGAGGACAACCATGCCAAATGAAAACACGAAGAGGGAAGCTTTGTTATTGGCCATCGGTGTAAATACATGTAGAATTTTGTAAAAACAACAACAACAAAAACTTACATGTAGAATTTTGTAAAAACAAAACAAAAAAATAACAGTTTGTAGCAGACGCGTGTGGCGTCATGCATGTTGTGATAATGACATAATCTGATCTACTGTTGAAAGGAGACCGAAAAACTCCTCTTTCATCTATAACCGCTTCAAACATCAATGCGTATGTAGGAATGGAAAAAAAAAATTGCTTATGATTTTATTTTATTACTTTATTATTTATTTACTCTGTTTACACCAAACACGCGCACTCATTCATAATCACGCCACTGTCCTTTAGTGTGCTGACCTGTTGCCATGGAAACGGTTTGCCAGTGTTTTCTGTCGGTGACGTCGAATGCGTGTGCGTGTGTGCGTGCCTGTGTGACGTAAGTAATGAGAGCGCCAGAAAGGGATTGTGCTTTCACTATTTGAATCTATAACTATAGCTTCCCCTTGTGGTCAAATTATGATGCGACAATCCGAAATGGAAACTAGTCGGCCTACAGGGGGAGTTTACGACGGCTCACAGACGTAAATTAGTCGGGTTATGAAACAATCACTCATCCTTTTTTCTTTTTTTTTTTACATTAAAATTATGGGGGGTGGGTGCTAAGTAATAATACATGTCAAATTAAATTATACAAATATGTTACACTCAACACAAGGAAATAATTATTGCTTTTTTTCTTACAATATCTAACTGACAAAATATAAAGCCTGAGATCGTTAATGAAAGCCAAAAAAGATGGCTGAATTCCCATAAATTGACATTTATCTGAAATGTTGCCAAAATAATAAATGAACCCAAAACACATTTGCTTTGCTTTTTCTATTTCTTTCAACAAAACCAAAAATAACATTCTTCCAAAATAAAACAAAATATTTGTCAATGTAAGTTCTGATAAAAGAATGCAGTATAGACCAAAAAAAAAAATCACTTGTTGACATAACGTCATTTTACCCAGAATGCTTAGTTTGCCATTCTGGAGGACAACCATGCCAAATGAAAACACGAAGAGGGAAGCTTTGTTATTGGCCATCGGTGTAAATACATGTAGAATTTTGTAAAAACAACAACAACAAAAACTTACATGTAGAATTTTGTAAAAACAAAACAAAAAAATAACAGTTTGTAGCAGACGCGTGTGGCGTCATGCATGTTGTGATAATGACATAATCTGATCTACTGTTGAAAGGAGACCGAAAAACTCCTCTTTCATCTATAACCGCTTCAAACATCAATGCGTATGTAGGAATGGAAAAAAAAAATTGCTTATGATTTTATTTTATTACTTTATTATTTATTTACTCTGTGAGCACTTTGTGACAGCTGCGGCTGTTTGAAAGCGCAATAGAAATAAAGATGCCTTGACTTGAATATTTTATTGAGCGTTTATTTTTCACACATTACTTCACCTTGAAACCATGACAGAGTTGGACATAGATAGATAGATATAATTGATCTAAACATTCTAACAAGTTGATCAATATCAAGAGTTAGATGTAGATAAATATAATTAATATAAACAGACTTAATTAAGCAATAAACTCAATCTCGGTGATGTTCACTTGCTTGGGTTTGGTAGTGAAGTTATAATGTCCAATGCGATTCCTTTGAAAGTAGAAGAGACAAACGCCGCCAATAATGAAGAAGAGAATGACAGCAATTCCAAGGATTGACAGTCCAATCAGTTGGAGTCTTTCATTTGGACTCTCCGGGGGTACTTGTTAGGAAATTTAAAATCAAATAAAACAGAAAACACGTCATCACATTAGTAGTCTGTTATGATTTCAAAAATGTTGCTAAATTATGAAAGCCCAGAGCTGGACTGGGTATCGAGCAATACAGGGCAGATGTCCGGTGAGTCAGTGTCTTTGAGGGCTGATGTAGTGCTATTGAAATATAATTTTCCTCCATTTTCGCCTAAGAGACAGGCCCACAATTTAGAGGGAGCAGCCCATTAATCCATTGACAAAATACGACAGCAATTTGAACCAAGCAGAGCTACATAGTTGTCAGGGATGGTCAGGAGTCATGATTCTGAATATTTCTTCACTACTGGGGTCTTTTTTTTTTCATTTTAAATTATGCAAAGAGGAGGGTGAGAGTGTGCAGTGGATCAAAAAATGTTGAAGACGTCCTCATTACATTAAAGTGGAAGTCAATCTTAAACATTTGTTGACAATATTATCAACCCAAAAGTTTTTTTTGACAATAATATGTTATATGTGACCTCACTAGTCTAAACATGACATTCTGATTAATATTACATTTGTAGAATATGAGGTAAGCAGCAAAATACAGACCTTTTATCCATCTCAGGGGGGCGGCCATTTTTGCCATTTGCTGTCAACTGAAGATAACATCACAATTGCTCAGGGGTCAGACAACAACCAATCACAGCTCACCTGTTTTCTGAAGCTGAGCTGTGATTGGTTACCTGAGACCTGAGCAACATTGCTGTCATCTTCAGTCGACAGCAAGTAGCAAAATGGCCGTCCCCTGAGATGGATAAAAACCGCTGGATTTTGCTGCTTAACTCATATTCCACTAACACAATTTTAACCAGAATACCATATTTAGACTACACTAAGTGCAATTTCTGCAAAAATTGCGTGGCAATGCTAAGCTGAATGCTTATCAAGTAAATTGAAAGATAAATTATGTGAAAATTACAACGTATTAATTGTAATATTGTAAGATAAATGAATAAAAAGAACACTTGAACCCGGGAGGCGTGAATTTTTGAAGCAAGTTGAAATTTATATGGATAAGTGTTATCTGAAAGTACCCGCCATTCATTTAGATGGAAAAGTGGAACTATGATAGTAAGTTGGTTACCCTGAGCATAATTGCCTTAGATATATTTGCAATGTACAGTCAGAGATGGTATTCGAACCTGCAAGCTCCTGTTTACTAGACAAGACAATTTACCAATTGCACCACTGAGCCGTATCAGACAGCTGGAAATGTTGGTCACTTGTATGTATGGAAGTGGGCGTGGAAAATGTCAGTCCCATTGAAAATGAATTGAGAAAATTTTATATTTAACGTTAAATTGTGCGAATACTTTAAATAGTGTGGAATCAGACGATAAATAACCCAGAAGGCGTGAGTTTTTGAAGCAAGCTGAAATTTGTATTAAAGTATATAAAGTATTATGTGAGAGTTGTTTCACTGCAAAAAAATAAAAATTGTGGAGTATATAAAAATCATTGCATAGAACATAGGCCTATTATTTTCTCTTTAAATGTTGACAAATTAACACATAACCGGTGCTCTTCAAATTTGGCGGGCAAAAAATGTTGATTAAAAATAATTTTTAATTAAGTGATTAATCATGATTAATCAACATTCTAAAATGTGATTAATCTGATTAAAAATTTGACAACATGACTGAGAAGTCATTGTTTATCATACCATCGCCAGTAATGATTTCATGAAATAAATACACACACATCCAGAACCTTCAACCTCAGGATCAAGTGACTGTAAAAAACAAACAAACATTTTGCTGGGCTTAATTTACTAGACAATGGTCTGTTCATCCAACTCATTTCAAACCTATTCTCCAGCAGTTATGGCACAGCACTCACCTTCTTCAGACTTAAGCAAAGGCCCAGTAGAACCGAACGCTCTTCCAATTGTGTTCCAACCTGTTCTTTGCACACAATCCTAAAACAGAAGAACAAGCAAACAAGGTTTAAAAAAGAATCATAAAAAAGGTTTGAACTATAAATGCTAAACAAAGAGCGCATTCACAGGCACGCAGGTGTCAGATCCAATCTGCAAACAGATCTGAACGTGGCAGTGCAGATAGATCAAACTGACGTCGACAAAGGAGAATATCTGCACAGACACACGAGATTTGCTGGAGTTTCCGTTCATCAACACATCAGTGTACACGTTGAGGGCACATCTGTAGGACACAGACATGAACATACCGTCAAAACATACAGAAATACTCTAAATAAATAAATAATGATCAATGAATAGTATTATATTTATTAATAATTGGAATGAATATATTTCATAATAATTATATATGATAATTAATAACATAATTAATATACTAATAATTAATTAATAATAATAAAAAATACAGTACCATGCTTGCGGAAGGTTTGCACCGCACTTTATTTTTTCCACTCATATTTTGCACCCCACATTGACAGTGTGAAAAAAACTTATTTTTTTATCGTTTATTTCTTTCTAATTATTAAAAAATATTTTCATGAGATTCGACATATTTTTAAACTAAATGGCCTTTTATCTGAGCAAATTGGTGTTTCTGTAAAGCTGGACGTAGTTTCTGATATCCAGTATATACTTGAAAGAACGTTTTCCATGCGGGGTCAGTCCTTGTGACAGCTTAACAAGTAGCTGTTTGCTTGGTCACAGCGCCACAGCTCTGCCGCCAGTGGCCGTGGTAACGAAAGCACCTTTCAACCCATAGAACAGGGGGCGAATGAATAGCACAGGGATAGACAACCTGTCGCTTTATTATTTTAAAAAAATTGATATATTTATTTTCTTTGCAATCCCCCAAATCTTCAAGACATGATGATAAACATTGTGTATACGATTTCCATGGAAAATTTAGGAAATTTGGGGGTTGGAATCCCAGAACAAAGCACGAAAAAACCAAGACATGAAAAAATATTGGAAAAGGAAAGACAAAAAAAAATCCACAAATATGTAAATTCACAGGTGACGAAATTTGCCGTGAATGACTGTCGTTTTAAGTTGTAAAACCACCATTCACCACTAGATGGCAGACATGTGCTAGCGCTTACAGAGCCGTTGATAGAGAGAGTTTGGCCAACTCGGTTTCAGCAGAGTAACAAGATGGCGTCCATATGTCATGAGACCAGCAGTTGACCAATATGCTGTGATTGCTCAACCATTACGCTAGGTCTTATACAATGGAGAACCAAAAGTGTCAAAATTCTATATAAATAAATAAATACGGATATAAAAATATAATTGAAAAGTTAAAAACAAAAAATTTATATAAATGGAAATAAAGACAACAAAATAAAATATATCTATAAATAAATAAATAAAAGTAAAAATATAAAAATAAATATATAAATATAATTAAATATCAATCAATAAATGCTCTGCTTTCACATTTATTTATATCATGCTGCAGACGCCCTGTCAGCACGAAATGTCAAGTCAAGTCGCAAGTTGTGGTGACAGTGACCAAGATAGCCATTGCTGGAGCTCTCCATGCAAGCCGGCGAGACGGCGGAGTCAAACCCAAGACACGCTTAGGACCGCCCCCTCATTTGAATAACATTTTGTGGTAACAGGGCGTCTGCATCATGAAATAAATAAATGTGAGAGCAGAGAGTTTTTATTGATTGATTGATATTTAATTCAATTTATATATTTATGTTGTATTAATTTCCACATTTATTTGTATTTTATTTTATTTTTATCTCTTTTTTTAAAACTTTTATTTATGTATTTATTTTTCATTTTGGCAGTTTTGGTCTTCCATATACTGCCAAGCGGATTGTTACAAGTAAATATCCTATGTGCTATGCTTATTCATCCTTTGTATAGCTTGACCAAATAATGTCCTTTTATTAAGAAACATTGAACCCTGGTGAAAACACATTAAATACAAATATACAAAAATATACAATATGTACATATATGTCTTTTCACTTGACTTAAAAACAATCAAACAAAAAAACGATTCATCTTGAATAGCTTACCTGTTGTCCAGGAAGACAAAGCGCTTGTTGTCGAGCGGATTTTGCGTTGGCGTAGCCCAACACGAGTAGATCACGACTTTGATTTCGTCTGCTGAGGTATTCATGCTCACTTCAACCACAACGGCTTCCTCTGGGGACATGCTGTAGTTGTAAGGTAGAGGAAATGTACCGTTCATCAGCTGTACTGTCACCTGGAACATCCCGGAGCTTGTGATCACATCTTGGATCAAGTCATACCTGGAAACAATGACAGAAAACTGTCACCAAAATATGATATTACACAATAAGTAATGCCAATTCCACTTTTATGGTTTGCAGGAAGAGCGACAGGGGAAGCATTTACGCACCCCATGGAGCCAAAGTCAACAGACATGAGCATGCTCCTCCTGTATGTACACATTATGGGAACTTCCAGGCGTAATTTGGGTGCCTCCAGTGTTCCATTGGGTGACATGTATGTTTCCATTGCGTTGAGCAGTGTTACAGAAGCCATGTAGTAGGATTCATTCTAAAATAAAACAATGGTAGGGGTTATCATCATATTTAGAGCAGCGAACAAGAGAGAACAAAAAACATGTACGATAACTTACTTGTGCAGAAATTGTGACACACTCGTTCCACTCCACGATCAGCTGAGCATGGCTGGCATTGAACCCACTGACCCCGCACGCCTGATTGTCCAGGTACAGAGTGCCCTCCCTGATGTTGTTATGAGCTAGAAACTCTCTCGCAACTGTCACTGTGATGCCTGTAACTGTGCAATCAACTGAAATATCATCCAGAATTGAATACATTCTTTGGGAGGTATCTTTGGGGGTTGCATCTGTATTAGGCGTAGCGCGCTCAGTCCTGGAAATGGTGCTGCTTGTTGGTTCAAATGTGCTTGTTGATACAGTTGTTGGTATCCTGGTGGAGATTGTTGCGCCAATAGCGGGAGTTGTTAGCTCAGCAGAAGTGGATGTACGAGGTGCAATGATTCTGGATGCTATTGTGGTTGTTGACAAAGTGGAAGTGGTTATTTGGACTGTAGTAATGGTTGTTGGCGCACTTGTGGTGGTAGTTGGTGCGACAGATGTGGTTGTTGGTACCATGTTGACAGTTGCTGGACTGATAGAGGTGGACGGTGGTGGGCTCGTGGTGGCTATTTCGACAGAGGGGATTGCGGCGATTGTCCCTCCAATCGTATTTGGAAATGGATACGTTGATGTTATTTGAGATAATGAGGAAATGCTGGCTGAGGATAGTGTGAAAGGCGTTGATGGCAATGTTGTGGTCTCCATGGTAGCTGCACAAGGGAAAACATATTTAAGAAGAAAAAAATCAGTGAAAAGTACGCAAGATGATTAGGGCCAGTGAAGAGAAAAAAAAGGATTGGCAGCATTCTCAGAATTCAGACTTTAATCTCAGAATTTTGACTTTATTCTGAGAATTCTGACTTTCTCCCACAATTCATAGCTCAAGTCAGAATTCTCACTTGAAAATGAGAATTCTGAGATTAAAGTCAGAATTCTAATTTTTAGAGTGAGAATTCTGACTTTAATCTCAGAATGCTCACTCTAAAAATGAGAATTCTGACTTTAATCTCAGAATTCTCACTTTACCGTCAGAATTCTGAGATGAAAGTGATAAAGTGAGAATTCAGAAATTAAAGTCTGAATTCTCACTTTAAAGTGAGAATTCAGAAATTAAAGTCTGAATTCTCACTTTAAAGTGAGAATATATAGGATTCTCATTTTAAAGTCAGAATTCTCACTTTAAAGTCAAAATTCTAAGAATAAAGTGAGAGAATCCTGCCAACCCTTTCCCCCTCCACTGGCCCTCATCCTCTTCCGAAGAATAGAAAGTTAAGATGCACTAGAAAATAAGTGTCAGTATAGAAAATGTAAAGTGTTGAGGTTTTGTGAACCCTAGGATGAATATTTTCTTTAGCATAATTCCAAAAGATACAAGTATGTATTGACACAAAACCAACCTTGGGGGTACATTAGGAGAGAATTATGAACAGTTCTAAATGCAGTAACTGCCACACAACCAAATTGTGAATTTCATCTGCCATTAAGTCAATAACCAAAGTATACCTGACCAACTAAAATGTCTGACAGATTTTGAGAGAGTCGGCAAATATGACCAAATGAAAGGCAACAGTTAAAATGGAGTGATTTCACTGATAAAATAATCCAGTATATTTATGTAAATGGTTTGTACCATTTTAAGTTTGGTTTTGTCACATTTTTATTTTTAAAAACCTTTGATTTTACAGGTGGGTGTTTCCTTTGTTAGCCTACGTGCAAGATTGATCTTGTAACGTATCCACTGTGAGACGCTACCTTGGCAGGTTCTCCCAGGTCTTTGTGGGTCTGTGTCCATAAAGCCATGTAGACAAGAACATGTGTAGGAGCCCCAGGTGTTTGTACATGTAGCCCACTGAGAACAGTCATTTTCTCCTGGCACACATTCATCAAAATCTACAAGAACAAACACATAAAATACAGTTTTCACTCTTAAGTTTGACTATCTGGCATTCTTTAACATCAACACAGACATCAGGACTGTAGACGAGGCATCCATAATTTCACCTATCCTCCCTTATAGCAATCCATGACGTCTCTGATCTACTGTTAAAAGGAAACGGAATCTCTCCTCTTTCATCTGTAACCACTTCAAACATCAAAGTGTATGTAGGGATGTAAAAACGATTTGTTGGTTTGTAGCTAGCTAGCACAAGGAGCAAAAGCCAAACTGTGGCAGGGTTTTTACTTTCTGGACCTGGATTTGCCACCTATGTTTACAGATAAAAGATGGGAATATAGTGTAAGTGGCTGATGAGGAATTATAAATATTCATGTAGAGTATGCAGTTACTGTGTATACTGTATCTTACAGAGGTGGCAAATCCAGGTCCAGAAAGTAAAAACCCTGCAACAGTTTGGCTTTAGCCCCAGGTGAAAAGCCAAACTGTGGCAGGGTTTTTACTTTCTGGACTGGGATTTGCCACCTATGAGCATAAATAAAGATGACTGTCAAAGAGTTTTGATTATTTGAAGCTATCATCAGTAACATAAAGAAATTGATAAATCACCAAAAAAATCTTTGCCTACTGAAATGAAAGGACATGACATTAATCAGTTCCGGCATCCTCCCACAAAAAAATGTATCCAAACAAATGGTGTAACGTGATTCAACAAGAGAAATAGCCCTTTATAATTTTGTTCTTCATAAAAAAAATGTGACAACATATATAAATACAGTGTAAACGATTAAACATTTTATGTATGATGGTTAATTCATTGTGGCTCCTTCTGCAATGCGCCACATGTCCAACTGGGGGCAGTATAATATTATTTTGCAGATCAACAAAGAAGATTTTCACAATTATTTAAACTGACTAACTGCAGTGACATTTCTATTTTTAGCAGGGGATACAGCATACATGTATGTGAGGCCTACTTCCTCATTTTACTACTTCCCAATTATTTTACGCTTGACACCATGCGCAGCACCACTTAGTGTCAAAAATACGAAGTATGTGTAACTGCATGCACAAAAGTAACGTTTTAATCCTGTCCTTTTCCATCATCCATCAATACAATTTTAGATATGGAACACTGTCAGAATGTAAAGAAACATATACCACTGATGCTTGTGTTGTTTTCATCCATTGTGTATATGGAGCTGTTCCTTAGTGAGTAGAGCAGTACTGTGGATGTATTTCTGATGTCCTGTTCTTGACCAGGACTGAAGATTACGGTGAAGTCGACCACCACACTGCCGGGGGTAAAGTTTCTGATTTCGATTCTCACCTGACCTGAATCCACCATAGCCTTCATATCTTTGCCCAGAGAATGGTAGATCTGTAAGGAAACATACCCACTGTCACATGCTGTGATATTCACATTCAGTTAGTCAAAGACGCTTAACTTGACACATGATGTACCAACCTCGTCTAAAATGCCCGCAGTGAGGTTTTTGTAGACCTGGCTGCTTGTGTTGAGCAAGTCATCAGTGAACGCTATGTTGGTAAGTCGAGTTGTGGCATCGAGTGTTTGGGCATCTTCAAAGAAATTAGTTTAGTTTTTTTGTCAGTAACAAGAATTTCAAGAATGCCCCCCCCCCTCCTCAGTTTTCATGCTTTTGTTAACATAAAAGTGGAAAAAATGTTAAACTAAAACAAATATGACTACATATTTTAGTTATTGATACAGTAATTTCATGATAATTCATCACATTTAGTTAAAATTAAAAAGATGTACAGTACAGTAGAAAACGAGTGTGATATTGATTTGTGTTGAGGTCCTTTTCTGCCACTAGATGGCATAATTGCATTTGTAAGACGTTGGTGACAGCTCAGTGCATTTTTCTGTCAAGTTTCAGTTTTGTGAGGTTAGGGTTTTTGTTTTATTTTGGGTATTCATGTTCTTTGTTGTCTTGAGTGTTTTGTTTTGTGTTCTTTGTCTTTCTCCTCGTCTCGTTATGTGTAACCACGTCCGCCTGTGTGTCTTTGTCACAGCCAAGTCGTCTTTGTCACCGCCAATTCGTCTTCATCACAGCCAAGTCGTCTTCGTCACAGTCACGTCGTCTTCGTCACAGCCACGTCCTCTTCATCACAGCCACGTTGTTTTTGCCACAGTCAAGTCTTCGTCACAGCCAAGCCATAGCCACTCCACAGCAAGTCAAGTCAAGGCAAATCAGGTCCTGTCATGTCACGCTTGTTGCAGTCATTGCGACCAGTCTAGTCACATCCTGTCCAGTCATTGCGACCAGTCTAGTCACGTCCTGTCCAGTCATGGCGACCAGTCTAGTCATGTCCTGTCCAATCATGGCGAGCAGTCTAGTCACGTCCAGTCATGGCGAGCTGTCCAGTCACGTCCTGTCCAGTTATGGCGACCAGTCTAGTCACGTCCTGTCCAGTCATGGTGGCCTGTCCAGTCATGGTGACCAGTCTAGTTCTGCCCCATTCAGTCATGGCGACCAGTCTAGTCACGTCCCAATCCGTCATGGCGACCAGTCTAGTCACATCCTGTCCAGTCATGGCAACCTGTCCAGTCATGGCGACCAGTCTAGTCACGTCCTGTCCAGTTATGGCGACCAGTCTAGTCACGTCCTGTCCAGTCATGGCGACAAGTCTAGTCATGTTCTGTCCAATCATGGCGCGCAGTCTAGTCACGTCCAGTCATGGCGAGCAGTCTAGTCACGTCCAGTCATGGCGAGCTGTCCATTCACGTCCTGTCCAGTCATGGCGATCAGTCCCGTCCCGTCCAGTCATGGCGACCAGCCTAGTCACGTCCCAATCAGTCATGGCGACCAGTCTAGTCACGTCATGTCCAGTCATGGCAACCTGTCCAGTCATGGCAACCTGTCCAGTCATGGCGACCAGTCTAGTCACGTCATGTCCAGTCATGGCAACCTGTCCAGTCATGGCGACCAGTCTAGTCACGTCCTGTCCAGTCATGGCGACCAGTCTAGTCACGTCTTGCATTTGGGTCCGCCATCCCTCAATTACGCGCATCCCTCATGACATTTTCTTTCATATTTTGAGCTATATAATCTTTAACATGAAGTAACTTCTGCACATTCTCCAGGCTCATTCTATGCTCCCCTTTGGGAGCATGGCTTGAGCTTTGTCTTTAAGTCAATTTTGTCGCTCTGATTCATAAAGATTCATTCATTCATCCATACATTAGAATGGTTAAAATATTAAGGTATTGAGATATTATACTATCCTTTAGCCAAAGTAACTTCAAATCAAAAACTAGATATTACAAATATATATAGAGTAGAAATTGCCTAAAACTTTTTTTAAACTTACATACAATATATTAGTGACCCTTGCAATACTAAGACATTAGTCTATACCAAAACAATTAATATAATGAAGAATTTAGATTTGTATAAACGGTTCTTACCCGTTTTGACAGCAATATAAAGAACATCTCCATGGCTTTCATTTGTATGGAGCTTAACAGTGACATTGTAGAGCACCCCTGGCTGCAGTTCCCTCAGTTCCATCGTGGTCTGCTCAGTTGCCCAAATACTAATAACCTCTGAGCCCTCACTAAGAACCACCAAGTAAGTCTGGTTTGCTGGGATTAGGCTGGGCCAGTACACACAAAAAGAAGTGCCGGTGATGTTGGCAGCCTGTAATCTGCTGATGCCAGGGGAGGCTGGAAAAGGGCACAGAGTGAGGGAGGGAGAACACAATTATGACTCCTGTTGTATTTGCTTCCTAAACAAGAGAGTTGTCAGAATGAGATAAGAATAGGAACGTTTATACCACTTGATGATGTTGTCAGAGGTAGCCCGTCAATTGCATTATTAGATCTGTATGTTGTCGTTTGAAAGGCAGTGCTTGTGTTCAAAGGAGGCAGAGTCATGTTGTTTTCAGTGATGTTGAGGAAAACCACAGTGTTGTTGCCTGCAGTCAGAGGTGAGGTGATGTTGATTGGAAAAGGGCAACACTGCGGGGCCTCTGTGGTGGATGGCATGGTGATGTCATTTGGCTCTAAAAGATGAGAATATAGTGTAAGCGGCTGATGAGGAATTACAAATATTCATGTAGAGAATGCAGTTACTGTGTATACTGTATCTTACAGAAGTGGCAAATCCAGGTCTAGAAAGAAAAAACCCTGCCACAGTTTGGCGCACGTATGTGTGGCCTTATAAATGGCATATCTTGATTTTCAAACTGGAGCAATTGAGTTTACAGTGTTTGTGAATTTGGCAGATCTAGGCCTCTCAACAGACCGAGGATGTTTTCTTTTCCATGTCCTCTGACATCTGAAAGTAGACTACACTTTAGACCAGCTCAGAGCAGGTATAAGTTGGGGCACAGGTGATACAATGTGATTTTGGTGAATTTGATTGCGCTTCAGGCAGACAGATTCTACACTCTGCGGATTAATTGAACGCATCATTATTATCATCACAATATAATTTTTTTGAAACGCCACCCTGGGCTGCAGCGTAACGATTGGAGTGAAGGTGATCGCCAAATACCCATGCACTTCATGGCGATGAACTGAGATCGTCCTGGACAAATTTACATCATCCACAAGTGGAGCTCTACTTGCAGAGGTGGCAAATCCAGGTCCAGAAAGTAAAAACCCTGCCACTGTTTGGCTTTAGCCCCAGGTGCTATCTAGCTAGCTCCCTAGCTAGCTCCTCGGGTGCTTTTTTACTTGCTAGGGACCCAGCTATAGCCTGCCACAGTTTGGCTTTAGCCCCAGGTGCTAGCTAGATAGCTACCTAGCTAGCTCCCCGGGTGCTTGTTTACCTGCTAGGGAGCTAGCTAGCCTGCCACAGTTTCCTCAGGTGCTAGTTAGCTAGCTTCCTAGCTAGCTCCCTGGGTGCTTATTTACCTGCTAAGGAGCTAGCTAGCCTACCACAGTTTGGCTTGAGCCCCAGGTGCTAGCTAGCTAGCTCCCCGGGTGCATGTTTATGCACCCGGTAGCACGATGGCTAAAGCTAAACTATGGCAGGGTTTTTACTTTCTGGACCTGGATTTGCCATCTCTGCTTAGGAATGTATTTTACATGCGTAAACATCCCATTTGAAGTATGCATGTCTACGAAAATACCAAAAGAAAGAAAACTTGTACACAGTTAGACTACACTTTGCGCTGAGCACAAAAGCAGGGCCCAATGTAGTGTTGACACAAAAAAACATTACATACAGATACTTCAGATAACTCTGAAATTATTTCAAGATAAGATTTTGTCATTTTATAAAGCATTTTAAACAAGTGCAGGTTGCATCACCAATGTACTGCTGAACGGAACAATACGGGCTAGCATCTTTGACTTTCATTTGCATAAATTGCCGAATGAGTTGAGGTTGGTGCTCTGTTTGTTTTTTTAACTTGTCCTTATCCAATGCTTGGTCTTACAAAATTATCAATTTATCTGCTTTTTATGCCAGAGCAGTTTTTCTGTGTAACGGTAGAGTTTGATATACTCCTGTGGTTATTCATATTATGACGGCTATTTATTGCATTGTGAATGCAGTGCAGCAGAACATGGTAAATTTAGAGAAAATACTGTAGAACAGAGCACACAAAACACAAAAACAATGCTGAAGTACAATAGCATTATAAAACAGTGACTTCTTTAACTGCGAAAGTAGTGCTTAACCCAAATAGTTCTCGAAATTTGCAGACCGCAGTAACCGCAGCCACGCTAACCTGCACAATGAGTTCCAGGATTGCTTGGATCAACATCAAGATATCCTCCATGACAGGTGCACTGGTAGGAGCCCACCGTGTTGCTACATTGCGCCAGTGGAGAGCACTGATGGAGAGCAGGATGCGCACACTCATTTACATCTACAAGGACAAATAGAGACACATGAAGTGGTTGTACTGGAATTACAATTACACTGAAATACACTGTGCCCTTCAATACACAGTTACAGTAAACTCAAAATGATTCAAAATTGGAGGAGGTGGGGGCGGGGGTCGTCTAGTCGCCACCGAATCACAGTGCACATATAGACAAACAACCATTTACACTCACATCCACAACTATTGACGATTTAGAATCTTTAGTTAACCTAACATTACACATATTGTAACAGGAATTACAAACACAAGGCTAAAAAAACAACAACAACAAAAACATTGCATTTTTAAGGATATAAATCATTTTCAATGAAAATGATATTTTACCCAGAAAAATCTTTTACCACCAGACCCCTCTGAATTTTAATTGAAGATCCCTGCAATAGACAAATAAAAAATGCACCCCCTGAAATCTAAACAAAGAAGCTGAAAAATCCATCTGTTTTTATCTATCTCAGGGTGCGGCCATTTTGCCACTTGTCGACTGAAAATGATATCACAGTTACTCATGGCGCAGGTAACGTCCAATCACGGCTGGTCTCTTTCCTGAGTTTGGTCATGTGATGTTCGCAAGCTGTGCTGGGATTGGTCATTACCACAGCTATGTGATGTCATCTTCAGTCGACAGCAAGTGGCAAAATGGCCGCCCCTTGAGATGGATAAAAATGGCTGGATTTTGCTTCATAACTCATATTCCACAAATGTAATAATAATCTGAATGCCATGTTTAGACTAGTGAGGTCACATATAACATATTATTGTCAAGAAATGTTTAAGGTTGACTTCCACTTTAAATACAATACCAATGAGCAATTTCTTATAAGTACTTTGAAAGACGGGAAAAAAAAGCGCAACTCAAAAGCCTCTAAAATAACTTGATTTCTATTCTGGTATGCATGATACGCGTTAAGGTGGTTACTACTGTGCATTCGTATGACTTGTGAGCAATCTGTGTACGTGGAGGAGGGGGAATATGTGTGACTAACTCGGGTGTTATTCTCTACCATCGCAGGAAACATCCCACCGAAGACGATGGCTCAAATAGAAGCGGTGGGAGAAGGAAGCTGTGGTGCGACTGAGTCATTCTTTCCTGACTGCTATGTTCTGTACAAACATCACACGCTACAAGAATGTCACTTCTGTGAAGAAGCACAAGTCAAGCCACGAGCAACCTTGCCTCTGCTTGTCCTCCTCACCTTCCACTGTGACAGCTAACACCTCCTGTATGTGTTTGAGGAGGAAATGCAGCTTTGATGTGACGTTGTGCGGTGAAAGAGCAAAGCTGAAGTCGATCAGCAGCGAGGTGGCAGTTCGATACGGATGCACGGGCCATGAGGCCAGGTAATAGACTGAAAAATTGACAGACTCCAGCGCTCCAGTTACCTGTGCAAAAACAAAGGAGTGAATGCACTGCTCATCATCACTGAATATGGTTTTGGGATGTCAGGTTTGTGGTACCATTGCTTGAAGTAATCTTGTGTGGTTGAGAAGAGCTCCATTGTTCATCAATTGTTGATAATCTGTCTTCACTATCACTGTCGCATTGAATCGATACCCCCCATTTTCAGTGTAGTTAGCTGATCCTGATTAAAAAACATTGTTGAGAGCTTGAAATGTTTCAGTGGTACAAATCACAAAACAGGTTCACCATTAATCACAGTATACATTTTGCACATGGAAATATGTCATATGTCTTCATTTTTGTGATGACATGCTAAGTTTAACGTGTTTGTGAATTTGGTACACCGCACTTTGTATTTTAAAAGGAACCCCGACTGTCATGACAAGTTTGCTCTATATTATTTATTTGGTTGTTGCTAACATAACTATGATATTCTTTCTTTATTTTTTATCATTTCTTGTTTAATACATTTTGTAGAAACTTTATTTGGACGTACGCTGCCATTGTTATTTACTTTGCAACACATTCCGTGCGTAGTGACGTAGGATGGCAGCAGGCTCTCTGCCGAGCAATGTGAAACGCCTATAAAGAAAGTAAGGTAAGCCTACGTCGCGTTCCTAAAGAAACAACATTCGATTGGGAGAATCAACCATCCCCCAAATTATTATCAATATCATATTAAAAATATTTTTGATAGCACCCCCCTGACCGTGCGGCACAATTATGGTAGTGGTGCATGGTCTTTTGTCACACATGATCTGGAATGCAGGGCGGTCTCCAATTTCTCATGTCACATGCGCCATGTTGAGATCTTCTTGCAGTTCCTTAAACTGTCAATGCTCTTTGCGCAAAGATGATCTCCTGCATGGACTGAATGTAGACACATGTGTGCCTCTCTCTGGTGAATTTAAACGGATTAAGGAGGGGAGCCGCTTCGATTGGCCAGGAGTTGGCTGCATTCCCTCGCACAACGGCGAACCACAGCAACACAAAATGCCTTTTTCTGTCTGTGCAAGGCTATCTACCTATCTATCTATCCATTTATCCAACCAATCAACCTTGCAAAATACCAAAAGAAAGAAAATTACATAAATCCACACATTTAGACTGTGCTTTGTGCTAGACTTAAAAAAAATAATAATAATAATAAGTGAAATGTCAACAAAAAAAGTTAAATGGCAAAAAATATTTTTACTGTCAGTTTTACAAACGTACTGTACTTGTTTTGATCATTTGGCACAACAGAACACTGTAGTTATAAATTTGCACATTTCTGCACCTTGTCATTTCTGTACACTGACTACTGAGAGGGAGAGAGCAATATAGAGAGAGAGAGAGAGAGAGAGAGAGAGAGAGAGCAATAGAGAGAGAGAGGGAGAGAGCAATATAGAGAGAGAGAGAGAGAGAGAGAGAGAGAAATCAAGGATACTAACTTGTAAGATTATTGCAGAGAAAGCGACCTGATCTCTCACAGCACTTTTGCCAGTCTGGACAATCAATGTCCCAGTCGCAGTCATCAACACTGGAGTAAGACCTATCTGTGGTTGGGCAGGATCCAGGCTTGGACATAAACTCCTCACTGCGGTTTAAAGCTCCATTAAAAAGAAAGTAACGTTATAAGCCATGTAATTATTAGCATCAGGATTTTTGTATCAGGCCGATTTGACCAACAGAAAACAATCAAGCAAGCAAAAGCAGATGTGCTGCACACTTACACAGGGCACAGTAGCTTCCCACTTGTACGTAACCATGGCAGCATCTGGTCACCTGCTCCATCATCATCCTGTACTCAGTCTGATGAACTACTCTGAAAAGTGTCACTGGACATGCCGTCCAAAAGAGCCAGCCTCCGCAACTCTGAGTCGCAGTATATGGAACCCTTCGTAACACCAAGGAAGTTACAGTGCGAGTCTCGTTGTAAATACATAGATGGTAGCCAGATGCAGATAGACTTTTTCCTGTCAAATAAAGCACATGTTAAAAAGCTATCATGCAATATTATCATAAGAGAACTTTCTGTCTCGGTAATATATTTTCAGGCATACCTTCATATGCAGCTGTTTTCCATGTATAGAGAGGAAGGGCAAATATCCAAATAGAAAGCATCCAATCCATTTTTATCAGCCTTACCAGCTTATATTTAACGGCAGCATTGTAAGTGCATGGTCTTCATTAGGATTATACCAATATACTGTTGGGTGTACTGTACCCAAAGCCTAAATCCTTTGTGGTTCAAGCTCTCCCCCGCCACCCCTGGTTGCAACACCTATCCCTAAAGGATCATCAAAAAATAGCAGCTAGCAAGTTTTGGATGTATTTTTTTGTGTTGTATTATTCACTATATTGAATAAATGTTGACAATGTGTCTTATATGGAATGCCTAATATATTATTACACTCCTAAGAATTCTTTTTTATTTTTTATTATTTGTATTATGATTCTAATAATGCCTAGGCATAATAAAAGAATTGTGAAGTACGTTTTTTTTTTACATTGTAAGAAAATTATCATTTTGGTAATGTTAGAACTGTAAACATGTTTCTAACATGGAGTGATATGTGAATGAGAAGGGAGATGCCTAAGTCCCCAAAGATGTGGTTACCACGCAGGTAACCATGGCAGTACTTGCTGTACCGCTGATACTAACACAGCGTGTCAGCAATTATTGTCTTGTAAGAAGGAATGAAATCTCACTTGCTTATAAACATTACGTTGATTGTAATTTTAGAAAGGATTCAGTCATTACAATAAACATTAAAATGTTATCACACACATCATTAATTTAATGTTTCAATGTACTGTATAGTTTTCATTCTGAATGTAATGATGAACATAATTATTTCCATTATATAGTAATATAGTAAAAATATGTGCCTGATTAGGCATGCTACTCTCATCAGGGTGGTTATGACGTGCAACATTTGGAAGCAAGGGAGTGTGTGGGAAGCGAAGGGCTTCAAGAAGGGGTAAAATTAGGTTACTGCACATAAGCAAGACCTCTTACGAATCACAAGCGCACTGAAGTGGTTTTATTTTATGCATCATATGTGATGAACATAAAGAAAGTATTCGCAGTGGTGCAATCAGCGCCACACCTAATTGCGTCACATAACGGTTGCCAAGTAATGTTGCTGACAGCTTATTACAGGAAAAGGCCTGTAGGCAAGATAAACAGAAACAGGGCGCCATGTCCCCATTGAATGCTCTCACACAAGCCTTCTGACTACAATTGTGTTACTAAATGACTTAAAATGAATTGAGGACGAGTTAGGGCAAATACAGTGTGTTTCGAAATTACAGAGAGAAAACAAATCCTGATGATTTTCTATTCTAAAATCTAATTTATTTTTATACAGTACATTACATGAATTTAAATATAATATATAGTACAGGACATATTATGGCTAGCCTTAACATTACACACAAGCTTTTATTAGTTAGCTATTAGAGAAGTCCATCCATCCATCCATTTATTTTCTATACCACTTCATATCCTCATTAAGGTCACAGGTGAGCTGGAGCCTATCCCAGCTGACTTTGTGGGTACCTCCTGCATTGGTCAATACAATTTCAGGGCACATATAGACAAATAGCCATTCACAACAATTTATAGTCCTAAAAAAACAAGCACAGGGAGAACATATAAACTCCACACAGGAAGGTCACAGAATGGATTTAAATCAGAACTTAAATAGGCATGCCACTCTGCCACAGTGAAATACAATTTAACAATTTAACTATGGGGGCTCTTTTTTCCCTTCCAGCAGCATCCCCCTAGCTGCATCCCCAAGTGATTTCAACCAGTGTATTAAAAGTACCCGTTCAACTGTGCTGTAATTTTCATACCTAATTATACTGAAGAACTGGAAAAACAAACAAAAGTGTAACAAGTTTAAATGACATTTATGTTTCCATCAAATTAAGGGAGAATATGCTTGCCTGGTCTGATTATTCCCATGTGAGCAAAAGTGAGATAATAATAATAATATTAATAATATTAATAATATTAATAATGATAATAATAATAATATTTTTTATTTGTAAAGTACGGAAGCGTATTGCATTCACTTGAAAATAAAAAAATAACTCCTGTTTTTCTGACAAATTTTGGGGGGAGCCTTGTTTTTTTTTATATTTGTTTTTTCTGTCAAAAAATATTCAGAAAAACAGGCTGGAAAAAATATTCAGAAAAACAGGAGGAAAATTACTCAGAAAAACAGGGGGTGGGGGCGATTATTCAGAAAAACAGGAAAAATATATATTTTTTAAAAACTGAAGAAAAAAAAATATTAAAAAAAACTCCCCAAAAAAATTCCCGGACAACAGAGCTGGTGTTCTGTTTTTCAGAGTTTTGGGGGTTTTTTTACCTCTGAACTCCAAGTGACTTGTTGCAGAATCACGGAAAGCGGACACTTTCCCGCATACCTCCATATGCAATAAGATGGTCATGTTTACTTACTGGCTCTCAATAAAGCAATTAATGTGTATACTGTATTGTGGTTTGTTCTCTAGTCTTTGAGGGAAAACCCCTTAAAAAAAACAGAAAAATAATTATTTTATAAAACGGGAAAATTTCAGAAAAACAGAGGAAAGTGTTTTTTTTAAACAGAAAAAAATACTTTGACAATAGGGGGGGGGGGGTCGACATTCAATAAAACTGAAAAAATACTCAAAAAAAACAAAGCTCCCCCAAAAAATTTGTCAGAAAAACAGGACTTTTTTTTCTAAGTGAATGCAATACGCTTCCGTAGTAAAGCACTTTACATTTGAACTCAAAGTGCTACAATGGGTACAACATAAAACACAACAGTAAAACCAATATATTAAAAAGAAGCAAACAGTAAAACCAATAAAAACACTGTAAATAAAATAAAACAATCATAAAAATCAAAGTTTCTGCGAACAAGTATGCTACTACACAAATAAATACGTCTCACAACGCTGCTGTGTTTTTCATAAATAGCGTCTCCAGTACAGTATTTAAAAATATGGTGATACCCCTTTAAATGTGCGCTAACGTCAGTCCTACCTTGGTCCCGCCTTCGAAACCTTCTAGCCAATCCAAGCGCAGTGCACGTGACGAGCATTCATTGCAATGACCTCATCCCTGGTGTGGGATGACGTCAAATTCAAGATGGATGGAATCACGACCAGTACGCAGAAATCGACACAACACTGAATAAACTCCAGGTTGTTTGGATGAAAGAACTTAATCACGAGGGCCGGGTAAGCGCAGAATTCTATTTTAAGTTCGCTAAATACGGAATGCAACATGGTTGGTTGAGTAGCATTAGTGGAAGCATTTTTTTTCTCCTTCCCCCCTGACGTAACTCAAAGGGGCAGTTATGCTGTTGTTAAACCTGAGCAGCTACAACCTGTTTAGCTTGAGCGGCGTCTAGTCTTAGCGGGTTTTTTTTTTCTTCTTCTCCAATAGTCAGTTTGAAACAATGCGGCTCTCATAGCAGACGTAGCGGATTTATTGATATTGTGCTCCTACCGAGAGTGTATTAAACAGAGTCCATAGCGCGCCCAACTTTTCCCTCCTAACCACATTTTCGCAAAATGACCGAGCAGGAATGGCTGAGCGTGGCGCCATTCACGTTTAGCCTCATAAATCACAAACATGCCGCCACTCTCTTTTTTTAAGTGCAATTTTTCGTGGAAATAAAGTGTCATGCGGGAGTACGCCACGTCTCACGGATGATCTAATACCCGAAGCGTTACTGGACTTCCTCGTAGAAAAAAAGAAAAGAAAAAAAAACGACACGAGTGACTACTGATTCGTTATTTGGGGTGAGGTTCGCTGTTTAGTTAGTAGTTTTACAGGCGGATGAATGAAGATAAACTGAATCCTAAAATGACGTGTCGAAGTTTGCAACACCAATAATTAACATAACTGTGTCATGCTTACATCATTTGCGTACCTCTGCTGAGATAAGGAGCACATTTTAGGCAGATAGGAGTGCATGAAACGGTTGTTTTCCTTCTTTGATAAGATGTGTCGAACATTTTGTCTGGTTAGTCATCTAATGAATAAAAATAATTGTGTCAACTTAATTTGAAATAAAAAACAAACAAACATTGTACAAAGAAGTGCCACATAACTAAAAATAAGAGGCTGTGTCAGAAAGTTAAGTAATATCTGAATAAATAGAATATTAAATATATTCTGCACATGGATAGTGCTTATCAGTACACAATTGCCTCACAGTTCTGTGATTCTAGGCGCAAGTTTTGGTTCTGGCCTTCCTATGTGGCACATGTTAGGTTAATTTAAGACTAAATTGTCCATAGGTTAGGGCTGTTCAATTATGGAAAAATATAAGAATCACTATTATTTTGGCAATAATTGAAATCACGATTATTCAAACAATTATTTATGTTTTGGTACAAAACAAGAACAATGTTTACGCATTTAAAAATATTAAGACCAATTAGAAAAAAATAGAAACACTAATTATATAAGTTCCATTTGGACCAAACAGAATTTATAATCATATATATTTATAATAATATATATTAATTTATTTATGTTGGCAAATACTTGAAGTTGGAGTGCAGCATGTGTACTATGCAGTAGGATAATTATTTATTTTTTCGTACAAAACAACAAAATGTTTAAATGTAAAAAACAAAAAATTATTAAGAGAAATTAAATTATTTGAAACACTATAATTATGAAAATTCCTTTTGGATGAAAAAAAAGTATTAAATTAGTTATTTTAGAATAAAAAAAGGTGCAAATATATAAATTTAAACAACTCAAACATTTGTATTAATAATATTTTTAAGAATTATGTTGATTTTGTAATTGTGGAGTGTAATAATTGAAATTGTAATTGAATTTCGATTAATTGCACAGCCCTACCACAGGTGACGCTATGATAAACGTGCGCAAAAATAGCGAGGTATTACAGTTTTAAATTTACAACTCTTTCATGAAATACTTGGCTAAATAAAAACATTGTTTTGTTCCATTGACCGCAATCTATTTTAATTCCAAACAACATATAGAATTAAGGCTGTCAAAATTAAAGCGTTAACTCTGGAGATTAATTTGAATTCATTAAAGCGTTAAAACATTTTTTTACTGAGTTGCTCAATTAACTCAGTGTGCAGCCAAACTTGGAGTCACTGGCGGGAAGAGGAATTAACATGGACTATAGGTAGTTTTACTTTCTGATTTGCTTGCTTGATGCTTGTTGGATAACGACAGAGTCAAATTCAAATAGCATATTAGTTGTATGCCTTAGGTGTTATCATCTCAGAGCAAAATTTCCTGCTCAAGTTACCTCCATTGAGCCTTGCAAACCAATGCTGCTGGAGTGTGATGCTCGTGAGCAGAACTAAACGTGTAAGCAAGGAGTTCTGAGAATTGTTTCTTTGAGTCTATTTTGATCGTTTTGTTTATCAGTTGTGTTTTTGCGGGAGAAGTATTCTATTCAAGGATCAAAGGAAGCTATTAGAACAGTCTTTGAATCTAAATATACTTTCTGTTTGATGGTTTTACATGTTACATTTTACATTTTACTGTTACAAGCTTTGAAGAAAAAAGCTGAAGCAAAAGTAGAAAAATGGGAATAATTGTGGTTAATTACAGAAAATTGAGTGATTAATTAGTTTTAAAAAATTCAGTCATTTGACAACACTACATAGAATATTTGGTACAAAATGAATGTGCACCATATAGTTGAAATAGATAAATAAATGTTATCATTCTTCTTCTTTTTTTAATTCTTATTAGTAAGTCTCACTGTCCCATCACTGTCCCATCACTGTTGAGCTATTTTTTAGAACACACCCATAGGCTACTCATATTGTCATTGGGGTTAAGTTAACTAGTACCAGCTGGCACTATTTATTTATTTATTTTAGGACAATGCACATTAATCAACAGAGCAAAAAGGCACTCCCTTGCTACTTCCCTCCCCTCTCTGTTCACAGAGAAGGAGAAAAAAAAAAGTTAATTAGAGACCGTTAACTGCAATGAGGTGGCTTGTTTACTTAACTCTGCAAGCAGCCATCCATATTGTACCCTGCTTAGAAGTCGCCTAAAAAAAAGAAGAGTGGCTCATTACTGGTGACGGCTAGTATCTGCAGTTATTGAAACCTCCACTTTTCAATAACACCGGCAGTTGACCCGTGCATACGTGTGTATGTGAGTGTGAATGGTCTTTTGTTTCTATTTGCTAGGTTCTAGCACACCGCGACTCTAGTGAGGAAAAGCACTATAGAAAATGAATGCTTGAATGAATAATAAATAGTAGTTTGTTGGAATATTCTTTGAACAGAAGACAATTATTAATCGTAAATGTGCAGAAAACTCAAAGCATTGCATTATGACGCAAACATCCGAGAATCACTGACATGGAAAATATTATTTTTTGTGATTCATATTTTATTTGCTAATATTTGTGTACTGGCCTTGTTTGAGCCGTCTGAATAAATACTGTTATTTAATTTGTTTCATAACCGATCACTCATGCACATCTTCATCCGGTATTTTTAGACCTTAGCAGAATTGACTTGAGTCATGAAAAGTAATTTGTGTTTTATAGAGTGTCAATGGCTCCTTTTATACAGCCTGTTCGTGCTGGGATTTATCTGTCATTTCCTAAACATCACTGACACGGAATGTATGTTACGGCTCTGATGTGGCTACTTTGCGGAATTGCTGTTTAGAAGGGTCGCCCAACACAATCAGACACACTAATATAACAAGTAGGCCTACCTGAATGGGAAAAATATATATTTATCATCAAGTAGGGCTGCTCGATTATGAAGAAAATATTAATCACGATTATTTTGGTAATAATTGAAATCACCATTAGGACAATCTTTTTTTGGGGGTGGGGGGGGGGTAAAAAACAAAAACATGTTTAAACGTAAAAAATAAATAAAAAATGTTAAGACAAATAAAATAAAAATGAAACACTAATTATGCACGTTACTTTTGGATGAAACAAAATGTATTAGTTAATTTAAAATTTAAAAACAAGGTGAAAATTGATCAATTTAAACAACACAAACAACTACAAAACAGTACAGTGTACAGCACTTTGTATTCAGCTGCTGTCGTTTTTAATGTGCTTTATAAATAAAGTTGAGTAGAGTAATAATTTTGTAATAATTGAAATTGTAATTGAATTTCAATTAATTGCACAGCGTTATCATCAAGTATAATGATCGATAATCATATTTGCTTGTTTATTTTGACAGCTAACCTCTTCTTGTCCTCTTCTTGTGTCACCTTTTAGCAATGGAGAGCCTAGTGCACTACAGTTACCCGGCCCATGCCCTCTCGGTGCTGGGGCTGCTCAATGAGCAGCGTCTCCGAGGACACATGTGTGATGTGGTGCTCGCCGTGGCGGATCAGCGGTACCAAGCACATAAAAGTGTTCTGGCTGCCAGTAGTGAATATTTCCAGTCTCTCTTTACCAGGATGGATGACACGTCATTGAAGGTTGTAAACCTGGACTTCTGTGAGCCCGATGCTTTTGAGATAGTGCTGAATTACATTTACTCCTCTTCACTTTTGGTGGACAAAGACAGTCTTTCAGCAATCCAAGAGCTGGGCTACACCTTGGGAATCCCTTTCCTCACCAACATAGTTTCTACAAGGCCACATGCGTCATATTGTGTCTCTCGAAAAAGACTGTCCTATACAGAAGGGGATGACAATGATGTCCATACAAGGAGCGTCATTGTGTGCCGTGTCCGCAATGACATATCCGAACCCTCTTGTCCAAACTATCAGACAAAAACACCAGAAAGGTCATCATCTCTTGGCACAACTGACTTGGCTCAGCCTCCATCAGAGCCTAGTTCCTGTGTCTCAGTCAGCAACTCAGAATCAATCACTCATAAATCACCTGAACAGAGTGAAGCTACTGGAAGGAGGTCCACCCATGCATACGCATCCATTTTAAAAGGGAATCCATCCTACATCTCTTCTATTAGGCCCCAGCTGAAAACATCTGCATCATTCAGCGAAGCCGAAGTGCAGCATATTAGGATGCCGTCTTGCTCAGACCAGGACATGAAACAAGAGTCAGAAGAGCAGGAGCCACATTACAGCACCAAAGTGTCCTTTCAGGGTCAGGCCTCAGAGCTGAGCCAGACTATCGACCGGAGCGGGCCACTCATAAAAAGCTTACTTCGAAGATCGTTATCCATGGACAGCCCTGTTCCGGTGTTCTCGCCCACACTGGAGCTCAAAGAGCTGCAAAATCACGAACAGTCAGTTGTTAAATTGGCATCAAAGGCATCAGATCCCAAAATATCAGCTCACAATGGAAACTCAAGAGCATCTCCCATTATTCTTGAGTCAAAGTACCACAGCAGAAACGATGAACAAACTCGGGTAGAAAGAGAGCATAGTGTGAAAGTGGAGCCCAGCAGTCCACTCGCAGACCCTATGGACATTATTCGAATTACAGTGCAAGAAGCTTTGCCAGTCAATCTTAAAGACTTGCAAGCAAATTACGAACAGTGTTCCAAGGCTAGCTTAATTCCTTTCGGGAAACGAAAAGAAAGGCCAGACAACAGACGGTACCCATTTAAGAAGACCAAAATATTTAAGGAACACGCCGTCTCCCCTGAAGAGAACACGTCAGAAGTTGTGTCTCGCAGCACCAGCGAAGATAACGAGATCAATGACGAGTCGCTTCTGAACAAGATTTTTACATGCTGGAACTGTTTCAAGGTTTTCAGGTCCAATGCCGGACTACATAGACATGTAAATATGTACCACAACCCCGAGAAGCCGTACGCTTGCGACATCTGCCACAAGCGCTTCCATACTAACTTCAAAGTCTGGACACACTGTCAAACACAGCATGGTGTCCTACAAAACCCAGCATCATCTTCCAGCTCCCCGGTGATGGATGATAGATTCCAAAAGAAACTGATAGACATGGTGCGAGAGCGAGAAATCAAGAAAGCGTTGCTCTGGAAGCTGAAAAGGAACAAACAAGCTTTGCAGTCTTCCACCCTCAGTAAAAAGCGATCAAGGTCCAACTTTGTATGTCCCTATTGTGGGAAAGCGTTTGTGTTTCAGTCTCAGTACAGGCAGCATTTAAGGACACATCCTGCAGAAAAAGCTGACAAGGACGCTGCTGCAGGGGACAACATCCTCTACCAGGAACAGGATGGGGTGATTCACCAGAAGGATTCCGATACTGGTGTTTATGCCTGTAGACTCTGTAATATGAAATTGCCTTCACTCGTTGAGCAGGGGGATCATGAGAGGGGCTGTCGGCATTCCACTGTATGTCCGTACTGTGGCCTCCGATTCTCAAGTCCAACAGTCAAGAAAGACCACGAGGTGCACTGCAAGTACAAGAAACTGACGTGCCTGGAATGTATGCGAACCTTCAAGTCCTCCTTCAGCATCTGGCGCCACCAGGTGGAGGTGCACAACAATAACATGATTAATATTAAGGAACATATGAATCTGAAGCAGGAAGAGCATAACGAAAGCATGTCAGAAATGTTCATAGAGGAGCATTACACCGGTGAACCACTTGCAAGAGAGAGAAATATTTACAATGACTCCTCAGGCACACCTATGTATGATTCAGAAGACTCTTCGTCCTATGTGCCTGAGGACCTAAGCATGGGCCATCATGGGAAACTAGTGGTAAAAGAAGAGCCACTGGAGGAGTCTGTGAGCGAGCGGGAAGAAACGGAGACCAGCCAAACTGGACTGGAAGAAGCTGGCGTGTGGCCCTGTGAGAAATGCGGAAGTCTTTTCTGCTCTCGCAAAGACCTGGAGCGTCACCAGGAGCTCCTGTGTCACATCAAACCCTTCATCTGTCACATCTGCAACAAAGCCTTCAGGACCAACTTCCGCCTTTGGAGCCACTACCAGACACACATGTCGAGCGCGAGTGAACACGGAGCCAAAGAGATGGACGGCCAACCCCCACCTCTGTCCCCCTCCCCGCCCATGACCTCTCAGAACTCTGAACAACCCTCTTCACAAGCCTCCGTGCTCAACCAATCAGCGCCAGTCGCCGTTGCAGTGGCCGACGAGTCCAGCAGCCCTGAGACTTCTATGTCATTGGTAAACAACACCAAGAGCCGAGCTCCGCTTGAGAAACAACCAAGCAACCATAGTCCTGTGTCAAGGTCAAACAGCGTGGAGAATTCAGGCGGGCCTCAGGAGTCAGAGACCCTCTTTTATCACGCATCGTCTCTGTCTGCCTTGACCTTCAAGAGGCAGTACATGTGCAAACTGTGTCATAGGACCTTCAAGACAGCTTTCAGTCTCTGGAGCCATGAGCAAAGTCATGGCCATGTGTAAGCATCTGGCAGGTTCATACTCGATAATCAAAGTGGCAACCAAGACTGCAAAAGGCAAACTTTGAATGTATAGCTTCCTCGCTTGCCTCCAGCGTACAATATTAAAGTCCGTAACCCACTGAGGGATGAATGTTTGCAACGCCAGCTAATGTTGATTTCGCGTCAGGGTTCGTACAAGGTCGGCGTGTTTCCTAAACAGTCTTAATGGTTCCTCTGAACAGTCTTAATGGTCTTTCTTGTCGTAACATGTTCAAAATGTATTTGCGGCAAGAAAGACCATCAAAACTGTTCAGTGAACCATTAACACTACTTTAGAGTAGTGGTTCTTAACCGCGGTCCTCGAGTACCCCTATCCAGCCTGTTTTCCATGTAACTCTCAGCCAACACAGGTGTTTCAAACGATCACCTAATCAACAAACTCGATAAAGCCTGATAACGATTCTCAGCTGTGTTGGCTGAGGGAGACATGGAAAAGAGGCTGGATAGAGGAACTCGAGAACCGGGTTGAGAACCACTGCCTTAGAGAATGTTTAGGAATCGCTGTGACCTTGAATGAACCCTGATGCAAATGTTCACCCCTCAGTGGGATACGGTCTTCCTCTTTGTATAAACATGAATGTGCAAATGAGTGCTAGATATGTTTTGGTTTTGGAAATGGGTTATTTTCATTTCAAAATGTACGACTTCAATTTATCGTAGTTGCCTAAAGTATTTACATGTACGTGTAGGTGTTTTAAGAGAGCAAGATATGGAGGTGTGACCCATGTGACTTGAGCTGTACCACATGTGACTTCAATGAGCAAGGAAGGGGTATGATGACGTGCATTGTTTTCCAAGTAAATGCTTTAGTTTATATGCTGCAGTTCAATTATAGGTTTGTGCTTTTGCTGTTGCTTCAGAATCGTTTATTAGTGTGATGAACTTAAAAGGTTCTTCACGCCTCATGCACTTTTTTTTTTTGCCTTCATATAAATAGGGAGATGTCAAATGTTCAAAACTGTTTGAATTGTACAGTTGTGATTTTAGGACTGATGCATGTACCTAGTTGCTATTCACTTTCTTCACACATGAATTTGTTGAATTATTTTTCTCACTTTCAAACTGCAGTACCTTAATGCACATCACAACATAGCATACACCAAAACATCTCAGGTTGTTCAGGCATTTCAGAACACTGATATAGGGAGAAGCCAGGTTACAGTCATTACTCATTTATCTTCCTAAGTATTAATTAATTGGGTGACTACGATACATTTTGTACAATTTAAGTGGGTGTGATTTTGTAAGTTGTACAAACAAGTTTTTTTTTTTCTCATGGCAAGTGGCGTAGACTGAACAAAGTGACGTGATGTGTTTCTGTTCCTCTACTTTGCAGAGTATTTGAATCTGATCTGTAATGTATGGTACAATTAAACTTGTTTTGTTTCCTTTTGATTGATAGGTCATTATGGTAACTAATTGGCAAGGCCCTCGAGGCATAAATCCACTCAGTCCAAGTACCCTTGAGCGTGGACCTCACTTTTTGTTCGTCATCAGTGGTGGATTAACAGATTTATTTTCTTTTGTGTCGTCATCATTGTATAAATGAGGCAAAACTGTAAAAGTGCTTTAAAGACAGGTGCTATATATACTCAGCATGTTAACTATTTAAAGCATTCGCTACTTAATACTATGCTAAAAATGAGTACTCGTGATTCAATTTAAGATGTGGAGGCTCAATTCTTCATACAATTTAAACTAAATTACTGAATTTCATTTAACAGCAAGGCTTCATAAATCATCAGTGAATGTGTCATTAAAGTTGGATACTTGACAGATATTGGATAATATAACACCTTGGCTTTTCTCATTACCCACTGTACTTGAAGTTTATAGTCAGACCTATATTATTTAAAAGTTAAATATCCGCCAGCCACCTTTGAGTGAGTTAGCCTTCCCGGCGTGACACCAGTATTAGAGAATTGCATAATGTACAATCAAACATGGAAACAAAGTGGGCTTCAGTTGACAATAAGATTGATAGTTTTGTGCAACCTACAATTTTTTTTCAAGAATATTTGGTGGCATGATAACTTCGTTCATGTAGTAACATCAGGAACACTTTATTGCAGAATTGTTTATTCCCATGGGGTATGTGTTCTTGCTTCCTTAAGTGACAGTCACTTGAAATTGTGTTTTGAATGTAGCCTAGGCGCTTCACAGTTTGTATTCTTGTACTACTACATACTTTTGCTTTGGCTTTATTGTAAACATTGAGAAATATGTATAAATTAATAGTGATACGTTTAGGAGCTGCAAAATTCAAATAGCGCCTCTCAGTGGCAACACAGGCTTTGGTGTGGCAGATTCTTTTGATAATAGGTCAATATCACTATTAAGTGCTTTTGGTGTCCTCATAAGACATCATGAAAGTGTAACAAATTGATGAAACTGAGTTCTTAATATAAGTGGTCATACATTTGCTACAATGTACAGTGATGTCACTGAAAATGCTGTTACTTGATTTTATGGGATAAAAAAAAAGGTGACTAGTTGTAGAGTAGCCTATGTATGTTTCATAATTTGTCATATACGTGTTGTTGGATGTCAATGCTATGCTAACATGCCCATGCTGTCATAGTGAAATATCAACTGATATACTGTAAATCCTTCAACCTTTTGAACTATTTGTTAAACGGTACACAGTGAGCTTGCTAATCAAATTGCGTAGCTTAGTGAAGGTCAACCATGCGCTCATGAAATGCTAACATTAGCCAAAAATGTCCACCCTGTCAGCAGCTTCACATCTTGCGATTTGCATGCACATTGTCTGCTTGCAGTTAATTCATTTAAAGAAGAAAAGTGTGATAGTAATGAAGTGAATGTTCAATGTATGGAGCATCTCAGATTTGAGGGAGTGAAATGGGAAGTCTCAAAAGCACCTTATGGTGATATTGACTCAATAGTGCTCTTAAATTCTTTGTGAGAAACTTTCTGTACTGTTCTTGAGAATTATTAGGATTGTGTACATGGATGTGTTTCTGAAGTTTTGTACCTGTTTTGTTAGTTAAGGAAAAACTTTTTAGTACACTTGTGCTCTACTTGCAATAATATTTGTATCAACATTGGTTGTATTATTGTTGCTTTTTTGCAGCTGTTTTTTAGTTGTTTTTTTTCTACAGTTTTTGTGCTTTATCTCTGTAATAAAGAGTGACATTGTGTAAACGCTTTTTTTTAAATTTCAAAATGGGTATTAACAATGCCCTGTATATTTATTTGAAATGTTTAAACAAATACATTTAACCAACAATAACTTCATTTTCAGGGAGTTCTTTCAACAGACCAAAAACAGTAGCTATCACAATTCATATGACTGTAATTATAGTTAAATTTCATACAGACACCACATTGTGTAGCTTCTTCAATTATCAAACAGTGGAAAAAAAACAACTGTCCTGCTGGAAACCTTCATCTTAGGGGCTCGAATTGTATGTAGGTCAATCTGTGGGCCACTGTGGCTGGGAAACTAAGAATTGATGCCATTTTATTCCTGTTTGATCATATGTATATGAATTTATGTGTAGTTTTTTTTTTTTTTTTGCTCTGGTCATCAATGCCTAAAACACAAACAAAAGCTGTAAATAAAATGTGTCATCAGGTAACACACATGGATGGACAAAGTCCTACTTTGAAGAGATTTTTGAAATGTATTTACAATAAATTACATATAGCAATCATTTTAACAATTTAGCGGCAATAATGTCAGCAACAGAATGTTTCCGTATGAACTACAGTTAATGTTGCATTTGTGACCGTTTTCAGGCGAGGATAAGGAATTAAATAATTGTACAAATACTTCACAATCAAAAACAAAACCATTAAAGAGCAGAGAATAATAGCATATGCTTTTCCTTGCACCATCATGTGTGAAGCTTACAAACCAGCACTGTTTGCACGTAGAATAGAAACGAGGAAGGGGAACACTTAAGCTTTGCCGCAAGGGAAAGAGAGATATACATAGCATCAGTTTTGAATGGGACACAATTTTCAAAAGTTTTACAATTGAAAAAGATGAGTTTCACTCCTGACTGCATGACTACTGGTTATGATGGAGCCCTAATGGATGTTACCCACTCAATCTCCTCTTGGTAAGTGCCTGTCCTTTTCCCAAAGAGTTCCTATCAGATCTACTCCTGATGGATTTGTGTGTAGTGAGAGACAGGTTAAGTTCACAGTGCCAGGGTGTCTTTTATCAGCCTTCTCATGGTGGTGCTCACAGATGTGCCCAGAGAGTCTGTAATCTGGTATGTGATCTTGTGGAGATAAGGCTGGACTTCTCTCAAACTGGTGTCAAAAACATTGTCCACTTCGGACTGGGTGGGCATCTTCGGCACATAGCCGTGGCGGTTGATGACTTCGACGACGTTGATCACCTTCTCTGCGAGTTTTTCTCCCACCTTCTCTCTGCAGATCTGCCTTTCCTGCTCGTTCGCTAGGTTGACGACATTGACTTTGATGCTCCACACCTCCCAAGGAATACACTCGTCAGAGAAAGGCCAGCGGGACTTTTTCTTCTGGTAGAATTCCAGGGAAATTTGACCGATGCCATCACTTCCAGAGATGCTCAATGCGTCCTGTAAACAAACATGTTCATATGGGTCAAGCGACAGGTTCTCAGTTGCGTCATCAAGACACCCCGAAAGGAACAGTACCTTGAATTCAGACACAGCTTTTTTGAGCATCCTGTCAAGCTCATCCGAGCCAATTCTGATAAAAGTGAAGTCGATGAAGTCGCAGTCAATGTCCACAGTCCCAACTGTACCAATAGAGTAGGTACCTTCCTTTTTGTAGTGAAATTTCCCAGTGCTGCGGTGCATTAAAATTGTGTGCAGCACAGACAGTATTGCCTCTTCAACCTGCCTCGCCTCCACTGTGACTTCAAGAAGCTCCGATCGACAGTTCATTGCCAAACTGTTTTTATAACCTACTCACATGCGATAACTGGTGGCAGTGGTGGCGTCTGTTTACAAACTACATTTAGTGTTAGCTCACTGCTAGACCTGTATTTGATTACCGTGACGGACGAGCGCAACAACAAATTGACTAAGTATTATGACAATATGTCGTGTGATTATCTCCAGACAATCCAAATTGTTATATTTCTGTCCACGTCTTTTAAGGCAACATCAAGCGACCGAGCTAAATGTTAGCTACAAAAGGAACCGGAAGCTGCGGTGGTTACGTCAGTTGTACCGTCTATGGCAAGCTACCTGGGTCAAAATAATCTATTACTATAAATTACTGTAATAGTTTTACATTTTAAACTCAACTCACTTTGAATAATAACAATGACATATAGCTCTTAACAATAGTATATATATATATATATATATATATAACAAGGTATGGCACAAACGTATGATATACATAGTTTTTAACCATTTGAAACAAAAGCAAACCGTCGAATACAGCTCGCGGTGCATTGTGGGACTTACAGTTTGTGCCACATATCGTTTTCCGAACGGTTAACTTCTCGTACAGTTACGCTGCACATACAAACCTACTCAAGAGACTAGAGGCGCGGTGTCTCTCTTCACCCTTTTCAACATGTTTCACCGGAATCTTGTTTCAAAATTGGACACCGTCTTCTGGCGCCTCACCGAGTACTTTGGATATAATTCCTTTTAGGGGAAAGTTTGGCAGTCCTCGCTGCTAATGAGCTGGTTACGGGAGCCTTAGCCGGAATTAGCCAATTGAGCTAACAAATTAATTCATTGGGGGTGTATTATTATACAGACTCGCTTGATACTAGAAATCATCTTTAGCGATTACAAGGGGAGTTTGTAAGAGCTGTCGCCGTTTCTACCAGAGACTTGGATCGACGTAACCTCAAGGAGCAACATGGACAAGAAGCATCATTTGTTTGGGGATTGAGTGCAATCTAGTTATTATTAGTAAAGAATAATTGCCTTAATTGATTTTGCAATTGTATAAGCAAAACTCATTATGCAAGGGACACTTTCACTGGAGGTGTTTTAAGCTGTAGTCTTCGTGTTCATCATCAAAGAATGTCCGACCTGGAAAGTTCCAGTTCATATTTTGGTCTGGATGATCCGCAGTGGCTATGTATGGTCACACTTTTTATTGCTTCCCTGGTTACCCTGTTACTGTATTTTGTACAGTATTTCCAACAAAGGGCAACAGGGTCACAGAAGACTGTAGCAGAGGACAATGCGGCGAAGGAGGAAGCCGCCTCTCTGCTAGGATGGGCGCTGTCACTGAATAGCTGGAAAAGTCAGTGGAGAGGAGCGTGGTGCAAAGCTTTGAATGCCCAATCAAGGGAGAGTAGTGGAGTAAGTAATAAATTCCTTGTCAACCCACTTTCACATTCAATAAATAACCCATGTCAAATTTTATAATTGGCCGTTACTAATTTTTTTGGGCAGACGCCAGTGCTCTTGTTTACACCCGATAATAAGCATAATGTTATGAATCAAACTGAGCATTATTACTTTTATAACAGCAGATGATGTCATTAGATGTGCAAATGGTTGAAATGTGGAAGGCCTGTGCATGCAATGATGGTGCATTTGTAATTAAAGACAGCTCAGGTATTTGCTCAGTTATTGGTTGCTAATTTGAACGGTTTTGACTTTTTCTTGACCAGAGTCCTATTATTCTAACCTTCGATGAAGATGACGTCGAAGCATCTGAGCTCATGATCAGCCAGGTGTCCCGCTTCAAGAAATCAGACAAAAACAAGGTACACTTGACGTAACTGTACGGTGGACCCCAAAATATTTGGGGTTTAACATTTGCAAATTCACCTAATTTACGTATAGCATACCCTTCATTATTCACACAAATGTCATGTGTCATCTTTGAGTTTATGGTGCTATACCAGTTTTTACTTGTTACAGAATATTTAAGCATATATATATATATATGTATATGTATAAGCATTTTTCTGGTTATTCTGTTCTCACTAAGCGTACTTTAAGCTGTTTAATGACACCTCAGTTGGAGTTAACGGTAAAACTAAACACACGGCGATAAGAATTACATCCACTGAATATTCAAATACGAAACATGCTTCGTTTTTAAAACATCGCTAGCTTAGCGCTAATGCTAAAAGCGAAGGGAGGAGCCATTAAAATGCGGGAGTGTTTTTCCTTCAAATAACAAATATTCACACACAAATGGTGTGGGAACACATACCCACAGGTAAGATAACACTACTCAAAGGCACAAATTATTTCCACTGTGTGAAAAACGAGTTATTTTAATAGAATTCAATCACAACTTTCTTCTGTACTCACTTAAAGTGTGGATACACGGCACCACACTGCCCCCAAGAAGCCAAAATGCACAGGAACAGTCAGTATTTGTTCTTACTGTTTTTTCAGTTCTTATTGCTTTATTTTGTCATTGTCCTTTCAAGTTATATTTAAATAATAATTTTATGAATTAAATATATATTTTTAAATAATCGTCAGATTAATCGGCAATCTGTATTTTTTTCCTGCAAAACATCAATATCGGAATCGGCCTAAAAAAATGCATATCGGTCGGGCCCTATTTATGTACCTACTTAAATCTACCGTCAAAGGAGCCGTCATGACCAGAGCAGCATATTTGCAACCACTGACTCATCCACTGTTTTCCCCCCAACTCTAGTCCATTCATCCATTAACCAAGAGTGGCACAAACAGTGACCATTTAGTTTTATTGTGAATTAATTAGACCCCAATTTTGTTGGATCCTATCTAAGAAGAGCTGACTCACCTTAAGGGCTAACTCCAGGTTTATATAATTTAGTATTCTGTCAATATTATTAGCAAAGTAGATTGGGTCCCTATTTGCTGCACTAGGTGAATTTACCAAGCTGCCACTACATAGCGGATTGAACAAATTCCTTTTGTTTTTGTTGTTTACAATTCCATACACAAACACACCCACTGCTCTGTTGTTATTGCGAGGAATGTAATGGACAGAGGCTTATTTTACTTAGCCACTGCGTCTTTACTGTATTTAAGAAGCTTACGTTGGTGCATTGGTCAATAGCAAGAAGACGCAGAGATAAATGCTCAGGTGTTTGTAATGTATGTACATTTACATTTACTATTTGTATGTAGTCGTCAATAATCAATCAATCAATAAATACTAAAGAGACTGTGGGATACTTTCTATTTATAGCCAAGAATAAATTTCTCACAGGTTATAAATAGAATGTTATATAATGAGGTTGCATTGGAAACAATAGCCAATCGAAAGACGTTAATTTAGAAAAAGGCAAATTATTATTATTTTTTTAAATATGCATGTTTGTCACATACTTACAGGCGCAATGTTAACTCATTCACTCGCAGCCATTTTCACTTAAGCAACCCCCTTCGCTCCCTTCCTGATTTAATTGATTTTTACTGATTTTGCAAGGCCCACAGAATATTGCGTTCTATTGCTATAAAAACATGGAACCTACCAAAAGAAAGATTCAAGTCTCTTCTTTCATCAGGACAAAAATGTATGTTTGTATCTGTTTCCGTTTTGTAGCAATTAGCATTAGACTATAACTAGGTTTCATCATTATTCACAAACCTGTTGAAAACACTGGGGAAAACAGCTTGTTGCAACATGGCCCTGGCTGATCTCTTATACTCTGCTGCCACCTGCTGGCCATTTTTAAACTACCATTGCTACCTCTTCATGTCAAAAGCTGTATCAAAGCTTTCTGTATGCTCTAGCATTAATTATTATTTTTATTTTTTTCAAAAACGTATAAATACGTTTTCGGGAGTGTAGGACAAAGTATTAAAAAACGTCATTCAATGACAAATGACATAATTATTGGCTTTAGCCAAAGTCACATGTTCATAGATTCAGTTCTGCGATCGCTCACGCAAGAATCTACATTGTTGCATATTTGACACAAATTTATTTTGACAAGACTTGATTCATGGAGTTCCTAGTCGTGTCAGCCCGTCATTTTATGACTTCACTGAATTAGAATTTGCTTTTGAGAAATGGAATGTGTGGGTTCCACACATTCATAGTTGTTGCAGATGTACGGCTTTTCATTGGCTTGCTGTCTTCCTCCAATAGGCTGCTTGCTTCTACGTGGTCGGCGAAAAGCTTCAGTTCTCTGTTGGTGCGTCCACAGCCACGTCATCGTCAGCAGATCCGTGTAAATACACACTGTGTATATCCCCCCTGGAGCTGCAGGTAAATGTACTGAAGTTCACCTCTATAGCAAACAGAGTAGGTAATCTGTACCAGTGTGAATGGTGTTGTTTAATGGGAGATCTTATTTAAAGTGACACGCGGCCCAGAATTGGATCACTGGCTCTCTGTAGCATTAGATTACATGGTTGAGGTATCCGTCTGGGCTTGGCAAATGTCCCAAATGCTTCACTGCAATCACTGTCAGGCTCATGGCCTGTAAAACTGTCCGACTTCATCTAAATTCTTCTTATGCTATTCTGAAATATTTGCACAGTGGACGAGTAACTTTTGTGTTTTAGCTTTAATATGTAATAATATGTATAAATATATATATATATGTATATAATATGAAAATATGTAATTGACCATTTAGGAATTAATGTACAGCCATTTATTCAGAGCACCTCAAATCTCAGGGGTTCATGATAGTTAATATTTGAATTTTCTTGAAGTCAAAGAAATTTAATTAGGGCCCGACTGATTAATCGGCTGCTGATTATAATCGACCAATTATTGCCCTTTAAACATCGGCCCAAACAATCGGCCAATTGGGCTAAATGGACGATTATTTTCCCCTTAAAACGTTATCATAGCAGAAAACCGAAGTTACGACGCTGTGAAAGTACCCTGAATGCACCATTTTTCTTGCGTAGCATTAGCAACTAGAAAGTGTGTAGCATGTGTTATTCTGTTGTCCCTAAGCGTCTTTTAAGCTGTTTAATGACACCTCATTTGGAGTTAACTGTAAAACTAAACACACAACACAAAAAATTACATCCAATGTATATTTAAATACAAAACATGCTTTGTTTTTAAAACCTCGCTAGCCTAGCACTAATGGTAGAAGTAAAGGGAATATCACATTCAAATGCTAACAGGAAGTTAGCATCAACTTCGGGAGTGTTTTTCTTTCAAATAACAAATATTCACACACAAATGCTGTGGGAACACAATTTTATGCATTAAATATATATTTTTAAATAATCTGCAGATTAATCGGTATTATTTTTCTGTCAAAAATCGTTATCTGAATCGGCCTAAAAAATGCATGTCAGTCGGGCCCTACATTTAATACCATTATTGTTCAGTGGCAAAGTGAGATACCTGATCCCAAATCATTATCACATGAGTTCCACTTATTGAAGACAGGAAGCCAATGAAGGCCTGGCAAAGCGTCTTCAAGGAGGAAACTAGTAATTGAGTGATGTCAATATGCTGTAGACTTAGGGTACTTATTGACTACAAATGACTTTCTAGCATTTAAAAATTGACAGTGTGCATTTATGTCAATTGTCTAAATACTTTTGAGTAGGGATGTTCGATTTCACTTTTTTTCAGACTGATGTAATTATGCGTAGGCAACCCATGAGTACTCACCGATAGCAAATACCGATACCACGAGTACTAAAATTTCCCCTCCCAAAAAACATGACAGATATTACGTCTCCTACAATGCCTTAAAATAAGGCTGGACCTGTATCGGTACTCGCCCATTTTTACTTTTGAGCCTCTACAAGAAGCGGTACTATGCATAAAATGGATGTCATTATTAAATGTGAAATGATTGCATTTTTGTGAAAGCTTTTAAATAAATTCTGAAAGCGTACACTTGAATCAGGCCTTAATTTGCATTGTTGAAAATGACCGGTAATCCTCATAATTCTGTCATTGCCTAAATAGATTTTAATATTTAATTTTTTTTATTGTTTGCCAGTATCAGGTATTCATCTAATATTCACCTTGCTGGCTAGCACTGGCAACTAGATAGCATGTTGATGACTCAGCTCCTCAAATTAGCATAATCAGTCATCAACTTCAAATGTTTTTCTGTTCTTAGTTTATCTCCCGTCATCTAACTCAACAAGCGGGTAGTCTGCATTTAGCTACACTAAGCTTTTATCCCGTATTTAGGTTCAGTTTAAGATCTTCTATGCAGGCTAACCCACTTGTATAAAGATTATTTTTAAACCAATAAGGTGCTTGTCACACCTCTGCGCTCCCTCAGCTCTTTGTACCATAAAAACAACTTGAGTGAGTGGCTCGAGAGCTAAAGTCAGGATTAGAAACTGTTGGTCAGCAAAAATGAGGTTTCGCTTTTTGCTCTCGCTGTTTCAGCTTAGTCTAGAAAGGTCAGAAAGCCTTTTCAATAAGACCCCATCCATCCATCCAGTGAGCAATATTTGACTCGGATACAAGCTAGAATGGTCCTGGCATGTCATGCTGTGAGGGCGTGGGTAAGTAGAACACAAGCACCGGCATGGATCACAATAATACACGCTGGCTGTCCACAATTGAAAGTGGTTGAGGGCCTTTCAACCCACTGGGGTACCGCATGGCTTCTTGCATGGGAGCACAGCCGCGTGACACGTTTGTGTCAACTCCGTTATGCAAATACACTTTACACTGTTAAATACCAAGCGCTGTTGTGTGAACTTTAGAAACATTTCAGTGATGATAAAAGGCTTTCTGCGAAATGAGTATTGTTCCTTTGTTTAGTACCATGTTTAAAAAAATATATATATATATATTATTGATCTTTGTTTATGGGGACTGATTTGGCAGTCTGTGCACGCCACACTGTGGCATTGTTCTTCGGATCCATCTCGACGTCCTTATTGCTATCTGATGTGGTTTTTGTTTGGCATATTTGGCATTACGCAGTCAGCTCTGTTGTCCAACACTTAAAATCCAGGCATGCCAGGACATGATTGGCAGCTGCAGTTTGTAGTGTTCTGTCTTCTTCTTTTGCGTCATCTCTTAACAGCTGGCTTTAATTTTGGAATGCACCTTTTTTTTCTTCTTTTTTTTTTACCTCTTATGTTTGTCGAGCTGATTAAATAGAATTTTGCTCAGTTATCATTTTAACTTGTCTTTGAAAATGGGCTATTTTAGTTACTGTAATTGTAATTAAAGAGATATGAGTGAACTTTTAAGATGCAGAAGTGCAGTTGTTATTATTATTGTTATTATTATTAAGTGCAAAAATAGATCTATTGTAGGTATATATATATATATAATATAAAGCTACAATTGCTTATACTTGTATATGTGGAATATTATATATATATATATATATATATATATATATATGTATATATATTAGGGGTGTGAATTGCCTACTACCTGGCGATTCAATTCGTATCACGATTCATAGGTCACGATTCGATTCGATACCGATTAATCCTGATAGAAATCTATAAATTGATTATTGCGATGTATTTATTTTTTACTCAAATTTAGAAAATACTAATCAGTAAATTTGTACATGTACACTGTAAGATTTGTATGAAAATGTATTTATTTAACTGAAAATTCAGTCTTATAACTGAGCCACTGCATTTAACAAACATGTTTGAACAAGCACTGAAATAAAATATTAAGGCTTAATGTTCCATTAATATAACATTCTTCCATGCTTAATGTGTGAATCCTAACCCCTAAGTAAGACGTTTTGTTGAAAATTCCTATTAAAAATTGATGTTTAAAAATCGATTCCGCCGCATATTGAATCGATTCGAGAATTGCGCGCTGTAATATCAATATAGCGATATATTGCCGAATAGTTTTTTTCCAACATCCCTAATATATATATATATATATATATATATATATATATATATATATATATATATATATATATATATATATATGATATATCTGTGTTTTTCTGGTGATTAGGCAATCTCAAATCCTACTAACTAAATACCAAAAGTACATAGTATATTGTTTCTAAATTACAAAGACATGAGGTAATATCTGTCATACAACAGAAATATATGCTGCAAAAAGCATGACTGCGGGCTTGCAGATTATGAATATTGTTTATTTATTATCAAATTGTAATGTTTTCAACATGAAAGATCACGTAAATGTGGAGTAGGAGGAACCTTGTACGTTATGTTATTTTTTAAATATTAATTTTGCAATACATTTAGTTTCAGTATATCATAATACATTTGTTTGAAATCTGTGTTGCATCCTTTTTTTTTATTAAAGTCTCTTCTTTTATCAGGAAAAAAGTACATTTGTATCGGTTTGCTTTTGCAGCAATTAGCATTAGAATATAGCTCAGTTTCATTATTATTCACAAAACTGTTGAAAACTGGGGAAAAGAGCTTGTTGCAACATGGCCCTTGCTGATCTCTTATACTCTGATGCCACCTGCTGGCCGTTTTTGGGAATAATTACCATTGCTTTAAGTGACCTCTTCAGGTCAAAGGCTGCATCAAATCCTTCTGTATGCTCTATCATAAAAACAATATATAATTATGTTTTTGGGACAATGGCAATATTTAAAATATAATGTTTTTATTAATTTTTGGGAGAAAATGAGTTAAGGACCTTTAAAAACAAATTGCCATCACATGAAGTACTGTAATGAGCATGATATGACCTTTACGCCTTCAGACATCATTAATATTCTACCGTCTTGTGTTTCTCAGCTTGAGCTACAGTTGCAAGAAGCTGAAGATCGGGTCAGAGTGAGCTGGGGGATTTCTCACCTGGAGACAGAAATGGTGCAGGTGACACCCAGTTTGATCCAGGTAATTTCCTCCCGCGGATAATGCATTGGTCTCCCAACAAAGACTTTGATGTAAAATGGCTGAATTTGTATGCTGTATGTATATTGACACGTTTGATTTACAAGTTGAAAATGTAATTTCACTGCTCTCATTGTTTGTCTTATCAGGACAGTGTCAGCACTTCTTGTGTAGCAGCAGTAAAGGAGCAGTTGAGGCGAGTGCTGTGTGCAACGCGACCGTCTGTGCTATTGAGCTGCAAGCCTTCTCAGACCTCTGAGGTCAAGGTGGGTGGTTGAGTCATGCCTCATTTGAATAGCGCCTAACAGTGTTTCATTTATGGATGTCTTTTATATTTAAGCTCTATGAAAATATTCTACAATCTTCAGTTTGATATATTTGAGTTGCAGAAAATACACTTTTTTTGTTCTTTACAGAGCTTTAATAAAGTATTAACGTTTTGTTCTTTTTATCAGGTATCGGTATCGGGTCGATACCAACACATACATTGCCTTGCCTTGTTTGTAGTCATTTTAGCCTTTTTCGAAGTTTTGGATAATATATCAAATTTGATGAAATGGCCAACAATTGTACAAGTCGCTTCCTTCAACAGGTGTTTTCACCTCCCAAACCTCCTCGTGCGCACGACTGGAAGCTGCTAGTGAAAAACATTCGTGTGACACTCTGTCAGCAGGAAGATGCTGCAGGTAAGATGATTGTGCGCAAATGCTTCTGCTTCATAATCCAAACTGTAGCCAATTTTGTGGCTGCAGAGGTTAGCGTTGCTTGCGTATCACTATACATTGGCATTTTTTTCATTTCAGCAAAAGCTTATCATTGATCTTATCTTAATGTCACTTTGTAAAATGACTTAATGCACAAGGGTGTGGGCTTGACCACACAAGATACATTACCTGATAGGTTTGTGTAATAGATCACAACATCTTAAAATGCTCAATTAAAATGAAACAACATTATTGCATTTTTTTCATACAGAGAAAAGTACCACGGCGTATTAGGCACGTAAAGTCCATTTGGTAAAAATACAGGCACGTGGATTTTGGTAATATTGGTATATTGGCATATTGGTAACATGCTAAAATGTACAGGAAGTGAGCTTTGAATGTCCAACTTTGGCCCATTTTTCCACATTCACTGGGGTCATTGTTTTTGACCAACCGTTTTCATCTGATTGACTTCAAACTTGGTATGTATCATCTCAACACCTGGGACAACAACTAGGGAGAAAATCTTGAGTTTTCAAAATACTATATGACGGGGGCGGGCCATCAAATATTGGCTTTAAAATTTAATTCGTCCAGAAAGAGGAAAAGAAAAAGAAAAAGCTCCAAAAAAATCCCAAACTTTACATTTATCTTAATAGTCACGGCCTGAAAACCTCCATATGATAAAATTTGGTTATACATATTGCGCCACCTAGTGGTGACAAGAAATGTCGTTATTTACATTTTCATCTGCTACAACAAGACCGTTTAAGGGATAAAGTTGAAAATTGGTCAGAAACAACTTAAGATAGTGATCATGCCCAACACCGATTATTGTAACTTTTCGGCAAAGGGCATGGCCATGACGGTGCCGCAAAGTCTGAATATTTATCGTGACAATAAAAGCTGCTTTAACTTGACCCAGATAATCCTATCTTCTCAAAATTTCACACATTTGATTAGAGTCCAGGCCTGACGACATCTACGAACTTATATTTCTTCATACTGATAGCGGCACCTACTGGCAATTTTTTCCTAAACATTTTTTTTTCAACGTTTTTCTCCAACCACGTTAATAGGATCTACCTCATATTTGCTCACAAGGGTGTTTAGGTCTTCATGATGTCACAACATGAAGTTTGTGAGTTTTTCGCACTGTCGTCAAATAATTTAACGCCAATTTTGAGGGCCTACACATGCACAGAAACTCATGAAACTTGGCACACACATCTGGCTTGGCAAACTGAGCAATATTGTAACCCGTATTGTGCGATATTTACAAAAATGACTCACTAGCTTTCCTTACAAATTTTTAACAAATTAGCCCCGGTTGTACGTTTAAGCAAGAGCTACGAATATTTATAGGTATATGAGGGAGCCCAAGACCTACAAAAAAGTCTATTGGAGCCATATGCTAAAATGAACAGGAAGTGAGCTAAGAATTTTTGAATGTCCCATTTTTGCTGATTTTTGCTCATTTACATGGGGCATTCTTTTGCCCATTTCTCCTACACGTTTGATCCGATTGACTTCAAATTTGGCCTAGACCATGTCTAGACCTGGCTCATCAACAGGGGCAAAAATCATTACTTTTAGAAATATTATTTGACGGGGGCGGGGCATCATATTTTGTGTTTCATATTTCCTTTGCCGTGAAAGATGAAATGCGTAATAGCTCCCCTGGTATATGCTCCCGAAAAATCCCAAACTTCACATGTATGTTTATAGCCATGACCTGAAGGTATCTCTATGACAATATTCAGTTATGAATAAAGCGGCACCTTAGCCCTTCGGTCGACAAAAAAAATTACGACACATAAGGTATTTTGTCCCAAATTTGGATACTCTTTGCAAATGTGATAACTAAGTCATTTATGAATATTTTTTTACTTTCCACCACTCAAAATGTTCAGTGGCATCAGACCTATCCATACATATGTACTTTTTGGTTATTTATTTATTTATTCCACGGACAATAAAAGCAATATTATGCTATGAGTAAAACTAACGATGATGTGTATATATGTACTAGAAAAAAATGCAAATCGGGGCAACTCATTGCCCCCCCAAAAAAGGCGCTGATTTTTTAGGGTCTTATCATTGATCAAACAGCTTTGCATACTCATCACACTTGGCAAAAAAAAGAAAAGAAGACAATCCATATGTAAAGGTGATACCATTTTCTAAGAAATTTGGCTTTGAATGTGCCAGTACCCCAAAGTGGCCCAGGCTGCGAGGGCCCTTTATAGCTGCTCGCAGCTCTAGTTTGACATGATCTTTCCTTCAAATCATGAGCCACGTTTGCGACAGTGTCCCTCATGAGGGTTGTGCTGTGGGTTTGAGGAGAGGCATAAGGCTTCTGTGCTTTCACGCTATCACCTCATGGCTAGTATAGTATAGTATACTTCCATTTGAAGTCCTCCATTGTATTTGACTTTGGCCCACCACTTCATTGGCTGTCTCCTATCATTATAATTCTCATTATATATACAGTAATTCATTCTGTGGATAAAAATGAGGAACAGGAAGTTACCAAATCAATATTCGATCTTGCAAAAATGAATGTGTCTGACTCAATGACGACATGAACGCCCTTCTTCAGACAGTTAAAATGTTAATGCTTAACGATATGTATATATATTTTTTGTTTATTGCAGGCAGCATAAGTCCTCTGTGTGTCCTCCAGTTAGATGACCCACCGCAAAAGTTTAATACACCCGTTTTGAAGAATACAGACAACCCTGCCTGGGATCAGCCTTTTGTCTTGTAAATGTCACAACACACAACGATAACGAGTAATCTCTTCCTCGCTCTCAAAAGTCGTATTTTCTCACTCCCTGTAATATTTGTGCCTTCCAGCGAACTGAATGGCCGATCAAAAGAGCTTGTTATTCTACTGATGAATGATGGACAACCTCAAAAAGGTGAGTTATTTGTTTTTTAATAGCGCTGTCAAAGTTAAAGCGTTCACTCGTTGATTAATCACAAAAAAAATATTGCATTAATCATGTATCATCGCAGATTAATTCCACTATTCATTTAGACCGCAGATGATCCTTTAGCTTGACAGTGGACGGTTACGTTAAAGGTAGCACAGGCTGTTTAAGCAATAAACATAACTACATACATTAAAGTAAAGCATTTAATAAATGTTTGTGTATGACATTCAGAATATTTGTTCATGTCAAACTATTGGGATTATTTTTTTTCATTATAGTTTATTCAAGTAATTAACTGATTAGAAAAAGGGTAGGATGAGAGTGTGCTGTGAACATCACATTGTTAGCTGTTTTCACTGGGGCTGGGTTCTAATTTCCTCAATTGATCCAATTTTGATTCACAAGAATTCAGTTCGATTCCATTTCGATTTTTTTCCCGATTCAATTTGATTCACTTCAACTCAATATGAAAATTAATCAATTAATTTGTTATTAATTATTGAACATCAGTTCTTCTTAAATATCGAGGACAAGATGAAAAAAATCCACAAACATTCAATTCCAAGTTAATTTCATATGAATGTATGTAAAAAAGAGAGATTAAAAGAATCGATTCATGGTTTTATGACTCGATATCAGGCTCGAAAAGGAAAATCGATTAGAGATTGGTTATTACATTTTTTTAAACCCAGGCCTAGTTTTCACCAAGCTATATGTTCTCTATTTCAGATAGCTTCCTGGGCCAGGTGTCAGTGCCTTTTGACCTTGTTGGGAAGCAGCCCAAAGGAAAACAAACATTTTCACTCATGACCAAAGATGTAGTGACAGGATCACTTACTACTGATGTAAGACTCTCTTATCCTTTTTCTTCTCTCAGAGATTTTCCAGAAACAATGTTGTAGCTTTATTAACAGCGGGGAACCTCATTCTTCAGTTTACCTACCTAGATCCCAGTGAGGTGAGGTCCTGGCAGCCCCCAACCCCAGCCTCCACCAAGAGAGTGGAGATGGACCGTACCGTCATGCCCTGTGGCACAGTGGTGACCACCGTCACCGCCGTCAAGAGCAAACCCGGCCGAATGCTTCCTCCTGGACTCAGCATTGGTACGACAGCAGTGCTGGTGCTAGAAATACTCTTGACATTTCTTATGACCTTAAAATCTGTTGTCTTTACCTTCAGATTCTTCGCAAAAAGCAATGGCCCAGAAGCCCAAACTTTCCGAGCGCCGTGTTTCCGAGCAGATGTCAATGTTGGGCGCAACGGTTAGCAAGGCCCTGTCTTCTTCAGACACCGAGTTGCTGATGCTCAACGGCACTGACCCCGTGGCTGAGGCGGCCATCAAACAACTCCATCAGTCTGCCAAGCAGAAGCTCAGGTCCCCGGTCAAGAAGAGCACCATCATCATCTCCGGGATTGCCAAAGTAAGGATGGCCCAGCTACGGAGTTGAGTAGGGCCCGACCGATATGCATTTTTTTAGGCCGATGTCGATACCGATTTTTGGCACACAAAAAAATACCGATTACCGATTAATCTACTTAAATGTATAACATTTAGAGATAGACCGATATGCTTTTTTCAAGGCCGATACTGATACCGATTATCGGTAGTCAAGAAGGCCGATAACTGATATTTAAAGCTGATATTCAGTTGCAGAAAAAAAAAGATAATATAAACTACAGCACTTGACTGCTTAAATGCCTTTAAGTACATGTTTATTAAACAGCTTTTGTGATTTGCAACATGTTAAAGGGTTTTTAGATTTTTTAAAATAGACAACTTTGTTTTAAAGTTCTGACAGAAAGTGCATGGTGCCCCCAGGCTCAGCATTATGTCATAAAGTTAAATGAAAACAAATATATTATTACAATTTACTGCAGTAGATAAGTTTCCCCAAAAATATATATAACTCGTTCAATGTTCGTCTTTCACTTATCGTTTTAAAGTTCTAAAACAAAAAGTGTATAATATATAGTGTATTTGGGCTGACTCCCAAATAGCCGCTAAGTCGCGAGCTAGCTGCTAATTCGCGAGCTAACGCATTGTCAACTAGCGGGCACACCTTTTAAAAAATATATATATTTATATTTAATACACAAGGTAGTAAGTTTAACTTACCTTTTTAACTGCACACCGGGCCGGCGGGCTGTCTGCCTTTTTGATTTTCTCTTCCGCATGTGAGCATCTAGAGAAGATTCCAAATAAAATAAAAAAAGGCCGATGTCGATATTCGAATATCGGCGCAGATTATCGGTCTAGCCCTAATAAAATTATCTCCCCCCTTCCTTTTCAATGAATGTCACTTACGCACAAACTTTCGCTATTAATATTCTCTGCTTTGAATGACAAGTCCATAATATGACATTTTAATGAAGTATACAAGGTTATTGTTGAGATTTATTTGTAAATCAGTAAGAACAAATACTGACTGTTCCTGTGTGTTTAGGCCTCTTGGGGGCAGTGTGGTGCCGTGCATTCTTGGTGTACACACTTAAAATGAGTACAGAAGAAAGTTGCAATTGAATTATATTAAAATAACAAATTTTTCACACATTGGGAAGAATTTGTGCCTTTGCGTAGTGTTATCTTACCTGTGGGTTATTTGAGGGAAAAACACTCTCGAAGTCGATGCTAACTTCCGGTTAGCATTTGAATGGAATCCTCCCTTCGCTTTTAGCATTAGCGCTAGACTAGAGATGTTTTAAAAACGAAGCATATTTTGTATTTAAATATACAGTGAATGTAATTCTTATCGTCATGTGTTTAGTTTTACAGTTAACTCCAACTGCGGTGTTGTTAAACAGCTTAAAGGACGCTTAGGGACAACAGAATAAAATACGCTACACATTTGCTAGTTGCTAATGCTACAAAAGCTAAATGGTGCATTCAGGGTACTTTCACAGCATGGGAAACTTCGGGTTTCTTTGATAATAATGTTTTAAGGGAAAAATAATCGCCCAATTGGCCGATTGTCTTGGCCGGTGTTTGAAGGGCAATAATCGGCGGCCGATTTATCGGCCGGGCCCTAGAGTTGACTCGCACTTTTACTTGACTGTGGTTATTTTCCCAGACACCGTTGTCTCAGGACGATGAGCTGGCTCTGATGGCAGGCTACGCAGCAGCGATGGATGCTTCCATGTCAGATGAAAGCTCCTCTCAGGATATGACCACAGCGATTGTGTCCGGCACCAGCAGCCCCCCGGAGGGTTCCGAACACGAGGACGGTCCCAGTGGAGTGGGCCGTCCTCCCGAGAATTGGGAGAGCCACACCGGAGAGGATCTAAATCATACCTCACTTTCCATGTGTGTGTCGGAGGTCAGCTGCAAAAAAAGAAGAGGTGAGACGCCGTGTAATTTGACGTTTTGTACTACAGAGAAACCTCCAAAGTCAAATACCAAAAAAGTCAAACAAATTTGGAGTACAACAGAACAGAATTTTCTGGAAGAATGTGCCTTAAGAATCAAGCAGACTTTGAGTTTCAAACCATCATTGAATGACGTGAGGCGAAGACAAGCTTTCCATGTCTCCCTCCACCAACACACTTGATTGATGAACAAGATCGTTATCAGGCTTCTACAGAGCTTGGTGGTTAGCTGATCATTTGAGTCAGCTGTATTGGAGGAGGGAGACATGGAAAAGTGGCAGGACAGTGGCTCTCGAGGACCAGGGTTCCCTATCCCTGACCCTACAGCACATGTCTACTGTCCATTACTCTCTTTTATGTGTCTTCAAAGTGTGATTAGCTTTCCTTTATGTTATTGTACAGCAGTCTATTACAATTGAGAACGCTAAGCAATACTTTTTATAATTTGTCTCTGCAGACAATAAATTTGCAAATTTCCCCATTGTGGGACTAATAAGGGTTATCTTTTATTACTAAAGGTTTTGTGATGGCAATAGTTTGAGTTGAGAAGAAATTACATTACATTATTTCTGTTAGCAACATCTTTTGTCCTTTAAAATTTTTGGGGAAGTTAACCAACATCACACATCTGATTATGTTTGACTTTGGAGGTTTAGGTTCTTTCCATCTCAATTAGAGCTGTCAAAATTAATCGATTAATCGACAGTCGATTATCAAATTAATCAACAGCTACTTGAATAATCGAGTAATCATTTGGAACAATTTTTTAAATTTAAAATTGTCCAAATCCTCTGATTTCAGCTAGAGCTGTCAAAATTAATCGATTAATCGATTATCAAATTAATCGACAACTATTTTAATATTTCAGTAATCATTTGGAGCCATTGTTTTATTTAAAATTGTCCAAATCCTCTGATTACAGCTAGAACTGTCAAAATTAATCGACAAGTAATCAATTATCAAATTAATCAACAATTGTTTTAATATTTCAGTAATCATTTGGAGCCAATTTTTTTTATTACAAATTGTCCAAATCCTCTGATTTCAGCATATCAACAGTAATTGTTCACTGATTTCTGTAGTCCCTCATGAAAGAAGACTGATTATCTTCTGTGTTTAATCAAAATAAGAAATTTTCAAACATCTTTTTTTTTTATCACAAAGTACAAAACAAACACCAATCACTGGTTAATAAACAGCAATCTGAAAAAAAAGCTTTTGTAATAACTTTAATGCAAAATTAAAATGAATCAGATTAGTCGATTAATCGATTATTGTGACAGCACTACTCAATCTCAACAATTAAAAATTACAAAGCAGATCTCGACCACTTTTCTGTTTGGTTTCTTTCATGTCTTGTCATCTCTTAGTTCTACGGTCTGTTTTCTTTTCTCTCTGTCCTCGTCACTGTCTTAATCTTTGTGCGATGATTACTGCCATTATAGAGCAAAGCAGTCCTAAGCACACGTTATGTCCAGATGAGTAAGTTACCCACTTGTGGGTAGTATCTTATAGTACTCTACATTTGATTGTGTGTACTTTCAGTAGGTTAGATCACATTGTTCACCTCAAAGTATTTTCCATTTCATATTTTCCTAAAGTGAACCAGTGTACTCACTAATCAGGACACATAGACAAAATGCAATCGCCACACATATAAATTGCTATAAGGCAACAGTGCGTACCACTGGATCACTTTATTTTGATCGTATTAACTCATATTGTAGTATACAGTGAACCACCTATTATCGCAGGGGATACTTACCACCCTCAATGGATGAAAATCCGCGATATCATATAAAAAAAATCTGTCTTTTGTTTATATGCAGTTTAATTTTACTTTATGCCAGGTTCAGTCACCCCAGACCATTTAATAAACAATGGCAAGGAAGGAAGACAAGAGAATTTTGACTCGCGAGGAGAACGGACAGAGATTTGCTCAGTTGCAATCTCCGACCCGCTCTGAGGCGCACTCTCTTTTTATTATTTTTTTACAGTGCATTCCAACAACAAAATGTTTCAGTCCTTATCTTGTGATAAGGGCACAGTTCCTGGTCTGGAGCTGCAAGAGCATGAGTCATGCTTTGCAATACTATAAGAGTAAATATGGGATAACTTATAGGGATGCACCGAAATGAAAATGTTTGGCCGAAATCGAAAATAAAAAATGCTTGGCCGAAACGCCGAAAGAGAATTATGCCAATTTTTACTATCATTGCATTTATTATAATTAATTACAATTATAATATTATTATAGAATATTTATTTAGCACTGCCATTTTAACAAAGCACAATATAAATTGAAATGTGCCCACACCGCAAACATGTTGGCTAATGGTATTAAACACCAAACGAGGGTTGAGCATTTTCTAGCAGTGCGATTGCACTTTATAGTCAATGTAGATCGCACAGGCGGGGTTGGATGCGTGCGGCGGGGCAAGGTGCAGCGCACTTAAAATCGGTACATTCACATATTCACCAAATATTAATTTAAAAATAAATAAATACATTTGTCCGCACCAGCCAATCGGTTTTGGGAACGGACTGCAAAGCATCCTGTCTGTCGCCACCCGGAGTTAGCGGTAAGTGTTTTTGTGATTAAAACTGTTGATAGCAATAGTGCTAACATTAGCTAAAGTATTTAGCACGGCCACCAGAATGCAAGTGAAAAAGTGGAAGCGCTCAAGGGGCTCTTATAAAGGGAAGGCGCTGCAGGAGAAAGAGTGGCTCACCGCTACACGGCAGCGCTCTTTTTTTCAACCCTCTTAAAAAGCAACGCCCCTTTCTGCGACCGACCGTTGCAAAGTTGCAAACTCACAAGGTGAAAAGCCAGCGAGAAGCGAGGCGGACACTCACCCCCGCGTTCGCTGTTTAATTCAAATAGACGTTTGCTTGCATCATTTTTTTTGCTTGCGTCACCACAACATCCTATTTCGGTCATATTCTTTCGGCTTTAATTTTATTTCGGCCGAATGCCGAAAATGGCAAAAATAGCCATTTTCGGCGGCTGAATAGTCGGTGCATCACTAATAACTTATGTACATTTATTCTAACATACTGTTATTGACCCTTTCCTATTAAAACACTTATCAAAGTATTTCTTAGCACCTGTTCTCTCACACTCACTTAAACAGTTCTCTATTGGCCAGTCCCAGTTAAAGTTTACTATAAAACTGACACATAAAGCAAAAGAAAATTCAACATTGTATATTTAAAACCCAAAATGTTCAGCCAAACCATCTACATATGTCTAATGTAAATATGCTATATTAATGCTAACATGCTAATGAAATTAGCATAGATCATACAGTAATTATGAAACAGAAAATGCAATAGCACCTCTGCTATTGCTAACTCATTTGCTCCCAACAACGTATATATACGTTCTATTTTAAATATTACCATGCTCCCAAAGACGTATTTTTAGGTTGTTGTTTTTTTTGTGCTAGAGCATACAAAATGTTTTGATGAAGCCTCTGAACTGAAGAGAACGATTGAAGCAATGGTAGTTATTACAAAAACAGCCAGCAGGTGGCATCAGAGTATAAGAGATCAGCCAGTGCCATGTTGCAAAAAAGCTTTTTCCCCCCCAGTTTTAAACAGATTTGTGAATAATGATGAAATTTTGCTATATTCTAATGCTAATTGCTACAAAATAGAAACAGATAGAAATATACTACGCCCGGTCCACCACTCAGAGCAAATTTACCGTGTAATTTGACAGCGCGACCGAAAGACAAAAAAAGTCGCGTAGTTTGAGCCTGGCATAAGTCGCAGGAAGAGCCAACCAATGAAAAAAAGTGCAATTTATAGTCCGGAAAATACAGTAAGTGGAAAATCATGAAAAATAAATACATAGTTGTCGACTCCCACACAGTAATTGAGCATTGCACGTCAACAGACCCGCAGTAACAAGAAAAGCTGTGACCTTGTATAATGTTTTGATGCTCCACATACAGTTTTTTTCAAGACCGAAACCGATAGTAGTCAAGGGGCCCCAATAACAGATATTTGGAGCCGACAGTCATTTTCAGTCAAAGGAAATAAAAAATAGATATATTCCAACTCTTAACATTATTTAAATGCCTTTAAGCATACAGAACGTTGAACAACTTTTCAGATTTGCAAAATGTTGAACGTTTTTTTAATCTTAGACAATAGACATCTTTCTTTTGAAATTCTAGTAACAACTTTAAGAGAGCTCTCAGGGTCATCAACAATGTCTTAAAAAGTTAAATGGAAACTTAACTTATTTGCTCCGAAAAACATAAAAATAAGTTCTGTTATTAAAGACGTATTTATATGTTTTTTTATGCTAGAGCATACTGTTACAGAAGGCTTTGATGCAGCCTCTGAACTGAAGAGGTCGCTTAAAGCAATGGTAGTTACTACAAAAAACGACCAGTAGGTGGCAGCAGAGTATAAGAGATCAACCAGGGCCATGATGCAAACAAGCTAATTTCCCCACAGTTCTAAACAGGTTTGTGAATAATGATGAAACTTAGCTATATTCTAATGCTAAATACTGCAAAATGGAAACAGATACCATTGTACTTTTTTACCCAATGAAAGAAGAGACTCTAATCTTTCTTTTGGTCGGTTCCATGTTTTTATAGCAACAGAACACAATATTTTTGCGGGCCTTGCAAAATCAATCAAAATTCAGTAAAACAGCCAGGAGCGAGGGGGGTTGCTTCAGTAAAAATGGCTGCAAGTTAATGAGTTAATAACACTGCATCTCTTCCAACTAGATTGCATTCTTGCCTGGCATGTTGCAGTACTACTTACTCTAAAAGCCCAAAACTCAAAATTCATCCTAGCATGTATCCGTAAAATAAATAAGCTTCCGAATCTGCCATATAGTGGGACGTAGATGATGAACCGCGGTATAGTGGGGGTTCACTGTAAATATGTACTCACTTATTCTATGTACTGTATCAGCTTTGTAGTATCTGTTGTAGATATAAAAAGTCTACACACCCTTGTTCAAATGGCAGGTGTTATATAGAAGAGGCAATCAAAGCAAAATTATTTAAAAACGTTTTCATTTTTAATGTGACCTATAATCTGTACAACTAAAAAGAATACTCTAGCAAGGGGGAATAAAAATAAACTGAGATAATGTGGTTGCAGAAGTGTGCACACCCTCTCTGGGGATGTGGCTGTGTTCATAACTAACCAATCAAATTCATACTAAATCGAAAAAAAGCATTCTAGAAAACTTTATTTATGGTTCATCAGATTACATGGTGGCAGTTGTGTGCTGCTGACTCCCATTTAACATGAGTTTGAGCATGATTGGTTACTTATTAGCTACTGATTGGCTTAATGGTTCTTAACAAAGCCACATCCTGAGTTACTACATGCACACTTTTGCAACCTTTATCCTCTGTTCTTTATTTTTAGTTACTGTCCATTTGAGTAGTGGTTAGATCACATTAATGCAGGGATGGCGAGGTCCTGTCAGTCCTGCAGGTCTTGGATATTTACCTTCTTCAACACAGCTGATTCATGATCAGCTTATCAGCAAGCTCTGCATAAACCTCATACCGATCCTGTTGATTGGAATCAGCTCGAGGACCGCAATTTGCCATCCCTGCATTAATGGTTCAAAAAGAGAAATTATTTATCCTGGTCTCTTTTTGTTATATCACCAAAAAAAAGAAGGCATTTGAACAAGGGTGTGTAGAGTTTTTACATCCACTGTATGTACTGTATGTGCCTGTCTAGTCTATTGTTGAATGACTGTTAATAATACCAAAGTTGAACAAAAAACAATCACTATACGAGGACCCGACCGATTAATCGGCCAATTATTGCCCTTCAAACATCTGTCAAAATAATTGGCCAATTGGGCCATTTGGTGATTATTTTCCCCTTAAAATATTATAATCGAAGAAAATCGAAGTTTCTGACGCTGTGAAAGTACCCCGAATGCACCATTTTGCTTGCATAGCATTAGCTACTAGCAAGTGTGTAGTGTATGTTATTCTGGTTGTTCAGTTGTCCCAAAATGTCCTTTAAGTTGTTTAATCCCACTTGGAGTTAACTGTAAAACTGAACACAAAACAAAAAGAGATACTATACAGTATATTTAAATACAAAACATGCTTTGTTTTTAAAACATCGTTAGCCTAGCGCTGATGCTAAAAGCAAAGGGAGGATCCAATTCAAATGTTAACGGAAAGTTAGCATTGACTTCAGGAGTGTTTTTCCTTCAAATAACGAATATTTACACACAAATGCTGTGGGAACACATACCCACAGGTAAGATAACACTACGCAAAGGCACAAATTCTTCCCAATGTGTGAAATTACATTACATTAAATTACATCTACTGTATATTTAAATACAAAACATGCTTCGTTTTTAAAACAGGGTTAGCCTAATGCTAATGCTAAAAGTGAAGGGAGGATCCACTGATCTGTATATATTACTGGATAGCCAATAGGCCAAGACTTGTGAAGCCGCGAGGCCGCCATATTGCTCCTCCCCAGAAACGTTTCTCGGCATACAATCCTAGACATTTACAGTGTCGAAATTAGAGAACATTTGAGACAGTACTTAGTAGAAACAGCATGCTTTTTAATGTTTTAAATTTGTTAAACATAAAAAAAAGTAAACAATTTTATGCATTATATATATATATATTTTTTTTTTTTTTTGTAAAGATTTTTTTTCTGCAAAAAAAAATGCATATCGGTCGAGCCCTACTATAGACTACACATAACTTTATCTTTGTTAGAGGTAAGCCAGAATTTCTCAACACAAATGTGCATTCATGTGCTTCATTCCATTAAGTTGTGTTAATGCAAAACAAAACAAAAAACCTCACAAGTCTCTCCCCCGCCCCGCACCGTCCACTTGTTGCACTCCAGGCAGCTTCCTTCGGAAGAGCGCCAAGCTGTTCTTCCGGCGGCGGCACCAGCGCAAGGACCCTGGAATGAGCCAGTCGCACAATGACCTGGTCTACCTGGAGTCTCCTGCCACCGTGGAGCGGGCCAGCAAAAGCGCCACGCTCAGCCGCATGCTCGGCCGCAAGAGTAAAAGCAAGGCCAATGGCTCCGCCTCCATTGAGCAACCACCTGCGTGACACCTCCCCCTTCGACAACTACCACCTCAAACCTGCACTGTGGACAATGTCCTTGGGATTTTTGTCTTCCAATGGCTGGGCAGCATACCGGAGCTTCTGCATCGTTTGTGACAAAAACTGCAGTTTTCTTTTACTGCTGCATACTGTTTCGAGTGGGAACATTTTCATCATCATATTTCAGAGGATATTATTTTGCATGTTTGCTTTTATGGAGCCTTCTCAAAGTGCTTGTGTGGCCTTGTTACCAACTGAAGAGACTGATGTTGGCCTTCGTCTCTACCTCCCTGATGTTAAGTTTATAAAATGTCAACCATCCCTGCTATGAACCATATCTTTCGTACGATGGATCAATAGGACCAATGACAAAGATGAGCGTGGGAGCATTTGCACACTTTTCAGTATGTTTTCTATTTTCAGTGCAATGACTTCCAAATATTCACAAAGGGAGATGATGCATTGCATCGAATTTCCGGTGGGAGTTATATGACTACTTCTGGGCATGAATACTTGGAATTATAGTATTTAAACACAACATTTGTCTGCATAATGTTGTTTCTTTTTTTTTTTTGTTCTGAGATCAGTACATCATATGTGAGTGATTTGCAAATACAGTAACTCCTGTAACATATCAAAATCAGTATCAGCCATGCAATATCAAAACAATAAATACAGAGTGGGATTACAAGGTCCAAGATATCATAGTTAAAAACTCAACACTGTTGATAGGATAACATGATGTGTGCATTTTGTTTGTGTGTTTTTGCATTTTCCCAAAACGTTATCCATGTACACTAAAATGACCCTCGGTGAGCTTCACCCTGCAACTAACTGTGACATCACACTCAGCCACGCTAATTTTGTTTCACACAAACAAGCAGTTTTCTATTTAAACTTCTTGTTCCTCTCCTTGATAGCCAGTCCCATACATAATGTATTGTTTCATCGGCCTATATCTTTGAACACAATTGGACATTCTCAAGAAAAAATCCAGCGAATAATTGTATATATATATTTTTTTTATCATTCATGTAAAACTACGGAAGAGGATTAGGGCCAGTGAAGAGAAGAAAAAAAGGTTGGCAGGATTCCGACTTTATTCTTAGAATTTTGACTTTAAAGTGAGAATTCTGACTTACTCTCACTTTAGAATTCTGACAAAGTCAGAATTTTGACTTTAATCTCAGAATTCTGACTTTAAAGTGAGAATTCTCGCTTCAAAGTCAGAATTCTCACTTTATCTCACTTTAAAGTGAGAATTCTGACTTCATTCTCAGAATTCTCAAATAGTCAGAATTTTGACTTTATTAGTGTTAGTATTATTCCCACTTTAAAGTCAGAATCCTGAGATTAAAATCACAATTCTAATTTTGAAGTGAGAATTCTAAGATTAAAGTCAGAATCCGCACTTTGAAATCAGAATTCTGAGAATAAAGTGAGAATCCTAACGAGCTTGCTCATTAGCTGATCGTTTGAAACACCTGTTGGCTGTTGGAGACATGGAAAACAGGCTGGATAGGGGTACTCTAGGACTGCGGTTGAGAACCACTGATGTAAAAGGTGTCTGCAGGTTGCAGTAACTACTGCACCTTCATTTTTTAGTCAGATGCAAAACAATGTTCAATGCTAACATTGCCTTACAGTAGTTCTGTACATTTTGCCACAAATGCTAGACTAGCTTTAGACTAGAACCTTGACTCAGTTTTGGTCTATCGTTAAAGAGCACTGAAGAGCTGAGAGACGGACGTTCAGCTAAATCACCGCTGATGCCGCATCATAAGGCCCAAGAAAACTGCGACTTCCACATTTATGCCATAGGATATTTCTAGGAGCTCATTTGTTTTTCATGACAATGTTCCTCTGCAGAAACGGGATATGAATGCTTCTTTGTCCTAAATAGTATACCGTTGGCCCTAATATCCCATTACAGGTGATGCTGTACCAGCAATGAGTCATGATTCATTAAAAAAAAAAAGAAGCTGGGTGTTAAATTTTGCAGAGTGTCTGTTTGCACTATGCTACTACAAAGCATTCAGTAATCAAAAGGGCAGATTTTTTTTCTGTTGTGGTTGGTATCTTCAGTATGCACAGAAACAGATCCGCTGTACTTCTTCAGAATTAGCCTAACTGTCATATCATTACATTTTCAGCAATAAATACTGATTGGATGATTTGAATTGTGGCATTGATTTTTATGATATACAGCATCGCACACCCTTCACATTTCTGTATTTATTTTATATATTTTAATATGGATTATTTGCACTGTGCATATTCAGAAAAAAAATATTTTAATGAAAAGCAGTGTATTTCAATTTAAAAACAACAATTATAATTGTACTGCTACGAGAGAGAAAACGACGAACATGAGCGAAACGTTCGAAGGCGCTATCTTCATAAATTACAATTTGCCTACAACTCCCACAATGCACCAAGCGTCTCATTTCCGGTCCTGCGCCGTTTCTGGAGCGGATTGGAACCCGGAGTCAGGACTCAAATAAATGAAGTGTCTTTTGCAGAACAGGTAAGATATTTCACCATTAATATACGTCGGACACCGACTAATTCTCGCCACAGTTAAGCAGAAAATGTGTAGCCGCTTTGTTTTGTTCGCTGCGACTTTCCCTTTGTCGCCTCCATTGCTGTTTGCTGGACGCCAAGGCACTGCGACTCCGGTTTGGCGCTTTGCGTCTCCCGTCCATCCGCCATGCCGACTGTTCTTTGTTACATTTTTGTTCGAGACCAGACGCTCAGATCGGAGTTAAAACCCGGCTACACTTTAGGAGCATCTGAAATCCTGGATCTACTCGGAGTGCTCACGTTAACATGTTGGCTCCAACTATGTCGCCTGGTTCATGTTGCCACAATACTGTTTTGTTTGCGCTTTCAATACAGCCTCGCATAAAATGTATCTGCAGATGCACCATTTCATTTATATCTGTCTGTTTTTTTCCCTCGCTCTTATATTAACACTGTCAACTCTTTGGTTTCCTACTTGTGACAACCTTCCCTCTTATTTGTTGCATTAGGTTTACAGAATGGCAGATCAGATTCCAGATGAGTGCATCTGTGAGTATAGATCCCCCCTCGAAATGCGTATCGTATAGGTGTCACAATGGGAGTGTGTTGTGTGTAATGACTCATGACAGTTGTGGTGTATGTACTGTATGTATGTATGTATGTACAGGGTGTGAGGACTGTGGGCAGTACCATGACTCCGAGTGCCCTGAATTAGGACCCCTGGTGACCGTCCAGGACTCTTTTGTCCTCAGTCGGGCCCGGTGAGCTTGCACCTAATTGTACTTTTGACTGGTATCCATCAGTCTATTAATTATTTGAAGTTTGCACCGTAAAACAAGTACAAGTATGAACTGACCTCTGATCTCACTGCACAGAACTTCTAAAGAGCTGAACGGTCAGGGTATAAATCTGCTTGATTACAGGCTGATTGTTGAATTTCAAAACACAAGTATTAAACTAGTAATGTTGATATTGTATACACAAGTCTCATAATGCACATTCATTGGACATTTCATTTAGCCTGGGAAGCCGTCTGGACCACTGTTCTGAATATATGACTGGATAGCCGATAGGCCATACACGCCTGTGCAAGCCGTTCAAGCGACAGAGCTCCTCAAGTACTCAACCCTGGTCCTCGAGTACCCCTTTCCAGTCTGTTTTCCACAAGCAACACATGTGTTTCAAACGATCAGCTAATCAGCAAGCTCTGCGTGAAGCCCGATAACGATCTTCAGCTGTGTTGGCTGGGGAGACATGGAAAACAAGCTGCATAGGGGTACTCGAGGACCGGGGCTGAGAAACAGTGGTATAAACTATACGGTATGGGTACAGATTAGGCATATACAGCTAATCGGCAGTTAGTATAGGGGTGGGGTTGTTGCAGGGTGGTCACTATTATTTTAACAAGTAAAAAATAATAAGTGGACGGTATGTGCTGCTTTGAAGACCCCCTTTTTCTTTTATCACTCAGTTCCTTAGACCCCAATATTAGATTTGGCAGAGGCACTTTTTGTTGAAATTTTTAATAAATATATACAAGTTTCCTCCTGTTACCATTAAGAATGTATACGTGTATTTAAGGCAAGGTGTAAAAAGTCTGAAGTCGTCTTGTTTATGTTTAACAAATTTAAAACGTAAATCATGCATTCTACTAAATACTGTCTCAAATGTTATCCAATTTCAATACTGTAAATGTATAAGAATTATATGCCGAGAAACGTTTCTTGGGAGGAGCAATATGGCGGCTTCGCGGCTTCAAAAGTCTCGGCCTTTTGGCTATCCAGTCATATGTTCAGATCAGTGGTCTGGACAGGCGTCCGTAGACAGCGATTCGGCATCGGACAAAAACAGGCCGGCCAATCAAATCCGTCTATTAGCTTGACGTCGTCTTCGTGAGCAACGTCACTCGTCGGCGCAAGTCGTTTCAACAGCGCCGAGCTTACTGATTTATAACGCCGTTCGAATATCAAAACAGAGTGACTCATGACACCATGAATATTTAAGTTTTTTCCGCAACAACAACATGTTGGATTTTTACTTTGTATCTGGAGAGAGAAAAAATACTTCAACAAGTCTCTTTTCTGACGTCACGTCTGCTCTTCACTCATTGGTTCATTCCACTGTCTGTTAGCTCATGTTTGCCCCGCCTCAGAAATGCGACTGATAGGGCGGTTGACTCTCCGGCAAAGCCGCGAGTGAGTCTGGATATCCAGGCTACATTTCATTAGGTACTTATACCGCATTTTCACATCTTATGAGAAATTTGTAGTACTTTTAAAATAATAGATATGCTCAGTTGAGGGGTTTTTCTTATTCATGAGTCAGTTATTAAGATGAACCCATTAGATACATTTTTGAAATAATTAGTATTATTACATTTGTCTTTAAATGAACATACATCATATTAAAGTGAGCTTGAACCATCTTCAAAGCCTGGACTGCAAATGAAGAAGAAATGTAAAATATAAAAATAAAAAATTCCTAATGAACATGGCTTCATGTTAATGACTTGCAGAGACGGGCAATTTATAAAAATTTTGCCGGTCCGTCATTCATCAGCACTTTGGACACCTGTCTGTCATCTTCAACGCGTCTTTTTTTCCAAGCCGAACCAAACTGCAATTGTCCTTCTGTCATGTTACTTAACCACACTTCCGTCATCAACAGATCTTCTTCTTATTCTCCTTCTACTACTATTTGCTACGTCACAATCATTCGCAGCACAAGCAGTGTATCTAGTCCGATAAAGAACCACACCATGTACCGTTGAAAACTTAAAGTCATGTCTTTAACTCAAACATTAAATAAATGAACAAAATATCACATACCATGTACCCCTTGTAACCCATTAGTAGAAAATATCTCTCTCACTCTCACTGTCCAAACAGGAAGTAATTGTTTAAAAATATTAATGGAATAATTTAGGAAAAATTTAACAGACAACCAAAACCATAAAGGTTTATATGAAAACACATACATAAAACATTAGTATCAAACAAAGATTGTGGATTTATGTTGTCATGGCAAGGTGAAGTGACATCATCTTTAGTAATTTGGCTGGTTCCGCCTCCTTAACCAATCAGAGCTCACCACAAGTCTCCGCACAGATCCTGTATTGCAATATTAGCAGAGGTGGCAAATCCAAAGTAAAAACCCTGCCACAGTTTGCCGTTAGCCCCAGGTGCTAGCTAGCGAGCGCCCTAGCTAGCTCCTCGGGTGCGCATTTACTTGCTAGGGAGCTAGCTAGCTAGCACAAGGGGTTAAAGCCAAACTGTAGCAGGGTTTTTACTTTCTGGACCTTGATTTGCCACCTCTGAATAGTAATAGTCACTTTCTAAGCGACCACCGTGAACAAACACACGTGAGACGTAGAGGTCCGTTGGTACTTGACCCAGTTAGTGACGATTATATCATTACACTGACCACTTCCATCAGTGATTAGTCAGTCTTTTTTTCTTTTTGAAGTTTATAGTTATTCGTCAGTAAAACGGGCATCAGTCAGTACCAGGGTTATTATAGTTTTGGAATTTTTATTTTAGTTAGTTTTTATTTTGTTTTGTTTTTTTAAATGTAGTCAGTTTTAATTAGTTTTCAGGGTAGTTTTATTAGTTTTAGTTATTAAAAAAAAATGCTTAGTTTTAGTTTCAGTATTAGTTTTCTTTTTTCTTTTCTTTTTTTTGTGTATTACTTGTGCGCAGAGGTGGCAAATCCAGGTCCATAAAGTAAAAACCCTGCCACAGTTTGGCTTTAGCCATTGATGCTAGCTAGCTAGCAGGTAAACAAGCACCATGGGAGCTAGACAGGGAGCTAGCTAGCTAGCAACTGGGGTTAAAGCCAAACTGTGGCAGGGTTTTTACTTTCTGCACCTGGATTTGCCACCTCTGCTTGTGCGCAGTATTTAATAAACACCATGGTAAAATAAGAAAAGTAACTCATTTCTTACTTGGCGTTGCATTTCAGCTGAGTTAAATGAAAATGCAGGCAAGCCCACAAGCACGCAAAATTTTCGCCTAGTGGCGACATCATCTGAAGGTGCTTTTCTATTGGCTGCTGGTAGATGACGTCACTTCTGTGTGACACGTTCAAACATCCTTATTCCAGTTAAATAAATATACTTAAAATCACATTTATAATCATCCCCAAAGGCTCATGCGTTAAATTAATTACCAAAGACTAAAACAAAGGACATTTTTGTCATAATTATAGTTAGTTCGATTTAGTTTTGTAAACATAAAATGTAGTTTCAGTTAGTTTTTGGTTTTTTTAAAAGCATTTTCGGTTTTATTTTATTTCGTTAATGATTTTTTTCCTTTTTTTTTTTTTTCTCGTTTTACCTAAAACAACCTTGGTCAGTACTAATGGAATGCTCACCTCTGCTACATAGCTTCTAGGAATATTTTGTATTCTTGTACTGTATTAGATCTCATCACAATGTACTGGTGTACTTCATTTTGAAGAAGTGCAGATACAATAAAAAAAAAAAAATTACTCTACAACCATCCTGTTTCAGCTCCTCAATTCCAAGTAGCCTGGAGATCAGGCCAGTGGCAGAAGGCGGCGAAGGAGTTTTCGTCCAGCGACGGCTGGTCAAAAGGACTCGTTTTGGGCCCTTCGAGGCTAAGCGGCTCCTTGTTTTGGACAAGGAAGGAGTATTTCCCTTAAAAGTACGGTCAAGTGATTCCTGAGGTATTTGCAGTTTGCGACATTGGTCTACATCCCTCCCCTTTGATGAGCAGATCTTCCGGAAGGATGGCATCGTGGTGTGTTTTGACTGCAGCAGTGAAGATGACTGTAACTGGATGATGCTGGTGCGACCTGCCACCGATCACCGACACCAGAATCTGACAGCTTACCAGCAGGATGATGAGGTGTTTTTCAACACATCCCAGGTTTGTATGCACACCCAATTGCAGTAGACGTCTGAGTTGTGTATTTGCAGCTCGTCCTTTCTGACATTTGTTAAGCAGGATGTGCTGCCAGGAGCTGAGCTGAGGGTCTGGTATGGAGCTTTCTATGCCAAAAAGATGGAGAAGCCCATGCTCAAGCTTCCAGTTCTGCCGCTGCCACCTCGAGGTTCATAACATTGTAATGATGATGTGTATGTTATCCTATAGAACAACCAGGTAGTTGTATCTGACTATCGTGTGGGTCTATAACAGAGACTTATGCGAAGACCAGCTCCTCTCCACCCCCTGTGACGAACAACAAAAATGCAGGTAAGCCAGTTCAAGCTAGTCTCGTAAGTGAATGTGTGGATGTCACAACCTTGCTCTAATATTGTGGGAGACTTGTAAAGACGGGGCTAGTTGTCATAAAACCAATCCTTAAAAATTATGGATGCAGTTATATAATTCAAATGAGGGCAACTCCAAGACACTCATTTCTAAGTTCACAAAATCTGCTGACACACTGCAATCGCATTTTTATTCCACAGATTTCTGTAATACCCTGGCCTCATTTTGAAACCTCTAAAATCCAAATTATCCACCAGCAACTCACTTTCTTATCTACTCCTAACCCTCCAGCTCAATTCTCCCCAGCTTCTACCCACCTGTTCTCTGCAGTCACCCCCCTATCTGTCAACCAAATCTCCAATTCAGAAATCCAAAACCTCTACCTGTTAACTTGACCCTCTCCCGACTGTTCTTGTCAAAGCCTCTGTTCCGGCGCTCTCCCCTCTCCTCTCATCACTAACATTATTCAAACTTCCCTCTCTACCGGCACTGTACCCTCCCGTTTTAAAACTGCTGCTCTCACTCCCATACTAAAAAAAACTCCCATACTAAAAAAAACACAGCCTCGTCACCTCCCGACTTGATTACTGCAACTCCCTCCTGCTCGGTCTCCCTCAAAAAACCCTCCACCAAAACTTCAACTGGTCCAAAACTCAGCTGCTCGCATCATCACACACACGCCCTCCACAAACCACATCATACCTGTGCTCCACTGGCTCCCCATCACACACCGCATCCAATATAAAATCCTGCTCCTCACATTCAAAGCCATCCACAACCTCGCCCCTCCATACCTGACCGACCATGGCTCTGCTCCCCAGCTCTGGAACACTCTCCCCGCTGACCTCCGTAACATAGACTCGATAACCCATTTCAAATCCATTCCCTAAACTCATCTGTTTAGACAAGCCTACTCTCTCTGACTATAACTGCTTCGTCTTTTCTTGATTATTTAATTTTATTTTACCTTATGTTGTTCTTACCATTGTATTTGTATGTTTTAACTGTTGTTGTAAGTTGACCTTGAGTGTCCAGAAAGGCGCCTATAAATAACATTTATTATTATAATGCTAACACTTGTTACTGTGTTCTAAAGGGTGCTAGAAATCCTTGACTTTTAATAATAGTCAGTAGTTTAGAAAACAGGCATGAAGCTGCATTTGAATGCCTAAATTACTATTTGGTCATGGATAGTGTAGTGGTTTATTCGCTTAGCTTCTGGACAGACAGTGATTGTGAAATGGTTGCCTGTCTTTATATGTAGGGCTGGGTTTAAAAAAAAAAAATAGAATAATCTATATTGAATGGATTTTCCTTTTCGAGCCTGATATCGATTCATAAAACTATGGATCAATTATTTTTATATCTTTTTCCCATAAATTAAAAAGAAAGTAGAATTTTAAAGGCCAATTAATTATTATTTTTTTGCGTGTGTCTTACTGGTTTTTTTTTTTTTCAAATTTACCAGCAATTTTCACTGAAGCAACCTAATTTGCTCCCGGCTGTTTTACTGGATTTTGACTGATTTTGCAAAGCCCACAGAATATTGTGTTCTATTGCTATAACAACATGGGACCTACCAAACGAAAGATTAGAGTCTCTTCTTTCATTAGGAAAAAGTATATTTGTATCAGTTTCCGTTTTGCAGCAATTAGCATTAGAATATAGCTAAGATTTATCATTACTCACAAATCTGTTTAGAACTGTGGGTAAATGAGCTTTTTTTTTCCAACATGGCCATGGTTGATCTCTTATACTCTGCTGGCCATTTTTTGTAATAACTACTATTGCTTTAAGCGACCTCTTTAGGTCAGAAGCTGCATCAGAGCCTTTTATGGTCCAGCATTTAAAAAAAAAACGGACTTATTGCACTTTAAGACAATTCAGGGTGACTCTCCCAATCGCATGTTGTTTCTTTAGGAACGCTACGAGTACGAGGCTTACCTTGCTTTCTTTATAGACGTTTCACATTGCTCGGTAGAGAGCCAGACGTAAATAGCAATGGCGGCATACGTCCTAATAAAGTTTCTACAAAATATATTAAACTGGTATTAAATGATTTTTGAAAAACGAATTGCATAGTTGTGTTAATAACAACCAAATAAATAATATAGAGCAAACTTGTCATGACAGTTCTTCTTCTCGATTCACATCAGGTTCCAATGTGATTTCCAGTTCTTCCAGTATTTTTCTCCTTTTATATAGGAATGTCTCAAGGAAAATGTCAGTTGTTCCATACTGTAGATTTCCTGAACAATTTCCTTCCATTCTATGATAGTTGGTGGGTCCTTATTCAGCCACATCCTAGTTTGTGCTTTTCTGCCACCCGCTATAAGTATTTGTATCTGTATAATATCTGTCCTGGGTTTTTTTCCATAGCACAAAAATTAAGATAAAGTTTAAAGTAGATTATTGAACTAATTGCTATTACAACATCTGACCAGTAGGAGGAAATAGCGGGACATTCCCCAAAAAATTGGAAATGACCAGCAGACATGTTGCCACACAATCTCCAATACTGACCCAGCTCAGGTTTATGTGCCTGTATTGTTTTGTTTTTTAGCGTTATGAAATACCTTAAAATATTTTTCTAGTTAAATTCCAGTCGGGGTTCATTTTTAAGGGTTTATACTGCCTTTCGTCTTAAGTTAGTTGGTTCCAACTCCCCGTGTTCTTGAACAGGATTACTGGTGTAGAAAATGGTTGTATAATTTATTTCCATTGGTTTTAGTTAGTTTTGACCAGCGTATAGCATTAGTAGCTACGGTTACTAGGTGCTGGAAAAGCTTGAAATTTGATCTACAACTGGCTCCATTTTGCCATCAGAAAAGGTGTATGAACATTTCATTTAGTGTAACCCAAACTAGAAAGTATTCTATGAAAGCCAGGTGACACTTTACTTAAAAGATGAGCTAGCTAGTCTAGCCTAGCAATGAAGGTCCGGGCGAAAACACGAAAAATTGCTAGCTAGCTAAAGCTCTATCGAGCTATCTAGCTCTCTTTATGTGTAATAACTATGCTGCTTTTAACTATATCTATTGTCCTTTGCTTTCTCTGCACACATCTTACATGACAGATGCTGCCAGTAAAGTGATGGCCAATACAGAGATTCCAGAAGACTCCCTACCACCAAAGGAGGAGATGATAGTGGGGCCCAGTGCGGAGCTTCACTCCCCAGCTGCTCAGCCTCCCGTGAAAAGGGGGCTCACTCGTGGAAGGAGAACTAAGGGCCGCAGGCCTCGACCTGTGGCAGCCACAAGCAGGAGTAAAGGTGAGAAAAACAGAAGTGGTCTGTCTGTCTGTCTGTCCTGTCTGCCGGTGCTGCAACTTCATTATTTGTTCACAATTGCTAGGCATTGACCGATATTAGATTCTGACAGTATAATAACTGTTAGGAAAAAAATTGCGGGATCACGCTATTAATATTACAGCTCTAAAATGGCCTTTTTTTAAATTAGTATTTAGGTAAATTAAAAAAGCACTTTTCCATTGAACAACCAATTTCATTTTTTAACAAAATGTACATTTAGAAACATGTAATCATGTGAAGTTTATTGTATAAATTTTGTTTGTACACTTTTTGGCTCGCATTGTGAATGTCACAAGACCAAACCCAGAAATTTAAACGCAAGGGCACTTAGACGTCAATTTCAGACAACATCAGAGGGATTACAACGGAGGGGTTCATCTGCTTAATTCTTATTCCACCAAATTGCAATATTAACTCATTCACTCGCAGCCATTTTCGCTGAAGCAACCCCATTCACTCCCGGTTGTTTTACTGGATTTTGACTGATTTTGCAAGGCCCACAGAATATTGTGTTATATGGCTATAAAAACATGGAACCTACCAAAAGAAAGATTAGAGTATTTTCTTTCATCAGGAAAAAAAGTACATTTATATCTGTTTCCGTTTTGCAGCAATTAGCATTAGAATATAGCTAAGTTTCATCATTATTCACATATCTGTTTAGAACTGTGGGTAAATGAGCTTTTTGCAACATGGCCTTGGTTGATCTCTTATACTCTGCTGCCACCAGAGAAGGCAAATCCAGGTCCAGCAAGTAAAAACCCTGCCACGGTTTGGCTTTAGCCCCTCATGCTAGATAGCTAGCTCCCTAGCAGGTAAACAAGCACCTGGGGCGAAAGCCAAACTGTGGTAGGGTTTTTGCTTTCTGGAACTGGATTTTCCACCGCTGGCTGCCACCTGCTGGTCCTTTTTGTAATAACTACCGTTGCTTCATGTATTCTCTTCAGTTCAGAGGCTGCACCAAAGCCTTCTGTATGCTCTAGCATAAGTATTATTATTTATTTTTTTTTTAAACGTATAAATACATCTTTGGGAGCATGGTAATATTTAAAATTGAACATATTTATAAGTTTTGGGGAACAAATGAGTTATCAGAATACAGAGATCCCCTTAAAGTCAGCCTTCCAAACAAAATTGATGATGCTTGTCAAGCGTTCATGTAAATCTTTGCATCATGGTTGTAACAAGTTGTAATTATGTGAAAAATGTATTAAGTTTAGCGTCAGTCTGGATAATTGACAGGACAGATGTCTCTACAACATTTCCTCCTGTGTGCAGATGTGAAGCCACCCTTGGCGAGCACACAGCCGCTTCCTTCCGAGTTAGCAATTGCAACAGAAAGAAGAAGCCGTCCTGTCGGGGCTCCAGACGTCGGGATTGTGCACAAGAGACACAAAAGCCGAGAGCACAAGAGGGTGTACCGCTGCTCCCTGTGCAACAAGGTCTTCCAGAACAGCAGTAACCTGAACCGACATATCCGATCACACGGTACTGGGACAGTTTTACTCTAACGTTGCTATCAGTTGTATCTTTTAGCAAACTAGATGCGAATCTTCTCTTCATATTTCCTTCCTCCAGGTGATAAACTGTTCAAGTGTGACGAGTGTGACAAGTTGTTCAGTCGAAAGGAGAGTCTGAAGCAGCATATCTCCTACAAGCACAGTAAAAATGAGGTGGGTAATGATGCAGAAATATTTCAGGAGATAATTAGCTTCTCTGTCTAACATGCAAGTTTTTTGTGCATCTTACAGCCTGACCTAGAATACAAATATAAATGCAACACTTGTGACAAATCCTTCCGCCTGGAAAATGCCTTACAATTCCACAACTGTAGGACAGGTAAGGATGTTCTTTGCTTTTTGTTAGATTCAAAATTCAAGATTCAAAATTCAAAACTAAATTGTATCATCATCTTCATCTTCTTTTCTCCAGACGACAAGACATTCCAGTGCGATATCTGCTCCCGCTTCTTCTCCACTAACAGCAACCTGTCCAAACACAAGAAGAAGCATGGAGAGAAGCTCTACTCGTGTGAAATCTGCAGCAAGATGTTTTACCGCAAAGACGTCATGCAGGAGCACCACAGGAGGCACGGCATTGGTAAGATTGAGAATCAGTCTGCTTTCAGGGGCATCATTCTCGAAGGGGAAACATTCAAAATGGTGGGTTGTTTGATCATGCAAGTTCATGGAGTTCTTAGACACACGTGGGCTGTGTGATGTTGCGCACCTGCTGTTCAGATACCTGTCAGCTCAAATAGCCTGAGTCACAGCTGAACAAGTACAATGAACCTGTGTTAACACAAGAAATTCCTATTATTGTCTAAAAGGTCCAGTGTAAGCTCCAGGATTTTTCCTCGCCCAATTTAAAGATACAGTGTGTGTAATAAGTGACTACTAGATGTTGCTTTAGCATAGAATGCAGCCGAAGCGCGTGCATTTAGAAGAACTAGAAGCTATTCTTATTTTGCGTGAGCAAACGAACATCTTGGCGAGCGACTGCGACTTGGCAACCAGTGTGAAGCCCAGTGAGCGACACCGAAAGGCCGAGCCAGCCGGAGTTAGCCGGGGCAGCTAACAAGAGTGGCTAGTGGGGAGTTACTTTAGTTATATTCAGAGGTGTCAAATCCAGGTCACGAAAGTAAAAACCCTGTCACAGTTTGGCTTTAGCCATTGATGTTAGCTTGCTAGCTAGCTAGCTAGCTACCTATAAGGTAAACAAGCACCATGGGAGCTAGTTAGTTAGCACCTGGGGCTAAAGCTAAACTGTGGCAGAGTTTCTACTTTCTGGACCTGGATTTGCCACCTCTGGTTATATTATTAAAATCAATAGTGGGTTTTTAGATTGAGTGAATTATTAGTTCACCACTAGATGGCGCTACAGATTACACACTGTGAATTTAAGGCAGTCGTAGTATCATTCTGAACATTTGTGTACATATGCAGTGCCACCCACTGACTCAAACAACACTTTTTTTGGTGAAGAATTTACATGTATTTTATTTAGAAATGTTTGGTATTTATAAAAAAAAATTGTGCTAGAGCACACAGAAGGCTTTGATACAGCCTCTGAACTGAAGAGAATGGTTGAAGCAATGTTAGTTATTACAAAAACGGCCAGCAGGTGGCAGTAGAGTATAAGAGATCAACCAGGGCAATGTTGAAAAAGCTTTTTCAACATGGCCAAGAACACTTCAACATGGTCACCAGGGGTGAGGCTCAAACCCACAACCTCACGGATGAGAAACAACCACTCTACCACTGAGCCGTGCCACCCCTAAGACAAACGCAGAGTATGGCTTTCATTGTTCCATTGTAGGAGCCCCATGTTTGTTTTCACCTCCAAACACTAGGGGGCAATGTGTGTTTGTGTTTTTTACATCTGAGCAATGGCCAAGTTGTACTTAATTGGGGTTCCACTGGTGGACATGTGTTACTGATTAAGGAAGCAAGCATTTTTTTACCTGAATGTAGGGGATTGTCCACTTGTAAAGATATTTTTGTTACAAAGTGCATCTTTATTAAGTAGATCTAACATTCGACCACATTTGAACAGGGCCAAAGCACATGAAGAAAGAGGAGTTGGAGACCAATGGTGAAGAAGCGACCAAGTACAGAAAGGAACCATCACCATGTCCCATCTGTGGCAAGGCGAGCTCTCTTCCTGCGAGTCCAGCACTCGCACAAGATCTCAGGAGTTGACCATTATTCTCATACTTATGAACAGGTGTTCTCCTGCCGAAGTAACATGAACAAACATCTGCTAACTCACGGCGATAAGAAGTACATCTGCGAGATCTGCGGACGCAAGTTCTTCCGAGTGGATGTGCTTCGCGATCACATTCACGTTCATTTCAAGGTCAGGCGTCTATCGCTAGTCCATTTTCAGGCTCATTTTTCTTTCGTTAGAATAAAAGAAGCCTAATTATTAGGGGTGTCAAAATTAGTGGGTTAATTTTGAGTTAATTTAAAGTTCCTTTAACGGCACTAATTTTTTTAAGGCACAATAATGGAAAGCCTGTACTGGGGGAACTCCAGTTGCAACGCAGCAGACACGTTCATGTAAAAATTGAGCAGTAATAAATTTGATAATAATGCATATATTTGTGGAGACTGGGCTCAAGTTTTACTTTACAATTTTCAAAATGTGCAGAATTTCATGTTACTTCATGTTAAAAGATTAGATGGCTCTTAATATGAAAAGAAAAATGCATGTAAGCTGTCACTAACGTCTTACAAATGCAATTATGCCATCTAGTGGCATAAAAATGACCAACACAAATCAATATCACACTTTTTTTTTTACAGTCCATCTTTTTAATTTTAACTAAATTTTATGTATTATTGTGAAATTACTGTCTCAATGACTAAAATATGCAGCCACATTGTATTTGTTTAACATTCCCCCCCACACTTTTATGTTAACAAGAGAATGAAAATTTAGGAGAAAAATATTTTATTATATATTTTATTGTACATTTAGAACAGATATAACATTTGCGATTAATTGTGAGTTGGCTATTGAAATTACGATTACAAATTCTAATCGCCTGACACCCCTACTAATTATTAGTAACTAACACATACATATAGTACATACAGGAGAAGTAATTGATTCATTAGTTATATATGCATTCAGTATTTTAGCACTTATAACTAGAACAGCCTCTAGCAATATTTGAATGCTGTTTAAACAGTAAATTAACAATTATTAAAATGACAACACTATAAGAAAAAAATACATTACAAAATTACATTACCACTATAGCAGGTAGAAACGAGTATTTTCTGACTGTATCAATCCCGGGTTGTCATTACGATTTTTTTTTTTAATGAGCCTATTTTGTTGCAGGATATTGCCTTAATGGATGAGCAGATGAGGGAGGACTTCATCAAAAAGATCGGCATTTCAGCAGGCGACAGCGACGAAAAGGACGACGACGATGATGATGATGATGATGATGATGATGATGACCCCGAGCACCACAAATACAACTGCAAGAAATGTCAGGTTAGCTTGGCCCCCATCGGGCCAAACGTCATCAAGATATCAACGTGATCCCACATGAATTCAGATGGGTCCTTTGTCCGTGCCTGCAGATGTCGTTCGCCAAGGGCCGAGAATACCTGAAACACATCACTGAGCAGCACAAAGAACGCGGCTTCGGCTGCGCCATCTGCAACCGACGCTTTGCACTCAAGGCCACATACAACGCCCACCTGGTCATCCACAGAGAGCAGCTGCCGGACCCTTTTGTGCAAAAGTAAGGATTGGATTGACATGAATTCTGTTTCCAAATTTCGTTTACTTCACGGTAGGCCTGAACAATCAATCAAATTCAAATCAACGTCAGATTTTCAAATCGCAATTAATGCAATTTAGGAAAAAACAAAACAAAAAAACTCTGCTTTATTTTGATCAGTTGAACCGGTTTCACATCACAGTTAAGGTACAAGCCATGCTAATATTGATATTGCTGAAGCATACCCACAATATGTTATTATGATTTTTATTCTCCACACTTTTTTGCCGTGTCTCTCTCACTCTCAACTCTCACATAATACTTCCAATTTACACCGTTCAAATTTCAATTAGCTTAAAAAATTCACACTTCCCGGTAATTTTTTTTTTTACAAAATGCTGCCATATATCGTCTGATTTCACATTATTTACAGTATTCGCACAATTTAACGATAAATATCAACTTTTTCCCATTAATTTTCAATGGGACAGACACTGACATTTTTCTATGTGCCACTTTCCACGCCCACTTCCATACATACATCATTACCACCTGTGGCGCAGTTGGTAAAGTGCGTTGTCCTGTAACCCGGAGGTCGTGAGTTCGAATCCCACCTTTGACTGTGCATTGCAAATATATCCACGGCTCTTATGCTAAGCGATAGACATGTATACCAACTGACTACCATATCAAGAAATGCATTATAATTTCACTGAAATTATTAAATGCATGCTAGCTTTCAGCATCAGATGACACTTTTCAAAATAAATACGCTATGAGCCATGATTTCAAACAAATTAAGTTAGCTCAATGGTTAGAGCAATTGCCTTCCACCACGGAGTACCTGGGTTCAAACCCCGCTTGGTCCACATTTGAGTACTTTAGTCATTTATCCTTCAATTTACTTCATAAGCACATTCCGTTCCGTTCCGTCTTCAATTCCGCTTATCCCAGGTCGGGTCGCGGGGAAGCAGCTTTAGCAGGGAAGCCCAGACTTCCCACTCCCCAGCCACTTTAGCCAGCTCCTCCGACGAGATCCCATGGCGTTCCCAGGCCAGCCGAGAGACGTAGTCTCTCCAGCGTGTCCTGGGTCGTCCCCGGGGCCTCCCGCCGGTAGTACATGCCCGGAACACCTCCCCAGAGAGGCGTCCACGAGGCATCCGAACGAGATACCCGAGCCACCTCAACTGGTTCCTCTCAACGCGGAGGAGTAGCAGCTCGACGCTGAGTCCCTCCCGGATGACCGAGCTTCTCACCCTATCTCTAAGGGACAGCCCGGCTACCCTGCGGAGGAAACTCATTTTGGCCGCTTTATCTGGGATCTTGTTCTTTCGGTCACGACTCACCGCTCGTGACCATAGGTGAGGGCAGGAAGGTAGATCGACCGGTAAATCGAGAGCTTTGCCTTTCGGCTCAGCTCCTTCTTCACCACAACGGACCGATACAGAGTCCGCATCACTGCAGATGCTGCACCGATCCGCCTTTCGATCTCCTGCTCCAACCTACCCTCACTCGTGAACAAGACCCCAAGATACTTGAACTCCTCCACTTGGGGCAGGATCTCATCCCGGAGAGGGCACTCCACCCTTTTCCGACTGAGGACCATGGTCTCTGATTTGGAGGTGCTGATCTTCATCCCAACCGCTTCACACTCGGCTGTGAACCGCTCGCTGGAGATCATGGCTTGAAGAAGCCAACAGCACCACATCATCTGCAAAAAGCAGAGATGCAATGTTGAGGCCACCAAACCGGACCCCCTCAACGCTTCGGCTACGCCTAGAAATTCTGTCCATAAATGTTATGAACAGAATCGGTGACAAAGGGCAACCTTGGTGGAGTCCAACCCTCACTGGGAACGAATCCGACTTACTGCCGGCAATGTAGACCAAACTCTGACATTGGTCGTACAGGGACCGAATAGCCCGTATCAGGGGGCTCGGTACCCCATACTTCCGAAGCACCCCCCACAGGACTTCCCAAGGGACACGGACAAACGCCTTCTCCAAGTCCACAAAGCACATGTGGACTGGTTGGGCGAACTCCCACGCACCCTCGAGGACCCTGTTGAGGGTGTAGAGCTGGTCCACTGTTCCACGGCCGGGACGAAAACCACACTGCTCCTCCTGAATCCGAGATTCGACTTCCTGACGGACCCTCCTCTCCAGCACCCCTGAATAGACCTTACCTGGGAGGCTGAGGAGTGTGATCCCTCTAAAGTTGGAACACACCCTCCAGTCCCCCTTCTTAAAAAGGGGAACCACCACCCCTGTCTGCCAATCTAGAGGCACTGTCCCTGATGTCCACGCGATGCTGTAGAGACGTGTCAACCACGACAGCCCCACAACATTCAGAGCCTTTAGGAACTCCGGGCGGATCTCATCCACCCCCGAGGCCCTGCCACCGAGAAGCTTTCCAACCACCTCAGTGACTTTGACCCCAGAGATAGGAGAGCCCACCTCAGAGTCCCCAGACCCTGCTTCCTCAAAGGAAGGCGTGTCGGTGGAATTGAGGAGGTCTTCGAAGTATTCTCCCCACCGATTCACGACGTCCCGAGTCGAGGTCAACAGCACCCCATCTGCACTATACACAGTGTTAATGCCGCACTGCTTTCCTCTCCTGAGACGTCAGATGGGTGGACCAGAATTTCCTCAAAGCCGTCCGGGAGTTGTTTTCCATGGTCGTTTTCATAAGCACATGCGTTCAGCTAATAGCGTTCCGCTTTGCAGCATTCCCATGCAATTTCTGCAGAAATTGCACTTTGTCTAGTTTATAAGCTAACCTAGGATTAATACGTGCATTTAACACCAGAATTAAGTGTTTGGGTGATTGAGTACACTTTTCACAAACATCTAGTTAGAACTGAGGTTCCAACTTTGCACATCAAAATAGCAGGCGAATTAATAAATGTCTGTACTCAGGAAAGAAAATCTATTCGCTAAACTGAACTGCATACTGGAAATGAATTACTGTACGCTACGTCCTTCGTCAGCCAGGAGGAGTGGCCTATATAAGGTTTGAAAGTATATGTGACCAGCTCCAAAAAAATGGTCCGCATGTCGGAAAGTAACAAGTGAAGTGATTGAGGAAAATACAGCAGGAGGTCGATTTTGAGATTTGTCCAAAAATAGACTCCTTGGGGTTTCTATTTTCATTTCACAGCAGCACAAAAGTAAAACAATTAATAGAAGTGTATGAAAATAAGCAATTATTAGACAGTATGTATGGGACTGTTTTTAACCTAGCTGCTAGCTAGCGCCGTCTGTTTAATAAAAAAATTAAAAAAACTTATTTCTCCGCCATAAATGTTATGAGGAAAAGCCGTTCTGATATTGGATGGGCAACAACCCAATAAAGTCAAAATACACGAAAGTGAATAGAACAGTCATCCTACCTTGGAGGAAAAGTACGCTGTCGTCGGTCGGGATACCGGCGAATTGTAATCCAAATAGAGATCATCTTCAATTCCTGGATCTCTTCCCCAATGAATTGATTTCTAGTCGAGTCAGAAATTCAAAATGTAGTATGTAATTAGACTCATCATGTATTGTAAATACTAATGTAATGTTTTGATCGCTTGCCGATGTTGTCTATTTCATGCGACGCTGGACACGCCACTTCTTCGATGTGTCAGAAATGAACCGTCTGCCTGCATGCGTAGCAAATACTACTACACATTTTCACTTGATGCTCTTTTAGGTGGGATGACATAAAAAAAAAAGGAGATATGAAACTTGAAGAAAAATGACCGTTATGGCCTTCCACAAGCGAGTCACCCCGACACCCCTCCCCAAAGTGCACACAGGCTATATTGACTTGTAAATACAATAGTGCAGTGTCCCTTGTGTATTGGGGTGGTGGAACAAAAAAACAAAAGGTTAAATCATGACAACATTTTTATTTTCTTCATGTGACCAAAAGCATTTGAGATATAACATCCATGATAAGTTAAATCACGGACAATAGCCTTACCTGCAATTGGAATTGACTTTCTGCAAATATTTTAACAGTTCTCGAAAATTTCAGGTTAATATCTATTTCCTAAGCTATTGGTTGCTATGGATATTTGAAAGATGCAAGTACCAAAACTTTAAAGGTGTTTTTCTCAAAACTAGAGATTTTTACCTTCCAACATTAAAACTGCTGTAACGTTGTAAATTTTTGAGTTACGTCCATGTATTATATATCATATCAAGGGAATTAAGTGCAGAATTTGAATATATGAATATCTAATTTTTTTGGCACATGAGGACCCTTTTACCAGTCACATATTATTAATATAAAATGTTTACAAATGTTAGTTGTTTGTTTGCACAATAGAGCTGGTTATTTTCTTTCTTTTTTTTTACTTATGAGGGGTGTATACAATAAATGTCCTCAAAATTATTCAGTAGATTTCTTTTAAAATAAAGTTGGCTTTGCTTCTTGACAAGAAAAATTATATAGAAAAAGAAAACTATTGTCTTATTTAAGACTTCGTGATTTATGCTTACACCTGACTTGTTTGTTAGAATTTTCTGAAGTTGCGTTAAAGACAAGTTAACAACTCTAATTGAAATAGATTTTATATATAATTCAGGGTTTGTTTGTTTTAGCGGTAGCCTAATCTATGAGACCAAAAATTTATGTATGGTCAATCTGACATTGTTTATTGTTGTTAGGGGTGGGAATCTTTGAATGTCTCATGATTCGATTCAATTCCGATTTTGGGTCTGTGATTCGATTTTCAATTAAGAAAGATTTTTGCTTCAAAATGATTTTCTTCAATCTATAGATGTGCAAGGAATTGTAATGATCTACTCCAGTCGGACTCGCTAATGCTAATTAGCGCGCTACTCGCGCACTTTTATCACTAAAACGAACGGCTCCACGCTGAAAAAAAACTTTATTGGAATAACTTGATCGTGACTTTTTTCTTCTACTCTCTAATGTGGCTACAACTTAACAGTGTATTAGACCGCGTAGAACCACACTGACCCTAAGTGGCCAAATCGGGTACAACATGAACAGCGCTCCAAATAAAGGCACACACAGACAAAGGCAAGACAGTATAAAATAATTGAAATACTATTTATTTTGGGACATTTAAAATCGATTCTGAATCGTACTAAATGAGAATCGCGATTCTTATGAAAATCTTTTTTTTTTGGCCTATCCCTAATTGTTATACAGGTAAATTTATTGCTTGTGTTTCTAAAGGTACATCCATCCATGTGAAATTTGTGGCAGAATCTTCAACAGTATCGGCAACCTGGAGAGGCACAAAATCATCCACACTGGTGAGATCATTCAAATGTTTCTACACTTGCCTTTTTCAAGTATTAAGTACACGTTTTGCATAGGAAACATCTTGTATAATCTAAACTAGGGATAGAACGATTATCAGCCAGGCCGATTATCGGTGCCGATATTTGGCATTTTGGCAAATATCAGCATCTGCCTTTTTTGCGAATCTGAAGGCCGATAAAGCTGGTGTCTCACTGAGCGATGAATGCTTGTGAACGTAGCAAACTTTAGGATTTTCATCAGGATTTGTAAGATGTTCACATACAGTTGTTACTTGTCGCAAAGACATTTTGAACATATTCAGACCATTTTTCACTGTCTGCAAAGATCCTTTGAGACCTTTTACAAACCCTGACACCAAATTAGCTACATTCGCATGCATTTGTTGGGAACTTTTCATTTATGGATTTCTTTCAGTTTCCACTTAAGGAAATGATGCTGACACTGGGAACACGTACACTATAACAATAAAGAAATTATGTTGACATTTTGGAAAACTTTATTTAAAGTAGAAAACTTTACGGAATTATTTATTTGCTAAGTTTTTAATTCAGCTTAACTCATTCATTTCCAGACATTTTCACTGAAGCAACCCACTTCGCTCCCGGCTGTTTTGCTGGATTTTGACTGATTTTGCAAGGCCCACAGAATATTGTGTTCTATTGCTATAAAAACATGGAACCTACCAAAAGAAAGAATGGAGTCCATATTAGCATTACAATATAGCCAAGTTTCATCATTATTCACAAATCTGGTAAAAATACTGGGAGAAAGAGCTTGTTGCAACAAAGCCCTGGTTGATTTCTTATACTCTGCTGCCACCTGCTGGCCGTTTTTTGTAACAACTACCATTGCTTAAAGCGGCCTCTTCAAGTCAGAGGCTGCATCAAAGCCTTCTGTATGCTCTAGCATAAAAAACGTATAAATACGTCTTTGGGGGCATGGTAATTTTTTTAATAGAACGCATTTATACGTTTTTGGAAGCTCCCTGCAATTTTTGCTATAATTTTCAAACAAAGCTGTCAATTCTTTACATGTTTAAAATGAAAAGAAAAAGTAATTTGTTAAAAAATTTGACACCTATTATTTTCTCCTTTGCTGCAAATGAATATTGGCTTGAAATATCGGTTATCGGTCTCCTTGACTACTAATAATTGGTATTGCTGTCACTATCGAATATTTTTAGAATCGATGAATCTATCTAATCTGATTCATTTTTATTTTGCATTAAAGGATATGCAAAACATTTCCCCTGATTACAGTTTATTAACCACTGATTGGTGGTTATTTTGTACTTTGTACTTTGTACTTTGTACTTTGTATAGTGATTTTACAATTACTGTTGATATGACTATTTTCAATAAAAAAAAAAAAGGCTGATTAATTGTCGATTGATTTGATGATTAATTTTGACAGCTCTAATGATCGGTATCTGCCTTGAGAAAACCATATCAGTCTATCACGTTTCTAAATCTGAGTGTTGTGCATCCTGCAGGGGTGAAGAGCCACTGCTGCGACAAGTGTGGTAAATCCTTTGCGAGGAAGGACATGCTGAAGGAGCACCTGCGGGTCCACGACGACATCCGAGACTTTCTGTGCGCAGAGTGTGGGAAAGGTCAGCTCCTATTGTGCGCGAATGCGTAGCTGTTACTTGGATTGTTCGGACATGATGGGACCTACTGTGTGCCCTGCGCAGGCATGAAGACCAAGCATGCCCTCAGGCATCACATGAAGTTACACAAGGGCATCAAAGAGTACGAATGTAAGGAGTGTAACCGCAAGTTTGCCCAGAAAGTCAACATGCTCAAACACTATAAGAGACACACAGGTGAGTTTATTGTTTGAAGGTGCTACGTTAAAATGAGCCATTTATTGCATCATATTTTGTGCGTGTGTCCGTAGGTATAAAGGATTTCATGTGTGAGCTGTGTGGTAAGACATTCAGTGAAAGAACAACTCTCGAGACACACAAACTCATTCATACAGGCAAGTTTTATCGTCTTCGTTGGTGCATATGCCTCACACACAAAAAAAATGTGGATTGGCTTTTTCAACTGTAGGTACAGTTGTCACATAAGCAGCCATTATTTGCCATAAATCCTGTCTGCGCCTTCGTTGTTGCTGTCTCCCTGACCCGTTTTCTTCCTGTCTTTTCATACATTTTTGAGAGGCATCCATTTCTTGGTCAGAGGTGGACAATCCGGGTCCAGAAAGTAAAAACCCTGCCACAGTTTGGGTTTTGCCCCTGATGCTAGCTAACTAGCTCCCTAAAAGATAAACAAGCACCATGGGAGCTAGCTAGGGAGTTAGCTAAGCCTTAGTTTTTGCTTTCTGGACCTGGATTTTCCACCTCTTTTCTTGGTAATGTCACTCCTGTGCCAGTGTGTGTTGACGCCCATGTAATATGAGTTTGAATGTGATCGGTTTCTCGGGGCATGAAATCACGAGCAAAGTGGTTAATTGTGAACTCCTTTACTCCTTAATATTTCTGGTGTGTATATTCCCAAAAGGTGAGATTACTAACTTAATATTGTATGCGTAAACTGCTCTGTTAGTGCGCAAAGGTTTGCCCAAAGTATGACGTCATATCAGTTTGTGCTATCATGTTATTTAGGCTGGTATGCAGGCTAATGCTATTGATGAGCATCATGTGATGGCGGTTTGTCTATATTGAATAGTTTGGCTACAGTTGTTTATATCTACCTTTTGTAATTTTCTACAATGCGTGGGTGGTGGTGGTGCTTTATGGTCCTCTCTGTTTTAAAAGTTTTGCTGCCATTTTGTGTCAAGTATAGACAATTACAAATCTCTTTTGGGATATGCTTGACTTGATCCCTGTTCCTCATGAATAACGGGAGGCTCACTGTATAATTTTCAGTGCATTCAATACCCTTCCTGTTTTTTTGATGAGTTCATTTGTTTTAGCTTAAAGAAAAAAAACATTACTCGTGGTGGCAATGTATTAGCCAAGAAAATTGATCCAGGTGCATGAAATCAATGTATATTGAACATCTGTCCTTTCTTTAAAAAAAATGTTTTTATACAATCACTTCTGCATATCACTGTTGTCCGGCTTTTGTGTGTCCCGGTGTTCCTATGAGCTAATTTGTTGGGGGCATTATGCTTCTGGTGGGTTAGTATTGTTTCAATCAGGCCTGCAGGGACCAGACAACTACAATTCCCCCATTAGAGGACTAATAAAGGCTTATTCTATCCTAGCTTGACCATATGGAGGACCAAAATTCAAAATAAATAAGTTACTAAATAAATGACTAAAGGTGAAAATAAAAACTGATGTAAAAAATATAATGAAAAAAAATAAATAGAAAAAAATATATATAAATGGAAATAAAAAATGAAAAAAATATATATAAATCAATAAATAAAAACGCTCTGCTCTCACATTTATTTATTTCATGCTGCAGACGCTCTGTTAGGACGAAATGTTATTCAAATGAGGGGGCGGTCCTAAGCGTGTCTTGGGTTGGTCTCCGATCATTATATTTTTTTATATATTTTTAAAAATGTTGTATTTAATTTGTACTTTTATTCATTTTTGTATTTATTTGTAATTTATATATATATATATATATATATATATATATATTATGTCGTTGTTTTTTATTTCCATTTATATTTATTTTTTGTATATAATTATGAATTATATACGTTTTTATTTTCACTTTTATTCATTTATTTATTTAGTCATTTATTTATTTTTAATTTTGGCAGTTTTGGTCCTCCATATGACCAAGCCTCTTCCATGTTCCTTCTCCATAGTGGGAAAGACCTGGACTTGTGCCACCTGTGACAAGAAATACCTGACTGAGTACATGCTGCAGAAGCACGTGCACCTAACCCACGAGAAGGTCGAGGCCCAGTCGTGTCAACTCTGCGGCACCAAGGTTTCCACGCGGGCCTCAATGAACCGACACCTGCGACGCAAACACCCCGATGTGAGCAGCGTAATTTTTTTCCCGTTGGCCTTTGTCATGCAATTACACATGAACCTGCTTGTTGTTTGCCTTTTGTGTTTCAAGATTGTGCCTGTGAGAATTGAGGACTTTGACGAGTTTCAGGAATCCCCAACAATCAATGACTCTTCTGCCGGTGTTGCGCAGGTTTGTTTGGAGCCTAAAATAGTTTTATGTACTATATATACAAACGGGGATTATCTTTTTTACATCATGTCATGTCACCATAGATGCCAAATCCAGGTCCAGAAAGTTAAAAACCCTGCGGCAGATTGGCTTTAGCCATGTAAATGAGCACCATGGGAGCTAGCTAGCTAGCACCAATGGCTAAAGCCAAACTGTGGGAGGGTTTTTACTTTCTGGACCTGGATTTGGCACCTCTGCATGTCAATGCATTTTATATGGGTGTGTATGTGAAATGTAATGAATTACTTCACAATCCCTTAGCCAAGCCTGACGTTGGTAAAAGACAGCCCGTCTCAGGAAAGACCCATCCGACCGACTCGCCAGGCTAAGAAGAAGCAAAGAGTCACGGCCGAGCCAGAACTTTCCGGATCAGACGATTACGTTGATTTCACAGAGCCCAGACAGGAACCTCCACAAGAATTCAACGCTGTCATCGTTGGTGAGGAGACAGAAACCAGCTCTGCGGTGCAGAGTATCCAGCAGGTACATATCGCGTATTTATTACATTACATTACAGGGAAAAAAAATCTGAAATACAGTGGAAAAAATTATTCAGAAAAACAGCACAAGCTTCTGTTTTTCAGAGTTTTCTTTTTTTATTACCTCTGAACTCCAAGTGACTTGTTGTAGACTCGCTAATGGCGGACACTTTGCCGCATCGTACTATATGACTTACTGGCTCAGTTAAGGTAAGGCATGGACAGTAATTAGTAACACACAGTTTCATGCTTTTTTTACCGTAAAATATCATTCTAATGTAACCTAGGTATATTGTTTTATGGAGCACTTAAGTATACAAACTAGGGATGCACGATAATATCGGTGGCCGATGATTATCGGCAATTATCGACCAATGTGACGTCAAACAGATAAACCAGATCATCAAGAAATCTGCCGATAATTATCAGCAATTATCAACCAATTTGATGTCATACAGATAAACCAGAAAATAAAGTTCGCTGATAATAATAGACATGCCACATTGGTCCATCTGTTGTTTGTGGCTCAAGTGGTGCCCAACTCCTCAACCCCTCCCCTCGCCTATTTCAGTGTTGCATATTTGTGACGTCATAATGCGCGCGACCTCGTGTTCACAGAAGCTGCATCATGGCAACATGGCAGTCGCCAGTGGGGGCCGTGTCTCCCCAAAATGTTACCCTCACAGTTTTTTGTTGCATTTTAAAAACATGACTCTCTTGTTTTGGCCAACTCGGAATGAGTTACTGGTTGTCTTTGAAGCAGAGAGATCAATAAAATTCAGCTTCATGGTGCTTTACACAATGTTTCAATATTTGTACATGTTAGACCAGAAGGACGCGAAAGTATATTTGTATTCAAGTTAATTTTGCAAACAATTATCGGCTTACTTATCGATTATCGACATCGGCACTTTCTAAATTATTGGTATATCGGTATCAGTTGAAACTAGCATTATCGTGCATCCCTAATACGAACATGTCAATCGATCTGCATGATTTTAGTAAGTTACTAGTTAGAAAGCGTATTGATGCGGCAGGAAAGTGTCCGCCATTAGCGGGTCTGCAACAAGTCACTTGGAGTAAAAAAATAATAATAATAATAATTAAAAAAAAATTCTGAAAAACAAAGCACCCGCTTCTGTTTTTAATAAAAACAGGAAGAAAAAAATATGATTTTTTTCTGTTTTTCTGAATATTTTTTACAACAGAAAAAAAATTCTACGTAAGCGTGTTGCATTCACTTGAAAAAAAAGAAACAATTTTTGTGTACATTTTTTTCTGTTTTTCTGAATATTTTTTTCTGTTTTACTAAATATTCCAAAAAACAAGAACACATATATATATTCTGAAAAACAAGAACAACAATTCTAAAAAACAGAAGATTTTATTCTTCAAAAAACAGAAACAAATATATTTTTTTCCTGTTTTTATTTTTTTTATGTTTATTTTTTTTAATTTCCTGCTGTTTTTCTGATTTTTTTTCTTGTTTTTTGGAGAGAACAACATTAATGCCAGAAAATACATATTCAGTAAAAATGAAAAAAAAACAGAAAAAAATACACAAAACAAGTGAATGTAGTACGCTTCCGTATTTTTTCAAGATTTTTGTATGCAGCATAATAGCTAAATGCTGCTTCACCAAGTTTGCTTTTCCTAGTGCTGTTTCAAATATTCTGCATTGAGAAGATATATTAATATGGATAAAATAAAATAATCCATTAGCAATCCCTAGAGGACAAATACAATTTATTATCATGTTCAATTAATTGAATACTGTTTAGACATATTTTTCCTAAAAATTTTGAATTTCCAACGCGTAGCCAAATAAAACCTTGCTACTCTAGCTCCTATCTTGCTGTCATTTCAGGTGGTGGTTCTCACTGACCCCAGCGCCCCATCCAACTCCTCCCCCAACAATTCAGTGGGGCTGAACATCTCCAGCCCACCCTCGGCTCAGTTCACAAGCCTGCAGCCCGTAGCCGTCGGGCACCTGACAGCCGGCGACCGGCCCATGTCGCTGGACAACTCAATCCTCACTGTCACCTTCGACACGGTCAGCAGCTCGACCATGCTCCAAAACAGGCCCGTCGACCTTGTCCCGGAAACCGTCGGTCCAGCAGCGGGAGGAGGACAGTCAGCCCAGTCGGTCGCACATTTCATCAACCTTGCAACTCTTGTCAACCCCATGAGTCACCAGCTTGAAGCACAAACTCTGGCCTGGAGGCCAGTAGCGGCGGCCGAGGGCCAGGTCACCCCTGTGGTTGAGGGCCCTCAGGGGGATGTTCACGGGGTCCAGAGTCAGGGGCCCGAGAGAGGGCAGGCAGGCCAAAGTCAGCCGCCCACGCCACAGCAGCAAAGCGGCGCCGCACGGCAGATGTTCAGCTACTAATGAGGTGCCGGTCACCTCAAGCTGTTGCGTGTACAGACACTTTATAAAACATATCGATTTGATCATTGTCACCCAGATGCCTCTACAGTGCCATTCAAGTGATTTATTTATTTATTTTTCCTGAAAAATCTAACTGTTACAATAGTAAATTGAGTCTTGGGGGGGAAAAAGACAGAGCTCGTTCTTTGTTATGCTTTACCAGCCTTTTAATCGTGTATGTTATTAAGATGAAAGGGCTTAGACAGAATTATTTATTTTTTAATCATGTGTTAAGTGGTTGTGGCTCTGTTCTGCTTTATTATTAAACCGAGTCTTGTTCTGTGGCATTATACTGGGTAATTTGCTTTCACTTTTCAAACGCCTTTAACTTGAGTAGGACAGGGGAGGGGCGGGGGGTAACTTTCAGGCACTTTTGTGGAAAGAGTTGATGCATTTAAATAATTAAAATTATGGGTTCCAAATTTGTATGTACTGCGGAGTGTTACTTGTGTACATATTTAACCATACAATATAATGAATATACTTAGTTTTTATAACTTAGCTTTTTGCAATACATTATGCGTCCCTTATTCTATGTTTTCTAAAAAAAAAAAAAAAAAAATTATGTGTGTACTTTTTCAAAATAATAATGAAATGACAGTTGCTTAGTAGAACATTTGTTCAGTGTTTAGGACAATCACAATTTTGTACTTAATCCAAAAGGGTAACTAATGATTTTTTTTTTATGCAAATTTGCACAAATGCATGCAAAGATATTAAATGAAGTTGGTATGGGTTTTCTTTTAACGTGACTTTTAGTAATAGGGGGAATTATTAACAATGACACAGCGAGTTTCAACATTGTTTTTATTAAGCATATTAACAAAACTATCATTTAAATGTTTTAAGAACGACTTTCGTTTACTAGTAATGAGCCACAGTATGATCAAACGGATGACTGAAACGTATGACTGAAACGTGACAAAATTATGTAAATTAAATTGACGGCATAAATTGTATTGGATAACCAATCACGTTACTTGTTCTTGTTGGCATGCCACAATGGCGTGTGAGTGTCCCACAGACTTGCATATGAAAACAATCCATGTATTAACGCCATAGACTTACATATATAGTCCGTCGTCATATGTGAGTCCGTGATTTTCGCTATAAGCGCTGAGAAAGCTTTTTTTTTTTTTTTTTTTTTTTTATAAATATGAGTGCTGAGAAAACGGCAACGTAAAATGGCCGCCAAGGCACTTCCGGTAGATTCACTTTCTGACTGCGAAACGGCATGACAGTCCATTCACTTGTCTTTGGTGTGTTTACGGAGTTAGTTAAATACAAATTATGTTATTCCTATATAAGTTCGTAGGTGTGTCCATTTTCTTCTTATCCCAGAATGCACTGCGTCTTTCCCATTTGAACAAAAGCTTTGAAACTATGTAAGCCATATTTAGCGAATTGTTTCCTACAGCACCTCCTTTTTGTAGTGTTTTTGAGACTGAAGACTCTGGAGTATGACAAACTAGCCCCCTCTCTCTCTCCTCCGACGACATAATGACGTAAGATGTTCTAATTTCAAGGTTTTTTTATTCCTTTTGTGATCATTAATTCAAATTTTAACGATTTTTTTTTGCCAACTGGAGTGTGCAGTGTATACAGTATTGCTGTTTATTTTCTTCCGCTTGATGGCAGTAGCGAGCCGAGAAGAAGACAACCTTACCGTCACTATGTACTTACGAGAACGTCAGGTAAGAAACTAATGATAACGAGAGTTTATTTTGATCTTTGTGCCTCGTTGTGCTCCTAGACCAGTAAAGCTATTTTCAAACAAATAATGAAAGACAAGTGACAAGTGGATGAGCCTGATTTACAGTGCATGATTTGTTTGTAACATCAAAGCAGATGTACACGGAGATATGGAAAATAGAACATCTTTTGTTCAAGAGATGTGATACTGCCGCTAAAGGAAGGGTGAGCTGTGAAGACATTTACATGAACACGAAAGGTCAGACCCAACTCTACATTCTTTAGTAACTGTAAATGGAAGTGAAGTTTGGACGTATTTGGCAATGCTACAAAGTCAGCCAGACACAACAACAACAAAATACTTTAAAAGTATGCACTGTAAGGAGTTCGTTCATATCAATTTGACATAATATTGTTAATTTGTTATATTTATGTAATGTTTTTTTTCCCCCACGGGGAAAAAATTTATTAGAACATACCTACTAGATAACATCATACAGTACATCAGCATTTTCCACTCTGTGTGAGGTAACACTTCTTGAGACAATGTGCAATAACTTTGAATATAGAGTATATTACAGTACAAATGTACAGTCAACATTATTCTTAATGATATAAATTGTATGATTATTATAGCTCTTATGCAAATATGACTGCATGGGGCTTATTACATTTGCTGCCACCTGTCAAAATGCTAACATGTAGATTAGCTACTTTAAACTATTCTGTGTATTATCTTTATATTATTTTTTTCAGGTCTTGTTTGTTTTTGTATGTTAATATAACTTGTGTACGGCTGTCACTACTGTAACATCTGTCTTGGGGATATATACTGTTAATGCTATGTGGCTATTTTAAGTACTTGCAAAAATAATTACCATACATAATTTATAGTATAATAAAATAACACTAAATGATGCCTTAAATTCCCATTTTATTGTAATGAATGTAAAAATAGAAAATCAAGTCACAGCAATCATAAATATGTCATTAGAAGCAGACATAATGGAATCAAAAAGAAAAAGGAGAGTTAAAAAGAATGTTTTTTTTTTTAGCATATTATCTTTCATACATCGCTGGCACATTTGACCAGAGGCAATAGTGACAAAGTAACTTGATTCTCACTGCTGCTGTGCAGCTTGAGTGCATTCCCGTAAACCGGGTGACTGTTATCAGATGACCCGTTATTGTTCTGAAATAGTCTCCACCTTGTGAGTTTGAGAGATGACACATTCCTAGTTTCCTTGACTATAAATATACTCTCCATTTTCCCACCAGAAATATGAGAGCATATCTGGACCGTGGCTTCTCATGGTGTGAAATATTTGTGCACTGACACTGCCAAAACAGGAAATGATGTCACAGCGTGAGTGCCGACCTCCTTTACACCTGAAGAGAGGGAGGGGCCAGGCTGGGTTAGACCAGAAGAAAAACAAGGAAGTGCTCACAAGTAGTTCAGTTTGTGTGTGTGATCACTCCTACACTTGGCGCGGGGGAAGAAAAGAGGAGCTGATCCTTCCAGTTGGTTTGCCAGCACGGATATGGATGTTCCCGACTCACCGCATGGAGATATGGGACTGCTTCGGACCTTTGATTCGGCAGAGTTCTGCAGCTGGGAGAAAATTGGCTCAGGTGGATTTGGACAAGTATACAAAGTCCGGCATGTTCAGTGGAAAACATGGCTGGCTATCAAGTGCCCTCCTTGCCTTCATGTGGATGACAAGTAAGTCCCGCAAACACTGGAATCACGTCAAACTGTCTCAGTCCTGTATTGGGTGGGACAAGTTTGAAAAATAATACAATTATGATCCCCCCCCTTACACGCACACAATATGGCGAATGAGATTTAATATGTGATTAGTTTTTTTCAAACATAACGTAAACATACAGGTCATAATAATATATAATGCAAACAAATCTGTGGCTTTATCATTTCAACATGTTTCATAGGTAAACATGTGGACTACAATTCTTAAGCACGGAACTTATCTAGACATTATATGAATAAATAAATAAAATGCAATAAACACAAACAGTATATATATATTTTTAAATGTAATCTTTTTGCGATTTGAAAATTTAATTAGACTACATTGTGATCCGATATCAATTCAAATTTTATTAATTGTTCAGCCCTGGTTTCTATTTAAACAAATTCTCACTTTCACATCAATGGGTTATCCTTTGCTGACAATGTCATGGCTATTTTTAGCAATGCAAGTTAGGGCTGTGCAATTAATCCAAATTCAATTACAATTTCAATTATTACACTCCACAATTACAAAATTGGCATAATCATAAACAAAAATAAAATATTATTAATACCAATTTTGAGTTGTTTAAATGTGTATATATATATATATATATATGCACCTTTTTCTATTTTAAATGTAATAAATTGTATGGTCCAAAAGTAACTTGCATAATTATAGTGTTTCAAAAAAATTAGTTTGTCTTAATATTTGTTACATTTTTAAACATTTTCATGTTTTGTACCAAAAAACAAATTATTGTCCTCATTATGATTTCAATTATTACCAAATGAATTGTGATTATTATTTTCTTCATAATCAAGCCGCCCTAATGCAAATCGTGACTTTGGAAGTGCCTTTTGCATTTTTAGTATATTTAGTATTTTTAGTACTATGGCTTGAAAGTTCTCCAGCCTGATCCCAATTGCGAAACAAACGCTTTAAAGATATGCTAATCCCCCCTAATTAACAATGATATAATCAGCCACCAATCTAAGGGCGGAGTTCTTTTTGAATAAATTAAAAAAATGCTAAGATTGGACTCACCTTTTAGGTCCCCGCCCAAATTTACTCAACAATGTAGATAGCCTATGTTAACATAATATGAATTGATTGTAAAATATCATTTCAATTGAACACATTACAGCGACCAGAGTGGCTCTTTATTCAGTCTAAACTAGTTTGCAGTCCAAAGAAAAACAGTATGATGTCAACTACAATCTACAATCCAAATGGGAATTGAAAATAGACCAACGCTCATCCAGTGTATAATACGCAAAACCCTATTTGAGGTTTGCAGATATAAAAATATTGTGAGTGATGTGAGTATAAATAATAATAATAATAATAACTAGACAAAGTGCAATTTCTGCTGAAATTGCGTGGGAATGCTAGGATTTGAATGCATGTGCTTATCAGGTAAATTGAAAGATAAAAAGTACAAAAAATTGGTCCAAGTGGGGTTTGAACCCAGGTACTGTTGTGGAAGGCAATTGATCTAACTTGACTTGTTTGAAATCATGGCTAATAGCGTCTTTTTTGTGTTTGTTTTTTAAAGTGCCATCTGATGCTGAAAGCGAACATGCATTTAATCATTTCGGTGAAAATATAACCCATTCCATATTCGGTAGTCACTTAGTATCGAACCATGCATCTGCCATGTATACATTTGCAATGTAAAGTTCAACGTGGCATTCGACCCCACAACCTCCGGGTTACCGGACAATGTACTTTACAACTGCGCCACTCAACGGTGTTGGTAATGATGATTAGTTGTATGTAGGGAAGTGGGCGTGGAAAGTCAGTCCCATTGAAAATGAATGGGGAAAAGCTTATGCTCCAGCATTCCCACAATAATAATGATAATAATAATAAATTGTATTTATAATGCATTTTACACTTCCAATGAAATCTCAAAGTGCTATTGGTATTAGCTCTATTAGCTATAGTATTAGCATGATCTACACTGGAGCTTCACACACATCAACACTTTGGCAACTGAGCCAACATTTACTTGTCTTCTTTCCAAAAACAGTCGTACAATACATACGATCCAAGTGTTGATGCCGACAGCAACATCAAAGTTCAATCAGTCAACAGCTCACAGATAACTAAAGGGAAGTGACAATTTCAGTCTGCAGAGGAATGACACTCTTCCGCCAAACTTGTGGCGCAACTCAAAGCATGCGCTGAACCCGAAGCCGAGATGTTATCAACTGTGAACATCTCCAAAGTACACATTGGAGTCATTTCACTGGGCTCAAAGGCACCTTTTGTGTTTGCGAGTTGCCGGCTGCCGCTGTGTGGCACAGACAATAATAGAAGCTGTCAAACCAGTCGTACCGGGCATGGCTCTTAAAGTGTGGGGACATTGTTTGGTCCTGTTTGGATTAAGTGAAGGATTAGGCAACAAGTCAATGCCCACCTTCTCATTTACTCTTATATCTGCACAAAAGACTGACTTAAGTTACATACAGTAAAAAAACAAAACGTATCACTTGTGATTTTTTTTTCTCTTCTTAATTTCAGTTTAGTTTTTCATCCAACATGATAAAATCATACTTGATTCCTATTAAAAACGTCCTGCTTGTGACTTTTCCCCTAGAGTAAATTTTTTTCTTTCCTGCAAAGTAATGATTAATTGCTAAATTCATGTGTTGGCTTAATTTCCATGCTACCTGTTTGTCTGACTTCCCTTTTGCTGATATACTGCAAAGGCCAACATTTCTAGTCTCTGAGTAAAAATAGTCAATTGAAATCCCGCTCAAATTTACTCACAAAATGGATGACTTGACCGGAAGGCTGGCGTCACACAAGAATACGAAGCCTGTCATCAGTGTCACACCTCAATGAAAAGTTTGCGTAAACTATCGGTGTTTATTAGTTGTGCTAGATTCTCGTCATATACAGTATCAAATGTTCTTCATGGAACTTTGTGTGAACTCAGGACTCTTTTATTGTACATAAACACATTTTATAAATATTTACCTATTTTTTTTTTTGCATGTTTACTTAAGTCAAGTCAACAGTGCCTTGGGAAAGTAATAGGCCCTCTTGAACTTTTTTGACCTTTTGCCACATTTCAGGCTTCACAAAGATATCAAATGTGGGTTTTTTTTTTATCTGAAGAATTAACACCAAGTGACAATCGTGAAGTGGAACAAAATTGATGTTTTTAACTTTTCATTATTATTATTTTATTTTATTTATATTTTTTTACAAATAACGGAAAAGTAGGGGCTGGCAACCAGTTCAGGGTGTACTGCCCGAAGCCAGCTGGGGTAGGCTCCAGCGCCCCCAACCCCCCACCCCCCCTCGCGACCCTTGTGAGGAAAAGCGGTTAAGAAAATGGATGGGTGGATGGATGAAAAGTAGGATGTGTCAAATTTTCACCCCCTTTTCTCTCAGTGCAGCCAACTGACTCACAAAGTTTCATGAGGATTTCCTGTGAGTAGTATATACAGTATATTTAAGCATGAGGTTTTCCTTATTTATTTATTTTTATTAAAACTGTCTTTTCGGGAAATATGCCTAGAAATGAGTGGCCAGGCAAGCTTATGACATAACCAGGATAGAGGAACACTTGGACACCTGTTGATTTATATTACTGGGGTCTGCCTGATTAAAAGGGAAGTCAACCCCCTCCAAAGAATTATTGACAATATGTTATATGTGACCTCTAGTCTAAACATGACATTTTGATTAATACTCCATTTGCGGAATATGAGTTATGCAGCAAAATCCAGCTGTTTTTATCCATCTGAGGGGGCAGCCATTTTTGCTGAAGATGACATCACAGCAATGACCAATCACAGCTCACCTGTTTTTTGAAACTGAGCTGTGATTGGTTGTTACCTGAGACCTCAGCAACTGTGATGTCATTTTTCCTCAACAGCAAGTGGCAAAATGGCCGCCCCTTGAGATGGACAAAAATGGCTGGATGTTGCTTCATAACTTATATTTCAAAAATGTAATAATCATAATGTCTAGTCAGGTCACATATAACATATCATTGTCAAGAAATGTTTGAGGTTGACGTTCTCTTTAAAATTTGGATTGTAGTCATAAAGTTTTATAATTAACAATGTCTGCTGGTAGACACCTCCAGTTTACAAGTGAAATTAAACAGGGCAAGTTGTGTAAAATTACAATTGACTCTATGATTAATGACATTGTTGTCATTATTGCTGCAAAAAAAAAAAAAGTACATGAGACAACAATGAAGTGCTGTAATTATCCTGGTACGTATGTACATGTTTGTCGCATTACACTTGGCATGCATCATCACAAAATGCCAGTCATGCGCATGATGCTGTTTCATTGGCAACTTGGTGCCAAGGGCTCCCTTGAATCACACTGCAGAGGAAGGACAAGCTTCAGCTGACACACATGTAGGAAATGACTTATGCAAAACAATCACTGTGACAATTAAAGAGACTTTATTTATAAACAAATGTTACTATTTCGAGGGAGGAAAAACAAAGTGTTTCTCACCCTGAACTCATTGAGTGTGAAATTCTTACCTATCGGACATCCTGTTATAAAAGATGCACATTGCATTGAAGGAAAGCTTCTTGCCTTTTACTAAAGGCAAAATTCCTACTCAGTTACTTTTCCCACACATTCCACTAAGGCAAGAATTTATTTTATCTGAGCCCCATTAAGAGGTTGTATTTTTCAAACCGCTTTTGCTTGAAGATATGTACTCTGAGTGCATGATTGACCCGCACAATTGCGTTCTAGTGATGTCAACGGGGCCAGTGGGCTGATAACGGCAGCTGGGCAAAGGTTGAGCAATGCAAAACAAGAGCGCTCACTCACCTGCAGCATTCCAGGCCCATCTGGAATGTCCTCAAGGCCTTGCCAGAGCCACTGGACAGTGTAGGCATCGTTATTTATTATGCATAGATGTTTTGGTCTTATAGGTTAGGCTTACACTGAAATAAAAAATGATATGATTAAAAAATATGAAAAAGCTGTTTTTTTATCAAGAGCAGAAGGCGGCCATTTTGTTATTTGCTGTCGAGTGTGAATTGACATCACATTTGCTCAGGTCTCAAGTAACAACCAATCACAGCTCACCTGTTTTCTGAATCTGAGCTGTGATTGGGTGTTATCTGAGACCTGAGCGACTGTGATGTCATTTTCACTCGACTGCAAGTGACAAAATGGCCGCCCCCTGAGATGGCTAAAAAATGACTGGATTTTGCTTCATAACTCATATTCCACAAACGTAGTATTTATCAGAATGTCATGTTAAGACTATAGTGAGGTCACATATAACATATTATTGTCAAGAAATGTTTAAGGTTGACTTCCCCTTTAAGATTTGCAGTCTTTTAAAAGGATACTTGATAACTTTATCAATTTGTTGTTGACTGAAGATGTCCTGTGCTGAAGAAGTAGGTTACGACCAATCATAGCTCAGTTTACTGACCAAACCCAGAAAACAGGTAAGCCATGATTGGTCGTTACCTACTTCCTTAGACAGGTGATGTCATCTTCGGTCGACAGCAAGTGGAAAAAATAGTTTTTAAAGGTATTAATTGTACGTGAAAAATAACTTAAGTTATCAAATTAATTCTGGACAAAATGTTAACTTTTCACTGCTGAAAATGGCCCAATGAGTCAAGTATTCCTTTAAGCATTCATTATGACAATTTCACAAAGTTCTACCAAATACCAATAAGTGTGGCTTAAATGGAAGTCAGTAAATCTTAAAATCAGACTGCAACAATAATGCAAACAAATGTTTGGCTTTAACATTCAAATTTACATGTGTAATACGATAATTTATATGTAAACATGTTGACTGCATAAATTTTTTACAATATGTTCTATATGCCACACTACTAGTCTAAACATTGAACATTGAAAAATTTAAAGATTCTACACACTGTTACTTTAAACAGCAAAATCCACCTGTTTTTATCCATCTGCAGGGGGCAGCCATTTTGCAAAAATGACATCATAGTTGCTTAGGTAACGACCACTCACGGCGTTTGGTCATTCATAAACCGAGTCGTGATTGGTCATTACCTGAGCCCTGAGCAACTGTGATGTCATTTTTAGTCGGCAGCAAGTAGCAAAATGGCTGCACCCTGGATTGGATATGGATTAAAATGGGTAGATTTTGCTGATTTATTCATATTGCACAATAATAATCAGAATACTATGTTTAGACTAGTGGGGCTGCAGAGAACATATTATTTTAAAGATTAAAAAAAAAAAACTTTACTTAACATTTAAGTGTTGAACATTTATAGACACTGTATACATAAACTAGACTAGGTGCAATTTCTGGAGAAATTGCGTGGGAATGCTGAAAGCTGAATGCTGAGATTTGAATGTATGTGGAATGCTTATGAAGTAAATTGAGAGATAAATGATGAAATTATGACCTCCTGGTTACTGGACAATGCACTTTACCAACTGTGCCACCGAGCAGTATCAGACAGGTGGTAATGATGATAAGTCATATGTATGGAAGTGGGCGTGGAATATTGGGACTTCAAGTGGGAAGTTCAATGTCTGTCCCATTGAAAATTAATGGGGAAAAGTTGATTTTTAACGTTAAATTATGCGAATACTGTAAGTAATGTGGAATCAGACGATATATACCCCGGGAGGCGGGAATTTTTGAAGAAAGTTGAAATTTGAACGGTGTAAATTGGAATTATTATGTGGGAGTTGTTACACGGCAAAAAACTGTGCAGAATAAAAATCACAATAAGATACGCTGAAGCATTCCCACAATTAATAAAAGACAGTATACATATTTGGAAATTGCATTCTACCACACTGTGTTGTTGATTTGATATTGAGTAACTGTTCAACCCTGCTTAATTCTAGAGCCATTATAAAAGTCTACAAGGTCGTGGCTCCAAGGCTAATGGTAGTAAACATTAACCATGACCGTCCAGTCAGCATGACATGCAGGCTTCTGGAATTTGTGTAAGGCCAGGTCGGTGAGCAATGCATGAGCCTCCAAATGATTTGATGATTTAAAATATGTGACTAAAAGAGGATGGACATTACGGGTTTGTTTTAGATATGTTGACTTAAAGATCTTTAAAAAAAAAAAAAAAACACTTCCTAAGGTTGCCCCTCTCTGCACAGTATGTGTATATTGATGTGAGGATGTATAATTACATTTATTTTGGTCCAAACATGTACCCTTAAAATAGCAATCTGATTCTCACTGGGCTCTGACTCTGAGCTATTGTAAAGATGATCTGTTTATAATGTACACATTTAAAAACATTTGATTGGCTTAGGCCAGGGGTCTGCAACCTGTGGCTCCCTGTGTATCTAAAAAAAAAAGAAAAAAAAGTGAAGAAATAAATAGTAGAAATTATTATTATTATTTATTTACATTTTTATTTTTTAGATAAAATATTCTTTGAATTAATTCATTATTAAATGAAAAAAATTATTAATAAATATTGAGAAATGTCAGTCCAAACTTTTCAGTTGTCAGAAAAAGAGACAAAAGGTAGATGATAGTAAAGAAAAAAAGCCTAAAAATGTTCAAAAAGGACAATGAAAAGCAGAAAATTCCCATAAAATGTCAGATAATTGAATAAAAAAGGCAGAAAATAAAATGTTCAAAAGTAATTATATGTCCAAAAACAAAAGAAGAAATCCTGAAAATTAACATAAAATGTCCACAAAATTGCCAAAAATGTCAGAAAATTGATAGCACAAAAGGTAGAAAAAATGTCAACAAATAGCCATAAATTGCCAACAATGTCAGAAATTTAACTGAAAGGCAGCAACGTCTAAAAATGTATGAAGAATTACACACACAAAAAAATATATAAATTCAAAAACGGACTACAAAAGGTAGAAGAAAAGGAACTGAATTGTGCATATTTTTCTGTTCAAATATTTTGTGGCTCCAGACAGATTTTTTGTTATTTATTTGAACTAAAATGGCTCTTTTGACAGTCAAGGTTGCTGGTTTCGTCTTATGGATAGATTTAAATTCTACTTAGGTTACATTTCAGACATTTTGGATATCAATAAAGCATCAGTGAAACATTTCTTTACTGTATTTGTAGTCACTCAAACCAGCGAAACTTCTTTATAATGTGGTCTTTTTTTCTTTTTCTTTTTTTGTTGCTCAGGGAGCGATCAGAGCTGCTGGAGGAGGCCAAGAAAATGGAAGCAGCCAAGTTCCGATACATCTTGCCTGTGTATGGGATCTGTGAGGATCCTCAGGGCCTGGTCATGGAGTACATGGAGACGGGCTCCCTGGAAACGCTCCTAGCGACCGAGCCGTTGCCCTGGGAGCTCCGCTTCCGTATCATCTACGAGACTGCTGTGGGGATGAACTTCTTACACTGCATGAACCCGCCCCTGCTCCACCTGGACCTGAAGCCTGCCAACATCCTGCTGGATGCCCACTACCACGTCAAGGTATGTTTCTGTCTTTTTTCACTTTCACTGATGGAAAAATATTAGTCAGAACATGCACTTATTAGAGCAAGCATGAGCCATTTGATAGTGGAGCCGCAACAAACTTGATACTTCCATATGACAGTAAAGTGTGGTATGTTGGTTCGCGTTGTGCTAAAACTTTTAGGATAAATAAAGTTCTTCTTAGCACACAGTTGTTGTCCGCATATTATTGGACATAATAATCTGGCGACAAAGATTCACTTTGCATCACTGCCCTTACATAAAGCTCCTAAGGCTCGCGGCGACCGAATTAGCCGAAGCTAGCGGCATGGTGCTAACTCCAATTCATGCCCCTTTAACCATTTTCTTCTTGTATCATCACAACATCGTGTTTGTTTCAGTCGTGTTGTTTTGGTGCTAAAAGCTAGGGAGCTAGCTAGCTAGCACCTGGGGCTAAAGCCAAACTGTGGCAGGGTTTTTGCTTTCTGGACCTGGATTTGCCACCTCTGGCTTTTGTCTTTTGGTCTAGTCTTTTAAAGTCTTATGTCTTAAGTTAGTTAGTTAGTTTAAAGTTTTGAAAGTCTATTGGTCCAAATCAGCAAATGCCGTTTTGGACAATTTTTGGCAGCTGAAATTTTTTAATGACTTATTATTTTACCACACATTATGGTGCTACAATACATTTTGTGGTATCAATGTTTTAATGTATCTAGCTAGTATTTTCTGTTTTAATTAGAATCAATAAATATAACATTTAGTAGTAGTAGTACACATTCTCACTTTAATGAAAAAGAAAGAAGCCTGCAAAATATTTTTTTTTTGCTGAGACAGATGTTAGAGCAAAAAGAAGCGGAAAGGGAATGTCTAAATAAATCAATGAACTGCCTCTGGTAGTATCAAATGGATGATTAAAGAAAAGCACCCAGTATTTTGACCCTGCCTTAAAGCTGACTCAAAAAGCTACAATAGTATTGTTCATAAACCAGCATTCCAGCTGTGCACTTCTTTGTCCTTTCTGTTCATTTATTTGACAAAGACGGCCTTCACTCTTACCAGACTTGTCTTTTTACTATGAGCAGATCAACTGAAACGAATGCAGTAGGTGGGAACCATCCATTTAACTTTAATAGCTGCATGTAAACTCCTCTTCCAGGCTTGTCCCTACAGGATTCCTTTAGTTCCTGTGTAAAGCTCCCTGTGACTGTATCTGTGTATGTGTGTGTGACTGTGCGTGGGCGTGCTCAATCCACTATGAAGGGCCTCTGCTGCATGCCGGGACTTGCTGCCACGCTCCGCATGGAAACTTAGTCACGTTGACCCTACGGGACGAGTAGTCAGGGTCTTGCTTATGTCGTCTCTCTGTCTCAGATATCAGATTTTGGCTTGGCTCGCTGGAACGGTCTGTCACGGGCCGACGACATCAGTAGGGACGGCTTTTGTGGCACCATCGCCTACCTGCCGCCTGAAAGCATCATTGAGAAAGACCGGGTGTCGGACACCAAACATGACATATACAGGTTGGAATTTTTTAAATATCTGTTTAGAGTTCTGTTAACAACAATGTAACGAGTCGTGTGTGTTTCCAGTTTTTCCATTGTTATCTGGGGCATCCTCACTCAGAAGAAACCCTATCAAGGTAAGACCAATGTAATATTTGAATTATATATATATATATAAGTGTAAGTAGGGGTGTTAGAAAAAATCGATTCGGCAATATATCGCAATATTACAGCGTGCAATTCTCGAATCGATTCAATATGCGGCCAAATCGATTTTTAAACATACATTTTTTAAGGAAATATTCAACAAAGCGTCTTACTTAGGGTTAGGATTCACACATTAAGCATGGAAGAATGTTATATTAATGGAACATTAAGCCTAATATTTTATTTCAGACTGCAACCTTTTTGTTAAATGCAGCGGCTCCGTTATAAGCCTGAATTTTCAGATAAATAAATAAAAATTCATACAAATCTTACAGTGTACATGTACAAGTTTACTGATAAGTATTTTCTAAATTTGAGTCAAAAATAAATAAATCGCAAAAGTATAGATTCATATTGGGATTAATCGGCATCGAATCGAATCGTGACCTATGAATCGTGATAAGAATCGAATCGCCATGTACTAGGCAATTCACACCCCTTAGAGCAAATCCAATTTGCAGAAACTTCTCAAAGTTAGAATACAGTCATAATGTTAAGGATAATAAAATTCTCGTGACAGCCCTAATTACTAAGGCTGAGTATCAATTCTGATGTCCTCAATCGATTCGGTTTTGATTCACAAGAGTTCAGTTTGATTCGATTTTGATTTGTTTCAGAGTCGATTCAATTCAATCCAATATCGCCTCATTATGAAACATCAATTGTTCTTAAATGTCAAGAACATGATTTAAAAACTCCACAAATATTAGTAAGTCAATTTTGTGGCGGCAGTAACTTGTCAAATGATTTTGTTTAGTAATGAAAGTAACGTGTTTTAATCTCTTAAGTGTTACACGAACATTAACATCAGCAAGGATGCGATGAAAATTCGAATAATTCAAAAATAAATCAGGTCTTTCATAAATGTAAAAATACTTTTAAATTCATGTGAAAGGTAAATTTCAAGAAAATAGTAAGATTTAAAAAATTGGCCTTTAAGAATCTATATATATTTTTTGAATTTATGGGAAATAGGAATCGGATCAGGCTTGAAAAGGAAAATAGATTCAATATCGATTATTTGATTTTGTTGTTTTTTTAAACCCAGCCCTACTGATTACTTTGAAATGGAGCAAATGTTGAAGTTGTTTTTTGTGTCTTTTAAGGAGAGAACAACATCTTGCAGATCATGGTGAAGGTGGTGAAAGGGGTGCGTCCGGATCTGGGGACAGTGCCGCGCAATCGCCCTACCGCATGTACCGGCTTCCTGAATCTAATGCAGCACTGCTGGGCAACCAGTCCTGAGGCCAGACCCAGCTTCCAGGGTAAGTTGTTATTCTCATCAGTTCCTTATTTTTCAGATATACCTCAACGTGTTCTTGGAGAGTGCAACTCGTACGTTTTAGCTACATTAGCATAACAATTCTGTTCTCTGTTATTATTAAATGTTGACTCATGATTTCTGACTCTTCCAGATATCACATCCGAAGCTGAAGCTCTGTGCTGTAAACCTCAAGAGGAGCCCAAGACTCCCATCTTGCCAGAGTCAGAGCCTACTTCCTATGATGGGCTGTCCCTTCACCAGGTAGGTGTTGAGTCCCTGTTCTCAGGGAACATTAACAGTGCTGCGAAGGAAGAGCAGAGGTGCCACCTCCAGAAACCCAGGTCCAGAAAGTGAAAACCCTGCCACAGTTTGGCTTTAGCCCCAGGTGCTAGCTAGGGAGCGCCCTAGCTAGCTTCCATGGTGCTTGTTTACCCGCTGTTCACTCTTGTTCACTCTTACCAGCTAGCTAGCTTTAGCCCCTGATGCTAACTAGCCAGCTAGCTAGCATCAGGGACTAAAGCCAATCTGTGCCAGGGTTTTTATTTTCTTGACCTGGATTTGCCACCTCTGCCAGTGAAGCGTGTGCGGTCACATTCACTTCTTGTATCATCACAACATCCCGTTTGTTTCAGCCGGTTTGTTTTGGTGTTAAAAGCAGAGGTGGCAAATCCACGTCCAGAAAGTAAAATCCCTGCCACTGTTTAGCTTTAGCCCCAGGTGCTAGCTAGCGAGCTCCCTAGCTAGCTCCCATCGTGCTTGTTTACCTGCTGTTCACTCTTGTTCACTCTTACCAGCTAACTAGCTAGCTAACCCATGAAAAAAATTTTTTTATTTTTTTATTCAGAAATTCTAAGTCAATTTTGCAAGGACATATTTTTGCAAAAAATTACTACTTTAAAATAAATAAACAAAGTCACTCAAGGGTTAATGATATTAATAATAATAAAAAATACATTTATTTTGTAATGCACTTTATATGTCCAAAAAATCTCAAAATGCTACAGATGAGGGTTCAGACTATTTATAGTAATACAGTCAAAACCATAACATCTAACAGAGTACCCCCCGCCCCAAAAGGGTTGAGGAACAAACCCCCAACTTTAGGTTGGGAGGCAGCCTATTCCTGAGCCATTGCCGCTCCTACCGTGTGTTAGTTTATTGCTCGCGTCAGCTGGAAATCTTCATACCTCCTTTAGGATATTAGCAAACAGTAGGAGTGGCATAGCTCAGGTGGTAAAATGGCCGTCTCCCAATCTGAAGGTTGTGAGTTTGTTCCTTACCCCTTGTGTAACTTTATCTATATATGTATATTTTAATAAACTAGTCAAATGTACTCCCCAAAAATATTTCTAACACTTACTTCTCTAGTATACGGTAAAAATACTTTGAGTAAAATTTACTCTGAATATTTTACTCTTCCAAGTGTAAATTTTACTCTGTTTAGAGTGGGACCAAATAGACACTGTTTAAAGTAAAATGTACGATACTCTACAAAATGTACTGTGTACCAATAAGCAAGGTTAAGAATCACTGCTGTATTATTATACATAAATACATTCAAAAACGGCTATTAACATTACTATGTGTACACTTTTGTCTATCAATATCATGTTATTATGTTTTAGATTTGTACTTGTACATATATAAGTTGTATATAATTTTTATGTTTGGAAAGAAAAAATAAAATTAGTAAGTAAAGTAAGTTAAAAAAAAAAGTTATTTTCCTATGTAGCCTATCATGATGTTTTTTCCCTCCATTTTTTATTCTTGGGTATGTTTATCTGCAAAGGTGCTCTAGCCACTGTTATTATCATTGTGAGCTATTTTCGGAGTAAATGTTTGATGAAAACAATAGTGACTTGGCCAAAGAAGAATGTTGACTGATGGGATTGCTCAGCCTGTCTGCAGTGTCACATCCGCACTGTTGAATAAACACAAGTTGCAATGGCAACACACTTGGCAGCTATTACTGAATATTTACTTGTCTGTTTTGGTTCAAGATTTTGAATTTCAGTAGAGTCATGTTGGAATGGTTAACCATGAATTGAGCAAGGGATATTAAAAAAACAAAACAAAAAAAAACATGCATCCCCCCCCCCCCCCATAACTACTGTTTTCATACCCCCAAAAGTCAAGAATTATATATTAATTTGATCTTTGCCCACCCTAGCTGATGAGCAGAAGTCTATTTTCCATAATAGGTCAACATTCTGATCATGCTTGAAGTTTTGTTGTATTTATTTTTGATCTGGTCTATTCTCTCCACAGGTTAAAACCAGTAAGCAACCAGTGCGTCCAGTCTCTGCCATGCTGCCTGAAAAAGACTACACTTTGTCCGAGCTGTTGACCCAAGTGGATTCGGGGATCTCGAGGAGCTTTGACCGACTGAAGGAAGAAAGCTGCCACAGCAAAGACAACACTTGCAAGAGGCTGTCTGGCATGTCCTCTGCCGATTCAGCCTTCTCGTCGCAAGACTCCATAACGCTCTCTTTTGAGAAGGAAAGCACCATTGGTAAGAGATAACTAGTGAATAGCAGCTACTAGTGTTGTTGTTGTTGTTAAGTCATTCAAACCCGAAAACTTTTTTTTTCATTGCTGATACCGAGACCGATTATTAGTAGGCAAGGAGGCCGATAACTCATATATGGAGCTGATATTCTTTTGCAGTAAAATAAAACATATTAGCATCAAAATTGTAAAAATTGAGCACTTTTGTTAACTCATTTGCTCCCAAAAACATATAAATACATTCTATTTTAAATATTACCGTTCTCCCAAAGATGTTTAATGTATTTTTTTATGCTACAGCATACAGAAGGCTCTGATATAGCTTCTGAACTGAAGAGAACGATTAAAGCAATGGTAGTTATTACAAAAAACGGCCAGCAGGTGGCAGCAGAGTATAAGAGATCAACCAGGGCCATGTTGCAACAAACTCTTTTTTCCCAGTGTTTTTAACAGGTTTGTGAATAATGATAAAACGTAGCTATATTCTAATGCTAATTGCTAATTGAAATATACTTTTCTCCTGATGAAAGAAGAGACTCTAATCTTTCTTTTGGTAGGTTCCATGTTTTTATAGCAATAGAACACAATATTCTGTGGGCCTTGCAAAATAAGTCAAAATCCTGAATACAGCCATTGACACAAGGGGTTGCTTCAGTGAAAATGGCTGGGAGTGAATGAATTAAAACAACTTTTCAAATGTTCAACATATTCATTTAATTTAAAATACAGCAAATAGACAGTTTTGTTTTAAAATTCTAATAAGAGTAAATACTTTTCCTTCGTAAATTGTTTTCCAAAATATTAACTTAACTGAACTTTTTCTTAAATTTTTACACAATCTCTTATAAAGTTAAGTGAAATTTTAAAAGTTTCCATGAAAGGAACCCAGTTTTAAATTTCTCTGAATCTCTGTGCTTGTGAACATAGCAAATTTTGGGTTCTCGTCAGTTCGTCAAATAGTTCAATCAAAAGATGTTTACAGTGAACATTTGTCAGAACATGTTCAAAATTTCTTTCTTTGTCTGTGAACATCTTTGCAACATTTTACAAACCCTGAAGAAAACACAAAATTCACTAAGTTCGCAAACATTCGCCTCCTAGAAAGATAACAGCTTTATTGGCCTTAAGATTTGTAAAAATGGTCGATGCCGATATTCCTGAAAATGCCAAATATTGGCACCGATAATTCGTGTATCCCTAATAAAAATTTAATACTTTGTCCTTCGCTCCCAAAAACATATTTAAACGTTTTTTTTGTTTTGTTTTTTTGCTAGAGCATACAGAAGGCTTTGATGCAGCTTCTGACCTGAAGAGGTCACTTAAAGCCATGGTAGTTATTATAAAAACGGCCAGCAGGTGGCAGCAGAGTATAAGAGATCAACCATGGCTATGTTGCAACAAGCTCTTTTTCCCAGTGTTTTCAACAGGTTTGTGAATAATGATGAAACTTAGCTATATTCTAATGATAATTGCTGCAAAACAAAAACAGATATAAATATACTTCTTTTTCCTGATGAAAGAAGAGACTCTAATCTTTCTTCTGGTAGTTTTTATAGCAATAGAACACAATATTCAGTGGGCCTTGCAAAATTATTTAAAATCCAGCCAAACAGCCGGGAGTGAAGGGGGTTGCTTCAGTGAAAATGGCTGGGAATGAATGAGTTAAATGGCTTCTTCTTCCTCTTATGTAGATTCTGCTGAGGTCCACAAAAGGAAGTTATGCGACGCTATCAAAACAAAAGACATCGCAAAGTTGATGAAGATCCTTCAGCCGCAGGATGTTGACCTTCTCCTTGACGGAGGAGGAAGCCTCCTCCATTACGCCGTCACCTTAGACAACGAGGAAGCCATCAAATTCCTTCTGCTGAACAACGCCAATCCCAACCTGGCCAACGCACGCGGCTCCACCCCTCTCCACATGGCCACCGAGAAGCACCTGAAGCCCCTGGCGGAACTTCTGCTGGGCCGGCGGAGCACCAACGTCAACGCCAAGGACGAGGACCAGTACACGGCTTTGCACTGGGCGGCCCAGAACGGCGACGAGGCCATGGCGCGCCTGCTGCTGGACCGGGGGGCGGCCATCAACGAGACGGACGGTCAGGGGCGCACGCCCGCTCACGTGGCCTGCCAGCACGGCCAGGAGAACGTGGTCCGCGTGCTGCTGAGTCGCGGCGCCGACGTCAGGGTTAAGGGCAAGGACGACTGGACGGCGCTGCACTTGGCTGCCTGGCAGGGTCACCTGGGGATCGTCAAACTGCTGGTCAAGCAGGGGGCCGCCGACGTCAACGGCCAGACGTCGGACGGCCGCACCGCACTGCATTTAGCCTCCCAGAGGGGGCAGTACAGAGTGGCCCGAATACTAATCGAACTAAAGGCAGACATTTATATGAAAACGGTGGAGTTCAACACGCCTTTGCATGTCGCGGCACAAACCGGTCACACCAGCACGTCCCGCCTCCTCATCAAACACCACGCGGATATCCACGCTGAGAACAAACAAGGATTTACTCCTCTCCACTTGGCCTCCCAGCGAGGCCATCTCGCCACGGTCAAGATGTTAATCGAAGAAGGGGCCGATCCTCAAAAAGGTACCCGGGCCCAAAGCAGCCCCGCAGAGAGCGGACACTGTGCGCTTCTGAAAGAACTACTCCTTCACTGTCCAGACGGGGGCGCTCTGTCAAATGAGCTGGGCCCGTTGCGCCCGGCAGACCAGAGCGGGTACTTGCCGGAGGACCCCCAGGACTTAATTAGCCAAAGCTTGGCGCCGCCTGAGCCCGAGCAGCCACCGGAAGCCAAGTCGCTCCCGAGGAGAGTCGTCATTCTCAAACTGACGGAGCACAAAGACAATCCGCAGGCCAACAGCTCACAGTGTGCGCCAGCTTTGTGCTAACACCAGCAAAGACACTGCTGAAACTGTCAGAAAAGAAATAAATATATATATATTTGGATGAATTGCTGATGCCCATCTGGTGCTTCACAGTTAGACCATCAGTGGAATTGAATATGCTAAACGCCTTGTGTCTGCATTTGACCATGCTGAGAACAGCTTCCATGTAAATGTTTATTTATGACATTTAGAATTTTACTTTTGTACCCACTTTTTTTTTTCTTTTTTTTTACTGCATAAGAACATTTGGTTATCTGATAAGGAAACAGATTTGTGGACCTTTTTGAGAATGTTGCACTGTACATACCTGTAAATTGTATAAAGTGGCACACAAACCTTTCATTATTGTTTTAGAGCCATTATGAATTTTGAAAAGGTTTGACAATGTTCTGTGTTACATATCAGTGCTACATCAGGGATGCCATTAAAATAGCTTTAACCTGAATTTTTTAGCTTCTGTTTTTTTCCCCATTTTCAACTGAGACATACATTAATCTGGTATGGAGGGTCCTAAATTTACAATATGGACAAAAATATGAGTTTGCGCAGTACGTAAGCGTAATGCTGCCACATCGCGTTTTGACATAATTTTCACGTTTTAAAATGATAAATATTGTTAAAACATAAAACTTATGTAAAAACGTGAAAATTATCATGTAAAAACATGATATGTTTCTTTTTTTTCTTTTTTTCATGGTGTGGCAGCAATACGCTTCCGTAGTGCAACACCCTAAGAACACGCAGCAAAAGAAGCCATGCTTACGTGTTGCCATAGTTAATGTCTCTATTTGATTAAAAAAATATCTATAACCAATAAGTGGTTTTTTTACATGCAAATATTTACGGTAATTGTTATATTATAAAATATTAAATATTGTTAACAATATTAAATATCAAAAATATATCTAGAACCAAGACAATTTTTTTTACCTGCAAATATTTACAGTAATTATGTTATATTATAAAAAATATATGTTAAAATATTAAATCTTAATATAAAATATTAAATCTTATTAAAAATATATCTATGACCAAGAAGTTTTTTTACATGCAAATATTTAAGGTAATTGTTATATTGTAAAATATAAAAATTAATAATAAATATTAAATATTATTAAAAATATATCTGACCAAGAAGTGTTTTTACATACAAATATTTATGTAATTATGTTATATTATAAAATATTAAATAGTATTAATAATTAATATTATTAAAAATATATTTATGACCAATACGTTTTTTTTACATGCTAATTATGTTATATTTAAAAAATCAATATTTAAATATGAAATATTATTAATATTTAATTTTAAATATTATTTAAAAAATATTTGACCAAGAAGCGTTTTTTTTTTTTGCATGCAAATATTTACGATCATTATGAGTTCACTAATGCGACGTTAGCAAAGGTTATATACAAATTCCCTGAAAATAAAAATAAAACTCAACAAATGACCTAAATATAAGTCTAACTGTGTAATGTGTCTACAAAGTCATTTACCACATGACAAGAAGCAAATAGATATGAAAACTATTTGCTAGTGTGCTGTAGCAATCCGGCTAAACGACTTGCCTATGTGGCGGCCATCTTGGGAGAAACAACCTTCACATTAAAGACAATACACAGATGTTGTAATTTGCTGAAAATGAAAGCTATTGAAGGCCAATTCCGAACAGCCGGCCATTTCTGATATAACCTGCAATGCAACGCACCTTGCTTGTTTTTTGGCTGTGACTAGCATACAAAACTATCAGAAAATCACAGTGTTCGCCAACTTTGTGCTAACACCAGCAAAGACACTGCTAAAACTGTCAGAAAATAAATAAATATATATATATATATATATATATATATTTGGATGAATTTTTATTTGTGACGTAATTGTGACGTAAGCTCGGAATTGTCCGTGCAATATTGTTCCATCCTCCATCAACCGGTAAGTAGACCTAGTCAGAAAAACAAACACAAACCTTTATTTATGATTCATGAGAAAGCCAAAGTATCTTGTTTCACTTGTCTCAGATTTAGTTCTCACAACTGCTCTCAGCACCCGCATGTGTGAAACAATAATGGCCCTTGACATGCGGTCGAGCTGGCGTGTCTGCATCTGCACTCTCATCTGGAGTGAAATCACAGCGTCTCCTCTCCAGACCCCACAGATCACGCGCAGGTTGGCAAGCGCCATGGGAACGGGCCCCGAGGAGGATCACATGATGCGCGCGCGTGATTAAGAAATGAGTGAGGGTGCTGACGTTTACCTGCAATTTCAGAACGTGTCATCACGAAAAAACCTCGTCTCTTCCCAGACAGACACCCTGCATGCAGACTTGGCACTTGGAACCCGAGGCATGCTGCAGGGCGGTGCTTAATTGTCCTGTCTTTAGAGCTCGGGTTTGCAGAGATGCTGAAGATGAGTGAGATGTGTAATTTGAAGCCGCTGCTAACCGGGTGAAAATTTGACAGTTTATTAGACCTAGCTCCATCCATATCCGCCAGGTCCTAATTTTTGTGTATTCAAAACGTAGGAAAACTCTGGCCATTGACATCCAGCGATTAGGCTACTATTCGTCGTACATCATGCACCGATTCATATTTATCGCCTGGAGCGATCGGCCCAATAATGGACCAGCTGTTCGTTAGCGCTGTTAGCCGCTAGCGCTATTAGCCACCGTTAAGCGCTTTTACTTTTGTTTGCGTACGCAATGGATAAGGGTTTATAACTTACAATAATATATGTGAATTTAAGAAAAGTGCATGTTCTGTTTATTTTTTGTTATTCGTTCATTCATTTGCTTTCTTTTCTATTTTAATGATATATTATTAAATATAATAACTTATTGTACATTATCATGATATAAATTATAGCTGGTAGGATAAGTTCTTGTACTCCTTCCAACTCCCTTTGAACATGTAAATTGTTTCTTTACTAATAACTCTTTTCCATTTTAACTTTTATTTTTCTTTCATTCACTTATATTGTATAGTTTGTATTGCATTTATATATTCACCAAACCAAACTTGTGCCGTACAATACAAAGTCTTTTTTTTAGTGCCCTTAAAAGGCGATTGGACGTTATTCCCGGACGAGGTTATGTTGTTTACGTCGGTCGAAATAGTTGTTAAGCCGTGAAACGCTGCCACGAAAAAAATCCAAATAAAAGCGCTCCAAGGCATTGGCCTCCATATATTATTTGGTAAGGTAAGGTTTATTTTGAAGTTGGCCCTCTCATTGCGTTGTGTGTTGACAGATAGGCCTACTTTGTCAAATACGATGGAGGACCAAAATTGCCAAAATTAAAATAAATGAGCGGATAAATAATTAAATAAAAGTGAAAATAAAAACGAATATTAAAAAAAAGGCTATAATTCAAAAATTAAACACAAATAAATAAATATGAATGGAAATAAAGACGCTTAGGATCTCCCCCTCATTTGAATAACATTGCATCTCGTGTTTCATGTGACAGCATCTGCAGCATGAAATAAATATGAGAGCAAAGCGTTTTTATTTATTGATTGACATTTCATTCTATTTATATATTTATTTTGTATTTTTATCAATGACTAAAAGATGCAGCCATATACACTTTTATATTAAAGATGCATTGTGCAGTTTTAAAAGGTAATGTTAAAGCTTTTTCTACATTATGCATGCTCCACCAATGCCCAGAGTACGAAGAGCCCTGACTGTTTTACTCTGACTGCACCCATTAGCTTTTATCTTCTCTTTATAGTAGAGTGTACGGACCCTGCACACTCCACAGTTTCTTTGGGGAGGGAAGGGGCGGAGTTTTTCTTACCTCATTTGAAGTCATGTCTTCGTTTGTCAACTGTGACTGTCACTTTAAGATTGTGCACGTACTCGCACGCTCACCATGAACGAGCCTGACACAGATGCTGCAGTTACGCTTTGGGCCGGAGATGGCAGTCACGAGTAAAAAAGATGAATATCTCTCTCTATCTTTTGAATTATATTTTTATATTCGTTTTTATTTCCATTTTTATTCATTAAGGTATTTATTTATTAATGCGTTTATTTATTTTAAATTTTCCCCATAATGTAAACTGTTTTACTCCACTGTAAAATCGGGAGCTGCCTTAGCGGGAGAAATGACTGGAAACTACGCGGGTTGACATTCCCCACGAGTCGGGAAAGTAGGCAAGTATATGACATGGTTGTGGGTACTCCAACACAAATACGTACATATGACTCCGAATGGTCCCTATAGGTGTGATTCGTGTGAATGTGAGTGTGAATGACTGCATATGAGGACAAATAATACACAACATGGATAGATCCGGGGGTAACAGATGGTTTGTTATGTTGCGTGGGGGAATATTGGTTGGAGCTTATATTCTAATTATTGATGAATCATCTTCCTTTTTTTCTTCTTCTGCTTCCCTGTCTTCCCACTCAACATTTTGGATGCTTCTCCTCAGTCCTTGATGAGTGATGAGTGTCAGTCCCCTTAAAGCAACACTAAGGAACTTTCAGTTCATGTTGATTATGGCGGCGCTATATGGACCAAAAGCGGTAATGTTATTCCTGAAAGAAGACCACATTTCCCATGAGGACAAGCACATTGCGTCGTTTTTGAGCTCACGCCAGCGAGCGAATTCCGGGCCAATGTTGATCCTTGACTGTCCTTTTATCCGGGTAGCTTCCCCTTTCCTTTTTTGTCTCCTCAGACAAAACTTTTCAGTTGTTTTGCAGCTTCTGCCAGGAAAGCAGTTATCGTGCCTCGACATTCAAATTGACTTCCGTCTTTGTAACGAATGGGAAAAGGGGGAAGTGACGTATGCCACAATAAAACAGTAGCACATTTGTATTTTTTTTGTGTGGCAGTGTTCCTACCATCCTCCTCAAAGTTGCTTAGTGCCAGTAAAAATGATACAGACGCCTTCAGGCCATGACACCATTCAACTAGTTTTAAGTTGATGTTTCATCAAAAGAGATATGGAAATATTTTATTAAGTTTGAAAAGTTCCTTAGTGCTACTTTAAGTTGTGACTGTGGAACCACATTCACGGGGCTAATGTGAGACTTCCGGTGTCATAAAGCCAGCCCTGTTAATTACACAACATGCAATATCAGTATGACACACTACCATATTGTGGGTATAAAGTCATCTTCCTCTGTAAACAAGCAATGGAGATGGGATGCCAGATGGTTTATGGGTTCCTTTTAAATTATTATTATTACAGTATTGTGATTATTTAGCATGTCTTTATCATCATCGTCCCCACAGCACTAAGGCATAGTTCTATATTGGCATCCAAAAAGGTTAATGGTGCTAAAAATCAGTTTCTCAAGTATTTCTCAAGTATTTAGGCTTTGCTCGCGTCTGAAACGTTGCATGATTTCCATCCTGCCAGACGGTGTTTTTATGTTTGAATACAATCAGGACTTTTCACTTTGGCTGAGGCATACACGCCCGCACTAGTCTGTGACGAGCCAATTATGATGCTCTCCCAATCATGGTGCAAGGTTGGAGAAACACGATTTCCACAAAAATGTGACTTCATCAAGCCGTTTTCTATACTAACGAGACTAAGTGCAATTTCTGCAGAAATTGCGTGGGAATGCGGGAAGCTGAATGCTTATGAAGGAAATGGAAAGATAAATTGACAATTTTAATTGTAGTTAAATGACAAATGAACAAAAAGAAAAGTTGTGTTGAGAAGTTGTACGTATGGAAGTGGGCGTGGAAAGTGGGACTTTGAAAAAGTTCAATGTCAGTCCCATTGAAAATGAATGGGGGAAAAGTTGATATTTAACATTAAATTGTGCCAATACTCTAAGTAATGTGGAATCAGACTATATTTTCCCAAGAGGGTGTGAATTTTTGGAGCAAGTTAAAATTTGAACGGTGTAAATCATAAAAAGTGTAAAAAGTGAGGAGAATAAAATGCTATAATAAGTATAAGAATAAAAAATCCCAATAACATATTCCACAATTACCCTGATTACTGTTTAATACTAGGGGCTCTATTTTGGTAGATAGCACATCTGCTGTGGAGTGCATTTGCTGTGGGAATCCTGATTCATATTTGCAGATGTGCTTCCAACCTGTCGAGACTGAAGTGTGCAACTAGCTGCGTTTAAATAGAGCAATTAAAAAAAAGCAAATGGCTCCAAACGATTACACGATTATTCAAATAGGTGTTGATTAATTTGATAATTGATTAGTTGTCGATGAATCGATTAATTTCGACAGCTCTACAAAATTACCAACATTGGGTCTAATTTGCCACAGGGCAGTGTACGCTACGGCATGCTCAGGATTTTAAAAACAGTGTTTTAATATCTGTGTTGAAGGATGGTCCTCTCTAACGCAAATAAACCTCAGATCACTGCACACCCCTTTTATGCTGGGTCAATGCTGTGTACTGCTTCAATTAGCACGACAGCCGGAGGCGGGCCTAGGACGTTGTGGCCGGGCGAGCAGCTACTTGCTCACAAGCACAACCCCCCCAGCAAGACAAAATTGAATTGAGGAAAACTGTATCATGATAATTCAAATCAGTCGCTATCAATAATTATTGTTGTTGTTTTTCTCCTAAAAAAAAGGCACCCGGAGTAAAGAGTTAGGTCCTTTTATTTTAACACATAATATATAACTTTTACAGCTGAACAACTGACTTTATCTTTTTGCCATAGTCTACTAATGTTTCACTCTCCTGATTGTGACTTGAGTGCGATGGTAACCCATTACCAAAAAGACGTATATTTAAGTATGCTTGAGGAGTATATTAGGAGAGTATACTTCCAGTTTACTTTTCTTGTACTTATTGGAAGTATACTACTGTTATGTGTACTTGTAAGTATACTGAAACATATACTAAAAGTTTACATACTGTAGTATATACTTAGAAGGCACTCGCTGTAACGGACTAAATTAATAGGTTACATTTATTTATAAAGCCCTTACATTATGTGGCTGGATAGCCTAGAGGTCAAAGTCACTACCTTAACCTTTGATGCCAGAGGTTGCCGGTTTGATCCCTGTTAATTAATTACTGAGGTTTTTGCTGTAAACTAAACTGTGGAATTAACTATACCACAAAGTATGCTTTGTTTCAAGTATATTTAAGTATACAGAATAGTGTACTTAAATATACTATAAAGTATACTTGTAAGTATGCGTAAGTATACTTGTTCAATTTTAGTACTATTATCATAGCAGTCCGCCTGTTTTTATTGTTTGTTTGTTTTTTCTCCGCTCCTCCGCTTTCAGATATGTTGCGTGGATACGTTGATTTGCAAGACTTGCGTCATCTCCTGTCTCATGCGTCACTCTCCTCTATGACACAGCGCTTCCCCTTCCTCCACACATGAAAATCTGTGGAGATTTTCTACCGTAATGTATGCGGTATCCACGTAAACCGCCGCTTCTCTGCTTTCAAAAGCCGTTGGAATTACGTTGTTAGCGCTAGCGGTTCAGGAATTACGATGATTTGAAAAACAAGTGTAGTTTGGATTTGGAGGGTTAATATACTTTATAATACACTTAAGTATACTTTTAAGTGTACTAAAGTTGGCACATTTAGTCCCAATGAGTTTACTTGATATTATGTACTTAAAGTCTAATACTTTTTGGTAAGGGAAGGGTTAAGCTGGCTAACAAAGTTAGCACGTCAAAGAGAGGGAAACCCTTTGCTGCTACACCACATTTCCATTCAGAGGTGTTTAACAGGGTTAGTATGGACAATGTAGTTTTAATGCAAGAGTTGTACTGGTCATTTATTCGAACAAAGCAAAGCAACACTTGACATTGTTAGCTAATGCTAATCTGTGCTAACATTGCAGCTCTCTGACTGACAGTCAGACAGCTTAGACTGGTACGTAAGTTCTTCTGGATCTTCGCTGGCTGTGAAATTGTGGGAGGAGAACATCAGTGCGTGTGGCTATTTTAACCAAATTACCCCAATTTTGGTGTAACAATTCAGAATGACTTGCTTGCTCACTGCTCAGACACATTTTCGGGACTAAATGATTTAGTTGGGTTTGTAATTTCACACTCAATGGGTAGACACTCCAGAGGCTCAACTATTTTTAGAACCAACAAGTAAATCTTCCATATGGTTTCCCCTTTCTCTTCAAATGAAATACAATCGCTTACACAGTATTCACGTTATCAGCATGTGCCTGCTTTGTGAGGAAATAGAGACGTTGGCGAATTCTGTGATCTGTCTTCCTCCCCAATCTTTTCCTCTCCTCTTCATTTATTTTAACCTCACGGAACAAGCTAAACAAGATCTGAGACCTCGCCTCCTAAGACGCAAGGCGTGCGACAACATGTGCATGTCTCCTCCAGGCGAGCACGCGGACGTGGGCGCACTCACACGCCATTGATGGAATATATGATTTATGGCCTGTTTCCTTGCGCTTACACAATGACAATAAAGTTTAATTTTGGCAAACTAGGCAAAAGGTGAAGTTGTGATTTAAAGTTACGTTACACATGACTGGCAAACGAATGTTTGTAATCTGTAGACAAACAATTATAATGGTACAATGCCTATAATGTGGTTAAAGAGAAAATACTTCCTGGAGTTGTTTTGAGATAAAATTGTGAGGATAAAGTCCACACGGGGGCGGGAAGAGACGCTATGATGTCACTAAAAGGTAAACAGTGTGCTCGTACTGACTACTGAGTCAACACATGCATCTCCTGCCAGCTAATAGAAAACTCTGCCAACATAACAGGAGTGCATTCATCACTTCGACACCCTGGGAATTCAAAATAAGAAATCACAGTGGGACGGGCCCTGACTGTTGTTTGTGCCCATGCGCCAAACTATAGTTCAGAATATTCCCCCTTTTTTCCCCCACCTTGTTTTGGAACCGTGGACCATCTCCACACCCTCGGCAGGGTCCAAGAGTGTACATGGGAATTCACTCAACCAGTCTAATTGGACTCCACCATGGCTGCCCTTTGTCACAGATTCTGTTCATAACCTTTATGGACAGAATTTCAAGGCGCAGCCAATGCATTTGGTCTGGATTGGTGGGTTCAAACAAAGTGAAAAATGGCTTTAAAACAAATAATCACGCCACAAAATAATGTAAAAATTTGCAATAACTTTAGTTAAAAAAATTAAAATAAGCTACCTTAATTCAAACATTTACCTTTTATTTATTTACTCTGTTCTTCCCAGTGGGTTATTATAGTTTGGGATTTTCATTTTATTTCATTTTTATTTTGTTTCGTGTTTCTGTTAGTTTTTATTAGTTCTAGCTATTTAAAAAAATGCTTAGTTTTGGTTAGTTAACTTTCAGTATTAGTTGTTTTTCTTCTTTTTAAAGTGCATTACTTGTACGCAATATTTAATAAACACCATGGTAAAATGAAAAAAGTAACACATTTCTTACTTAGCGTTGCATTTCGGCTGAATTAAATGAAAAAGCAGGCAAGCCGAGCCATTGGAGCCAAAGGTCATGCAGGCAAAATTGTGGCCTAGGAGTGATGTCATCTAAAGGTGCTTTTCGACTGGCTGCTGTTAGATAATGTCACTTCTGTGTGACACATTTTCAAACGTCCTTATTCCGGTTACTTTCGAAATAAATATACTTAAAATCACATTTAACCCTGAAGAACCCAAGATCTTTTTTCTTCTTTGGAAAATTACGAACTATGCATTAAATGATTCTAATTTAGGATTTGGGCAAAATTTGACCCATTAGGATTTAGGAGTATAATTTCAAAGAACAAACACAATTTTGAATTTAGGAAAATAACTAATCAAATACACAGTTACATTGAACAAAGTGTTTTGCTTTATTTATTGCATGTTAGAACTGGATTTGAAATGTGCAAATTTTTATGTCTATAGCCGTCAATGGCAGTGAATGAGTTAATTATTCCTAGGGTCCCCCTAGTAGACACGGGCCCCAAGCAGGTGCTTCGTTCGCTTATGCCTTGGACCAGGTGTCGGTTTACTATTACATTAATCCACATGACAGAAAAAAATAGAAAATGATCATATTAGACAGATTAGTAGACTTTTAAAAAGCTTGCATACAAAGTTGGGGCTATGGAGTGATTGCCCACGCACTGCTATGCGGATAACAGATCTATGTTGTCCTGCTAAGCAGAAGGAAAAAATATGCTTTCTCCCTACGCCATACGGTGTCTCGACAGGAGGAAATCAAAGCCTGGATGGCACTTAACTTCTTGAATTTGAATGAAAAACAGAAGTTATGGCGTTTTGTCCCAGTGGCCCTTGTCCATCTCACCCTGTTGACTTGGGCCCCCTGGCGTCTTATCTAAAGCTGACAGTCTCGAACTTGGGTTTTAAATTGAACAGTAACAAAATGCAATGTTTCTGTTTAGCCACAAGATGACGCAAACTCTTTGTGATTAAACAAACTTCACATCAACTCGTCACGACTCACGACCAAGTGTTGTGGTACATTTTGTTAAAAAACAATAAAAAAAAAACGCATTCCAATATCCATTATGAATTATGGGCTGCTCATTATCATATTAATTTAGAAATTGATCAGCACAAATGCAAATGTGCAACGAGTGTACGTTCCTCTCCTATGTGCACATTTTGTGAATTGGAGATTGAATTGTAAAGCAATCCAGACAAATGACTTTTACACGTACAAGCCACTAAAAAGAGAAAACCTATTTAACAATACAACTTAATATCGTACTATTTTACTTGTCATCTAATCACAGAAAGTATTATTATTATTATTATTATTATTATTATTATTATTATTATTATTATTATTATTATTATTATTATTATTATTATTATTATTATAGTATAATTTGTGATTAAACGTATATGGCAACATGTATGCTGACGACATCCAGAGGGCATACCATATGCTGCATTTGTGGGGGAGTATTAAAAGTAAATGTTGCAAGGGACAAGTTACGTAAGTACTGAAAAATTAATGTACCTGTATGTTCATCATGTGGTTGTAATGATTTATTTTTTAAATTACCGAGGTGCTAACGATTTTTGTGAAGAAACTGTTTCTTCTGTCACCCCTGAGCTAAACTAGTGGTACATTCCGGTTTGAGGCAAGAGGTTTCTGCTAAGTGTTTTGGGATTTGCCGTGACGCGTGGTTGTTAACTGATGTTTGGGTTCGTTTCCGAGCGAAAGAGAACCGTAGTGCGGCCCGACAAAAAGAAAGCGACGACGAGTAAGAGGACAGTCTCTTTATGATAAAAGGGAGTTGGCGACACTCGCTGGGTAAGACATATTTGTGCTCATCAACGCCGAATAACGGTCACGAATCATACAGATGTAACCACTCGGGGGGGATGCTAGTTTAGCTACTGTTACTAGCATAACTTATTGTTAGCTAGAATTAGTTTGAACGATATGGACACATACAGTGCATACATCGTATTGTTTTTACACCAACCAACATCTTGCGGTCCACGAGAACTCCGATCGGGTGTTAATAAGATAACCAACGTAATCGTTTGTTTGCTAATGTAGACTACCAATCTGTGAACAATAATTGAAGTCTGTTACACCGAGGCTAAACTTTGTTGTTTGTTTTTTTATGTTTGGTGCGAAAGTTACAAAGTTTAACACGGCTCACCGAGCATATAAATAAAGAGTTCTGTATCTGTTGCATTATTTTAGCCGCGTTTCCTAATTGTAGTTATACATTTCCCCCTTCATCTATTGTTTTGTTACATTATTATAAAGTAAAAAAATAGCATTATCATTCAATACTTTTGTTTACATTTTTATACATATATATTACAGTTGAATGCATTTATTTTATTTACTAACGGGTTAATTATAATTACATTTATTATTAATAATACAGTAATAATGAGTGAATTGTTTTACTAAATTGATTACAAGAATGAATTATTTTATTGAATACACTGTTTGCCCGTAGCGTAGTGTACATTTGCATTCTTTACCCTTAATAATTAACATTTTTGGTCTGGAATTTTCATTGTGACTAATCATTTATTGTGCATGTGCATACATTTATCTATGTGTCCTGTGAACGACTAACGGCCAGTCCAGGGTGTACACCGACCCTAATGAGGATAAGCATCATATGGATGGGTTGAAGTGACACAACTGCAACTTTTCTGGCTTTCAAGTGTCACAGTTTAGAGTTGCGTCATACCTGTGCAAAGGGGGGGACTCAAATGGAATTGGATATCATCAGGAGAGAATCAGGTGTATCGGATATTTGCCATTGCGAGAGCAGCCTAACTGCTTAGTTAGACCAGTTATGCTGCGCAATGTTAGCTTGAAGCAAATAATACACCAATCTCAATTATTGTTGAAATAAGCTACTGTACATCAGCGCTGTGTCAAACATTAAACAAACTGCAATATCCAAATCACGCCTCAGTCCCTCTTATCCTTTCTTTGAAGTATATTTATGATTACAGTATCTACAACCAGTTTCTAAAAGCTCATTTTGACTGGATTGCACCCACAAAACTACAAAAAGATTCTCTCTTGACTGACAAAAAAATGCAATGCACTTCAAACAGGGAAGATCTTTTAGATTGTGCAAGCTTCTTGTATTGAGCCATGCGATCCATTTCACAGCTGTGTCGTCTGATGCGCCATGGATGAAGAGGAGCAGTTTGTGAACATTGATCTGAATGACGACAATATCTGCAGTGTCTGCAAACTGGAAACAGATACAGGGACCTTATCTTTCTGCCACGTCTGCTTTGAACTCAGCATTGAAGGTAGGATGACTTGTTTTTAAATCAGCTGCTCACATCATGGACTGATACTCCTTAAGGGCCTCCCCATTGTAGACATACATTGACTGGACACCTCATTTGGTCCACTGACGCTGTCTACTCTTGTAAGCTCTAATAAAAGACCATCTCTAAACATTGTTAGGTATCCCAAACAACTGTTAAGCCCACCACCTGGCAAATCCAGATCCAGAAAGTAAAAACCCTGCCACAGTTTGGCTTTAGCCCCTGATGCTAGCTATGGAGCTATGGAGCTCGCTAGCTAGCACCTGAAAGTAAAAATCCTACCACATTTGGCTTTAACCCATGATGCTACCTAGCTAGCTAGCTCTCTAGCAGGTAAACGAGCACCATGGGAGCTACTAGGGAGCTAGCAAGCTAGCACCTGGGGTTAAAGCCAAACTGTGGCAGGGTTTTTGCTTTCTGGACTTAGATTTGCCACCTCTGGTGGCCGACTATCAGCCAATTATTTTGGTGTCGTTCGAAATTTGAATTGCCAGTGAACAACATTGCAATGTTGCATATTTACCAGCCAATCAGAAATGCACATAAACTTTCACCATTCACACACAAAACAATGTGGTGGCGGCCTGGGTCTTATATGTAACTGTGGCTGGAAAGCAAAGCGTGGAGAGTCACTGAAATCTATCGATCATTTACAACAGCATCTCAATACATGCTGATTTACATTTAAACGTATATCGGCATCTGCCTTTAAAAAAAATCTGTCGGCCGATAAGTGATCAATTTAAGACTGTGTTAATTTCAGAGAACTATTTATTTAAATTTGCTGTTAACTTTATAAAAGATGCTGACCCGGGAAACTCTCTGCACCTTTTGTTTTTGTTTGAAATTAGAACAAAGATATTTTGAAATTATGGAAAAACTTATTTACTGTAGAAACCTACAGGGAGCTATTTACTTAACCCTCAGCTATTTTCACTGAAGCAATCCCTTCGCTCCCGTTTTTTTGGGGACTGATTTTACAAGACCCACAGCATATTGTGTTCTTTTGCTATAAAAAACATGGAACCTACCAAAAGAATGATTAGAGTATTTTCTTTCATCAGGAAAATACGTACATTTCTATCTGTTTCTGTTTCAATTAGCATGAGAATATAGCTACATTTCATCCTTATTCACAAATTTGTTTAGAACTGTGGGGAAATCGGCTTGTTTGCAACATGGCCCTGGTTGATCTCCTATACTCTGCTGCCACCCGCTGGCCGTTTTTGTAATTGCTACCAGTACTTTAAGCGACCTCTTCAGTTTAGAAGCTGCATCAAAGCCTTATGTGCTTGCATAAAAAAAACGTATAAATATGTTTTTGGGAGTGGAGGACCAATTATTAAAAAAACGTATTTACAAGTTTTTGGGTTTGATTGAGTTAACAATGTCACAGGAAATTTGAGCTAATTTGTTGTTTCAAATTGGTAGCCCTCACAATGGTCTGTAGCCAAAAAGTAGCTCTCTGCTCTATAGGTATAAAATTTCCTTGTCAACTTTGCAACCCCATTTAGTTATAAAGAATACCAAAGGACTAACAAGAAAAGTTTTGGCAATTAAAAAAATATATTAAACCCCCACCCCCCCCGGCTCAGTAATGTTGGCCTTGCATTGAAATAAGTGTCATGTCTTTCAAAGCTCGAAGCCTTCTCTACAACCACACTGTTCAGCTGTTTGATGTGCCACTCAAACTCAAGAGTGTGTTTGAAGTCTCCATATCTTAATTAATGACTAGTCTCCATATTTGAAGAAGTTAAAACGTGAAATCAGAGGGGATTATACTCTCTTTTGGTTCTGATCGTCGGCATATCTCAAGGCCCTTTTCTGTAGGGCTCACTACTCAAATATTATAGTACGGTTTCATGTTCATCAAATCGTTGATGAACGGCTCCCAGAACTCTACTGGACCATTCGTTTTATCAGCAGACATACATCTGAAAGATTTATAGTTCGCTGTCAAGCGACAGGGAAGTTGAATGTTGTGGTTTAGATTTTTTTTGCTCTTTCTGAGCCATAGTTCTGTCTTCTAATAATAATATCCTTCTTGAATGTTGTACAGGGCTTCTGTATTTCCTTACACAGTGGGTGGGAGCTACACGGAGTACCACGTGTGTATCAGGGTAATATAATTGAACTAATACCGAATTTCACATACAGGGTTTTTCCCTGTCTCAAATTGAGGCTGAGGGAGTACCATCCTGATCATGCGCCATGACAAAAAACAACTTATTAGTTGAGTGTTTTTAGGTACTATATGTATGCCTGAGCCAGGTAAATTGGTTTAGCCACTGCTTGCTGCTTGTTAAAGCCACTGGCTCTGTGTTTTTGACAAGATATGGAAAGAGGAATAAAAAAAAAAGAAGTTTCAATCACATACATGTAGGGCTGGACAATTGAAATTTTATTGTGATTTTGATTTTGGCTTCTCTACGATTAATGTGCAGAACGGCATGGTGAGTTTATAAGTTTCCTACGTTGTGAAAGTACCCTGCATGCACCATGTTGCTTGTAGCAAGCTTGTAATGACTCAATGGGATTCTGCTGTCTTTAAAGCAGAACAAAGCAGCATTTGGCTTTCGATGATTATGGCGGCACCTTTGGACAAAAGCGGTATTGTTTCCCCTTGAATTTCCCTTGAAAGAACCACATTTCCCATGAGGCCAAGCGCATTTCATCATGAAATACGGACGTCCAAGGCGTCCGCAGTTGGACTGAATTACATTGTTTCCAGTGGCTTTTTTCTTTTTTCTTTATACAGCACTGTAACGTTTCTCAAGTATGTTAACAGCAGACGGTGGTTGTGATGTCTGGCTGGGGGTGGCACAACATTAGCTGGATACGACCACCATACAATTTTGAACGCAGGAAAAACCCTGAATACATACTTGGTTACTCAGTTGTTTTTTGTCCTGCACAAACAAAATCCACCTGTTTTGTCTTCTACTGGCCGTTGGACAAAATACAATGGACGAGTCATTGGACCACGGCTAGGGTACTGCTGCATAGCTTACACCTAAGGGTGTATTCAGACCAGAAAAGTCCTTAGTCCGCTTGTTTGGTACGGACCAAAAGCGGACATAATTTTTTTTCGTTTGGTGCGGTTCATATTCACACTGTGCTTTTTGCAAGTGGACTATATTGCGTAATCACGTCGACTGCGTGACGATCTGTGCTCCCATTGGACAAAAATGACAAGGGCTGAACGCATACCCAAACCCGGAAATAGAGGAAAACATGAAATTCCGCTGTGCTGCATTACTGCTCTGCATATTTGTGCCGTTATTAGATTTAGATTAGGTTTCAGATCAAAAGATGAATATGAGACAAAAGTTCAGAATTCCAGCTTTCATTTGACGGTATTTACATCGAGATGTGCGAAACAACTTAGGACAGACCACGTATTGTTTGAAACTGAGCTTGTAATCAAAGTATGATTTCCGCCCCCATCCTCTCCTCCCTCCCTGTTAACGTTGACGTTTGCATGAAATGTTGAGACTTGTTGAGGTCCTCCGTAGTGACACGCACGGACGACGGCTGCATCGCCCCAACAAGATTTAACAATAAGCTCTATGTCAACGGTTTTCTTTTTGCACTCTCCATGGAAGAAAAAAAAGGAATGTAGGTATGTTGAATGATCAGGAAGTGTAGACTTTGTTGGAGTTCCAACTAGGTGTTTCCCGAGGAAACTGTTTTGGCCTATGTATCTGTTTTCTTTATAAATAACAGCATCAAAACAATTTACTTGAAAGCCTGTTCTTCAATCGGGAGTTCTTGCTGTGAGACGCATTGTTTTGTCCCATTGCACCATGTGAGCTGTTGTCAGTACATGGTTACGTAGCCTGAAACATCAGCCCAACAGACAACAACAGAGCTGCTGTGGTGTCAGAAAAGAATAACAAACAAAGCACATCAGGGCTAGTGGAACCCACATTGTGTGTAGTAGCTTATTAAATGTAATAATCGGGCAATGTTGTTATTATCTTGATTAGAACTTGGGACATCATTTGTTCCAATGCAGAGAGTCAAGGTGTGGGGTAGCAGTTATGTGGTGTAGAATACAGGAAACACAAAAACTGTCCATTTCCCCCTCCCCGGGCAGGCACGCAGGTTCAGCTAAGCACAGCTGTGTTGTTTTATCTGATTACATAAATTAATTTTTGCTGAGGCCTGCTAATGTTACCAGCTGCTTTTGTATTGTCAGAATGATGCATCTGATTCTCATTTGCTGCCCAACATTGGCTATTGTGACATATTCTTTTAAATAGCCCATTCATTGGCAGTGAACTCTTCACCCTGCAATGAATTCTGCTGCAAGATGCTGGTAGTTGTATATTTGGACTCTCAAATGCTCCAGAACATTCACTGGGGTTTTCTAACACGTTTCAGAAATGTTTTTTGCAAATAAGGTACTTAAGTTACAATGTTTGAAGTTAGCAACCTAATATAACACTGATAATGATTTTCATACTCTTTGTTGATTTTCACTTTCTTAATTGGGACAGTTTCACATGGTGAATGTGTTGCATTGCACATTCCACACACTAATGGGGTTTCCATCCAATTGTTTCGGATTTTTTTAAGCGAATATACTGAAAATGAAAATGCCCGTTTCCATCTGTACCGCTTTTGTGTATATTGAGAGGGGACTCCGCCGCTGTAGGTGGCGGTATACACCATAGAGATGTGATAAGTATGTACCGCATTTTAATAAATCTCTCTCTCTCTCTGTCTCGCTCCCTCCCTCCGAAGTCATGGCGGCTCGGCATAACGTAGCGAGGCTCGAGGTGCTCAATTAAGCGTTTAAAGCCGATATTACTAACGTCTGACAGGTGTTGGTCATCTAGCACAATAAATTCAGCGATCTTTTCAGTGATACTTGAAGCCTTTTTACCGTCCATTGGGAGTTTCTCACGCTGTGAATTCCGACAGCGTTGACTGCCCAACAGAGCCGGAGATTGTTTAGTCGCCTTGGCGCTCTTCTCAAAATCCTCATGCTGTCATTTGTGATACTTTTTCAAATGCTTAATGAGGTTCGTTGTATTAAACTTCCCCCATTCTTTTCCATCACGGAGAACTTGTGCTTGATAAATGTTGCACTCTGCTGTAACGTCTTTTTCCGTTTTCAATGAAAAATACTCCCACAATGCCAACATTCTCTCCTCCTCCGTTAGCTAAAAGCTAGTTCACGCACATGCTTGTTTGAGTACAAATATTGAAAATTTTTGCACATGGACAGAAAAAATCCGATACTGTTTTTTTGGCTGATATCGGAGACAGATCCGATATCAGTATCAGATCGGGACACCCCTAGTTTCTTTGCTGTTTTCCATCTAAAATTGCATTAATATACACTTCTTTAATTAATTTTAAAAAGATTTTGGTTTCGTCGTTCCCTCAAATATACCTTACTTTATCGTCCACCATTGCTTTGTGACTACAAACGTACGTGCAACGTAATATCCGGTCAAAATGTGCGACGTGTGTACGGTCTTGTCAGCGTTTATTCGCAAAACTTGTTTCCATAGCCAAAATGAGCATTTTCCCATTTTCGATATGCTTCAAAATCCACCCTCTCCAAGTGTAAAAACTTTTTTTGCGAATTTTGTGCCCTTTTTCGAATTTCTAGCGTTTCCCTTCAGTGTTATTTTCTCATTTCTTGAAAATTTGAATAAAAATGGGTGGATGGAAACCCCACTAATGACTCACGAGCCAACCAGCTAACCTAGTTGCAAACTATTATTCATATTTGTTTTATTTTATTTTCTGCAAGGTGGGGTGTGTGTGTGTGTGTGTGTGTTTTTTTGGTTAATCCTTGCTTGCTTTTACAATATATTATTGGGGTTAAAATATGTATATATACGTATATATATATTTTCTTTCTCCATGCATTTATAATGGGGGCATCAATTATACGCAGATATTCACGAATGATGCGCTGGCCCGGTTCCTAGCGGCAGTTCACTGTAAACATGTCGGTTGCATTCTCAATTCATGGTAAAAACTGTATACAGGACATATAAAAGTAGGACATCGTCATCTAGCTAATGCTCATGTGAAATCAATGTTGTTGTCTATTTAGGCCACACGACTGCTGACTACTCATTCTACCATGTGTTGCCATGCGGCTCTCTTTGACACCTGAGCACCAATGACCTCTGTCCCACATGTCTCCAACAGTGGCTCTCAGCGCCTCTCAAGTGTGTCAATATGCAAGCGTCCTTGCAGAGTATTTAGTTTTTAAATTCTAAGCTAAAGTAGACAACTGCATAATGTTAAACACAGCAGCTAGTGTAATTAATTATGGAAACATTATCGACCCCTGTGCCCCATATAGTCACAAACTCAGAGAGGACGCCAACAGACTGTATATTGTCTTCTTTTTTTTTAAGAAAAAAAAAGTTACATCTTGGTGTACAAAAAAAGCTAAAACAACACAACGCTGGTTAACGTGTTGTTAGCCAGCCAAAGCTTGACTGTTCATAGAAACACCGTTGGTGTGTTTTATTTTATTTTATTTTAACAAGATTGCTTTGTTTTCATCATATTTATAGTAATTCACGTATCATTAGTATACTGAGTGCAAAGACTACACACAATAAGCAATGTGCAGTACAGTCTATCTATTTAATCAAACTTTTGCCACGTAAGAATGCCCACAAATAACAAAATAGATAACATTATGAACATCCTAATCAATGAATGCCTTAAATAATCAAAGCCAGTTGTGTTTAATCAACTCTCTAGTCTAGACATTTGATAGCCAATCCAATAATTACTAATTACTAAAGTTGACACTTCACGAGTATTCTACAATTTTCGTTCCCTTGCCTTTCAGCGTCGCCATGACCACAAAAGCAGATCTCTGTTGTGTACAAATTTTACACAACAAATGTTTCCTGCTTAAATTTGTTATAAAGAATTGCAAAGTTATACCTTTACCACTTGGCTTGTACCAGTAGCAACTGAGGGTTACTCTTCCTTGTTGAATTAAATAGTGGAGAGAACAAATTATGTCAGTAACTTCATTTAGTTGTACAAGCAGATGTACGATGGTCAGTGGCATTTGTGCTTAACAATGTGCATTCCCCTCCAGTGAATAGTCTGTGTGCACGACTGTAAAAGACAAGTACTGCTAAGCTGCTTAGTAGAAGTGAGGTCTTTGGATGTTGTGGTGCTGCCTCGGTTGTGGGCAGATATTTTAGAAAGCGATTGCTCGTCTACAGTATGTGTTATACTTAGATTGTTTGAAATAGTGACGGCTGTCAGCAAAACACTATTTGAAAGTCAGAAAACCTATTTACACACTCATGACTTGGTAATCTTCTGTGTCACTTTTCCATGAGACTAATCCATTCATTATAAAGGTCTGACCTGGATATGTGTCAGACTGTAAATATGCAAAGCTAAAAATAGATAACTATGAACTTGTGTGTAATGGACCAAAACCTCTACTCAGTCGCAGAGATAGACCGATATGTTTTTTTTTTTTTTTGAGCCGATACAGATTATTATTAGTAAAAGACGCTGATAACCGATATTTGGAGCCGATATTCATTTTCACTAAGAGGGAAAATATTAGCATCAAAATTTGGGAAAAAATACAAACTCTAGCTCTTAATTTTTGGGGGGAATTTTAAAGCATATGATTATTGAGCGACTTTTAGGGTTCGTAAAATATTGGAGTTTAAAAAATAAATAAATCTTAGTCAATAGACATTATTGTTTTAAAAATCTAACAAAAAGTCCCAGCGGCAGTAGCATGTTTTCAAAAGTTAAATAAAAACTTAAACAATTGTTTTCTACAGTGCCAATTCCAAAATGTCTAAATATCTGTAGTATAAATTTTTTTTAACTTATCTTTGTTTTAATTTCAAACAAAAACAGAAGGTGCAGAGAGTTTCCAGGGTCAGCAACATCTCAGAAAATTCTTATTATTTTTTACATTTATTTAAATTAGCTAACACTTAAAAAAGAAAAGAAAAAATATATATTATCGGCCATATGATTCTACGAAATAGCCGATGCCGATATTTGTCCAAATTCTGAATATCGGTGCCGATAATCGGCTTGGCCATAATCTGTCTATCCCTAGTATGCAGTAGGGCCCATTAACCACTTTAATTACAATGGCTGCCCTAGAACATTATATACTTATACATAATTGGGAGGGATGGGGGCAATTTGAAAAACAGATTTTGGAGAAATCCCGTATTCAAGTATGATTATTATTATTATTAATTTATTTGTTTTTTGTTTTGTTTTGAATAAAGTCTGTCTCTTTTGTAATTCATTGGTTGATTTTTGCGTACCAATCCAAGGTTGCTGGGTGGACTTTTGCCACACAGTTCCATACAAACCAGCAAAACATGGGAGGAGGGAGGGGCGGGGGGAGGGAGGTTAGGGCAACCAAATTTCAACCAACAAGACAGCTACAGTGGACATGAGACTGAGTCAAACTATACTGCTTTGAGAAAATCTCACTTAAAAATCTCTCTCAGGTTTTGTTTGCATTGAGATTGTGCTCTCTGTTATGGCTGCAATCTAAAGGCTGCGCCTGCTAATCTCATACACCATAAGCAGCTTTACCAGAGGGATTCTGTGATGGGTCAACCTGACAGTTTTAGCTTCCATTCATACTGGTGAATATTTATTTGCATTTACACTGGCAGCTCAGTTGTTAAGTACTGTTTTGATAGCTGTCATAATGCAGGAAATACATATGCAGTACTAATAAAAAAATTTGAACATTGTTGAGTGTACACAGTCAACACAAACCAGTTTCTCCTCTATTTGTGTCTGGGAACAGTGCAAGCTTCAGGTCACTTCTTAATCGGCTATCGGTCCATTTCATGTTACAATCGCGCCGTCCGTGGCTCAACCTTACACGTAAAGATTTGCAATCATAAATATTCAACATCTTTAACATTGTCCATCGTGACCTTTTTTAGAGCCAATCTGTGCGAAAACGTCACAGCTACAATAATGATTAGAATAATTTTAGTAATTTGATGACAAAAACAGTCCAAGCAAAAAGTTATTGCAGTGGTGCTGACCTCGTAAGATGAGTGCATAAAAAGCAGAGAATGTAAAAAAAAAACATTTCGCACTTTAAAAAGAAGATAAATTGCAATGTTTACTCTGACACAATGTAGCTTAAATATTGTTACTGTGATTAATTAATTAGTATTGCCTTCCACTGCTACTTAGTATGTATTGTAATTCTCCTACGGGTGGTTAAGGATTGACACAGCCGCAAGTGCACCTTCAATCGTTTTAGTGAAGAACGGTTAATCATTTAACAGCCAGTTGGTAACGTGAGCTCACAACGGCCATCCCTGTAGTCTCAAACCCCGCCTTTTAAAGCCACACAAGATCAACCTGCAACCTTTACTGTCAAAAGAGCCATTTTAGGCCAAATAAATAACAGAAATTCTGTCCAGAGCCGCAAAACCTTTGAAGATTGTGATGAACAAAGCAGGATGGACATATTATGTTTTTTGTTCTGCCCCTCTTCTTCCCTTTTTGGACATTTTGGCAATTTTGTGGACATTTTAGGTAATTTTTGGGATTTCTTCTTTTGTTTTTAGACATTTTATAGGTCAGGGCTCGAGACTGCGACCATTTCACCTACAAATGCGGCCAACTGTACAGTCTGTGCTGGGGAAAAATTCATCCAGTCGCACGGCACGAGTTCATGTTTAAATGAGTGGTGCAACGGGCGTGATCTGTATGCATCAAACGGTTCGGGACTCGGGTCATACATACGTAGTAATGAATTGTCTGCCTTTTTTTGGCCAATTCCAAATACATTTTATGGTAAATTTCTTTTTTGGCAATTTTCATGTGGTAAATGTCTGATCTCTTTGGACATTTTATGGTCGCTTTTTGGACATTTTCAGGTATTTTTAAAAACTTTTTCTGACAACTTACAAATTGTCTGATATATTTATTTAATCATTTGTTTACCTAAATCCTTAATTCATTCAAAGAATATTTTATCAATTTTTTTTTGAAAGATGAATAATGAAATAACAATATAATAATGAATGTAAATAATATAAAATATAATACAAAATATATAATGTAATATATCAAAATAGCAAAAATACCTAAATGTAATTGTAAAAAATAAATACATAAATAGAATTCTACACATGTTTTTAGAGATCCACGAGAAGCCACAGTAAAGGGACTAAAGAGCCACAGGTTGCAGACCCCTGGTGTAGAATGTGAGGAAAATAATACCTGTACCTCACATGTATGTTTTGTATTGGTAATTATTGTTTACTAGTGCAAAGCATTTCTTTTATGCAATTACTTGAATAAATTAGGCGATAATTGGGCCTCTGCCTATCAACCTATTTAGTTGTAATGTTTATGTGTTTACAGGTGTTTCTGCTGCCACCCTTTTGCATTCAAAGTCTCTACGCGGCCACAGAGACTGCTTTGAGAAATGTCACCTCATCGCCAACCAGAAGCTGTCACACTCCAAGGTCTCACGAAGTGCCTACGAGGGCATGAAACAAGCCCTCAGTCAAAAACTGAATCGGATCGTCCAGTACGCCCAAAACAAAGACAATGTCCCTTCCAACGGCCTCAGCAGACGCGGATCCAGGCTTCTCTGTTACACCCAACAGGGTGACCGCAAACTGCTGCCTCAGTCGGAAGCCCAGGTGCCCCGCTACGCCCTCCGCTGGGAACCAGCGGAAGCTACGCGGCTGCCTGACTACACCATGGGGATGTTGGATTGCCGCACAGCCCAGGAATTGAGGAGGCTGCAGAACTCGCAAGGGGACGTATGGTCCAGTGGCGGCAGGAAAGCTCTTCATATGCGGAGTTCACCGTCAGGGGGAGGGCGGACGGAGCGCAAACATCAGGGTCACAGCAGAGATGAATGTAAGCCAATGTGTGAAGCTGGCACAAAGTTTCACTTTCATGACTGTCAAGTTCCGTCAACCTAAAACGTTTAATAAACAATAGACAAGGAAGGAATCAAGAGACTTAGATAATTTTGTCTCGCGAGGAGAACAGACAGACCTGTGCTCAGTTACAATCTCAGACATGCTCTGAGGCACACTCCCGAGCCCTTTTTTATTTTTTTACAGGGCGATCCAACAGCAAAATGTTCCAGTCCTTATCTTGTGATAAGCTGCAAGAGCATTAGTTATGCCTTGCAATATTATACGAGTAAATATGGGATAACCTATGTACATTTATTCTTACAATTACTTGAGCTAAATGTGTAAAGGCAAACCAAGCACACTGCTGAAACTGCGTTTTGAAATGTATCAAGTTACAAATTAACATACTGTGATTCCAAAGTGGTCACATTTTTAGTGGGTACACAATTTTAGCATGATTCGCTACATGCACATTACGTTGTGGTCATCATTCTGTTTATTTTTCTTCTAGTGACTAAAATGTGTATGGATGAGCTGCATCACTTGAACACCGAACTTCTCATGAAGATTCAAAGTAAGTGGCGTGAATGAGCTAATGCTATTTCTTTAATTTGACGGCTTGAAGAAATGCATCCAGTTAGAGTTGCAGGGTTGCATTCAGTCAGGAGTGCTGCGGGACTTTGGGAGCATTCCAAATGGAGGCGGCAAAGTAGGATTCTACGTTGTGCAGAAAGGAAACATTGTCATTCTGCAAATCCAATTGTCATTTATTGGAGATTGGCATTTTTGCTCGAAGATTGCAGACACTTTTGTAAAGGTTGAAAAATGGGATTCCATGAAGTCAGTGTACCATGCAAAGAACAGCTGTCTACCTTCACGATGCATGTCGTATCACCCTTTCCTTAATTACCATAATTTCTGGAGCATAATACACACTCTGGCATAGTAAAATAAAAAATAAAAATCGCCTTTCAAAAGCTGATTTGACTTTGTACTTGTTAGACATGCAAAAAAAAAAATCGAACTACTATCTGCATAGTAATTTGATGCATTGGAATTTCTCATCTTCAGACATTTTTATTGTGCAAAGCGAAGCTCTCTTACCTTGCTAACAATTTGGGCTGTCATCACTTGAGCGCACTGATATGAATACCGGTGTGTAGATACCACATGCCCCTTTTGAGCTGCGTGCTTAGGCTGATGCTTAAGTAGGAGGTATAAGTCATCGGTGACAAATTAACAAGTTAGGACTTAATTTTCAATGTCCGTCCGTTTCTTTTAATCGAAATGTCTACCTGGCCAACATGGCCGCCACAAATTCACATTGGTCACTAGCTGCTGCATGGCTAACTCTTAGGGCTGGACGATTAACTGAAATGTTAGCGCAATTTCGATTTTAGCTTCTCTCCATCATTAACTCATTCACTACCAGCCCAGTAAAAAAAAATTGTCTTTTGACGTTTAAAGCCATCTACGGCATTGAATGTGTTAAACTGTAAGGATCCAAGACAAATGATTAATGTGCAGAACGCTGCGCTGCGTTAACAAGTTCCCTACATTGTGAAAGGACCCTGGATGCACCACGTAGCTTATAGCTAGCCCCGAGCGATTAAGTGCGATTCTGCCATCCCTAAGCGTCCTTTAAGCTGTTTAATGACACATGGGAAGGAGAATTCCATATGGTGTGTATTTAAATACGAAACATGCTTAGTTTTTAGCACATTGTGAGCCTAGCGCTAATGCTAATGCAAGTGAACGGAGAATCCCATTCAAATGCTAACAGGAAGTTAGCATCAACTTTGGGAGTAATAAGCCCTTTAAATAATTAATATTGACACACAAATGCTGTAGAAACGCATACCCACAGATAAGATAACACTACTCAAAGGCACAAATTCGTGTAAAACGAGTTATTTTAATAGAATTCAATCGCAACTTTCTTTTGTTCTCATTGTAAGCGTGTACACCATGGATGCATGGCACCACACTGCCCCTAAGAGGCCAAAACGCGCAGGAACAGTCAGTATTTGTTTTGCAATTACTGTTTTAGTACATTGTTTTTATTTTAACTTTTTTTATTTTAAAGATTTACTTAATTTTACTTCCCCAAAATTCAAGGATACAAATATATCCAAGGACTTTTTTTTGGGGGGGGGGGTCATACCAACACACATTTCCACATGACATAGCACAAAATAAAATCCCTGAGGGATGAATGGGCGTAAGGCTATGATCATAGTTTTGAGTAGTAAAAAATATTTTAAAATCAATGAATAATTGTTTTATTAATTGTGATTTCAATCTCAATCAAAATAATTGTGATTATTATTTTTCCCATAATCATCCAGCCCTTTCATATTTAGTATTCTATCATATATGAATACGAAGAATTAAAGCGAGTGTTGTAAAAAAAAAAAAAATGCCTTTGGCCAAATTTAGATAGAAGGTGTCTGCCCAACTCGGATAAATATGCAAATAAACCAATTAACTCATTCACTCCTAGCCATTTTTACTGAAGCAACCCCCTTCGCTGTTTTACTGGATTTAGACTGATTTTCCCAGGGCCCAGAGAATATTGTTCTATTACTATGAAAAACATGGAACCTACCAAAAGAAAGATTAGTCTCTTCTTTCATCAGGAAAAAAAAAAGCATATTTCTGTCTGTTTCCGTTTTGCAGCAATTAGCATTCGAATATAGCTAAGTTTCATGCTTATTCACAAATCTGTTAAAAACTGTGGGTTAATGAGCTTTTTTCGCAACACGGCCCTCGTTGATCTCTTATACTCTGCTGCCACCCGCTGGCCTTTTTTTAAAATAACTACCATTGCTTTAAGCGACCTCTTCAGATCAGAGGCATGCGGCCTTCTGTATGCTCAAACATAAAAACAAAAAACTCCAACTTTGTCCTTCACTCCCAAAGACAGTCAAGCACTAAGTATTAAAAAACGTATTCATATGTTTTTGGGTTTGAATGAGTTCAGCATGTGTCCTTCCGCAGAGGTCTTCGAGGAGTTAACCGCGGCCGTACAGGAGAAAGACTCGCTGGCGTCGGAGCTGCACGTGCGTCACGTCGCCATCGAGCAGCTCTTCAAGAACTGTGCCAAGCTGCCCTGGCTGCACATTAGCAGAGCTGGGGTCAAGACTGTCAGCGGCAACAGTGTCGGAGGCCCCGTGGAGTGATGCCGTATGTCACAAGGGACTCTTTTTTTTATTTGTATTTGTATTTTTTATTTTTTATTTTTTTTTAGTGTTTGCTGCAATATTGCGCGATGCTGTGGTGATAGCACTGAGCTCAGTATTAAGGGCTTGCTTGGCGACAAATTAAGTCAAAGTCCAAACTTCTCTTGAGTCACTGTATTTCATTTTAGTTTGTTGCATTTTATGCAAATGTATTTTGACACTTTTATTGTTTGTGATCATCACACTCAGTATTTTAAAACCTGGCTTGCTTGAATTAGTTAGTTCTGTTGTGCTTCTGGCAACAATAGCACCAATTTCAAAGTCGTTTATGGAAGCTTCACACTGCTTTAGTTATTCTCTGATATACAACTTTTCCATACAGAAGAATCACAATAAAATAGTGAACACGGAAGGTTACACAATTATATCACAAGGGACCTTACATATCGCAATAAGATGATATTAGTCTAATTCTGAAAAGAGCACAGGCACATAGAAAACACAACCAAAGGGTATCCCTTCCCAAAAAAAAAAAAGCGTCATTAGTTTCTTCAAGCTCCCTCTGAAAAAAAAAAAATGCTGTATGGAGATGCATGAGGAAATGTTAATTGTGAAACCAAAGTCGGTTCAAATTCTGTGCTTCACATATGAACTGCAAGCACCTTGAACAGATGTTTGTGCTTTGATGTTTATAATCAATTCCACAGAGTATATTACGTTTTATCAATTTGGACTTTGTTCTCAAGGACAATTGAATGCTTTCAATTTTTGTCCATGAGTGTTTTTATGGATGTGGGATAGTCTTATATTCATGTAATACTTGATGCAACGTTTTGGTTGGTTTATGAAAATAAGAAGTCTATGCAAAAGAGAGGCAGATCATTGAGAAGCCTTATACAATACAACTATTTGTCTTCGAATGCCGAGGGTCTCTTGGCTGCAGGATAAGATTCATGATTAGAAAGATTTGAAAGTTATCGTCGTGTATCACTTTCATTCTCTCTTTGTAAGAGAGTCCGTTACTTTGACCCTTTTTGGGGTTTAACTCCATTTTAAACATACCGTATATATTTTTTAGTAAGTTCCAGGAGTGATATTTTTGTTTGAAATGCAGACGGTATGTCTAAACTTGTGGGGTTTTAATGTTTTGAATATGGATGCTGTGTATTTTTGTACCTTGTGGGAAAATGACTGTGCTCATCTATGCCTTTGTTCATCCACTGGAGACTCAAGTATGCCTGTTGCTTTGATCACATTTGGACTACTGTGGGGGTGAAGGGGGGGGGGGGTACATGTGTGTCGTGTGAGCATTTACCTTTTATTTATTTTTTATTTTGTGTGTGTAGTTTGTGATTTTTCATTTTCAATAAAAATGACTTTTCTACCATGGTTGTACTAAATGCTACATTATTGCATTGGCAAAATGAGATTTAGTTGATGCACGTGGTAACATTAGGGTGTGTTTTGTACGGGTCATCAAATTTTGTTTTGTTTTTAATCACATCTAGTCATCAAAAATGTTATCCAACTTTGCCCATATCTTAATCCAAAACGGATTATTTACTTTATTGAATTTTGATACAAATATTTGGTTGACAAGGAGCATATCTAAGACAAATTTGAACTTTTTTTTTCAGACTGATTCCAGGTTTTGTAATGCTCTCTCAAATTTACTCCCCTGTTAAACAAACACGTATTCAGAAATAGGCAGATAAAAGGCACTTAGTTGTTAAATTTTACTTTTAATGGATGTGCAGGCACACCAGAGAAATACATTAGTGTACAGTACTGAAACGTCAGTTTTTCATTATAAGTATTGCCAGCATTTAGTTCAACATAACACCATTTCAGTTTTTTTGTTTTATTTTGCTTTGCTTATCCCTATTCACTTCTGATTTCAGATTATATTGTGGTTAAAACATATACTTCAAATTCAGGAGCAATTGTGCATACAGAATAATATAAGAAGGTCATTATGCATTTATATGATATTTCGCAGTCATAATGGCCGTCTGTGTGAAGCCATAATCACGATGTGCTACATTAGAAGACCATCATTAAATAAGAAAAATAATTGCAGAAGGCAACCAGTGAAGTGGAGCTAATGTGGAGGTCACCTCCATTTAAATCAATAGGGCGGAGATTCAGTCCAAGCCAACTAAACGTTATCCGACGTTTAATATTATTATTTACTTAACAAGGAGTTATTTACGTGCTGTAATAATCACTTGACCTCTGCGAGGCGAGCCCCAGCACTGGCATCGATGTCAAAAACTTTGAAGTGGGTTAACGAAGAGCAACTGTGCATGCTGCCATCTAGTGGACAAATGACACAATTACAGCTATCTTAAAACGATCTAATAACCCTGCTGCACATTTTCATATCAAACACTAGATGGCACTTTAGCAGCCATCATTTTTTAAACAACCTTTTTATGGGTTATTTAGCTCCGTAGTAGACTTTGGGCGGGGAATCATCATATTCATATCTATTTTCCATATCGCTTGTCCTCAGTGGGGTAACGGGTGATCGCCAGCCAGTCACTGGACACATATAAACAAACAAGCATTTGTGCATTATGCATAATTGATATAAATATTATTGATTGAGATTGTCTAACAACCAGTTAATGTGTACACCAATGCCAGGTGGGAGACTCCAGCCCATATGCGAACCTTAATGAGGGCAATCATTATAGGAAAAGGATGTATGCATATTACAGCATTCATTTATATACATCACACAGAATCTCACAAAAGCATTGTATTATATTTCTTACGTGTATAGATTGTTTCACTGTAAATTCAATTAAAAAACAACTTGATGAACAGTCTCTAAATAAATTAAAAAAACTCAATAAACAGCTCTAAAATGGGGGCAACAAAAGTTTAATTTTATTATTATTATTATTATTATTAAAAATAATAATATTCATGACCTTAAAATAGAACAATCAATTAACTTCCCTCAAGTGTTAAAGTAGAATATATGCATGTACAATCAGTGTACAGTCAGTGTTTGGATTCATATTAATATAAGATAATAAATATAATAAACATACCGGCACTTTTTTTATTCTCCCATCATGTACTTAGAAATGACTCAATTCCACAGATTACTTCCTGTTGTGATAAACTCTGGAAAAATGAACAGTGACAGGCAAGATGGCAAATTCTTGTTGTAGCCAATATGGACTTCAGCTTGTTCCTGAATTTGTCCTCGGGTAGCAGGCGTCACAATACATTTGCTTCACTATAGATGCCTCTATGCTGTGCAGATGGAGCGCTAAATATGATTTCACATCTGCTTGACATTGTGACAATGTCTGCAGGTGCACAACTGTCAATAGGACAGTTTCCCAAAAAAGTACACTGATCAAGAAAGAAATCTAGCACCATTGTGAAGACATTTCCATGTCGATTTAAATGTCTGTTATTTGTGTCTACAGTACTACTAACTATAGTTATCTAGGTAACTCCATTTTTTAATGCATATTAAAAATATGTTATTTATTATTTTTATTATAATCCCTCATGGGGATTTTTGGGGGGCAATTTCATGGGCATATGTTCATTTCCTACCTTTATTCTTCTTTTTTGGACATTTAAGGCTATTTTTTGTACTTTTTTTGTGCTTTTTTTGCTAGAAAATTTCTGGTATTTTTGTCAATTTTGTGGGCATTTTATGGTAATTTTCGGGATTTCTAGTTTTGTTTCGGGACATTAATTTTTTCTACTTTTTTTGTTTTTCTTCTTTAAAAAAAAAATCTGACTTTTTTTGGGCAATTCCAAAAATATTTTAGTATTTCTGCCTTTCTTTTGTTTTGGAACATTTTAGGTTACTTTTGGAACATTTTCTTTTGTGCCTTTTTAAAATGCAATTCTCTTACATTTATGGCAATTTCATGGACATTTTATGGTAAGTTTCTGCTTTTCCACTTCTTTGTTGGACATTTTATGATCACTTTTTGTACATTTTTAGGTCATTAAAAATATATATATTTTCATCTTTTTCTGACAATTAAAAAAGGAATGAAATTTGGAATATTTAATCAGTCATTAAACAAATCTAAATCATTAATTTATTTGAAGAATATTTGATCAAAAAATACAAATGAATATGTAAAAAATGCTATTAATTTCTACTTTGTTAAATTGATTTAAGATCCACAGGGAGCCAAAGGTGGGGGACTAAAGAGCCACATGTGCCGCAGGTTGCAGACCCCTGGCTTAGGCGTGCTCACGCGTTCCCTTTGTTGTACTGTATTATGATTGCATAACGCAATACTGCGCCCACCGCCAGATGGCGGCACTGTATCTAGTTGAAGCTGAGAGTAGGTCACGTGACACCCTGCGGCTCCCTGTGCACCTGCAGAGAGGAGGAGGAGCGGACAAGTCTGGATGCTTGGCGAGAGCACTGCTACCGCCTTTCTCTCTTCAAACACACCACAAGTTTTTTCCCGAGCAAAGTTTCGCCGAAAGGACTTGGACTGAGACGAAACTGGGACGGGGATGGAGGTACCGAACGCCTGGCTGTGCTGTTTGCTGCTCAGTATTTTGGGGGGTAAGTTTTTTCACCTCCTCTCATTAAATGCTACTTTGATTCCGACGATATTTTTCCGGCGACGAGTGCTTTTCCACCACGAATGGTCAGCCTCGTCCTCGTCGTGTTTTTGGAAAGCTAAACCAGTGGCGAGAAACTGGACTCTTGCTTTGTTTGAATTGATTAAAAGTGCTGATAACTTTGTTGTGTTCTCACGACCTTTATGACTAGTAAGGTATTTTAAATAAATAAATAAAATACAAACATAGTAGAATAAGCTGCACAGCTGTAGCCAATTCCGATCCAAGGTCAGTTTTGGAAAGCAGAAACAAGCGTCGAAACTACGCTCAAATTAAATTGCCACAACAACTTACATTTTATAACGATATGACGAAATGAAACGATTACATGTTAATTTGTCCTGCTGTTTGTTAACATAATGGCTGCAGGGACTTTTTAACCTGTGGCTGCAGAGCTGTGTTCACTCTAACAAATAAATGTAATGGATTTAAGTTACTATTCAGCCCTAGTGTAGAATCAAAAGTCACAGTATTTTCTTCCTAATCAATCTTTATAATCAGCCTTTCTATTTGAATATTTTTGTGATGATTGCCAATTTACAAAGCATGCTTATGTTTTTATATGTGTGTATAGTTTTTAAAACTACATAATGTGTTTCTGATAAGTACATGGGTGTGTTTTATGTCCTGGAATTTACATTGAAACTCACAATAGCAACTCCTCCCACCCTAAACAATAAGTGACGCCTGATTGTTTTTGTTTCATTATGTTTTCTGTTAGCGTTTATTGAGATGCTTTTTGATTTTAAAGATATGCTACAGGGCAGTGGCATTTGAGCAGTCATGTTTTATATAAAAAAAAAAGAAGCTTTGTTGAGATTGTGGGGCATGGAGTGTATACAATGTTTAGATTTAGAGCATGTTTTTTTTTTTTACACTTCTTTTGTCACACGGCTCACATTTTGTGTGCGTGCTAGTTTGGGCTCATTACCATCCTAATGGCAGCGTGGCCTCATCATTTGGGCAATGTTCCACTTCAGCAGTCAAGAACAGTATCTGTCTGGTTGGTAGCATTCTTTTGACAGTTTTCTCTTCAGGAGTAAATAATATCTGTGAAGCGCTCTTTAATGGTGAAATAACAAGGAAGGGCATTTCTGCTCTACTTTCTTTGTGCAATTTGACTGATGCAATGCACGTGACTATATAAGGGAAAACAAAACAAATGTTACTGAAATATCTTAGCTAATAGGGATGGACTTTTAATTATTTTTTCTCCACCAACTTTTATGGTGGGTTGGAATCGCTTTGGGGTTTGTATGTACATTAAGTTGACAGATGATGTTTATAGGTGTGAATGTGAGTGTGAAAGGTGGATAGCAGTCTAATTTTAATTCTTAAAGGGGAAGTCAACCTCAACGTTTTCGTTAAAATTATGTGTTGTACACACACGGCATTCTGATTAATGTTCAACTAAGCTGCAAAAGCCACCCGTTTTCATCCATCTCAGAGGGCGGCCATTTTGTGACTTTTTTTCACAGTTGCTCAGGGTTCAGGCAGCGACCTATCACGGCTCAGCTGTTTTCTGAAGCTGCGCTGTGATTGGTCATTACCTGAGCAACGAGTTAACTGTGATGTCATTTTCGGTCAACAGCAAGCGGCAAAATGGCCGTCCTCTGAGGTGAACAGGTGGATTTTGCTGCTTTACTCATATTTCACAAACACAATATTAATCATAACATTGTGTTTAGACTAGTGGGGCCGCCTAGAACATATTATTGTAAAGAATGGGCTGACTTCCCTTTTAATGTGCCCTGTGATTATCAATTTGACAGGATTTCACCAGAAATGACAATCTGTCCAAATGCAGGGTCTGACCACTTCAACCTGAGTACAATGCAGCAAGAATTTAGAAAATAAGATGAAGCGTTTTAGCTTTTTTTGTCTGAAATGTTTGAACGTTACTTAATAAAAGTAATTAGTTACTCATTACTTGCGCAAAAAAAGTAACTTAATAATTGAATTACTTCCAATTAAAAGTAACCAGGCAAAGTAAACTATTTTCACTACTTTAAAAAATGCTTTATATCAAATAATTAGGATTTTTAAAAAATTGTTTTAAAAGGACATTTGAAATGAATAGGAGGTGGTAATTATTCAGTATTTATTGCACTTAAACTGACAGCGGGAGGTTTATCCAGGTTTCTATTGGCTGCTACGACTGCCAATCATGAAAACTGGCGCCTGCTGATGACAACATCACACTATAGTTAGTATTCACTGACGACACGGGATCGCGAGTCGGCCCCTCATGGTCGGTCAACTGTTCAGCGGACTTGGCTGTGAATGTTCTTTTGTTATTGATGAATGTCACCCCCAGCTTCCTCTAACGTTACTTGAGTAAGCAAGACTTATGCGGAAGATTTAGCTCAACACGACTTTGCAGCGGTACACGTTGAAACGTTTGATTAGTGGAATCAATTGGAATACAAACATTTGCCGATGTTACTGCCCAGACCAGACTACATGGCAACTAGGGGTGTGCTCAAAAAATCGATATGGCAATACATCGTTGCGGGCCTCAATACAATACACATATCGATATTGCTCGTTAGCTTTAAATAGGCAGTTAAAGCAAGGTTGCTTGCGCAGGAACAGCAGCCTCTCAAGTTTCGCATGAGGCTTGCATTGTACTTAACAAGCAGTCTTTGAAGTCAATTGCCTTCAATTAGTTCACGTGTTTCATGAGCGCAGCGGAGAAGACAGGGACATGAGTGCCTTGGGTGTTTAGTTTGCATCGTAGCCTACGAATAAAAAAAAAAAGTGTACGTGTGAAGTCTGCTTTAAAAATAGCCCATCAGTGATCGGATACTGTCTTGCTAAGAAAAATTTAAACAGAGGAAGAATAAACATTTATTTACTTATAAACTAAAAATACCAATTTTTCTATATTTTGTTTAAAAACAAACTAGAATGTATTACATGGAAAAAAATGCTATTATTTCCCCAAATATATCAAATAGGCACATTTTAGAGCTGTAATTTTAATACTTTTATATTTTCACTCATATCGGCTCATGCCTATTCATACATTTTCCCAGTTTGTCTGTGAAAGCTGCTCCTTTAGTCCAGGCATGCAGCTTGGTGGTAAACCAGAAGAGCTGCTAACAAACACATTTTTGCCATCCAGCATAATAAACATATCATTTAGGTATACATATGACTGTTACACTAAAAATGCAAGTAAATTAATGTAAAATATTGGGATATGTATCGCCTTGACGATCATGTATTGGGATACATATGTATCGCGATATGTATCGTATCGTGACCCCTGTATCGTGATACGTATCGTATCGTGAGGTTGTTGGCAATACCCAGCCCAAATGACAACGTAGGCTCTGAGCTAAGATGACTCCCAAAACACGGACATTCGGCTTTTATTGGATGCTATGTGCATTTATCATTTGTGAATTCGAGGTAAAGAATTTGGGTTATTTTTAAACCAAGTTGGCTAGTTACCCGACCGCGCTAGCATGTAACAACAAAAACAACAACATCATTGTTGATTCATCACTTATTGTTGTACACCTTAACAATTTCAACTTTTGGGCTGCTGGCAAAGGAAAATAAGAGACCTTAAGGAGAGTATTTGGAGAGATCTCAAAATCTGAACATCTTGACCACCAGATCTATTTTTAGCCAAAGCTAGCCACGGATAGCGGCTCACATATATCACAATCGCATTATGGTAAAAGTATTTTTACCATCTTACACTGACACTTTCCTTAATCAAAATGGTTAGAACACACTTCGGTAGACTTTCTTGGTTGGAAATCTTTTAGATTTGTCTTTTTAATTCCGGACATTTCTTTGTCCGTTCCCATTCGACATGCCTTGGACCCGTGAACGGCACACAATGCGGGGCAAATGATGGCATGTGAATACTATCTATTGAAGCGGGAATGTTTTGTGACTTTGGTAATCGGATTGTGGTCAATTGGAAAACAAGGGGGGGGGGGGGGGGGGGGTCGTATCGTTGCCTAACGCCGTTAGTTTAAACGGCGTTATTTCCCAACAACGGAAATCGCCTTTAAAAACTGGCATAAAACCCCCATCAAAATAGAGCGAAACGGTAAAACTTCATTATTTCTCAACTTTTCTCCTTGATTCCTCGTCTTCTACTCGGGGAGCTGTCAGACATTTCTTCCCACTGTTTTGAAAGTCACCACTGTATAGCTTACCCCCCTGCTACAGTATCTGCTGTCCCCTCCATGTCTACCACTGGCTCTTTAGGTCAATACTAGAACAATGTCACTGACCTCGGAAAAACAGAAACCTGAGGAAACAGAGCAAGCGCAGATTGCAGTTACCTGATAAGAGTGTAAGTGAAGGCTGTGGCCAAGAGCCGGTTGCTTGGTTACCTTTTGAAAACACACTCGCACTGATCCTGTGAATGCACTTTTGTGTGTGCGTGTGTTGTTTGTTTCAAAACGCTACCCTCCCGCTTTACATGCACGTTCTATTTAACAAGAAACAAACAACCCTGATATTTTAAACACTGCTGTAGAATGTGTGAGATCAGGATTTTTTTTTTTACTAGCAGAATAACTGTGGCCACCTTTTCAAATGACAGTGAATTTGTAATGTAATGGAGTTTATCAAGGTTCATAGGTGTGACAAGAAAGATTGATAGAAGCCTGACGGGGACCGCTTTAGCCATTGTCATTGGCCCCGCACAGCTGGTAATGACTTGAGGTCACATTCAGCGGTCGTGACCCAGCCGTCCATTGGCATTACTTCTCTCCTGAAACAGGTTGCACATAAACAGACGCTCACTCTCACCCTGTCCTTGAAAATGTAGCAGGAACATGTGGAATTAGATTACACTCGGGAGCACTGCTCCGTCCGTCCTCCACAATCTGAGGATGGGGATGGGGACCATCGCCCATGAATATTCACAATCCCTGGGCCTTAATATTTTAGCATGCCTGTGCCTTACGAGCCCGGTGCCAAGTCCTGTTAAACGATGTGGGAATGTGAAATCCTGCTGATCGTGCCCACGCCTCCCCACACTACCTCTGCCCTTTCTTTCTTTCCCCTCCATTTCATTTCAGTATAACTCAATGAACAAATTGCTGCCTACTACAAAATGAATTGAATTGATGAATAGTAGTGCTTGTTTCCTGGTCCATTTAATGGCTGAGCAGCCGCTCCGTATTCACAGCCCATTCCTTTCTGACAGGTGGGGAGTCAAACTCATTCCTGGGATGCCGTCAAAGCATTCTTGTGGGAAGATATTGCAAAGATTTTCCTTTAATTCTTTGGCCACTGTACATTGATAGACATAACAAGTGCCGAATTAGGGTTAATGTGTGGTCAAATAATTATAATATAATTTCCAATATGACTGTCTAAAACCCAAATCTACTGCATGTACTGTAATAGGAAAGAGTATTTGACAAAATATGTTTGACATACCAAACCTCAGTTCTGCCATTTGGGCATCTGGATCAAAAAGAAGAGTTTCTTCTGCTTATCCTTGTAACATATCCGTTTACACAAGGTCATTGCAGTGCTGAAACTGCCCCCCCCCCCCCCCCCCCCCCCCCAGACCCCCGAGTCCATCGGTTATCTTGCCACGCTTCTGCAAGGGTGATGAATAACCGCAAAGCACATTCATCACCTAGCCACTTGATGCCCAGCCCCTCCAACCCCCTCAGAACCCTTAATGGGACATAATAATGAGCTCAGGGACAAATAAGATGTAGCTGGGATGATGATTATAAGGGTTTTGCACACAGGACTCTTTAAATGGCCGTGTCAGGAGGACAAACTTGGATGGTTTTTTTTCTGTATACCATGGGTGTCAAACTCCGGTCCTCAAGGGCCAGAGAACTGCAGGTTTTGGATGTTTCCCTTCTCCAACACAGCTAATATATGATCAGCTCATCAGCAAGCTCTGCATAAGCCTGATAACGATCCTGGTGATTGGAATCAGCTTGTGTTTTCAAGAGGGAAACATCCAAAACCTGCAGCACTGCGGCCCTCGAGGACCAGAGTTTATACAGGTAGATTTTTGCAGAAGTTTCCACATTAAGATTATATATGTGCATTTAATTTCTACCTTTACTGTAACTTCTCGGTATGCAGTGTGGATGAAGTAGTTTGTTGTTCATCTATGGTAAAATGGTAAGCGTTGCATTTTCAAAAGAACGGCAGCCCAGGTGACAGCATTGTTATTACCTGCAAAGAGTGCAGAAAGAAGTGTGGCTTGTATTTTGGTTTTTAGAAGACTGCAGATGAAAAATGAATCCAAGATAATTACCAATAATTTACAGCTGAGAGTGGAGTAACTGATCACCATCACTATCATTTCATGGGGTCGCTTACCCATGAAAATTAATTTTGGCTATTTGCAATATCTAATGTGAAAAAGTACATAGGGTCTCTGATATTTTTTGTCTTCTTATTCAGAATAGGACATATTGCAATATTTTCAGTGCATGTATCTATCTGTATTTCTTTTGACATTTCTTTTACTAGTATAGCAATAGAGATCCGGACGTTGGCGTTAGCGAAGCCATTTTGGGAGCATAGAAAACACGTCGGCCACTTTGAGTAAACGGCAAACGCCACACTTTAACAATGATTGACAGCTGATGTGGACCAGCTGCCACAACGAGAAGAGGCAAAAAAAATAAAAATAATCAAGCATGCACCAGGCTACCAAAAGAGGAACCAATGCGTAGCCAATGTTGCACTTTGTACATGATGGCTGAATCAGCAGATGCTAACTCTTACCACACGCAAAATGTGGGGAAATAATAGTTTTGTTCAAATGTGCTACTACGGTTTAGTAGAAATTACACAGTTGAATTTAATAACTGACCAACACCATTAAAAATACTTTTTACGGCATAAATGATGCCGGCCACGGCCAAATAAGCAGCTGCTAAGATGCTAACGTACCTAAATAACATTGCAAGACTTGCGTGAAACTGCTACGAATCTTTATAGTTTTATAGGACTTGAATGTTTTAGCACTGACTGGTTTGGCACTTGAATTTTTGTTGTACATGTTCCACTGACAATAAAGACCGTCTCTATCTAATTTGGATGGCATTTTGAGCACACATAAAGGGGAAATAAATCCGGATTGTACAAACTTGAAAGCCTTTGCATGATCAGATTTGAAAGCACTCACCGGCAAGAGAGGAGGTAATTTCACGTAGCGGCATCGCAGTTGGAAAAAAAAAGCCCTCCTGACACTTCAAGGGCAATCCAATTTGTCCACCTCGCACATGTATATCATGTCTTTTTCATCAAAGTGTCAATGCCTTACAAACTTAGGGCTGTTTGATATCAAATGATATTTATATATTTTTTAAATGCATTGCATGTATAAATCGTCATTCTACATTAACTCATTCACTCCCAGACATTTTCACTGAAGCAATCCCCTTCGCTCCCAGCTGTTTTACTGGATTTTGAATGATTTTGCAAGGCCCACAGAATATTGTGTTCTATTGCTATAAAAACATGGAACCTACCAAAAGAAAGATGGGAGCCTCTTCTTTCATCAGGAAAAAAAAGGATGTTTCTGTCTGTTTCCGTTTTCCAGCAATTAGCATTTGAATATAGCTATATCGTTTCATCATTATTCACAAATCAGTTTAAAACTGTATGAAAAACAGCTTTGTTTCAACATGGCCCTGTTTGATCTCTTATACTGTGCTGCCACCTGCTGGTCGTTTTTGTAATAACTACCCTTGCTACAACCATTCTCTTCAGTTCAGAGGCTGCATCAAAGCCTTCTGTATGCATAAACAAACATAAATATGTATTTGGGACACTGGTAATGTAATTAAAATAGAACGCATTTATACGTTTTTGGGAGCAAATGAGTTAATTACATTGGCGTAGCGCTGGTGTGTCCTGGATTTATCGTTTGGAATCTTCATTTTTCAATCTCACGGGTTGTTGAGGTTCTCATTATAGGCTATAGCACACTCGGTTAATTGTGTTTAATGGAAAATATTTGTAATGTTGGGTTATATTGAGATTTTATGGCAATAATGAAGGTGTTTAACGCTTGTTAAACTGAATCTGAATACCTGTGAGGTTAGGTGTTGGTACAGCTGTTCACAATTTCAAATCTGTCAGTTTAGCTGTCATACTGTGTTTTCAAAAGTGGGTTTAGGCTTTGGAGAGAAAACCCCCATCATCATATGCTACAGACTTGACAATTTGTGACAGCCTATCTTTTGTTGCTAGTTCCAACTCTCATTGGAGAAATTATTTTGCAGGCAAGCCATGCGTACATATTGTGTTGTTTGTGTCACATTATCAGTTCATGTCCAGGCATTCTTTCTCAGAGCTGAGTTGTGGATAGATAATTGCATTGTCTCCTCCGGCAATAAACCCTAGCTCTTCCTTCTAAGAACATTAGAGTTAATTGTTTGTCTAATCTTGAAAAATATTATGGCTCTGAAAGGGCGGCTATAAGAAGGTTCGAAAGGAGGAGGAGGAGTGGGGAAAAGCAGCTGTTGATGGCGATGTTTTTAGCACACCTAGCTCATTAAAAACATGACACATTATCCACTATGAATGTCAAAAAAGGCAAATAGTGTCTCCCTTAATTTGTCTCATGGGATTGAAACAAAATTAGTGTTTTTTAAATACGAGGTCACATGATATGCACTGCAGACAGTGTTGGGACACAATAATTAACCATTAAGTACTTCATGTGTTAGCATTCATTTTGATTTGTTTTGCAATTACTGTAGTTGATTTGTTTGTGTTCATTTCTCATCATTAACATAATTTATCCAGGGGGTTTTCATTGACTTTTTTTGCCTGCTATCTATCTGAAATCTCCCTTTTCCCAAAATGTGGCCCCTTTACAGAAGCTTGTCTGACTTGTATGAATGCTGTCAGTCTTCTCAAAGCGGAATCTCATTATTCAACACAATGGCATTTTTATATTGCAGCGTTGGTGAAATCTTAATTATTTGACTTTTTAGTAAACAAACCCTGTCACATCGGAGTCAATTTGCTCAGTGTGTGCATGCACACGTGTGGTGGTGGTCACATCGTCACCTTCTCAGCATTGGCTAGGTGTGCATGCCTCTGTATTGATTATTTGAAGCTGGTGACCCTATTGACCACATTAAATATGCCAATTTATATTTTAATCTTGTTTGGCAGTCAAGGGAGGAATCAATCACTATTAGCTGTTCCAAAGCAAAAAAGAAAGACTTAATAAGGCTGGCCATTCCAGCCTTTTTACTTCCACATGCCTTTCAGTAATATTATGCAGTATAGGGCTTTGTAATTGGATGACTCAGCGGTCTTTTTGCCATCGTTAACCCAAGTATAATAAAGATCCTACACACCATTAAAACACCCAGGAGTCTATCCCTTTTTTTGTTTAAAAAAAAAATAATGTTTCCAACATTTCATAAGCAAATTAGATTGTTTTTATTCAGTCAGTAAATATACTGTACATATAAAAAAAAAAAATGATAGACAGATAACATGCAACCTTACTCCGTTTTTTTGCACATTAGAAATTATAATCAGCACCAGCTAAAATTGTTTGTCATTCATGAAAGAGTAGTACAAAGTTTATGTACATTTTTAAAACAGTGATCGTGATCATAGAGCGGCTTAATTTTCCTAAATTCCATATAGGGTAAAAAAATCGATATCGAATCAATTTTCCTTTTCAAGCCTGGTATCGGTTCATAAAACAATGAATCTATTATTTTATTAATCAATTCAGAATCTTTATAATTATTGAATTAGAATTATAAAAATATTTTCATCTCATCCTTGCTGATGCCAATGTTTGTGTACCACATAAGTAATTATAACATCAAATCATTTAACCAGTTACTTCCTCCGCAAAATTTTATTCGGAATTTAATGTTTGTGGAGATTTTATCATGTCCTTGATGTTTAAGAAGACTTGATGTTCCATAATTAATTAATATCAGATTGTGAATCAAATCGGGAAAAATCTAAATTGAGTCGAACTGAGCTCTTGTGAATCGAATCAAACAAAATAAATAAATAAAATCGAATCAAACTGAACTCTTGTGAATCGAATCAAACAAAATAAATAAATAAAATCGAATCAAACTGAACTCTTGTGAATCGATCGATTGAGGAAATTAGAATCGATACCCAGCCCGAGTAATTGTTCTGATCTAAATTTTCATCTGCATATAAAAATACAAATAAATACCCCACTTAGGTGAATGTTACAATCAGTGGTACTTTAACTTTAAATAAATAAATACATAAAAATTCCGCCTTACTTCTGCCCTAGTCCATTTTGTAGGTGAAAAAATATCGCAGGCACCATAATGTATGCATATACTTTTTTTTTTGTCTGAATCACTTTAGTTTCTTCATCGTCTCTTTCACGGTCTGCATCTTCTTCTTCCTCCCTTTGTTTGCTGCCAACTTCAACTAAAAGAGACACAATAGTCACAATACTGGTAGTAGAAATTAATGAAATGTTTTTATGATTTATCATTAGACCATAAACTGGTTGTTCCCTAGATGGGTTGAAAAATTGTGAAATAAGTATTTATTATTTACTTACACTTTTTCATACTTCTCAATGACTTCCTTTTTTTTTTTTTTTTTGAACTGTAACAAAAGATGCTTCAAGTTTGTCACAATGTAATAGTGTTTCTGTTCTAGTAAGTGGGCACATGCAAAGTGTGAAAGTTTGCTTGACAGTGAGTAAAACAGTGCTAATAAAACAATTACTTTTTTCTTCTTTTTTTTTTGCTCGTTGCACACTTATTGAAATAACAAATTTGATATTTGCTATACGTTAGTAACATGTTGTTATTGATTATAAATGATCATGATAATGATTTGATTCTCAATAATCGACAACAGTGGCCTACGAAGCAGTGGCATTTTCCACCAGCGGAGGTAATCCCCATGAGTGTCTGCACCATCGTTGTAACTCCTGTGCTTTGCTGTGCAGTCACATGTTCAATTGTGTGCTTAGCTTTAGGTGTTTACTGTCCTGGAATTTAAAAGGTACAGCAGTGCTTGAAGAGTTTTGTCAATGTTTAGAATGCTATTATTGTTCATGGAAATTCGTGATTTGGGGTTTGTTTGTTTTTTTTGGTTTGTTTTGTTTTGTCTATTGAACATATAAACAAAGAAAGAAAAAACAAGAATAGGAAGAAAGAAAATAGTTTACATGTTCAAAAGGGAGTAGTAACAAGTAAAAAACTTATCTAGTCCTACCCCTTATGTTTTGACTTATTTCAATAGGTACAATAATAGGTTAATATATTTCAATGAAAGAAAATGTATAAACCTGTTTGTGTATACAACTGTCTGCACTTTGACATGTACGTACATTTGCCAGTAGCATATATGTACATGTAATTCATAGGCATACACCATAATAATTCATCCTCATGTTCACATATACAATTTTCATTACACTCGTACTACTGATACATCGAAAGAAGTGACACCATTTCTGCTGTTTTGCCAGCTCAAGTCTGATTTAAATAATTTTCTTGAACATTGCTTTTGTGACTTGCATCTTTTCAGGTCAGTACCAAAATCATTCCACAAATTAACACCTCTTACAGAAACACACCTTTGCTTAATATATATATTTTTTTAATTTTTGGAGACACTTATTATGTCATAAGGACTCTCTAATTTCAAATAGTTTCTGAGTACTGTGGCAGAGTAGATTGTTGTATGCTTTATACATTATTTGTGCTATTTTAAACTCAACTAAGTCATACATTTTCATTGGATTTAATTGAATAAATAGTGAATGTGTTGGTTCTGCATATTTTGATTGACTAATAATTCTTATGGCTGTTTTTTTGCAGTTTGAAAACCGGGTCAGTATTTGTTTTATATGTGTTTCCCCAGATTTCCATACAATAAATCAGATAGATAGAGAAAGATAAAGTTGGTCCCTATCTTTGTAATTCAGAATGCTGTGTTCGGCTGAAGCAGGTGAAAAGTAATGGGTTTTTTTTACGGAAATGTGATGTTTTAAATACCATAACATTGTGGCAATTTTAATATTAGAATTTCACTGTTATTGTTACAACCCTAATGCTTAACATAGACAGTACACATGCATGCTAAACTGAAGACCTGTTCTGTAATTGAGAGGCTAAATGGAAAACAATTCTGTGTCTTAGAGTAAGAACAAATGCATGCTAATGTAAGTCACTTACTGTCGACTTGATAATGTTTATAACTGCTGCATGCTTGCCAGTCTGACTCTGGCTACACCAATCCAATCCAGAATGTTTGTGCTGTTTTAAAAGCCATTATCAATGACTCTCTGTGACCAAACTGTATATTTAAGTCCTAAATGTATATTTTGTTATAGTATCTTATTTGCTGCAGCTGTAGTGCTACAGTGGATTGTAATACCAGTGACAAATTCCTTGTGTGTTTCTTTACATATTTGGCCAGTAAAGATGATTCTACTTGTGTAGCAGGCAATAATGTTGACTTTATTGTTTCGCTTCTGTCGTTTGTCCTCTCGACATCGGAAATTAAGCATTGCCCTCCATGATCTCCAACTATTCATCCATTTTTTTCCTCTTATCTGGGGTCGGGTTACGGGGCAGCAGCATAAGCAAGGAAACCCAGACTTCCTTTTCCCTAGCCCAGAGTTAAATTGAAGCTTGAATTGTATTAAATCTCTGCTTTAATTGTTCAACACTGATAAGTTGGCCATTTTTATGATTTATTAGAAGAACTGTACATTAGTAATATGTTTATATTGATGTTGTATTCTTAATTCCTGTATTTCCCAAAGTCATTATTTATGAACAGACTGCTCTTCAAAATACTTTTTCAGATGTTTGGGTTGGGTAGTCGGCTGCTAAAATGACCGACCTAGACGAAATGACAAGTGTTAAAATTCGTAAGGATCAGGACTGGGCATCTTAATGGGCTTAGTGCATTTATCTCAACTTTCCAGACTTCCCCAGATTTGTCCTCATCCTTATTTCTCTGAAACAAATCATCTCATGCATATCTGAGAAGCGTGTAGAATACATGTCTTCCGAATGTGCCATGGCTTACTGGATTGCCACTTTGTTTGGGATATATTCACTAGTTCAGCAGGGTTATTTTTAACATTCCCAATTGCATCTTGTCACTTAATGTTGTATGTGGAGTACTCATTTTATGTCTTCATCTTGTGTCTGTGCTGAGCTGGAGGCATGAATAAACCCGGGGGCCCTTGTTAAGCTGTAACAACAACTGACAGCCTTTGCCTGTGGCGTCCTACAGAGTTCATCACCCAGGTGTGTTTACTACTTTGGCCTTCAAGAGCCTCTGAGTGAAGAAGAGACTCCAGCTTTGGAACATCTGGTCTGGCTGTCCATCTGTGCCAAGAAGACAAAAAAGGATTATCCATCTTATCTGTTAACAGCATTCTTATCTTGATGTCCTGCTGGAGTGTCTCCCTCTTCACACAGAGGACAGGAATCGGACTGTCTGTTGAAACATTCTCAGCAAGTCCTCGTTCTGGCTAGTGGGAATGCTTTTGGCAGAATTAGAGCATTTAGTAAGAAGGGATGCCATGAATGCTTTTGAAAAGGAATGGATGTTTTAGCAGATATTACAAAGTACTCACCATCTCTGCCCATATTCTCAGGGGCTTTCAGCAGTATAAACAGATCTTTTCATTGAAATAATGTGAATGTGTTACTGCCTTTGACAGAATGATTTGGGCGTCAAATGTGCACAGTATAACAAAACATTGAAACTAACACTTTTTAGAGGTGTGAGAAGCAAATTATTTGGTGCATCATCATGCTGGTGTGAAACAAAACATTTGTTGCAGTACATACAAGGGCAGTCAATAGTCAGCTTTCCATCCAATTGTTCCGATTTTATAAAGCAAATTTACTGAAAATGCGCAAAACGGACGTGCCCTTTTCCATCTGTTCTTCTTTTGCGAATATTGAAAGGGGACTCCGCCACTGTAGGTGGCGGTATACACCATAGAGATGTGATCCACTCGTAATTTAAAAGAAGAAGAAGAAGACCAGGAAGCGACTATACCGTGCGATGACGTTGTATTAGGCTTTTTTGTAATTCTTGATCAATCGTAGCGTTTCTTTGCTGTTTTCCATCAAAATATAGCATTAATATTTGCTTCTTTAATTAATTCCCAAAAGATTTCTGTTTTTGTTGTCCCCCCAAACATACCTTGCTTTATCGTCCACCATTGCTTCGTAACTACAAACATACGTGTGACGTAATATCCGGTCAAAACGTGCGACGTGTATCCGGTCTTGCCAGCGGTTATTACATTATTACATTGCCTTTTTTCGATACGCTTGAAAATCCACCCCCTGTAAACATATTTTTTTTGTGTGCAAATTTTTGACCCTTTTTTTGAATTTCGAGCGTTTTCATTCAGTTTTATTTTCGCATTTCTTGAAAATTTGAATAAAAATGGGTGGATGGAAACCCTAGTCAATTTCTCCAAAAGTGACTTGCCCGACTCCGACTTGAAACTGTCTTCATTTGCACAGCAAATGCGCAGCTTGTGGCTGTTTTTGTACCATCTACAAGAGTAACGTCATGCAGTTACCCACAGGCAAAGACCCTAATTTTAGACTACAACCTGTAGGTCACAGCATGAGCAAGAGAGAGTCATCGAATGCCTCTCATAATTCCAGGTGTGCATGCTTTGACTTATGAGGTTATTTTGTCCGGTGACCAAGCATGTAACTCAATTTACTCATATACCAAATTATTTTACCCATTGAATAGTAAAATAATGCAAAGAAATAACTGAGTTTCTAAAGTGTCATCAGTCACAACAACAACCTTAGTGTTGTTGGTATGCCTTTAACCATCAAGCTTTTACCTTCAACAGTCTGCTGTCTGCCATTTTACTTGGTCTACTTCTTCCTTACAGTGGCTTTACATTGTAGTGGGATTATATATACGTTCTCAGCACTCTTTTTGAAAGTTTAATG